>NW_020209252.1:0-600000 GCF_003025095.1 Trichoderma harzianum CBS 226.95 | reverse complement strand
AAGAATGCAGGGTGGCGATGCAAATACACTTCACGCTCCTTTGGCTGATTCCATTCAGCGTTGAGAAGTAGATCTCTAGTGTAGCACAGCTTCTCAATTCGCTTTGCGTTGAATTTCTCGCCATAGGGAACAGTAAAAGTGTGGTAGTTGCTAATGTCTTCCTCCGAGAGCCAATCGGCAACCTCGTCTTCGTGGTAGGACTTGAGGTTTCCTTGGAGGTGGAAGTGACTGCGTTGTAGCGCGGGCCTGCCACGCTCTTGACGCCTCTTGTTGAGATAGGCATCGCGAGCATGCGTGGTTGGAAGTCGTTCCAAGACGAGCAGACGAGCAAGACCCAATGTTCGCTGGAAGCTTCTCTCAAAGATTGTGGGGTCCACGCGTGACCTGTCAAGCTCAGGCCAGTAGACTTCGAAATTCCGGTGAGAATACTTGGACAAACGGTTCTCATAAGAGGGACTGCGTCTAGTGAGATCCACGTGGTTGATCTGAGTGATAATGCTGCCGAGAGTTCTGGGAGCCACGTAAACCTGCTTGCCATTGTACGCGGCGCCAGCGGCATCAATATCGAAACCGGTCAAGATTTCGCTGATGGACTTGTAGACACGGAGAACGACCTGTGGGAAACCAATTGAATGAGAATGCTGACTGGATCTGCATCTGGAGGGGGGTTATGCTTACCTGCACATGCCGAACAGGATATTGGCTGGCAATGGTGATGGCGTATTTCGTGCGAACAACAGTGACTTCGCTTAAGATGGAATCACGAATAGACTGCTCAATCTGCTTAATCTTTTCGATGGCTTCTTCGTGGGTGAGACCGTATAAGAAGAGGTCAACATCGGATGCAGGGCAAAACTTCTCATGATAATACTCGCGAAGCTTCCTCTTGTTCGTATTAAATTCTTTGGGAACTGGCAGCAGCGTGTTGACGACGGAGGAGCCAGCTGCCACAACGTTGTTCCAGTCGAGTTCAGCGAGAGAAGACTCTGAGAATATGTTAAAGTTCTTTTGAAACTCGGTCAGGTCGGCAACAGTTGCTGGTGATCCATGGGGACGACGCTTGTCATCCGGCAAAGCCATGATGTACTTGGACTTTTCTTCCTCCGACTCAGAGGCTAGGTCTCGGGCACGGACAGTGATGTCCTTGGTATCATCAGTAAAGAGAGGCACAACATTGAGGAAAGGATCATCGAGGATGGGGTTTTGTCGGTCTTGTGCGAAAACGGAGCGCAAGTGAGCTTCAAACTTGCGATATGGGTCCATGATTTCCACCATAGGCTTGTCTGGGTTCTGAGCAATGTATTTTACCAGGTCCGCCTGGGACGCAGGTAGCTTGGGGAAGTCTCCGAGAGCCATTCTTGCTGGTGAGTCTGACTCAAATGAAGGCTTCGTAGAGTAGGAGGCAGAAAGAAATATTGCACGGTGAGACAATTGGATGTTTCGAAGATGAAGAACAGACGATAGAAGAAAAGGAGAACAACGAGGCACAGCACGACGAATTGGGTTCAATTGAGAGAAGAAGAAGAGATTCGTGATTGTGCGAACTGCCTTGGAATTGGGCCTAGAAAACGAACGGGAGCATCTGCGTGCTTTATACATGTCTCGATTGTCGGAAGCTAGAGCAAGCACAGCAACTATTTCCATGTCATCACGAAGCCGGGCTCGACGCTTCGTAGCACTAAGACCGTGGAACTGCCACTAACGTTCCCCAATTGCAGTAGCATCTTGGCGGTCAAACGTGGCGTTTGGAGCTGAAAGAGGAACGATGCCGACGCGAAACGCGTTGATCCTGGTGTGCTGCCTAAAGCAGCCAGGATGATGCATCGCGAAAACTCGTGACCGGCGCCAGGATCAAGAGACAAACGAAGCTATCGCCAAATAAAGGCCCGCTGATGCCTGGTTGAAGCTTGGCTTGGATCTCATAGAGCGGCCGGCCCCACCATGGCAGCCTGATCGGAGCGGAGAATTCTTAGTTCCGGACAGCTTGAATTGCCAGAACAGGCAGAAAAGCGGTGGGTCTGGTGGGACAGGGAGCTGATTTGTCGATTTACACCACCAGTTCCTCTTAATGAGATGATGCGAAGCTCGGAACACTACACCTGAAAAGCTCATTGATAGGAGCAGAAGACATAGAAGATTGTGAATCTGCATGTACTCGTGCACATCTTTGGCATTGGCAGCAGGATTTTTGCAATTGATCACAGGGGCTGTCTCTGACCTCTTCAAATTAGTTAAACAGGATCCACGGATACGCAGCTGCGTATTCTCAACTCGCGAAGGAGTGGTCATCAGGCACCTTGTAATTCGTATGTCAATTACTATGGAACAGAGGCTACCAATCACCTCTGTTGAACGTAAAAGCGGACAATCCGGCCGTCAAAGGAATGCCAGCTGTCCCATCGACCGTTGCTATACCCACGCAAATCATCAGAAGTCCACGTAAAAGATCCAGAATACGCTGCGCCATCCTGGTAGCTGTAATAAGCAGTGCAGAAAATCCCTGGGCCTGGAGCACCACCCATATGAATATAAGCCACATCCCCATACCCAAGAGAGTCTGCTACCCTGCCTGACTCAAACCATCCATGTGCGACATCCCATCCTCCGTCATTAAAAAGACGGCTTGAGTCTAGGTTGTGAATTTCAATCCACAACTCGAAGAAGCCAGCAGCCTTAGGGGTAATTTTAGACTCTTGATGGGATTTCTGCCTCAGAGCACTTATCCGGGCTCGCAGTTCTTTTGCAGTCTCGTCATCCTCGTCTTGAATTGCCTTGTGGAGAGCAGTAGCAAGTTCTTTAAGCTCAGCATTAATCTGCTTTTGAGACTCGGGCAAATCTTCCGGATCTATAAAGTGTCGTTAAAACTCCTGCAAATGACTTCATAACGCCGAAAATATTCTGTGTGTGCTTGGATCTTGTGACATACCGTCTTTTGGCGGTACAGGTATGTTGTTGCCACCGGAACCAATGAAGCCGCCTGTTTTGGCATCCTCTGGAGCATTCTCGAACAAATGCTTCAGTTGAGCCTTGAGCTCTGTTGCCAGCTCAGTGTTTCCAGCTTTGATTGCGGCCTCGGCGGCCTCAGCGGTCTTGTGTATCTCATCAAGGTGCGACTGGATATGTTCTGGCACTTGTGGCCTCTCTAAACGTTGATGATAGATAGGGAATAGGGATATCGATAAGTACCGTTCTGCTGAGCAACGGGCATCTTGTAATGTCCCTTTTCTCTTTTTTTATTCCGCAAATGATTAGCAAAATGAGCTCGACCTAGGTTGTGCGAAAAAATGTTGTTTGAAGGGGATCCCTATGTCTTTAAATATGAGTCTTCCTATTTTCACCGTAGAATATTGCTATTTTCACCGTAGTGGTCCATGCCAGTACTGAAATTAATGTACACACACCACCGATCCCATCAATGCACACCTAATTGCAGTGCGGCGCCCCGGCTCGCCATGTACTTTACGACATCACACAAGACCTTCAACATCACAAGTTCGATATCGCAGTGGATTCCTTACCCAGCGACGATGCCGTCGATCCGCCGCTATCGTCAGGGTTATCATAGCTGCCGCCGCCTTCGAGACCGAGCCCGAGCCCGAGCCTGAGCCCCAATCTGAGACTGAGGAAGTCATTGAAGTCATCACGGCCGCGCAGATCGAAGAAGACGAGCCGGATGAACTAGCCAGTCCGCGAGAAGCGATTTTTGAAGGAATTGGCGTGGATTGATGATAGAGTGTTGTAATGTGGAGTTTTATATCGATGTTGATCTTCCTTCCCAATGTACTGTACTGTATTCTGGTGTGTGGGTGTGGTATTTGCGATCAAGGGGGTAAATCTAGCTTGTGATGTGGAGTATTACGGTGAAAATAGGAAGACTCTTAAATATTGCTGCATGGTAATATACCAATGTCTTCGAATGGCGTTTACCCAATCATATTTAATGAAGCTTCCATTTTCTTTTTAGCGCACATGTGGCCAGCTGAAATGACAAAATCTCGCGCTTGAGATCTCAACTTGTGTAAGCACAGTGGCTCAACAGCGCTGAAAATGAGATAGACCGCTGACGTGGCACCATAAACTACTTGGAAGCCGTATCCAGAGAAATCTTGCGGGGTATTAGCGCGCCTTAAGCAGGATTTCCATCCGTGGCTCAGTCAGTGGAAAAGAGGAAACCCAGAGTGGTATCTCCAGCGGGATAAGATCAACCCTCAATTTTGAAGGGGAGGATTCGATTCTTAATTATTATTCGTTAGTTAATGCATAGAGCATTGCCAGGAGCTATTTTGACAAGCCTCGTGATCCATTGGTAGCTAGCAGAAGGAGGCTTGAGTTAGCTGCCGTTAGTATCCCCTTTATTCTAAAGATATAGGTGTAATTAAATGCTTTACTATATACATAATGGGCTGGCTCGTTGACCTTAATATAGTCGTAAAAAACAGTGTCTAATAACCAATCATTATATCGGTTTAATAAGCTGTTCACAAGGAATTATTTTAACATAAGTGTTATTGTTATTTGAGGGTGGGCTCGCCAAGTACCTTACTTGCGCATGACCTAACCGGGAAGAAACCAAAAGTATGGACATACAGAAAAATTCGACGCAAATCTTACGAAACTTGAGCAAATATCGTGGGAAATGAATCAATAAATGTAAGTTAATAAAAGTTCTTTATCATTACCGCGTGCACCTTCGCCGCTTTTTATCTAATGCCATGAAAAAAAAAATTCGCTATCTAAAATCTGTATACTGATTGCAAATGCAGCACCGCTCGCTTTTTAATAACCCAATCATTACCCCCAACCAAAAACGCCCAAACCAAACTCCATGCTCGCTTTAATCTCAAACCTCCGATGTGTTGACTTTCTTCTTTTCGCCCCCTGAGAAGATGTACAGCAAACTGGCGACTGCTTTGCCAGCTCCAGACACAGCCAGGGCAGCCGCTGAACCGGCCGTCCGGTAGAGCAATGCACCGATGAAACCTCCTGCGACAAGTGCTAAAAGGAAAGCAACACGTCTTGTCCGGGGTCGGTTGTCCAGGACAAAGAGCCTTCGGTCGATCATCAAGTCTACCCATGCCGCAGTCGCCATTGCAGTGCTGATTTCAGTTGCAGCCAGGCTTCGAGATTGGACTACCTGACTACCAGCGGCGAATGCCAGCAGGGCTATAACTGTAAGGGCTTTCGGACCGTGGCCTTCAACTCCATATCGATATTGAACCCCGGTGGCAGCAAAGACGAGACCAGTCTGAATCAGATTGCACAGAATAAGCCACCATCGCTTCCGAGGTCCAACGATATGACCAATTTGGCCAGTCAACCATCCTGCACCAAGGAAGACTCCCAATCCTGTGGCAATACTTGAGGTGTAGAACATATCGCCGTTCAGTTTTGGTATTATCACTGCCAGGCAGAGAAAGATTGTGTTGCCAGTCTGGTTCGAGGCAAAGCAGTGATAGTCTGGAAACGTGGTTGCATCTTTAATGAATTTGTTTTAGCCACTGGATATAGAGGTACGATACTAGAATGGGGAGGGCATCTATTTACCTTGGATGCCTGTACAGAATGTTATGAGCAGGAGTTGTAGCTCAACGAACAGTGTTGTACGAACGTCCTGTGTGAAGTAGTCGACAAATTCTTCCTTTGCGTGAGATTTCTCGGCTGCTTGTGGAATCTGTTGTCCGGGATAGATAGATCCTTCTCGGCTAGTGTCTTGAGGGGTCGTGGCGACCTTTTCTTGTGTATCGGCCATCGGACCTGTAGTTGTGGTTGCAATTCTCTAATCGGAGAGCTAAGAGTAGTATTAATTTTAGGTCACAGCCAATTTAGACAAGGCATTTGCGTTTTGGAGGCAAGGAAGCACTAAAAAAAAAAGGTTGACAGGTTGGAGAAAGGAAATTCGTCTTGTTTAATACAAACGTCGGAACCGACATCCGTCTGAGGCACGGTTAGAAAAAACTGGATAACCGCCGGCCCCACGCCGAAGCCAGGATTCATGGCCACTGCTTTCAGGGGAAGCTGATAACGGACTCTTCCGGTAAGCCAGCATGCGAGAAGCGCATACACGACTGCTATCGCTGCTTTTAAGGAGTAAACTACCTATCAGATCAAGCGGTGTATCAATTGCATCTCCACAAAGCGAGAAGGATTACCTTGGCACGACGAAGAAGAATTGGCCAAGAATCGAGATGTAACATGGTCTGACCCTTGCTTCACACCAATTGTCCACGTCATGATTTGTTGGAGATAGCAACTTCGCGGCATAGCAGCACCGAAAGAGGAGAACTGGCAATTGATCTAATCGCTCCTTATCATCGAAATTTAATGTTTCAACGGTATTCTCCTTTTAACACAGCGACTAATCTTTGCGCTCTTCTTCTCCTATGCTCATGCACTATACTTTGGGGGCTGAATTCCCAACTCAACATACACACCTTGGTTGCCAGCTCACCTCATCGTCTCTAACGGTGGCTCTTAGATAATATTTACGTACTTTTCCCTCTGCGAGTACTGCGAAAATTTGCGAAAAAACAGATGGTCGGCTTAAAGCGGCGTGGCGGCGAAAGCCGTTTTCTTGCAGCCAATAGCCAAATGCTGATGCTCCGCATCCGGAGTGGGCCCCGGCCGGCTGCCGGCCACGCCAGCCGTGCGGGCCGGAAGAAGATCTGATCGCAACTCCACCGATGCCGCCGACAGCCGCGAGCGCAATGCTGCAATTTTGGAGGGAGATCTGCCTCAATCAGAGGTTACAATATGGTAAAAAATAGACTTATAATACGGAGTAGGCATATGTCACAATCCATGCAGAAACATGGAATTGGATACCTCGGGGAATATAGATCTTGATCGGGTAGCCGTGGATATAGATCTGCCACATGTCCTGGCTTCTCTGGCCAGGGATAAGGCTGAAGTTGACCTAAAAGTACTTCGAAGATGCTTTTTAGTGTTCTGCTTACACCTTCAGAACTACAGTCAGACTTCTTGTATTTTTACCTTTGGCGAGGACAAAACTCAGAATAGAAAGGTGGACACACCTCTGTATTTTCATGCGGCCTCTTTCTATGCTGTTGCATCACTATGCGTTCATTTAATTTGTTTGTATGTTTGCAGATGCGAGCCGATGCGCTAATGGCATCTTCTGATGGCAGTCTTTCATTTCTGGTAGCCCTGTAATTACATAGCAAAATTGATAACAATCTTGACAAGGGAAAGTTGGGTTCCCTTTCACAACAACTGATACGGAATATGTGCTGACTTAGTCACTCATATACATCCGTCATTTGTAAAGTAAGTATAAGTAGATCAGATGTACGAAGGAGATTGGATGAAAAATGCATCCTCTCAGTACGCCAGATTATTGGCAATTTGCAATTCCTGCTTGTTTTGCATGAGACTTGGTGACATTACATAATACACCCGACAGCCAACAACAGCCGCAATTTTTCCGACCTCATGGGCGCGCTCTTGCCTTTTAATGAGAGTCACGTGCTGTCGCATCTGCTGACTAATCAACGCGTTACGCGACTTTCCCACTATTGTTCACGCCGCATAGAGCAGCCCATGTTTGACAGGCATCAAAATAGATCAAAATACAAGGGACCGGCCTCAATGCTCGTCAGAATCGCAAATGCGGACCGGTCTGGCATCCATAAGCCGGCTTCATGACTCGAAATAATCTGCCGGACAACATCGCCTGGTTGTTGAAGAACGCTGCGCTATCAAAACCTACCGCCCCTCAATTTCCGCAAGCCAGCGATACAGGATCGTTTCGATTCACACAATCGCAGTCTACAAACGGTCGCACGGCAAATTTAAGCCAGGAGACTACCGTATCAGCTGGATCAGACAGACGGACGAACCAGGCTCAGGGATCTTGGAGTTCAAATGGCCCGCCAAAGAGGGAGGAAGCTTCACAAAATACAGAAGTGGTGGTTTTAGAGGACGACAGCATGGGCCGTCTGACCCTGTCAACCAAATCGAGAAAACCTGTGCTCCTGTCACAAAATGTCAAGAGAGAAGCCCCTTCTTCAGCAGATGGCCGGTCTAAACAAGTTTTAAACGAGTCACTCAAGACGAATGGTGCGTGGATTAATATTGTTTACTGATGTTATGGAACCTAACGTTATGGCAGCAATCCCGAAACCTGAGAAACAAACACAAAATGGCATCTCACCAGGAAAACCAGCTCCATCACGGCATAATCAATCTCCAGGGCTTGACGCCGATTTTGCAGATTTTGACGTTGATGACTTGGAGTACATGGATCTAACCAGAACAACTGGCACATCCGACGAATCTGACGAGTTTGGTGAAGATGTCAAAGTTTGGACGGAAAAGGATGCATCTTGGGAGGCGCCGTTACCTAAATCCAAAAAGAGGAAGAGTACCGATGACGCCGCTGCTGATAGCCAATTTCCCGATGTTTATCAGCTCCTGGGAACTGACCCTCCAGTCCCGACTCCTGGTCGGCGTTCCGCAAAGAAAGTTAGTCCCCTCGATATGACAAACCTCCAGCATGCAGAAGCACCTATCGTTACTAACTTACCCAAGGCTGCGCAGAATGCGTCTTCCAAGATGTCTTTGCCGGGGTCTTCATCTCCCTTAGGACGAGTCGCTAGTCGAAAAGCACCATCTCCTATCAGACAGACCCCAGAAAAAGACTATGTCATCAGTAGTTCTGAAAGACGAAAGAAGGTGAAAATCACCGGGCAACGGTCTGCGTCCCCGGATCCTCAGGATTTCGACGAGGATATTCAACAACCGGAGCAAAACCAAGCCGACGAGTTTTTCATTCCCGACTCAGACGATGAATTCGTTACACCACCGTCGCGTACAACTACTTCGAAGAAGCAGCCAATGGAACCGTTGATCGATCCACAGGAGGAAGACGCTTTCATTATGGATATTGAGGATTTGCATGTATCTCCTCAGCCGAGACGAAAACAGTCATCGCCACCTTCTCAGCGTGTACAAGCCAAAGGTCTCCAACCTTCTCACCATAGTTTGTCTGAAACCCAGAGTACAGCTACTGCCGACAATGTCAGCGAAATCAACAACCCACAGCAGTCGTTTACGCCATCCAGCCAAACGCCAAAACTCTTATCCCTCATTTTGGGGAATCCGCAGCTTCTAGCTAAAAGGTGTGAATACTTGAACAGTCAAATTCAGAAGAACGAGCGGAGTTTTATGCAAGCTATCAATGCTAGATTACCCAAAGACAAGAGGAATGAGATCAAAGCAGAGAAAGAACGATTCATCCAACAGCAAAAGGCGACTCAGGATCTCAACGGATTGGTTGAGCGCTACAAAACTCTAAGTGAGCAACGAGAAGCAGTTGCTCAACAGGTGGCTCGATCATATTCCAATGGCCAAGACACAGATGAAGATGAAGCCCGACTAGATGAGCTTACTGAGCGCATCGAGGCAACAGAGCGAGAGCTTTTCCAAATGATGGGCTCAGCAGGCCTTGATGAAGCAAGTCTTTTGGAGCCTCTGGAAGTCCCGGCTCCGAGTAGAAGAGATGAGCATATCGTTGTGCTGGGAACTCAGGCTGGTCATGGGGGCATGGTCAACATGTCACGGAGCTCAAGAGACGTCCCATTGCCCATGGGAGGCACTCAAGTTGTTCATCAAACCCAACTTCCTGAACCGCGCCCTCCAATGAATCGGGACATGGGCGCTGAGGAAGATTTCTTCTCTGATATCGACGATATGGAGATGCACTTGTTGCCTAAGCCGGTGAAAAAGACTACTCAGTTCGACACACGCAAAACACCTCAGAGAAACCGCGCTCAGCGAGCAGGAAATGAATTCAGCGATTTCAGTGACGACGCTGATATGCTTGCGTTTGCTCAAGACTACGAGGTACGCCAAACTGCCGGCGAACCGTCTCTGGATCCTCGACGGGCGTTTTCCGAAACATCTGGAAACGCTGGGCCCGCACCAAAGCAGAAGCAGACCTCAAAAAGGCAGCCGCCTTCCGATTCATCACAGACAAGGATACCGCCTGAGCTCATGAGACATTCTTGGTCTGCAGACGTACAGAAGACATTGAAAGATCGCTTTCGGATGAAAGGATTCCGACAGAACCAATTAGAGGCCATTAACGCTACGCTCGCTGGTGATGATGCCTTTGTCCTGATGCCAACAGGCGGTGGAAAATCTCTCTGTTACCAACTTCCAGCTGTCGTCAAATCCGGCAAGACGAGAGGTGTCACCATCGTTGTGTCACCTCTGCTGAGCTTGATGCAAGATCAAGTAGATCATATGAAAGCCCTGGGGATACAGGCCGTTGCATTCAACAGCGAGTGTTCTCCAGAATACAAGCGGCAAGTCATGTCTGCTTTTAATGAACGTAATCCGGAGCACTTCATCGAGCTCCTCTACGTCACGCCTGAAATGGCTAGCAAAAGCCCTCAGTTCATGAATGCTTTACAAAGCTTGTACCGGAGTAGAAAATTTGCCCGTATTGTCATTGACGAGGCTCACTGCGTTAGCCAGTGGGGGCATGATTTCCGACCCGACTACAAGACCCTGGGACAGCTTCGATCCAAATTCCCCCAGGTTCCGGTCATGGCCTTGACCGCTACTGCTACTCAGAACGTCATTGTCGATATCAAACACAATCTTGGTATGAACAACTGCCAAGTCTTTTCACAAAGCTTCAACCGTCCAAACCTGTATTACGAAGTCCGGCCCAAGTCTTCCAATCCGGTTGCGACGCAGGCAATCGCTGCTCTGATCAACTCCAAGTATCCCAACGTTACTGGAATTGTTTACACAATCTCACGGAAGCAAGCTGAAGATGTTGCCCAGAAGCTTTCTGAGAATGGTATCACGGCTCGTCATTACCATGCTGCAATTACACCCACGGAAAAGGTGGAAGTACAAACAGCGTGGCAGAAGGGGCAAGTCAAAGTTGTAGTGGCAACTATTGCTTTTGGCATGGGAATCGATAAGCCGGACGTGAGATTTGTTATGCATCATGGCATCCCGAAGAGCTTAGAAGGTTACTACCAGGAAACTGGACGTGCGGGTCGAGATGGGAAACCCTCCGATTGTATTCTGTTTTATGGCAAAGCGGACATAAGAGTCCTCAAAAGACTGATCATTGACGGAGAGGGCAGTAAAGACCAAAAAGAAAGACAGATGGCTATGCTGAACCGTGTGACGGCATTTTGCGACAATAAAGCAGATTGTCGACGAACTGAAGTCCTCCGCTATTTTGGGGAGGATTTTACTCCGTCACAATGCCACAAGACTTGCGACAATTGCCAAGCGGGGCTTGTTTTTGAGCAGCAGGACTTCTCTGAATACGCCATTGCCGCCATACGAATTGTGCAGCAGCAGCAGAGATTAACGGCAAACCAGTGCGCGGATATTTTGATTGGCAGAAAGTACCCAGACAACCAAGAAGAAAACTCGTATGAGTATCACGGCATGGCTAAGGGGATGAAGAAGCACGAGATGGTGCGCGTTATTGACCGCCTCTCAGCTGAGAAGGGCTTCCATGAGGAAAATATCGTTGGAAATCATGGAGTCGCCATTCAATATCTCCAAATCGGACCTGCCGCCAACCAATTCTTGTCAGGGAGGCGGAAGCTCATGCTGACGGTTCAGGTTTCAGACAGCGTTGATTCAAATCAGACGAAGATAAAAAAACCGAGAGCCAACAAAAAGCAGAAAGAGCCCGCCAATAACGTGCAATCCACCTATGTCTCGTCACCCATTAATACACGCAGAAAACGGGCAGCCGTTATTGATAGTGATGACGACTCAAACTTGCCGACCACATCAAACGGCTATGTGAATGATGGTTTCGTTGTGTCGGATGAAGAATTGGAAGACGAAGCCGAAGAAGACATGGACGAAGACGAAGAGGCTTTCGAACCACTCCCTCAACACCGACCAGCGAAACCTACCACTTCAAAACCTAGTTCCAAAAAGGCACTGCGGCCAGAACCTATCCCAAGCAAACGTAGGCTGCAAGACTTGCCGGATATCCACCAAGATGTAGTGGATGCCTTTGTTCAAGCGGCACGCCAATTGGAAGAGCGAATTCGGAACGGACTTGGCCTTAGGCGACCAATGTTTACAGACACTCACCTGCAAGAAATGGCCATTAACTGGACCACCTCCATCGAGAGGATGAGCCGCATTCCTGGAATTGACGTCGACAGAGTCCGGGAGGTTGGCCCAAAGCTGATACAAATGCTCAATGTGTATCATAAATCGTATCGTGAGATTGCCGGGACGGGGGCGGGTGAGGCTTCTGCCTTAACGTCTAACTTGGATCAAGAAATAGTGGACTTGATTAGTTCAGACCTCGATATCGATGAGGATGAAGAGGAGGCTATGGGAGGTGGAGAGAGTTCTCATTACTTTGTTGCCAAGCCATCAGCCGATGTCCAAGCTTTCAATGATAGGCTGCAAAGTCTGAATGACCAACCGAGCCAATCGAGAGGCAGATCCTCTTCCTACAGTCGAGGAGGAGGTAACAGAAAGTTCTCTGGTAAAAGATGGTCCAAGAGAGGCGGTTCTGGTGGAGGGTCTCAACGTCGGGGTGGTGGCTCCGGCAGGAGAGGTGGCGGTTCCTCAAGCGCTGCTGGCTCGTCGTCTCGATCTGGCGGTGCAAGTAGTAGCGGCGGCGGATTCAAGCGTGACGGCAGAATCGTCAAGAAGAGTGGAGGAGGTATCGGGTTGATGCCTCTATGATGTGAATTGATCATTGATAGCGGCCTGCTATTCCCTCTGTTTTTGGGCCGGTGTGTTTGCTTTTGTTTTTGTTTTGGAACGAGATATGAGAGAGTAATGAGGTCACACTTCTCTTCAGTCCCGGGTTTTATGTCATGGGGCTGGGAGGCGGAAGTCTACACATTCACGAGCTTTGGCGTTGGTGTTTCGGCATTTACATTACCCCTTTTGAAGCGAATTAGAAAGAAGAAAGCAAAAGAAGAGAGAGTGGAGAGAATGGGGGAGATAGAGTCTGTGGGGTAGAGGCGATGTAGGTAGATGTCATGGAATGTTTGCATGTGTATATACCCATATATACACCAGAGTAGCCTGCTTTCATGATTATGCCAGCAATGCAGCACTTTTTGAGCGAGATTTGGAAGAAGTGGAATGGCGAGGCGATGAATACAAATGTTGACCATGCCTCACACGAACTTGATAGCTCCAAGTTTGAATCTAAGCTTCCTATTCTATACTTGCTATGGCCGTTTGAGAACTGTTCTAACATGATGAATGGTAGTTATATGCCGAGAATCATCTGCTATGATTTGAATGTGTCCTACTTTCTTCGCTGATGCCCATCATTAACTAATCATGAGAGAAATGCCATGAGAGACACAGATAGTGTAATGAGTACTCATACGCAATATCCCGCCTCAGCTCTATCCGCCATCAAACATCAGAAAAAAAGAAAATCAATCTGAAAGAATAAATTGCACATTGCTTTTTCTAGTACAATTACAAAATGTAGAGCTAGCTAATTTGTAAAACAAAGCTCCGGGAATCTCAGCTATGACACGAAAAAACACAAAAAAGCAAACCAAAAAAAAAAAAAAAAAAATGACAAAGAAAGAGCTCAAAAAACAAGAAAAGCGCACTCAACGGAGACCAACTGGGGGAGAGAGAAGAAAGAATCGAATTAGTTAAAACAGTATTGTGAAAATAGAAAAAAAACAAGTTGGAAAAGCGAAAAAAAAGATGTGTCGACACATGCCAATCAAAATCGTCTTTTTGGTGTCGCGTTATTTCCATGTAAACTCCCAACAGCCCGCCAGCTAAAGCTCGCTTCGCTTCTCCTTTGATGTTGAAAAAAACCGTTTACGCCACGCTATGGAAAAACACAAATAACAAAATTACTTTAAAACACGGGGGCATGCCATTTTGTGATGTGAGAGCTGAAGAGAAGCAGGGAGGATATCTTGTAATGAGCGGCTTCACATGAAAACGAGCAATCGACTCGAGAGGTTACAGAAGAAGCAAAAAGCAAAATAAGCACACAATCCGATTCCAATTCCCCTAAACATTTGATACCATAAAGCTTCTGACCATGCCATCAAATATCGCTGATTCAAAATCGCCACCTGGGCTTGAGATCCTTTGGCTCGGGTGAGTTGTCGCTGTATTTGCGAGAGCTGAACCGGCTGAAGATGGGAAGAGGGCTCGATCCCCGGACTGAGTCTGGCCTACCCCTCGGCATTGGCAGCAAACTGCTTCGGCGAGTCGAAGCCATAGAGCTGCTGGGACGATTGTTTAGACTATCCAGGTTCAAGGTCGAAGAAGATGGCCCCGCGTTAGAGCGACGAGGAGGCTGTTGTTTTGCTAGGCTGCTTTGAGAATAAGGTCCAGGAGAGGTGAGGCGTTCACGGAACGACAGCCGAGAGCCCGCCCTAGAATACGATCTGGGGAATGATTCTGACATGGGTGAATCTGAGCCAGCGCGTGTGAGAGAACTCCGAGGGGTGGGAAGCTTGGATGTCGATATAGGCGTGATGGCCGACGTCGACCTTTGGGGTGCAGGCGTTCTGTATGGGCTGCGAGCTTCGCCATCTAGGTTGTTGGAAGAGGCGTTCCATCGGGGTCGGTGCGCCATAGTGGTCGAAGGTCGAAGGCTTGAGGAGGAGGCAGAAGGCGGGTAATAAGAAGAGGAGGAGCCCATTGTAGAGTACCTGGACCCAGGCTTCTTGGCGCTTTTTGAGACAGGGGCCGGTAGCGACGAGTCCCTTCGGCTGGTTGAGGTCGACCGGAGGCTGGAGCCGCTCGCATTGGGCGATCGAAGTTGGTTACCGGTATATTTCCGCGCAGGCGTCTGCGGATCAAGACCGAGTGAGTTCATAATCACCGAGGAAGGCGGAGAGCTTCCCGGAGTCTCCATGCCGCTGCCGTTGGTCGACCTGTCGTTGGAGAGCATGCTGGAGATGGAATCTCGCAGCTGCTGGCTCTTTCTTTCCGCGTATATGTCCTCAAGGACAGAATCCATCTCTGCAACGTCGAGCTTCAGAGTCGACCATCGCGTTTGCATTTCATTGTGGAGACGCAAGATCTCGCCATTGACGGTCAAGCGATCCTTGACGCCCTTGTCAATGATGGCCAGGACACGTTCGATGGCGGGACCATAGTGTGTTTTCTTTGCCTCATAGCTCTCAATCTTCTTAGCAATGGAAGGCTGGTTCGTCAAATGCATACCAGAATCGATCGCCTCCCTCAGCTTCATCAGAGACCGCTCGACGGATTCGTGCATCTTTTGAGCCTGCCGTCCAGCGCCTCGGAAGACAATGACCCATCTATCCTCTCCAAGCTCCTTACGCAATGACTCGGCATCCTTCTCTAGCTTCTTGTAGCTTCCATCTAGGCCATTGTGGCGCATTTCCAGCTCTTCACATGCGGTTGGGAATGCATGTTTCGCCCGCGTCTCAAAGACAGATAGTCGCATGGGCAAAAAGTCTAGGGAAGCCCTCAAGGGCTGCATCCTGGCGAAGAGAGCAAGCAAACTGGAGTCATCCTGAGACAGCGTCGAGGTTCCTGGCGAGTTAGGGCTTAGCGGCAGGGCGAGGCTAAAGCGGTTCGAGGGCGCCAACCGCGCGGCCGAAATGGGGTTGTCTTCAACAATGGTCTCGAGATCTCCAATATCGACGTTATCGCCGCTCGCAACGACGGCAAGGCTCTTGTGACGACGCTCTTCCATCTCGAAGACAAGCCGCGTAAGTTCTTCCATCTCGCTCTGTATGTCGCCCAGAACGCTGTTCCACAGCTCCTCCCACTCCATGGCAAGTTCGACCTGGTTCCGCACACTTTGCAGGGTTTGCTTGATTCGGCCCCATTCCTCAGCTATGGCCTCCATCTGAGTAACGGCCCTTCTGAGGTCATCTGTCGAGACAGTCGCGATGTCATGTCGGTTTTGTAGCTCATCAATGGCATTGACATAGGCGTTGATGAGATGCTCGAATCGATTAATGGCGTTCTCAACCTCTTCCAGACCTTCACGGCCACCAGCAGCGGCCCACTCGACATCATCCTCACTGTCCAGCCCGCTTACAACCTCAAGGGCCTTTGATATCCAGCTCCGGATCTGCTCAGCAGCATTGATCAACGCCTTGGAAGCCACTGGGGCTGTTGGTATAGCCGACACCTTGCTGGAAAGTGCCTCGGCATCGGGAATGCCAAGCAGAGTCAGTTGAGCAAGCTGGTTGGTAAACGACACCCGGGAAAGTGTATATATTGATCCAGGTCGATTGTGACCCTGTTGAAAATAAGAGCTCATTTCCGGTTCAAAATGGTTAAAGGTGATTACTTCAGGCGGTGTCATCTCCACAATTGGTGATTCTTTGGGCGGAGGGGTTGGTGGGGACGGGGAATATGAGGGAGAATAGGAAAGGGAATGTGAAGGCGAGTGAGAAGGAGGAGCAGCAGGAGGCGAGGAGGGTAGAGGCGGATACTCCTTGGGAGATGGCGGACGCGTAATTCGCTCGAGGTGTTCGCGTCGAGTATCCAAAGTGACCTTGGTACCATTGCCGTTTATGTGGTCGGGCAACCGATATTTCTGGGTATCCAAGTCCATGTTGATTGTTTCCGCCACTTCAATCTCCGGTAGTTGGTAGGAATCAGCGGCGATGGGAGACATGGAGACGTCTGAGAGACTGGACGATCTATAATGAGGAGGGGGGGCGCCGGTGCCTTTCCAGGGGCGGCCGCGCCGAGAAATAATTTGCTTGACTGAATTCGCTTGGTGTTTCTCGTCAAGCTGGCGGAGCTGTTCTTCGTCAAGTCGGCCGATATCAACGGGCTGGAAGCTGGCGGTGGTCCTCTTGGCTGCCGCTCCAAGGCCGAGAGCCTTTAAGCGAGCAGCAAGGCCTGGCGATGTCTTTCGAAAAGCAGCGACCAGGAGCTCATGCGATGGATCGGGTTCCAGAAGGGTGCTGCTGCGTTGCCTGCCGTAGGTTGGACTCAGCGTCAAGTCGGGAGCACCTTGAGAAATCGCGTTGTTGAAAATGTTGCCAATGTTATTGTTGCTGTTTTGGCTGTAGCTTGGGGTGTTGTTGATGTTGTTCGTGCTGCCACTCGTCCGCGGTGTCGACAGGTTCGCAATTCCTCTGGCGTCTGCGGGAGTGGCCGCAGCCGAAGCAGGAACCGGAGCAGAAACTGGAGCTGAGGCGGGAGTGGAAGCCCAAGCAGGAGCTGCGTAAGGGGTGGCGGGCGACTGGGCGGCGTCGTCAGTTGATTTTCCAAAGTTTACATGCTCGAGGCTTGCATCATGGCCGTTGGTATGCTGCTCAGGGTCGCGCTTCGGGTCCACACCCACGTCGGATTGTCTGGAGCTTTCGTTGGCTGAATCTGAGTCGCGGTCTGGCTGCGAAGCCGGCTGTGGGTTGCCGCTGGCGTCCACGGCAGAAGAATGGCTGGTGGTCATATGCCGCAGGTGATTGCTGGGGCTGCAGACAAGCCCGCCCCAGAGAAGGTTGGAGAAGTCGGTAGGTGGATGTGTTCAGAGCGGCGTTGCTCACGACGCGCTAGTGGAGCGCGCCAGGTGTCTTCCAGTGGACGAAGGCCCTGAAAGGCCCTGCCGGCAGTGCAGCGGCGCAGTGGGTGGAGAGAGAAGGTCGGTGCAGAAGGTTGAAGATTACGGGCAGTCAAATGTTGAGCGCTGTGGTTTGTAGGGGTGGACGACGGGCGGCAGATTGGATGCCGAGGCCGCCACCGCGAAGCGTCGAGTGCTGATACGCTGCCGTTGTTGTCCTGTTGTGTTGCCGTCCGACTCTCCTGGAATTTTTTCTCTCCCTCGCGACGGTCCAATCAACAACGACTCGCCGCTTTAAAATCCCGACGGTGCCGCTTTGCTGCTACCTGTCCGAATACAGGTACGAGTACAGGACAGGACCTCGTTCTCGGCGAGTGGGCGGGTGTGGGCGGATGCGCAGTAGGGTTCGGTTCGCTGGATGCCTGCTCCGGTGTGCTGCTGTAGACCCAGCTTTTTGGCGGCGTCGACCGGGTTAGGCGTCTGGTGACTGGGCGACAGAGGGGATTCTATGCGTAGACGATGCGGTGCTGGTGGAGAGCGCCCTTGCGGCCCTGCAAAGAAGCTGCAGGAGCTTGCAGGAGACGGCTCTCGACTGCAGCGAAGCTTTGGATAAAGCTGGGCCGTCGCCTAGTTTGGTGTCTGCCTGCGCGCTGAACCAGGAACAGAATTTTGGTGCCTGGCGTTTGAGTATCGATACTTCCTGATCGTGAACTCCTGGGAGAATGGTCGTGATGGGCCTTGGGCATCAGCTGGCTGAATCAAGTAAGGCCCGTGTGCCGGGGTTGTGCGGCTGGGCAAGGTGGAAGATGCAGAGCGAAAACAAGATAAGACTGCTAGAAAATCGGTTGATGCAAGAGAAGCGGCTACGGTGAACACGAAGCCCAGAATGGGGGATTGGCTAAACGCTGCATGGACTGATTGCTTGCTTGACTTGACGTGGTGAATCAAAAAAAGGGGGTTGAAGGAAAGGGACAGACTGGTCAGGAGGGGTGCAAGAGGAAGAAGCGCAGAAGCGTGGGATCGCAGCCCAAGTTAATTAACGGGAGCTGCTCGTTCCTGAGCTAAGAGGGAGTCGAATGGCTACGGCGCAGGTACCTCATCTCCCTTTGGAGGTACTCGTACTCCCTACGCGTATTTTGGATGTTTGGGCTTTTTTTGGTTTTGATCCGCCGGCCGAGACTGCACATTTGTCGATGGATAAACGACTAGACAAGGGGAAGCGTCTATCAAAATGGGACAAAAAAGAAAAGACGAAATAGAGATGACGGGAATTCGTAGACTCGATAGATGGGATCCTGGCGAAAGATGCTTACTGTACGCCTTACGAGTGGACGGGCCCAGAGGATCCATGTTCAAGGTACATGTACAAGTGGTGTTGGGGCTGGTACCTGTCCCTTGCCACAAATACCCAAGCTCATCAAACTGCATTTCACAACATGGAATTGACTTTGGAACTATGAGTACTACCTTTGGTACTAAGGTATGCTCTCGCAGCCTCCAGCTTCCATTGGTGGTAAAAGTCAAGTTACTATGGACGGAGATGTTTACTAGAGGGAGGGTTGTTACATCGAGTGGTAGGCATGTAAGTCTGGTTTACACGTGCCTGTCTCGGATCCGAATTCGCAGATAGATGTAACTGTATACGAAGTGCTCCGTACCTAGATGACACGTTTTGACATGTGCCGGAATGCAGCAGGTCCCAATGCGCAGTGCATTGAGGTTGGGTCGGACTCGCCACATGCTGATGTGCCCTTGAGCGCGGCTACTGTAACACAGCACAGCACAGTACAGGGCATTGGATTGGATGTGATAGCACCAGGACTCGACTCGACTCGACTCGAATTGGTGACGGGAATCAAACGGGGCCAGGCCAGATTCCCTGCTCTCGACACCCATTGATAGTAAACCTGGAATTGTTCGGGGCCATTGTCGTTTTGGGGAGCTCTCAGCGCACTAATGCCACCACTGCCGCAGCTCGCAAGGAGTCTGGTTCAATGGAGCTCGTCGAGCTGCACAGCAGATGCAGCGTCGAAGTGCGCTAGCATTAGAGCCATGTCGGGCTAATTAGCGCATCCCCACCGCTGACACGGGAGCTTCCACAGCGCTTCCACAGGCATCCCGCTTCTGGCAGCTTCAAACAAGGTGAAACGCTGCGAAATCTCCACGGGCTCCATGCTTGTCCGGCCCGCCTCCACCAGGGCGTCCTGCAGCCATTTTCTGCATCACCAACCTGGCAGCTTTAGTTACCGTCCGATGCCTGTGCGGCCTGCGAGTTTCTGTCTCTTTCTCTGCTCTCTTCCCTGTCTGGGTCACGAGGGCTTGTGCGAGTAGCGCGGAAAGCCCTCCATGGGTATGTCAGTGCTGGTACATTACTTGCAGCAAGTCAAGACTGGAGTGTTGGGATTTGGCCAAGCTAGCGGGATGCTGGCCTGGATCCATCCATGGGTTCCTCCAAGTCCTCTTTGGGCCATCGGTACTTGTACTATTTGATGTCAGTGCTCCATTCGTACTGGTCCATACAGGTACCTTTTAGCCGTCGTTTTTTCTTTACCGAGCTCCAACCAAGCAGTCTGGTACTAGCAGCTATTGGTAGCTGCTGCTAGTCTCGAGGTATTGATGGATGCAATTTGCCTAGCAGTGCCACATGGGGTCCATTTCAAGTGACTGGCAAAAGATTGGGCGTCGACAAGAGCTCACTACGACGAACGATGCGACGCGTCGGCCCGCGCTACAAACAGGAGCTACTGTATTCGTCTGTGGCCGCTCTTCCATGTCCATACCTTTGGTCGTGCTGATATCACTGAAGGATGCAGATGCCCAATCAGTCCTGGCATACGGAGTTGACGTTCAGAAGTACCGTGCTGTACTTGCACAAGAGAGCTTCAATCTTATTATAGCACGCAGCTGTACGGAGTTACCCTTGCCTTATGATGCAATTACCTCATTCCCTTGTATTGATACGAAGCAAATATTACCACGCTGCACATACGAGCAGGTACAGTGCCTTGCCATGGGTTAGCAGGTACTTTGCAATCTCAAATACTTGGAGTGATCCATCCATGCAATTTGGAGATAGCCAAGGGACTGTACTGTACAGTACCAGACAGCATTTATCTGTCAGCTGTTGGGCATCAGCAATGATAACTGACACTGACTGAACGTGGCGTAGAGTCTGAAACCTCGCCCCAACACAGCTCTGGCCTTTGCACAATCTATCCAGAACAACCACAGCTGCAGTCACTCCTGTTCCGTACTCCGTGCTCGCTCTGCTCTGTGCGCTGCTCTGTACGAGTACGTAGGAGCATTGATCATTTGATGTTCCATCTCTTGCACAGTATTCCAGCTGGTTCTGGCTCTGCGGAGAGGAAATTGCGCGCCTCCGGTTGCCCTGGGATATGACACCAAGCAGCAAGGACCCTTGGGAATCGCGATGACAGCGAAAGAAATGATTCGTCACCTTTGCCCGGGGCCTGCATGGGCATGGGTTTGGGCTTGCCTGGTCGAATTGGCCCCGACAGCCTCTACAGTACATGCATATGGGCTAGCAGGGAACCTGGCAGCTCCCATGAGGGACCGCGGTCGAATCGACGGCTGCGAGTACGAAGACGTCAAGTGATATCATACCCGTACCAGTCCAAGCGTGCATATTTGCATTTTGCATTTGCCGGTGTGACGATGGATGGAGCGCTGAGGCCGTACAGGCTGACTGCAGCGCTACCAGTGGGTGGGAGAAGCTATCCCAAGCAATCAATCCCGTCAGCAACAAGAGGCAAACAAACATCGCCAGGTAGCCCTTCGGACTCGACGAGACCAGTTAGGGTTCAAGCACACTCTAGGCGGAGATGGACGGAGCACCTAATGCTACCTTCCTATGCACTAATTAATGTAAGCCTTGATCATCGGTTGATAGCATGCGTGAACCAATGCACGCCAAAAACTGCACCCGACACCAAAAAAAAAGGTTCGTTTCAAGTCGTTGCCCCCCCGGACAACACCAAACACGCAACGCAATTTCCCATCTCCACGCCTCCCACCAACTATGTTTTGGCGCCCTCAGGCTGCGAGAACCCCTGAGTCCGCGTGCGCCTCGGATCTTCAGCACCAACCCAGAGCAGCCCTACAGCACCGTCTGGCTCTGTGATTCTTGTCTCTTCCATACTTGCTTGTACTCGTGCTTGTCCTGACAGTTCCAAGTATCCACCACGCCATTCCCGACTGCTTGTTAATGGTGGCCGGCAGCTAGCGACTCTGCTGCCACTCAACTTGTTGTTATATCCCCCCCTCGTCCGTGGTGCACGCGACTTGACTTGACCGAGCTGAATAGCTGGCCCTGGGATCCAGTGAACCGACTCTCCTTCCAACGACAACCCCAAAGAGACAAGATTTGCTTCCCCTCTTAAGAGAGAGAGCACACGAGGAAATCCCCAGACGAGATTCTCTGCTTGAGCCCTCGCAAGAAAACTCTGCTTCTCTGTGCTTCTCTTTTTGCCTCTCTGCCTCGTTCGCCATGTCTGCCGAAGTCGAGAACCGCCCGCACTCGCCTGATGCGGCTCCGTCGCAAGCCATTGGTGCAAAGACCGAACCGTCCCGAGCCCTCTCGACGACTTCCACCATATCTCAAAGCTCCAGTAACGATGGCACCTCACGAGACTCGCTGGGCAGCGAGCTGTCGTCTCGCATGTCCTCTGCGTCGTCCCGTATGTCCACGGCGTCGTTCCGGTCCGACATCTCTGGAAGGTCGTCTTCCAGGACTCGGCGCCGAGGTTACATGCGCCCCCAGGGCACCGACTTTGCGGCCAGCGCCAAATCCCGGGAGAGCGTCATGAGTTTGGGCAGCATCGCGCATCTTCAATACTACTTTGCCCGGACAGGCCTTCTCGATGGCAAAGGCGGACAGCTGGCTCGTAAGAAGCAGCCGCGAGCGACGTTGGACCTGGCAGCCCTAGAGGGCACAGCTCCCATGATGTCGCCCACGCCCACGACTGCGGGCTTCGACATGGACCCCTCGTTTGTCTCTATGGGCAGTAGCCCAGATCTATCAGGACATGGGTTTATTACGGAAAATGCCGTCGAATCCCCCACCGGCATGGACGACATGGACGACTTCTACGACGGCTTCCTCGAGGAGGACCCGGATATGCTCCCACCCACAGCCAGCACCTACAACCACCGAGAAAAAGTGATTCCCAAGCCTCCCACGGTTGCGGAGCTGAAGACGGAGCTGGAGAGCGCCCTGCAAGATGCCCTCAAGGTTCTCAAGGAAGCCAAGGAGCGGAAGGAGGGATCATACAAGGCATCCAGCGATGCGCCTCGGTACCCCAACATGCCCGACGAAAATACCCAAAGTTGGTACGAGCTGCAGGGCATGAACATCCTCGACTTTGTGACGCTGGCCATCCGCGCCGCCAAAAACTACTACACTGCCCACGAGCTGCCTGACCGGCTGGATGCTATCAAGTCGGAAAAGCAGATCCGGACAGACCTTTTGAGCGTCATGGAGGTGCTGAAGCAGATGGCCACGAGGAACTTCAAGGGTGGCATGCGGGATGAAGAGATCGCCACCATGACGACCTGGATCGAAAGCGTGTTCGACATCCTCAAAAAGGAGGCCAACATCGAGGCATCAGAGCAGGCCGAGCGATCGAGCTGGGCGTGGATGAGGGGCGACTGGAAAGGCAAAGAGTTGGAGCGCGAGCGACAGTTTCTCATGTCCATGATTCCGGATGAAGAGCCGCTTCCCGAATGGACGCCAGCATCCAACGACGCCGATTTGCCAACGCCCTTTTTGGAGGCCATGCAGAACGGCCTCCTACTTGTGAGGCTGCACAACGCCGCAGTCAAGAAATCCAGGAGGCGATTCGGAGCGATCCCGACCTTCCACGTCAACACACAGAAACCGTACCGAAGCGCCGACAACCTCCGTTACTGGGCCA
The DNA here is from genome assembly GCF_003025095.1 of Trichoderma harzianum CBS 226.95. Taxonomy (NCBI): domain Eukaryota; kingdom Fungi; phylum Ascomycota; class Sordariomycetes; order Hypocreales; family Hypocreaceae; genus Trichoderma; species Trichoderma harzianum. The sequence continues at coordinate 576,546 of NW_020209252.1, read as the reverse complement.
AGGCCGCTGAGCTGCGCTTTGAGTGCATGATTTCCATCGACCCCCTGGGCATCGTCTACAACAACGGCCCCCAAGTCTGGCTAGATTTTGAAGCGGCCATCCTCAAGTGGTGTGCCCATGTGAGGGAGGAAATCACAAACGAGTTGGTCTAAGCACCCTTAGTACTTGCTTTTTGTCTAATTCTGTTCCTGATTTTTTTTCTTCTTTTTTTTACACTTCTATTATTGTTTTAATACCTGTTTTAATACGTGCACCTGCTCATACACATATATTACTACAGCAGAAAGAAGGCCTTTTCGCTCCATGACGAATTCACGCTGCCATAAAAAAGACATTTGCCTGGAGTTTTTTTTTTCTTTTTTTCTTCTTTCTTAATACTTTTTTTTTTTCCAAGGACACCGCCATTTCTTTTTTGGCTCTACTTTTTTGGTCCCCTTCTTTTACTATTTCTCTCTTTTTGGATTGATATTGATTCTTTCAGGACATGCACACGCAACATACATCGAGGCGAAGAGGGGACCGGTTTTCTCTCTTACTGAGACAAAGATTGACGCTATATTACAAACAGGAACAACATTTTCCTTCTCTCTTTTCATCCTTTATCCTTAATTCCCTATTATATTCCCCCTTTTCACTCATCTTGTCACCCGCCATGCTTGCAGCATTGGCGAGGCGTTATCACTACATTTTTGTCTTTTTTACTTGACCCAAACAGAACGTCTTCCCTTCTCTGTGAATTATCAGTCAACATACACCCTTTTTTTCCTTTTATTTTTTGTCTTGGGTCGAGGGAGGAAAACAACAACAATAAGAGCAACAAGAAACAACAGAATGCTGTACAGTGGGATGGAAATTGAACAAGTGGTGCGACGCGCCTACTCAACTATATGTCAACATATATACCCCCCCGTGGCGCGAGCGCAGGCGCAGGCGCAGAGTGGATTTTTTCGATATGGTGGTGGATGGATAGGAGGTAGCTACTAAGAGAGAGATGAATAGATTGGCTATCACGGTGCGTGCTTGTGTGTGACTTGAACGTGATTGTAGACAAAGAGCGAGTTGACTTTTTTTTCCACTGATTTACTATTATAACCCAATATTACCCAGAAACTAAAACTAAAGTGATAAAATGCTATATACTCATACAGAACTCCTGAATGTCATTCACCAAATAAGCAATCTTGCTTCCTCTAAGCAATGTCCACCTTTCTCACTTCCATCCACTCCTTTTCCACCTTGGGCACCGTCACAATCAAAATTCCCTCCTCCATCTTCGCCGTGATGCCGAATCCATCGACATCAACATCCAGATCCGCCTCCTCCCCATCAGCCTTCTTCTCGGTCTCGCCCTCAGGAGGCAACTTCACCTCTCTCTCGAAAACACCGACTCTACGCTCCCGCACGCCCGTCAGGGTCTGAAGGAAGGCCTCGTCGCCGGGGCGGTGGACCACGCCCGCGATGCGGAGGGAGCGCGTCTGCGGGTTCCAAGTCACGCCGACGTCGTCCTTTTTCGCGCCAGGTAGGGCGGTGTGCAGGATGAATGCGTCGGGGGTGTTGAAGATGTCAATGGGAGGAGAGAAGGTGTTTTCGTCTTCCGTGTTGGTGTTGTTGCGGGTGCTGGGTTGAGCGTATTGCGCGGCTTGGTCGCGGATGTTGCGGAAGAAAGGGTGGCCCATGAAGCCGCGCATCATGCCGGGGAAGTCAAACGGAGGACCACCGGCGTTGGGACCTTCAAAGGGACCTCCTCTGCGCCATCCGCGACGGCCTCCGCGACGGCCTCCGCAGCCGTGGGCGTGAGCGTGGCCTCCACGACCTCGTCCATGACGTCCGCCTCGTCCGCCCTCGGTAGGATACGAAGGGGGAGGAACGGCGTTGTTGTCCTCGTCGTCGCTTCCCGAGGGCGTGACTTCCGCTGGGTCGGGGAATGGCTCGCCCTCCTGCATGGTCTCGGGGGAAGAAGACGCTTCATTGTTCTTTTCACGAGGGGCTTCGCCCTCGCGGGGAGCCTCTCGGTGGGGGAGATTCACGCCGGCATCGTGCGAGAAGGGATGTTCGTCGTAGCGAGGCGGGCCGTTGAAGTTGTTGTTGTTGAACCAGTAAGCCCAGACCGGGGGAGCTTGATCCCACCAGGGGCCGGGGCCGGCTCCGGGAGGTGGAGGCGGAGGTGGATGCGGCTGGTGAGGCTGGTGCGGAGGGTGTCCGCCGTGTGGTGGAGGAGGAGCTCCGAAGGGGAAGCCGGGGAAGCCGGGGAAAGGGCCTGGAGGGGAGGTGTTGTGATCGACGCCGTGGCCGGGGTCGCGGCGGTTGTTTGGGTTGGGGTTGTTGAGGGACTGCATGAAGTCCCAGAAGGGATGTTGCTGGGGAGGCATGATGATAGATGGTGATGGTTATCAACTATTAAGAGTTGTAGAAGAGTTGTTGATGAAAAGAAGAAATGGAGATGGAAAGTAAAAGTATGGAGTGTCACGATCACGTCTCTTTATAATCACATCATAGACCAACGTACGCGTAACCTTGATAGCATTTCACATGTCAACTTGCTCTAGGCAGTCGTTCAGCCAACTCATCGAACCGCATCGACACTCGACGAAGCGGCGAATTATGTGTACGTGTGTGTGAGCGCAAACAGTGCGAAACCTTGACAATTGGCAAGCAATCTTAAACTTAATTCATTTCCCAACAACAGCTACTAGCAAGGTAAGCAGTTTAGCTCTGGGATAGTTTTGGGGAAACAAGGCAAAAAAGATGGTGTGACGAGGAACCAGTTCGTCAGGCGTGGACACAAGACACGCGTTCGGTGTGCGTGGCGAAATTGGGCGGCGATTTTAACGGGTGAGGCTTCCGGGGGTTGGTCGGGTGGTCGGAGGTTGGAGGGGCCGATTGGGAACGTGCGGCTGAGCTGGTGCCTGAAAAGGGGAAATTGAAATTGAGATGTGAATGTTTTCTTGATATCTTGTGGAAGCTTATTACTCTGTAAATTGAATTGAAACTGCAGATATGACATGTGAAGCTGGGAGGTTGATTTCACTAGTACATATTATGGGTGGTCATCGTTGTAGTTAATGTAGGCTTACCTTGCTTACTTACAGCAGGCATATATTGCTACCTAAGACGACCGGGACCTTTGATACTACCCAGTAGAGTTGTTAGGTTTCCTATTACTTGGGTAGTGCCCGATCTGGCAGTAAGCAGTTTTAGTAGCCAGCTGAGCTGTATTACGATCCCTGCATACAGGTAAGAAACTCAGCGCTGTGCTACAATGTCATCAAATGAAATTGCTTCCGGGAATTTTATTTCTGCCGCCAACAAATAGGTATCAAGACCAGATGCTATTGTTCAAGTTGCGGGGTAATGTAGGCGGCAAACAGGCGGCTTCCATGGAGCAAGATTCTCAGGAAGCGCCTCCTCTATCGAGACCATGATACACCCATACTTTATATAGTAATGTAGGCTATATACACAACCATACAGACATCACATATACAAGCCATGAATTCCATACCCCCAGACGTGTGAGTTCAACCAATCCAGAACTGAATAGGATGTGCTAAAGATGACCCCTAGCATTGCATCTTCCGTTCCCTTCCGATTCCTCGTTGGGCCCAATGAGCGAGAATTCACCATACACTCTGCCCTCTTTACGTGCCAGTCTCCCGTCCTTGAGAGATTGGCAAACGGAAACTTTGCCGAAGCCACTGATAAATGTGTCAAATGGACATCTGTGGATGAGGACACTTTTATCAGATTTTGGCAATACACCTACACGGGGAAATACACCGCTGCTCCTCCAGTAACCGTTACAATTGAACCGAAACCCAAAGCCACTCCTGAACCAACACCACTACGCATACAACCACCGATGCCGGCTTTGTTCGATTCTTTGCCCCCTCCCAAGATTGTGACACCAGAAGAGCTAAAACGCAAGGCCCTGTGGAATGCATTTCTAAAACAGCGTTCCTCTGACCCTATGGCCATGTTCTACGCTCCTGGTTTCATCCGACTTACCGGTGCCACAAACAATCCCGTGAATGAAGATTATACAAATACCTTTCTCTCATATGCACGACTCTTTACTTTTGCAGAGTGTTACGGTATTACAGCGCTAATGACACGCTCTCTCATTGATCTACATGGGACATTGGAGAGATTTACGTTGCACAATGAGAGGGTCAATGATATAGTCGCGCTGGTAGATTACTGCTATGAGAATATGGCTCCGGAACCGCTCAGGGATCTAGTCACTCTGTACGCAGCCTGTAAAATTGACAAGTTATGGAAGAGTGAGAAATTCTGTGCGCTTGTGGAGGCGCATAGTGAACTATCGATGGCTTTGCTGGGATTGATGGTGAATGAGTTATAGACTAAAAACATTCATGCTATTATGCTCTTGTTATGTGCATTATTATGCTAGAAGTGGTCAATATGGAATATACAACGTGGAAATGAGATGATAGTTTCTATACTATCTGGGTTGCACTGAACAATAACGGTGAGTGTATATATCACTCCCTCCTTATGAACAAGGGTGTAATACCGATAAATCATAGAATGCAAATGACTGAATGGAGATGGTCCGCAGCAAACTCTTATCAGCACATCATTTACTCAATAGCCACTTGAGTCCCTCTTCCGCATCCCGTTTCTGCTTTGCACTAATCTTCAGATCCGGAAAGAATCCCCAAAACCCATGAGGCAAGCCGGGATAAATGTCCGTCTTAGTAGAAACTCCGTCATCCTTGAATACCTGCTCCATGACTAACGCGCAGTCTCGCACAGGATCCAGCCCGCACACTTGGAAATACGTCTTGGGAAGGCCCTTGTGGGTAGGGAAAGCCACGGGGAATACAAGCGGACTGTGTAAATCAGCCTGATTATTCTCTGCAACACAGATTAGTTGACCAATCTCTTTACAGGATGCCTTCCCTCCGTAGGAACTTACTCCAGATGAACCGCAACGACTCAAGAGAAAGCACTGGCGCATTGGCATTTTGCTCAAAGCTAATGAACCGATCTTTGTACTTCTCCGGCACCGTTTCATGATTCACGCCGCCTGGCATTGCTGCATAGATGCCAGTCAGCGGAGGACTCAGCTTGTCGTTCAAGCAGAGATGGGCTACAATAAACGCCATATCGCCACCTGAGCTTTCTCCTCCTACCAAGAACCCCTTTTCAGGATCGATACCCAACGACTCCAAATTTTGCGCTGTCTAATGGGTTTAAAAGAAAATTATCGTTAGCAAACTCACAATTACCCAACCATCTTAGGATCGGTGGTCTCACTCACCCATTTAGTAGCATCATAGGCATCTTCAATAGCAGAAGGAAAGACATGCTCAGGGGCATGCCTATAATTGACATTCACCGCAACACCCCCAAGCTTCGCAAACAGTGCACAAAGCCAAGTCTCCGTGTCCAGATCCCCCACAGCATACCCTCCGCCGTGGAAGACAACGAGTCCGGGCCGTCCCTCAGCCGACTCCTCTCTTGGCTTGTAAACGCGGATCTCGGTGGTACGGTTGTCTCGCACTGGGATGTGAATGTCCTCTTGGAGGTATGGAAGTGTGGCCGGGTCGACTTTGGGAGCTGCATCTTTCATGGACTGGATCATTTCCCGAACTTGAGGGATGTTGGTGTTTTCATCCCAAGCGGCTAAAATGGGTGACCCTGAGTTGAGGATCTGGTATGATGATAATTAATATTATCTTCTCTTCGTATCACATAGACAATACCATTGGGAAAACTTACCGGCTCAAACTCAGAATGAACATCGCTAAGAGCGCGAATCTCTTCAATCGTAAGCATTATGTCTAAATGCGTATTGTCTATAGTTGAATGTTGAAAGTGTCTAATACTAAGGCCAACTGGCAACTCTGAGCAACTACATCAGCGGTTATATATATTGACTTTGTTCCCTCTCAACTCTCAAGCCCGTCTCTCATTTGTGGAAAAGTGAATGCAATGCCGATTTACCAACAAGGGGGAAGACAAGACGGCTAATACGGGATGACAAGACGGCAATGAAACTGGACAAAAATATCTCAAGCCAGGCCTCCAAACCAGGCACGAAACCTCGCATCCTCATGGCCAATCTCGGCGATTCTCCCCCCCCTCTCACCTCCGTAAAAGTCGGCCATTATCCCCAAACGAGTGAAACCCGAGCGAGAATTCGGGTCCGAACGACGGTGCATCGATGCAGGGGTTCAGCGGCCGGGGTGGGGACCGGAATCTCCCGGCGAGCATACCGGAGTTAACGGCGGTGTTGCAACTGATCAGGTAGCTTCAGTTACTGGATTAAATCAAGTTTTAATGTTTGTCATGGTTTAGAAAGCATGGAGCTGTTGCACCCTGAGTGCCAGAAAAGGTTATTTGCGTTTTGGACCCTGGACGAGATATACGAGATAAACGACATACTCGATATACCTACCAGGAGAGCTTCATTCGGCAAGATGACCTAAGGTCCCTGAAGAAATACTTAGCTACATTGATGACGTCAGCGGAAATGTGCTCAAAATCACGAAGTTCCCACGCCCGCACGTGAGACTCCGGCACTATGATTGGCCAGTTCTGCTGCTTAGAAATGCACCAGCGAAACTGGCGTGACTATTCTCAATATCATCGCCATGGTCAAAAAATTAAAAGAAGCATGATTCAACGCAAGCATCTCTAAACCCCAATCGCCAATACACAGTTCCATTGCGCTACAAGAAACAAGCACCATGGATGCCAAGCCTGCCACTTTCTGTATGCCAATTGCCCCCAATTTCTCTGCAGGGCCGCAGCAACTAATCGTTCTTCTGATGTATATAGCCTTGGCCGCTGCGCCAGTTGCTTCTCCCGCAGCCTCCGCGAGCGCTTCCAAGCCCAAGGTCAGTTTGTCGCAAAACATACAAGATGCCCTATGCTTGTGCTTGTACTTGTGCTGACCATGGAATAGCCGTGCTGCGTATGCAAAGAGGAAAAGTCGAAGCGCGATGAGTGCATGCTCTTCTCAACGGCCAAGGATCCCGCTGCCGACTGCAGATCGCTCGTTGACCAATACAAGAGCTGCATGCAGGGCTTCGGGTTCACTGTTTAAATTTAAAGACTTTCATCCTGGCGCTATGCCTTTGTACATTACCACCATATAGACTACTCGGAAAAGTACGGCGCTCGATTATTCTCCATTCTAGATTAACGATCCCATCCCCTAACAATGCGAGGACCAATCATGAAGTGTACGGTGATGCAACTCTAGATGGTTGGTTGGGTGTGAGCTGGACTCAACTCCCATGCTGATGCGCAGCTACCTTTTCCAGAGCTATAGCTGCATCTTTTTCTCTTCCTGCGTAGCCAGCCATCGTCATGGCCTCTAGTTCTTCCACCCTTGCATCTGCCTTGGCCACCACATCAGCCATCTTGACTTCGATAGCCTCTCTGCGCTCCGTCAAGTCAATGATCTCCGTTAGGCATTGCAGCATCCTCTGTGTTCTATAAAATCGTTAGTCTATGCTTGCAGAACGGGTCAAGTGATTCATTACCGTCGACGTTGCAAGTCTTCAAGCCAGGCACTAGCCCTTGCCTGGATTTCCGCCAGGGCAGCACCGTATTTTTCACTCACAGCTCTGCTGCTCTCATCTCGATCTTTTTTGAGCTGCTTTATGTCAGAGTCTATATTTCATAGCTCGAAAGAGGGAATATAAATAGACAGACCTGGTAGATATGTTGGTGCACTTCCAACGCAGCGTCTCCTGGATCGGAAGAATCGTTGGAACGGGACCGAGTACTTCTTCTTCTAGCCATGATTGTCAACCATCCCTTTTGGAGAGAATGGGAATTCCTCTTGGTAAATAGAGTTGTAAACGATCTGCGAGATGAAGAAAGATTGCGTTAAATGAGATGGAGATGCAACTTTTGGTTTAACAAGAAAGACGTGCGCAGTAGAAATCTTAGGAAGGAGCCAAGTGCATTCGGCCCCAGGCATCAACTTGAAGCATCCGACAGGTACTTCGGATTTAGTACAGATAAAGTACCTTTCATCTTTAGAGAAACAAACAAACACAAGAGGCGAGCCAATATCAAGATTTGCTTCTTTTAAATTTAGATATTACATCATACAGCAATCCTATCATAAAGACTGCAATTTTCTCTACCTTGACAAAGCAATGTCGTCTATTCTCAAAATCATCTTCACCGTCTCAGCCGCCAGCTCAATGGCGCTTGTGCTGACCAAAAGGGGCTGCAAGACATTCTCCTTGGAGATGTTGGTGTTGACTCCTCCAGATTTGATGCTGACACCGGCGTTCTTCTCTCCCATCTCGTGTCGGTGTCTCAGGTCGGTAACAACCTTGATGCTGTTCAGACCGGCATTCTCGGCAAGGGTTGTAGGAATAACCTCCATAGCATCCGCAAAGGCCTTCCAGCAGATGGCCTCTGTGCCTGTCAGGCTGCGCGCCTGCTTGGACAGCTGAGCGGCAATCTCAATTTCAGGGGCACCACCACCGGCAATCAGGGCCTTCTTCTTCACCAGACATCGGAGAACGCAGAGGGCGTCGTGCAAACTTCGCTCGGCTTCCTCCAAGATGAGAGAGTTGGCACCACGAACAACAACGGTCACAGTCTTGCCGGTGGCCTTGGCTCCGGTGACCTTGACCATGCGTGATCCCGATGACTGAACCTCCTCCACAAGATCGGCTGAGCCCAGCTTATCCTCGGTGAACGAGTCGATGTCTGCAATGGGCTTGCAGCCAGTGGACTTGCAGATGAACTCAACTTCGTCTCGCTCGATGTCTTTGATGGCCATGATGCCGAGCTTGGCCAGGAAGTGTAGGGAAAGGTCGTTGACGGCATCGCGAAGAATGGACTTTTGGATCAATAGCACGTTGCACTTAGCCTTCTTGATCTTCTTGGCCATGTTCAAAAGATATAATCGCTCCTCCTTGACAATCTTGTCCATCTGGCGGTAATCGTTGACCTGGATCGTGTTTTCCATCTTTGCGGCAAGTTAGCACAAGTATACAAATTGAAGCTGTCAACTGATACTCAAGACTTACGTCAGGCTTGGGAGGACTGAGCTGGAACTGGATAAGACCAATACGGGCCTTCTCCATTCTAATGGGACCACCGGCGTTCTTCAGCACAGGTTGTGTAAGAACGAGGCCATCGACCAGCTCGCTGTCCTCAATTGTTCCTCCCACCCTCTTGATCATGCGGATGTTGTTGAGGTCCACATTCTCTGCAGTCTTAACATCGATGGTCTTGGTAATGGCATTGACAGCCATGGGGCCGAGAAGGTTCGAGTACTGAGACACAATCTTGGATGATAGAGAGGTGTTGGCAGCCTGGAGGAGGGAGGCGTTGTCGGTCAGGGAGATGGGCTGGGACATGTCGTGTAGGACTTCGACGGCGGCGGCGGACGCTCTCTGGAAGGACTCTGAAATGACGGAGGGGTGGATGCCTTTGGACAGCAGTCGGTCAGCGGCGCCGAGAAGGCTGCCGCAGATGACAACAACGGAGGTTGTGCCATCACCAGCCTCGACATCCTGGGCTCCTGACAGGTTAACCAGCATCTTTGCCGTAGGGTGCATGACGGACATGCTCTTGAGCATGGTGTTTCCGTCATTTGTAATAATCGTCTCCCCCTTTCCACTGCGGATCATCTTGTCCATGCCTCGAGGGCCGAGAGACGTTCGGATTGCATCGGCGACGGCTACATTTTTCATTAGCAGATCGAACCACCGTGTTTCGAATGAGGATACACACCTCTGGCAGCGACAATGTTGGACGAGCGCACCGCCATGGGCTTCTCCTTGTCCTGTGTCCATGGGTTAGCGGGGCAGCTCAGGAGCTCGAGAGGCGTGTTAGCTTTGGATTTTTTTTCTCCTTACCTTGAAGGCGACATTCTTGGACTCGCCGCCCGAAACAGCCGGTGCAGACATTCTGGAGACTTGTGTTTATCTCTTGGGGGATGCAAAGCCAATCTCCGAAAAGCCACGTTCACGGCGAGCTTTGTTGAGAAGCAAGTTCGCGGGTTCCTGGAGCCTGGTTGACATCCCACCTTGGCTGCCCTACTCCGCCATATTGGTAACGGAAATTTTGGAGTCGGCGCGAGAGATAATCCATGCTCCGGCGGTACATCCCCTGCCCGCCCGCTTCAATTGGCTGGCATTAGCTCAGCAGGGTCCGAGCGACGGGCTCCATGCGGCAAGCTCAAGGCAACTCCAGATTACGGAATGCTTCCATGACCTTCACAAGCTGCATCACCATCATACCAAACGCGCATCACGACCAGCGATTCTTCCTTCCCCGAACGGACCAAACGATTACTCTGGAAGAGCTCACAATCCCTCGAATATACTCTTTTATACGCCATAAACGCCTTAATTCTACGGACGTTGCGTCCAGTCCGCAGAGCCCATCATGGTAAGGCAACCTGTCTGGGCTAGATAAATACTGGCCATTACTAACTGCCATAGCCTTCTGCGACCGGTCAAAACTGGGAGAAATACACCAAGAAATTCGCCGACGATGAGATAGAGGAGAAGAAGATCACACCCCTCACCGATGAGTACGGGACGCCTCGTGTTGGAAGTGCCGTTTCGAAGCTGTTGGGGATGCTAACCCGAAGCCAGGGATATTCAAGTTCTCAAGACATACGGTGCGGCCCCATATGCATCGACCATCTCAAAGCTCGAGAAGCAAATCAAAGAGAAACAACAGAGCGTAGATGAGAAGATTGGCATCAAGGTATGAGTCAGCGCAACTGCGATGCATCTGCGGCTATCTAACGTGTTGATACAGGAGTCCGATACTGGTCTCGCACCGCCGCATCTATGGGATGTAGCCGCCGATCGACAGCGAATGTCTGAAGAGCAGCCTTTCCAGGTGGCACGTTGCACAAAGATCATTGCGGACGATAAGGGCGACGAGTCGAAGAGCAAGTATATCATCAACGTCAAGCAGATTGCCAAGTTTGTCGTCCAGCTTGGCGACCGAGTCAGCCCTACGGATATCGAGGAGGGCATGCGAGTTGGTGTCGACCGCAACAAATACCAGATCATGCTTCCGCTGCCACCCAAGATCGATGCCAGCGTTACCATGATGACGGTCGAGGAGAAGCCAGACGTTACGTACGGTGATGTTGGTGGCTGCAAAGAGCAGGTTGAGAAGCTGCGAGAGGTTGTCGAGATGCCCCTGCTCTCTCCAGAGAGGTTCTCAAACCTCGGTATCGATCCCCCCAAGGGCGCATTGCTCTACGGCCCTCCCGGAACCGGAAAGACGCTTTGTGCCAGAGCTGTTGCAAACAGAACAGATGCCACCTTTATCCGAGTCATTGGTAGCGAGCTTGTTCAAAAGTACGTCGGCGAGGGTGCTAGAATGGTTCGAGAGCTGTTCGAGATGGCCCGGACAAAGAAGGCATGCATCATCTTCTTTGACGAAATTGATGCCGTCGGTGGTGCTCGATTTGACGATGGTGCCGGTGGTGACAACGAGGTCCAGCGAACCATGCTGGAGCTCATTACTCAGCTGGACGGCTTCAACGCCCGAGGAAACATCAAAGTCATGTTCGCCACCAACAGACCGTCCACATTAGATCCCGCCCTGATGCGACCTGGACGTATCGACCGCAAGATTGAATTCTCGCTGCCCGACCTCGAGGGCCGTGCCAACATCCTCCGAATCCACGCCAAGAGCATGTCAGTTGAGCGAGACATCCGATGGGAGCTCATCTCCCGTCTCTGCCCCAACGCTACCGGTGCCGAATTGAGGAGTGTGTGCACCGAAGCAGGCATGTTTGCCATCCGAGCCCGGAGAAAGGTTGCCTCGGAGAAGGATTTCTTGGACGCGGTGGACAAGGTCATCAAAGGCAATCTCAAGTTCAACTCAACAGCGACGTACATGCAATACAACTAAATAGTCTTCTTAATGTTATTGGTATATGAATAAATACCGGCAAACCAGGGGACGTCCCCAAACATCTTGCGCCCCAAGGGGAATAGAAATTGGCGTTTACGAGCAGTTGGCATGTTGAGTCTATAAAATAAGAATCATATAAATCCTCCCATGCTTTAAGTTCTTCGCAATCAAGTGCCAAGATTGATGATTTTTAGGTGTATCTATGTCGTATATGAAGCTCAACTTGCACATGCATCCATCTAGAAACTCTGACCAATCTACGGAGTAGTATTGGACCTTGAGTGGCGTAGTCTATCCCATTGGCTGCCGGTGACATGCCTGATGCAAGCCGAATCAAGCCTCGATATAAGCCACATAAACGGCCATCCTATTTTTGACCTCATAGAGCGTAATGTATCTAACCTACCAAGCTATTTTCGCATACTAAACGTGTCTTCCTTCACGAATTATTGCTACAACAATGCCCGGAAGAAAAGAGGCCGAATTCGTAACCACGCTGGCAGGGGTTGCCCAAATTGTCGACTTTGTAGATCGTCAAGACACCTGGAAGAGAGTCATTGAGCCTCCATTGTACATCGACCTCGAAGGCGAACAACTCGGTAGGAATGGGAGTGTCTCTCTGATGACCGTGCTCGTCTATCCCGGCGAAAGACTTGAGCATATCTTTGTTATCGACATTTATACATTGGGAAACACAGCATTTAAAGTCGTCGGCGAGCGAGGCAAGAGTTTAAAGAATATACTTGAAGCACCAGAGATATCAAAAGTATTCTTCGATGTCCGAAGGGATTCGGAGGCGCTCTTCGCCCATTACGGGGTGAATCTCCGAGGAGTCTGGGACTTGCAACTCATGGACAGCGCTGCTCGGCCGAGAACAGAGCAACGGAGGTTACTTTCCGGGCTAGCCAAGTGTATGCAATTCGTACCCTTGACCAATGCGCAAAAAGGCGAATGGACTCTTTGCAAAGAGCGAGGAGACCGTGTATGGAACCCGGACAAGGGCGGCTCATACAGCGCTTTCAACAAGAGACCGCTGCCTGCCGAGATACTACGGTACTGCGCGGGAGATGTGGCATATTTACCTGCCATGTACAAGAAATACGCCTCCAAAAGTACTCGATGGCGGAACTTCGTGTTTGAGGCGTCGCAGAAGCGAGTTGTTGAATCGCAGGGGACGGGGGTGCAGCCTGAGGGTAAGGAGAGGGCGTTGAGCCCTTGGACGGAGGAGGAACATAAGATGCTTGATTCGTGGACGGAGGTGAATCCAAGGAGGAGCTACTTTTCGCAATCGCGGGAAGATGACTTGTATGAGCAATCGCTGGAAGATTACTTGAATGAGCAATCGCGGGAGGATGACTTGTATGAGACATGGCTTACCGGTCAAGATAACGATGCTTAGTATTGGACTAAACAAGACTTCAATTAGGGTGTCTATGTTATGATACTGAGACAAGGTCATGGAAGTGTGTTAAGTAAACATGAAATGTATGCAGCCTCGCATTTAGAGGGAAAGCAGAAGCGAGTGTGAGAATCCATGTAGTGATGAGAAATCTCGGTATGAGTCTCTGAAGAACGTTATGCATATCAATATTATCCAATCAATCTAGTAGCAGCTAATTCATCCTCTTGTATTGATATCTTAGTAGAGAATTTCAACAAAGTCCATACCCATCTCGTCATTCTTCAATGACAGTCCTAAATGCAATCGCGTACTTGATGCCCCATCCACGGCCAAAAATGGTATAAAATGAAAAGCAAATGCCAATTATATAAAAGAAGAAGAAGAATTAATTATGAAAGCCCAGCCCATGTGATGCCCTCCCTACCAATACAATATATACCCTGGTAACTAACAAGTTACCTTCCCATTCCCTACTCCCAATTGCAAAGAAACAGTGCGCTATGTAGTAATCGAAATCGTCATCAGTCATGAACGGAAGATGTCGGCCTCTTGTTTGTGTTCTTGAATGGTCCTGCTGCTCTTTGGTATCACGCGGTGTATGTGTCGGATAGACATCCTAGACAGACAACCTCGCCCTGGGCACCCTTCTCAACACAACAGCGACTGCAAATCATCGCATGATGGGTACTGCTGTCCGGCACGCCCCGTCGTCCATTAGAGTCGGCATCCATATAATCCTTCCGCGTGTTGGTGTCTGATATTGGAGGTGTCATGTCATCGTCGACATCGTCCATGTGAAGGGATCGCGAAAGAACATCCTCATCTTCCAAGACTAGCTCTCTATTGAAGTTCTGGCCCTGGCACTCGCGCATGCAGACAAAGCACGTCTGTTCTTGACAAGATTGACACTTGGCAAAAGAATCGAGGTCGGATTTCTTGGTGGGCCTGCGGTGGCAAACATGGCACGGCATCAGAACCAAGCCGCTAATTTTGACAGGTGCCTTGCCGTGCGCCAGTTCACGAGAAGTGGTCCGTCGATGCGAAGAGAATGTATGAGCATTGTCGTCGTCGTGGATCGGTCTGAATCGTTTTGTTGGGGGCAGCGTCTTGCGTGTTGAGATGGTATCGGCGCCCTCTGGAGCCGCGTGCTGGTTCAATACATGGATGGCGGAATGCGATAATCTGAACGTTTCGGTTCCGTCGTGATCCCACTTGCGCTTCGTCGCACGATGGACATCGTCGCCGACATAGGGCATGGTCGGATGAGAATTGAGCGTGTTGCTGGCGATGGTCTGGCAGGCGCAAGGGAGCGAAAGATAGCTCAGGTAATGATGGACGAAAGATGTAGAGCTCGACGCTTGGAGAACGCAACAAGCAGCGCGAGGCGAGAGAAAAAACGAAGGACTGGACGATTGAGAATGACGAATTTATCGCCGTCTCGTCGTAGAGGACAAGAGAGAAGAAAAGACGAAAAAGGCCGAGGTGGAAGGAAAGGAATGTCAGAAACAAGGTGCGATTTTTTTTCTTGGATGGCATGGACCTGATGATCCGGCTTAATCACCGGGTGAATTACGATTCAGCTGCGTTGTGACGAGTTGGGGCGATTCTATTGGAGGTTGGCGCGGTGGCCCTGCCGGCTTGGCTACCTGTAATATGGATGTACCTCTAGTCAGCCAAGGGTAGGATTTCTCACTGCATATATCGTGAAGAGTATTATGAATATTCGTAATATTTCATATGAGGTGAGACATATTATTTTCAGAGCTTTGTTTCCATGATAAACTAGTCTTTGTTGGAAAAAATTAGTCTTTTTGAACGAGGTGTTCTTACTTCCACAATCAATTGGTTTACAGTCGAGCAGACAAGTTAATAGCCACCGTCCAGAAAATAGCTACCTCGGCATATAAAACAAATAAGTAGTGCTCATTCAATAAGAATAAATTCACAAGAAGCATTGAACTTTTACCTACAGGATGTAAACATTAAAAATGCTAGCGCTCGTGATAATTCATCTACTGGTCGTCCAGCCATTTACTGTGCAAGTCTCATGAACCTACGAGCAGTTTTCTTTCATAATTCTAACACATATATTCATACTGCGATTTACTCACAGCAACTACAGTCTTCACTTCACATCTCCCTCAACAAACACCAGAAAAGAGACAAGTAGCATTAAAACGGCGTCTGATTTTTTTCTTCTTTAAAAGCTCTAACACCGCTCGTCACCAACATACATGCATCACATCGTGTCTGAAACAACCCATCCATTTTACCCGCCTCCACCAACAAAAGAGCTTTTTTTTTCTAAGGAGGAGACTAGTAGTATACACATACACACAGGGAATTTTTCACCTCCCCTATCGGCGGACCTTGGTCTCCGCAGGGGGGTCGTAGGTAATCTTCCTGGACTTGAGCCAAGCCCACTTGTATCGCTTTACGTAGACGCTGATGGCCCACAGAGCGGTGGTGGCAACCAAGACCTTCATGCCCATCTTCTTGCGGTCGTCCATCTCAGGCTCGGCGGCCCAGTTGAGGAATTCGACAACGTCCTTGGCCATCTGGGAGGTGCTGGCGGGAGTGCCGTCCTCGTACTCAACAAGACCGTCGTACAGAACACGAGCCATACCAATACCAGTGCCGGGGAAGTAAGGGTTGAAGTTCATGCCGGGGGCGACCTGGACACCAGCCGGGGGCTCCTCAGGGTAACCAGTCAACAAGCTGAAGATGTAGTCGCAGCCACCGTGGCGGGCCTTGACAATCAAGCTCAGATCCGGGGGAAGAGCACCGTTGTTGGCAAATCGAGCAGCCTCGTCGTTCTTGTAAGGAGGAGGAATGTAGTCGGCCAGCTTTCCGGGTCGCATGGGGATCTCACCCTGCTCATCGGGCTCATCGGGGTATTCGTTCTCCTCAGCCAGGGCCTTGGCCTCGTCGACGGTCAGGACGGTACCGACGAGAGTTCGGTAGGGGACTCGGGACAGGGAGTGGCAGCTGGCGCAGACCTCACGGTAGACCTGGAAACCACGTCGGAGACTGTATAAAACCCGGGTGTAAGCGGTAGAGCTCCTTCAAGCTACCATCTCTCTGGTGGGGAAAGAAAAAGGGTATTACTTACGCCTGGTGGTCAAAAGTCTTGAAGAACTGCTGGTGAACCCAAGGGTACTGAGTAGCGTGGAGACTGCAGCCAAATCCGTTAGCAATTGGCCGCCTGAACAATAATCGGCAGAGGAAGCATTTTTATGCCGCATCAGGGCACTTGTGGCAAGCGTCTGATGCGAAGCACTCGGCAGCGGGAAAAATCACATACCCCTCCTCAGCAGGGGACGAAGCAAAAGCGACGGGTCCGTAGAGATGGTAGTACCAGGCCATGGAGCCGGCGGCGAGGGTGGTGGAAGCAATAGCGGCGAGGTTCATGCGCGCGGTGGGAGCTTCCGAGCTCGTCGAGGCAGCACGCTACAAGAGACGAAAAAAGGTCAGCTCCAGGTCTTCCATGGTCGTGTTTGATACGCTGCTGATGCGATTGAAGCATCTCGGGCGGCAATGGCTGCAGGGTTTGCGGTGCAGGCAGCTGCTCAGCCCTCGGCAATGCCTCGAGGCGAGGCAACGGGTTTTTGGGAGCTTGTGGCATCTTCACCCACCTTGGAGACGTTGACGGCGCCATTTCGAAGCCCATTGAGGAGGCGCGCCGGGCGCAAAGACGACCTTGCCAACATAATTGGCAAGCTGTAGCGAAGCCGCAGGGGGAGCCGCAATCAAAGAGTGAGGGCGATGGTCTCGATCTCGGGTTCCAAAAGGGCTCAGCGGGAGAAGTTGATAGAGAAAATCCATCGTTCCGAAATGGACCGACGCTGATTGGTTCAAGTCACGTGCGCATGGGATGTTGCTCGGAAAGGTGGGGAGCCAAGCTGGACTTCGGGATACTTGGAGGTACGAGTAATGCGTGGCAGTGATTGGCCACCCACTAACTGAGATTCTGCCAGCTGTCTTACGGCTGTCTCGCAGCTGGCAAAGACCGCTAAAGCCATCCATTCTTCCACCCCCCTGTAACACTACCTGAAATTTCCTCGTACCGTCTGGTACACTGTCGCAGCCACAGCCTCGTCCGCTGCAGGTTGCCCAGGCAAACCAGAAGCCAGGCACCGCCCGTTGCCCCGCCCCCACCATAGTCAAAACAATTCGTTCCATCAATCATTTCACTCCAGTCTCAAAAAGCGAAGCCTCACCCAAAAAATCTCCCACAGGGCTCGCAGCCTCCCCACAAAGCCGCTCCTGATTTGCTTCGCGCGCCTCCCGCCTTTTTATCTGCTAGACATCATACGCATTAGCTTTCCGCATTTTCGCTCGCCTGCAAAATGGCCTCGTCCAAGATCTTCTCCCTTGAGGGCAAGGGGCTCAAGCTCGACACCGCCCAGGACATCGAGCCTCACATTGCTGCGCTGGTCGCGCTCGAGGATGTCGAGGAGGTTCGCTTCCTGGGAAACACGCTGGGTGTTGGTGCGTGCGAGCGCCTTGGTGAGGTCCTGGCCACCAAGAAGAGCCTCAAGGTAATGCAGCCTCCCGAGATGCCCCTCCTTTGAAACAGGAGAAAAACGACGGCAGTTGCTAACATAACAACAAACCACAGTCCGCAAACTTCGCCGATCTCTTCACCGGCCGATTGCTCAACGAGATTCCCGCCGGTATCTCTGCCATTCTCACCGCTATCCTAAACCATCCCCACCTCACCACCATCAACCTCAACGACAACGCCTTCGGTCTCAACACCCAGGCCCCGCTCGTGGCTTTCCTCTCCGCCCACGTGCCCCTGCAGCACCTCTACCTGAACAACAACGGCCTCGGCCCTCACGCCGGCATCCTTGTCGCCGATGCGCTCTCAGAACTCCACGCCAAGAAGGAGGCGGCTCGCAAGGAGGGCAAGCAGGTGCCCGACCTCGAGACTGTCATCTGTGGCCGGAATCGACTCGAAAGCGGCAGTATGGCGGCCTGGGCCAAGGCCTATAGCCTTCACAACAATATCCAGGAGATCAAGATGGTGCAAAACGGAATTCGACAGGAGGGTATCTCCCGTCTGCTTAGTGAAGGTCTCAACACCGCCAGCCAGCTCCGAATCCTGGACCTGCAGGACAACACTTTCACCATCATGGGAGCCGAGGCCCTCGCCAAGGTCGTTACGAACTGGGAGGATATCCAAGAGCTTGGAGTTGGTGACTCTCTGCTGAGTGACAAGGGCGCTCGGCTGCTTGCTAAGTCCCTGTTAACGGGCAAGAACAAGAAGCTAGAGACTCTGCGTCTGCAGTACAACGAGATCAAGGCTGATGGTGTCAGGGCTTTGGCCAACGCCGCCAAGGCTGCACTCCCGGCGCTGAAACGAATCGAGCTCAACGGCAACAAGTTCACCGAAGACGAGGACGCCATTACCATATTGCAGGAACTCCTTGAGGAGCGAAAGGAGCAATATGCCGGCGACATTATCATTGAGGATGAGTGGGGTGTTGACAGCCTGAGCGACCTGGAGGAGGAAAGCGAGGAGGAGGAGGAAAGTGAGGAGGAGGAGGAGGAGGAGGAGGAGGAAGTCAAGGAGAAGGCCGAGAAGTTCATCAAGGACGCCGAAGCAGCCCAGAAGCAGCCCATAGCCCAGCGCCAGGACGAGGATGTGGACGACTTGGCAAAGAAATTGGAAGGCACTCAGCTCTAACGTCAAAATTTCTCCCCTCTCCTTTTTTGTCCTCCTTGCTTCTTTTTTCACGAGTTGGTTTTGTTAGACATTTCACATACACGCACAACACTTCTACACATATACTCCCGCTCTCCACGCTCTTCCACACCGTCTTCCTCTATCCACTACTCAATGAAAAAATCGATACCCTTTTAGAACTCGGTAGTTTTCATGTCTCATACATATGTAAAGTAATCCATCAAAGATGAACGTTCCCTTAGTATGTCCTCTACACCCATTGCAAGCGTTATGATAGGTAGGTGCCACACAACACAAAAAATCACAAATCACAATTGTAAAACTAAAAAAACTATGAAATTGGAAAATTGTTATATTAAAAGTATTTTGAAATAATTGTTCTACGTCCGGCTTGTATGGCCATCATTGGGTTCCCAGACTTCTACAGATGGAGTAGAGGGGATAAGGGGGAAGGATACATACCTCAACTCACGCCACAACATTCACCATGACCCTCTGTAGAAAAAGCCGTTAGCCCTCACTGCGACCATCACAAGAAAGGGGGTATATAGGGGGAATTAAAGGGGGGGTTAGTTGAAACAAAGAAGAGTTTTGGGGGAAACAGGAGAGAAAGAGTTTGAAACATGAACTCGAAAAGTACCCCAAGACCAGCCCACCCTTCCAAAGTACATTTCCTCCCCTTATTCATACAAAAGAACAAAACTTGTTAAAAGCCTAAAAACTCAGCCATCCATACCAATCCGACAAAAGAAAAGAATCCTCCAGAGCTAGCCTGCGCTGCTATCTAACCGCGCCTGTTACCACGGGCTGGGCCGTGTCGGCGTTTTGCTATATTGTATGTTTTCTAACATTACATGTCCATAACGTCCACTGCCTGATTTCCCCGATGTTGTTCAAAAGAGCCATACTGCTCAGCCAAAGCCATCTGTAGTTGGTGTCGAGCATAGTCAGCGCCAAGATAGACGGGGTCTGTAGAAGGGTTATAGCTTGGACCGCCGACAGAGGTGCCAAAGTGGCTATAAGCATCCTTTGGGCGGGAGTTGGCCTCCTCACGCTCCCGCTCTCGTCGCATAATCTCCTCATATCCAGACATCATGTAAGGCTCGCTCTCTTGGGTAGCTTGGTGAACCCACGTGCTGTTTGAGGCCTGAACTGTTGTGCCATCCAGGCTCATGACATGGTTGTTCTGCTGTTGCTGATAACGTAGCTGAGCCAGGTGCTCCTCCTGCTCCATCGTTGTGCTGCTCCAAGCAAGAGCTGGGATATCTCCGCCGCTGCTCGGAGGGCAGATGCTCCATAGTTCAACTAGCCTTCTCTTTTGAGTAGCATCGGCTATGCGGAAGAGCTGCAGTTGCGAGGGCGTCAGGGTGACCGGATCAACGCCATGTGTCCGTAATATCGTCTCGGATGAAACGACATCACTCTGTGGTGGCTCCGATGAGTGCCTCTGCGAGTCTTGGTTTTGGAGTTGGGGTTTGGCGATATGAGCGGAGTGGTTGTAGTGCTGTGATATAGCATAGATAATCGGCTGGTTCATCTGTTCAGAGACGACCATTTCCTGAGGCATCTCCTTGGGAACCGCCTCCGGGTTAAAGGTCATATTCCGTGAGAAGAGCGCTGCAAGGTCATCATGGACCTGCATATTGGCCTGCAGTGATACCATTTTGCTGCAAGATAAAGAGTTAGCGTCAGGGTCCCGGAAGATGAGAGGGTGTATGTAGGCAGGTGTATGTAAGTGCATGCATTTAGGTATGGACACGATAGTGACGGCTTAGATAGGTAGCACAACAACACTTCGTACTGAGTAAGTACCTGGTGACTGTCTCGACGATGCTTCAATAAAAGATGCAGTACAAAGAAAGCGACTTGGAGATACCTGCTGGTGTTCCAGTTAAACTGTCCAACGAGATACTGCAGCGTTATATTGCTCCGGGTTGTGTAAATCCCTCCGATTGGGGAGCGATGGCTTAGGTTGGGTATCAAAAAGAGACAAGAACACACGCTCGGGGTGTGACGGCAAGCAAGAGGCTGCAAGAGGAAGAAACTTGGCTTGTTCTATTGCACTACACTAGGATAATGTCAAGGCGAGGTGTCAAGTCGCAAAGGGTTTTTAAGCAAGGCAAGAGGTCAGGAGGAAGTGAGGAAACAAAAAAGATTCCTTGGACTCCTTTTTTTGCAATTCCTGGCTGGGCGGCTGCAGATTCGTTCGTGCCTAGAAGCGGATACTACAGCGTGCTAGCAGGATATTGGGCTGCAGGGTCGCAAGAACAGGCGAGGGGTCAGAGACAACTCAGCGCCTCTAGCGGAAACTATCGGCGGGATGCCAGCGAACGGCGGTGATTGTTTCAAATTGGATAAGTGGAGGCCAGCCGAGCCGGTGCAGGAAGAGAGCAGAAGCGAGAAGCACGAAGAAGCTTGGAACCGGCGGGGTAGAAGCAAGAGAGCACTGAAGATATGCAAGAGATGCAGCGAAGCAGCAGCTAAGCAGAGAGAAGAGTGGAAGAAGGAAGAGAGAACAAAAAGACGCCGTCTGGTATCAAGTCAAGTATATATACTCAACCTGAGGCATGAAAGGCATGTCCATGATGTATGTCGGGTGAGAATGGAAATGAAATGTTGGGGTCAAGGTCACCATGTGTCACTGATTTGATTTGTGTGATGTGTGGATTGTGGATAGCGCTGTTCAACGGGAAGGAGAGAGGGGGGCCCGGGTCATGAGGAAGGTCCAGACGGGCACGTTCAGTGGCTGTGACGCAGGCGCTTTGGGCCTCGTTTAGGCATTGGCCAGCCGAGGGACATTGGCCTGGAGCATCCAGGTACCAGAGCGGCAGGTGGATGGACCTGACAGGAGCCCAAAGAATGCAATCATGCGCTGCGGGAGGCGAGTATTGGGTACCGCGCGGGATGGTATTGTTGACGATCAATATCAGGTAGACGAGCACTGGCGCTGGTGGCTTATGTTTCATCCATGCTAAATTCCAGCCAAGTTTATGAGCAATACGGGAGTGTTACCTGCTAGGCCTTTCAAATGTCATGCTATATCAACACTAAAGTAAATGAATGCCCGTTTTAATGACCATGCAAACCGGTGGCAAAAGCCGGAGCAAAACGCCCCCTTTTATCGCTCATCACCTCACCTCGCCTGATGGACAGCGTGGGCTCCAACTAGAGATATAGCCAAATGTGCGTCGTTAACAAGGTTGCATGCATCCAACACTCACAACCCCAGAGTGTGTCCCCCATGCGTCAGCTCCCACGCTCATCCCGCGCTTTGCGAGATGCAAAATACGAGCCATGACAAACCACCATTTGGACGTGAATCTGGACTCCAGACGGCGAGATTATTGGAGTGCACTTTCTTATACTCTACGGAGTCGACACTGTATGGTCTCTTGACACTCGTCACTACGTAATCATCCGTCCGTCGTAATCATGGAATCGAAAGCATGAATTCCGAGCTAAATGGAAGACAAAAGAAGCGGGTCTCAAATTACTTTGTAACCGGACAGGTAGGCAAAGAACGGATATTTAGTATTCCTCCATCTACTTACCCATATCTCTACTAGATCTATATCTCCCTAGTATACTCGTATCTTCTCTCTAATGGACTGACCTACATTTTCTCTACGAGATCCCCTCCCACATCAACACATTTTTTGCGAACCATCCTCTAATAATAGGTAGCGTCATTCACAGTCACCACTAATTAATCTCATCGATACCAATATGCAGGGATCGTCCCAGCCAGGTGGGAACGTCAGGTGTGGCGGTGTCATTTGCGGGATGAGATCAAGCCACTCCCGTCATAGCCACCAGCTCCCTTAGCTAAGCAAAGCTAACCCGCCGAGCTACTCTAAAACAGACGTCCTGTGGCTTGAGCATCTGGTGTGGCTTGACTCTCCCTCTCTCATGTGGCTGAGCCTTGTTCAATTTCTTTGCGCCTCAGGCACCGCTGCGTCCAGCCTTGTGCGGGCGATTGCAACTACGCAGCTCTCAGGCTGCCTGGCTGGAGCTCCAAGCCAAAGCCCGCCAAACCGCCCATCTCGACTCTGAACCCCTCCACCATTCCGAATCTCGACGACATCCTCCATCTTTTTGTGGTCAACAATTTATAGCAGAGCTTCGGGGCAATCATGGTAAAGTCTCCAACCACTGGGCATTGCTGCGGTGCCGTGCACTTGCAGCAGCTCTGAGCAAGAAGCTAACTGGGGACATGCCACTTTGAATAGACGTCGATCGGCACGGGTTACGATCTCCTCAACTCCATCTTCTCTCCCGATGGACGAAACTTCCAGGTCGAATATGCCGTCAAGGCGGTAGAAAACGGCGGCACCTCAATCGGCATCCGGTGCAAGGACGGCGTTGTCCTGGCTGTCGAGAAGATTGTCGCATCTAAGCTGCAGAAGCCGGGTGCAAACAAGCGAATTGCCAGCATTGACAGCCATGTCGGCGCAGTACGTACACCCCACGATGTCCATACTCAATCTATGATGCCGCAATGCTCACCAGGTCCCAGGTATACTCAGGCATGATCCCCGATGGCCGCCACTTCGTCGACCGTGCTCGAGACGAAGCTCAGAGCTGGCGCCAGAACTTCAAGACCCCCATCCCCACAGCCGACCTTGCCTCCCGCATGGGCGGCTACCTCCAGGCATACACCATGTACGGCTCCGTGCGTCCATTCGGCATTACGGCCATCGTTGGCGGCGTCGACACCTCAGAAGAGACTCCCGTAGACGGCGAGGTCGGTTCAGGGCCCTCGGTCGGTGCCGGTGGCAAGGTGCCCGGCAAACACGGCGGTCCTTTCCTCTACATGATCGAGCCCAGCGGCCTGTACTGGGGATACTACGGAGCGGCGACGGGCAAGGGCAGGCAAGCTGCCAAGGCCGAGCTGGAGAAGCTGGATCTGCCAGCGGGGAACATTACCCTGCTCGAGGCCGTCAAGCAGGCCGCGAGAATCATCTACATTGCCCACAAGGATAACAAGGACAAGGAGTTTGAGCTGGAGATGACCTGGATCAGCACAGTCGACGGCCCCACCAAGGGACGGCATGTCGAGGTTCCCAAGGAGCTGAGAGAGGAGGCAGAGAGGTTAGCGCGGGCTGAAGACGAGTCTGATGACGAGGAAGAGGAAGAAAAGAAGGATGAGGACAAGATGGAAGACTAAATAAAGGAGTTTTAATTCTTTTGGGTGTCCGGGTCACAATGTATTATTCACGACAAGAGGGCTCATAGAGTAATGCTTCCTCTGGATGAGATATCCGTAACGAGACACAAAATCACCGTCTCTCCCTCACACGTTTCTTGCTTTCTTTTATTTCTTGCTTTTAATGTTTGCTGTTTAACTTATCGTAATGCGAAGCTCTATCCCATTTTTTCCCGGTTCAAGTCTAATTTACATGGGTATCAATTACGCCCCTGAGACGCGTGGTTCTGGCACCAGTTGTTCCAATCCGCAAAGAAGGAGTTTTGCAGCTTGGCCTGGCCCAGAACCCAGTCCGACTGCGTCTTTGCATACACAGCCGCCGCCCGCTTCACCAGCTCTTTATCCGAGGCGAACATGGCCGAGGCCACAATCAGACTGGCGGCGCTGGCGGCCTTGGCGTATGCGTGCGCGTTGTCCTTGCCTGCTTCATCGTGGACCTCGACTAACACGGAGAGCAGCTCCTCAGCATCGTAAGTCGGTGTCGTCTCAGCCTCTGCGGCGTCCTTGTTGCCACTCCTCGCCTTCTTCATGCCCCTCTGGTAATTCAAGATAATTTCGCACGCACGGCTAGCAAGCGTCTTGGTAGTAGTAGTGCGCATGAGATTAAGCAGCGGAATGAGGATAGCAAAGCCGAGGGGGCTGAGGACCTCGTTGCGGATGTAAATGTCGAGAAAGTCGAGGATGCGGTGCTTGAAGTTTACGACGGACTGCTTGGCGTCCTTCTTCTGCTTCTTGCTGTCCGGGCGGGCCTTTGCGCGCTGCTTGAAGACCTCGGCGAGCTTGTCCTCGAGGGCGAACATTTGCGAGTCGGACATGTCGCCCTCGTCCTCGGAGGACTCGGCGTCGGCGTCCTTGTCGAGGCGGTGGCTTTTGAGGATTGAGCCCATGAGCTCGTCGAGGTCTATGGGGCCTTCTTTCTCGTCTGCTTCCTCGTCGTCCTCGTCTTCCCCATCATCGTTGTCGTCTGAATCGTCGTCTTCTTCTTCTTCATCATCCTCGCCGTCCTCTTCTGCGTCGCCATCGGCTTCTTCGCCATCGGCGAGACCAATGAACTCAACGTCAGAGTCAATATCAACGTTTGAGATTTCTTCCACATCATCATCTTCGTCGTCGTCAGAATCCTCTCCGTCGATATCCATGCCGTCATCTTCCGTGTTGAAGAGTTCCTTCTGGCCCTTGGTGCTCTCGTTGGTTCCTAGGGGTCCAGTCAGCAGCTCCAGGCCACCAGCCGAGATCTGCGTAGTGAAAGCCTCAAACACTTGCTGGGATATCTGTCGCATTAATGAGGAAGGGCGAGCCACCATGGACAGTAATATTTCGACCAGAAACTCTGAGCTACCGGTGTCGTCGTCACCGAGTTTGCCTTCTTGAAGCCTCTCGTGGAACTGTGCCAGATCGTCCAGTACTTCCATTGCATCAGGATCTTGGTTATACAGCTGGAAAATTGAAATAGCATGCAGCATTGCCAATCCCTGAGTTAACGTCTTGTCGTTATCGGTCTTTGTCTTCTGTTTTAGGAGCTTATGCATTCTTGACAACGCGCCTTCGATAGCTGCCTTGATTTCCTCAGACATGGTCACTGCGCTTGAGTCGATAGAGGCGACTGCCTGACAGAAAGTGACAAAGTCGGACGTTTGGCGAGTCAGCTTCGCAAGCGCGGATTCCAATCGGGACCGAGCAAGCTCTTGGATCTGCTCTGTCAAGGCATCCTTCGGGATGTCGTCTGGCTGAGAATAGGCAAGGCGTGATAGCTGTTGCAGTGTAACACTAATTGAGGTGCCCTCCAGTTTGTTGGACTGAGACTCTTTCGTGTTGAGCGAAGCACAAGCACCCAGGACTTTGGACAAGTAGTCGATGTGAACTCTTAGAATGGTCTGGGCCTCCAAGACTTCCTGCTGTGCGAGGCTGGGGATAGGAGCTTGTATAATCTTCAGAGTTCCCTTGTCGTTTTCCAGGCTGAAACTCTGCAGTAGTTTGTCGACTGTTTTTGTGCTTGTGCGTTGATCAAAGTTGTAAGCTCCATTCCTGCTCAAGAGACTCTCGAGAACGGGAACCAGAGCACTTGGGTGAGAGGACACCGCACCCTCGATGGCCTTTAATGTTTTTATGGCTGCCCGATGCAGGTACCGATCTTCCTTTGCAGCTTGGTTCATAAGCGAGGTCATGAGGTTCTTGCTGAACAGAATCTGTAGTAGCGAGTGATGTACTACGCAACCCTCGAGGAATTTTTGGAAAACAGTGAAGCCCTTGAACTTTTGACCATCAGTAGCCTGCTTGGAGAATAATCCATCTAATAGTTAATTAGCATCTGCGTGTATAAAACATGCATAAGTAGACTCTTACCGTCAACAACTCGGCCCCAGAAATGAGCAAAATCTTCTACTTCAGAGTCTCCAGCCTTGAGATAGTGATTGAGGATGAGGTCCCAAACGAAATGCAGTTGAGCTGTCCAAGAGGCTTGTTGGTTGTTTCGAGAATTACTGGAAGGATCTTTGCTAGAGTCATTGAAGCTTTCCTTCAAGATGGCAGTCAAGTCACCGAGAGTCTTTCTTGAGAGAGGATGTTGCCAAGGCTTGACTCTGAGATCGGGACACTGGTTAAGCGCAACCAGCCAGACGGCAACTCCTTCGGGAGTCTTGGCCACTCCGGCGCTTGAGAGCTTCTCGAGCGTAGCTTTGGCCTGCGCTTGGTTCATTTGCTGCAAGGCCTGGACGAGAACCCATCCGCATTGCGACTTCAGCCAGACTTTCTTGTTGCTCAGCTTCAATAGCTCTTCCAGTATTGTGTTCCATCTCGAAGGTTCTGAAAATAGGGTACGAGACTTGACAAAGCACTCGATACCAAATAACTGGCCGAAGAAAATGTCGCGCTCTTCCTGGCCGGGAATGTTGCCGACAATCTGGGCCTTCTCCAGCAAGAAACTCAGCACCTTATCAAAGGTCAATCCGGGGTATTTTCTTGCCAGGCTCGGCTCCTTATCTCCAAACAGCTGACTGAGAATCTCGGTGATGACCAGACTGAAGCCAATGCGTGAAGCATTGCGACCACTAGCAAGTCCTCGGAAGAGTCGTCGGTCGAGATGTCTTTGCAGCACTGCTTCGGCAACACCCTCGTCTCCAAGAAGGCCGGATATGATACAATCAGCGGCTTCAATTCGGTCGTTGTCATCCTCGCTGCCGAGATGTTCGTATAGTAGGCCCTCGCGTTTCCTTTCTTCGATTGTGGGAGTTTCGACAAAGGGAGCTTTTTCCAATGGCGGCTTTGCGGCTGCGACAACAGGGACGATGGGGGAGGCGACATTCTTGGCCTTTTTTTGCGCATTGGCGGTCGCAATGGGAGCCTCCTTGGCTCCGCGCTTTCTTTTGCTGCCCATGATGAATTATTTTAGAGTGAAAAGATACAATGTTAATATGTCGTTCTATATGCGACTGCTACCATTATCTTCGTGATAGATTAGAAAATTCCACGATAAAAAGATTCTGCCAATTTTCACCGCTCTCATGGCCCCACATAGCGGACCCCATCTTTCTCCACATGCAAACATTCACATGTTACTATTCCGGGAGTGAGCTTCGCACTACAAATTTTGAAGTACTGAAGTTTCTGTTGCAAGTAGTATTTGGAGTCGCATTGCGGCATCAAAGAGATTTCGCGAGGTTCGAGATATTACTAATTAGTTAGGAAATTGGTGAGAATCTCACCACTATCGAACACTGTATACGTACTCATTTCGCTCACTAGGAGTTTTCCTAGCGACCTAGTGCTGTGGTATCGTAGTATATCTGACGCGCCGAGACCAGAGAAGATTCATGCGCCAATGGCCAATACGTTAGGAGGCTGTTTAACATTCTACTCACGCCATATCAGTGAAGCACAAGTATGTTTAATATCGTGTACCCATTACACAATTCTAAATACCAATAACTCAGCATACAGCTATTGTGAAAGCAACAACCAAAAGCTTTCATTGAAGCATTTAGGTACCTAACCTAGGATACACACGAAATAATAGCAGCGACGCACACACGTGATTTCGCGGCTCAGAGACCCTGGTTGCCGGGCAGATTGCGGGGTAAAGCAACCCGACGCGCTGGCTTTGTTTACTTTGGGGCGTGCACTTGACGTCGTGTGTTTTTCTTTCTCATGCTCCAATTACATGTGCCTTGGTAGGTAGTTTCCCCTCTCCGTGATGGAGCTTTAGGTATCGTCTCGGGCCAATGCGGATTCTGAAACAGTTTTCTTGCATAAAGTAGCATCACGTTGCATCCACTGCTACGCCATCATGCTCCTTCACGCCGGACGACAGGACGGCAAGCCCTCGCAAGGATTGAATAGCTTCTTTTTTCCCTTGCAAGGCGGAGGCATAGTCTCTCGGTCTTACCCCCTTCGGGAACCGTCGAGGGATTCGCGAGCATGGCTGTCAGCTGAAAGCGAGATTCTAGGCATTGGCAAAGACGTGGTTGGACAGGGCAGTGGGAGCTTCGTATGGCAACTAAGGCTACGCTTACGACTCGATGATGCTTGTCATCGGAGGCGCCATGGATAGGCAAAATTGCAAGTAAACAAGGGCTTCTGCCCCGGTACAGCCGGCAGTGGAGCAGCTGCCATTGGGATTTTTTCCCTTTCTTTGTCTCTTTTTTGCATATGCATACGCCCACTGTGGCTGCGGTCCAAAAGTTAATTGATACGAATAAAAGGACGCTGATGAAAGAACCGTCTTTGTCGGTTGTGCGCGGCACATTGCTCGCGTGCATCTGCTCAGCCGCGATTGTAGCTTTTGTGTTGTCGCTCTCGTCAAATCGTTACCTAAGATACTGAGCTGATACGCTAAGATTAAGCGGAGAGATGAGCCCTGTCACTTTTATGAGCTATCCGGGACTACTCTGCACAGGAATAGCTTGGTGTTTTGTGCCTGTAAATCATCACCGCAGGAGGCTAACTGATACGCAAAGTGTCGGTGATGGATAAACTATGACGTCTACCATTCTATGTGCTGGTGATAGCTTCAGCGACGGAATTGACGATGTCGGCTAAATCGACGAGGCTGGAATGGTTCGTAATTGACGATGGAGCCTTGAGGCCGCGTCGTAATATTTGATGTAGATCTTAACCTGGAGGGCATAAAATCGCTCTCGTGCTCCGAACAAAGTAACCTCCATGCCGCCTCAATGCAATCGCCGATGACGGTACCCCTGCGAAGACCCAGCTTCCAGGGTGGTCATTGCATCACTTCTTTGTCCTTTCAACTTCATTCGATGCGTTAGTTGGCTTGAAAAGAAGAAGCAGAAACAAAGCCAGAGCTAAAACTTGATCGGTGAACCTTGAAAGCATCGCGTACTTGGTTACTCCCGGCTCTTCAGGGTGAATCGCTAGCTCATGTTAGCCCGAAACGCTCCGTTCCTCGTATAGAATTCTACATGTCTCTCGTCAAGGTAGATGAGCATGGAAAGCAGGGATCGATCTTCACAAAAGGCACCACATGGGCGGGTTGGCCCGCAGGAAGAGTACATTGCCAGGGAGACTGAACACCCGATGCATATTACTTTGACTCAACGAGGACGAGACAGGATCAGCGACCAACTGAAAACAGTCGTGCCCTGGACTCGTACGTACACCTGTAATAGGGCGGCAGCGGGCCAATGTCTCTCCTTTCTAGGATTTGATGTTTGCAGCGTGAAAGAAATGGCCAGATCGGTGCATTCGGGCTCTGACATGTGTGAGCCAGTCAGCATCGCGTCCGACGCCCGCAGTTGAGCCAATGCTTTGTACGGACTGGATGGACCTCCGCCGTAGCTCGCTCGCTTGAAGGGCCTGAAATGATCCGGGAGCCCTGCATGCTGGTAAAATGACCTGGAGTCCGGTCTAATGAGGCTCACGTTAGGTGCTCCGTAACGGCACCTCACCGCCGCTTGGACTTACACTGAGGAGGTACCTGTGCAGTAACGTAAATAGCTCTAATTTTGGAGCACCAGCAAGGTTCTGGGGACCGTCGATTACTGTATCGTGTCAAATCGTATTAAATCAAATCAATATCTTGCATTGCCAGACGGAACGAAGTAAAACGCCCGGCCCTTGTTCTCAGCGGAGGTGCAAGTAGCAGGTACCCGCGGTACATTGGAGCTCCAGGCTGCTAAGCGCTCACTGAGCACACAGCGCCCCACCGCTCACTGAGCAACCACTCGCGACAAAGGACGCTGAATCGGCGGATTGTTACCAGGGCGTGGTCTCCTAAACTGCAGGCTAACTGCAACGGCGTAGCTCAGGGCAGCTGAGAAGCGGTGCTGACGCTGGGACTGGTCCGCTGGGCGCTGGAGTAGCAGGTACCTCCGCGCTGGACGAGGTACACGAGGTACACGAGGTACACCACAGCAGGCCCAAAACCCCCAATCACCCCTAACAACGTCCAACTCCAACCCGGGCCCGGCTCGTTGGTACAACGACCATTCAAAAGGCCTTGTCTCCTCATTCATTCTTCGCTCCTCTTGCCCTCACACCCACAAGTACCGACATCCGGTCAAAAGGGCTCCTCGTTCGCGAATCCAGCACCGGCTGTTTTGCGTGGACAAGCGAAACGACCTCCTCGCTAGCTTTGGAGCTTAAACCAGCTGCTCCGGTTCTTGCAGGGCTCGAGCTGCACTGCACCCGTTGCTGGATGCTCGCACAGCCAACGACGGCCATTCCATTGTTCACCTCCTCGAGCTGTCCGATACGAAAACGGACCTGGTTCAAAGAATCTGCCATTGACGCAACGACGTTACGAAGAAAAATCATTGTTACTTTTGCATGCGTTGATGTTAGCACACGACCGTCACGAAATCTAAATTACGAAAAAAGCCCTCCGCCCCACAGCAAGTCTCGTTTCATGCGTCCGAGCAGCAGCAAGGTGGACAAGAACAAACAAAGGAAATCGAAAAGAAGAAGCCCAATTCCAATTCTCGAAATAGTCTCCTGCATACACAACCTTTGAACAAAGAAAAAAAACGCGAGAAAGGGAGCAGGATTGCTTGGGCTTGTGCGGTGATAGTGAGGAGCCATTTCTGGGCCGAGCTAGAACGTGGAAGCTTTTAGTTACTCTACTCTAGTCCTTTACTCTTTCCTACGCGTCTTGGGTTACTATATATTCAAGTAGCAACGCTGCTGTCACGAGCTGTCGACCTGAAAGCTTAGCAGTCGCCAAGTCCTCGCCGGTACCTCGTTAAGATGACAGCATCGTCTCCTCTGGCGGCAATCCACCGCCCAGTCCCTGCTCCTACATGGGGAGGCAGAGACATCTTCCGCTCCCATTACGCCGGCAACTCAGCTTCGGGATCTCTCAGTCTTCGGGAGCAGCTGCACAAGGGCACGGGGGAATACCTCGATGGCAAAGTCCGAGGATCTTCTCCTGGTGGGAGCCTGGCAGCTGATCTTTCCCAGAACTTCCGGCTTGATAACGAGGCGAGGTTCGTGCCGTCCTGCCCCCGTGTGTAAGTCACGATGCTAACAAAACATGTAGTCCCAAGTTTACAACGCCTCGGCGTGCACTTTTCACAGCAAATGTTGTGGGCAGCGTCAGCAGCAGAGGTAAGACGGAGTCTCGCGACTTCAGCCGGGACGCGGTTTTGGTTTAACTGACACATTGCAGACTTTGTGACAACTCCTCCTCTACCACCTTCTTCGCCTAGTCAGCGTACCGAGATCCTGGAGTCGTCTCCTCTGCCACTCAAGGTGACCTTTAGCGAGGTAGTGGAGATTGCATCACCCACTCCAATTTCTTGTCTTACCTCACCCGCTTCAATCTCTTGTCTTGCCTCACCTACTCCAATCTCTTGTCTAGCCAAGGATGCAGTCATGATAGACTCTCCAGTCCCCATTTCCCGCCAGTCATCTCTGGACCTATTGAGATCTCGCTCTCGCCACGCATCATTAGAGCCAGCGAAACCCATTGTTGCCGAGTCGGTCAATTCACTCGTCAAACGTATTCGAGGACACGCTGACGGCGTGGTTAGCCGTAGGATGGCAACCCCACGGCGGACACTTTCTGGCCGAGCGAAGAGCATTGCCGGCATTGTCTCTGGCTCCCAACCTTCATCATTGCAGTTTGGAGCTAGCACCTCGACCCTATCGCTTGATGAGTGTTTTGAATCAGATTCCCCTGAACAGGACCGCAACACGCCTACATCATCCAACAGCCCTTGCCCTGCTATCCCTATAGGTCTTCGTTCAAGATCTCAACTCGCAAGTATCGCAAGCATCAATCGCCACGGCTCGCCAGGCAACCTTCATTCTAGAAGACAGTCAAATCCTTTCCTGAGAACACGAAAACAATTTCGTCGCTCTTTGAGTATGTTCGAGAGCCCAGCGGATGTCATGAAGCCGAAGCCCGAGAAAGAGCTTGCCGCCGCCCCGATACTCAAGGCCTCCGTTACTGAAATCGAAGAGGCCCACGAGCCCATCATTCCTCACTTCCTCCCCGACGATCCTACAGATACAATTCCTCGAATCACAAGAGAGACGATGCTCGCCATCTTGGATGGCAAGTATAGTGACAAGTTTGCTCAACGAATGGTCATTGACTGCCGATTTGAGTATGAATATGAAGGCGGCCACATCGATAGCGCTGTCAACCACAACAACAAAGAACTGTTGGCCGACCAGCTCTTTCAGACTCCAATGGAAGGCTTGAGTTTACTAATCTTTCACTGCGAATATTCGGCTCACAGAGCCCCTCTCATGGCGCGTCATATTCGCTCTCAAGACCGTACCATCAACGCTGAGCATTACCCCCGCTTGACCTATCCGGAGATTTATATCCTGGATGGTGGCTACAGCGGCTTCTTTGCTGAGCACCGAGCAAGATGCTTTCCCCCAGAGTATGTCGAGATGTCAGATGAGAAGCATCAGCGCACCTGCGAAAGGGAAATGGGCCGTCTGAAGTCTCGGAAGCCCTTTGGCCGTGCGCAGACTTTTGCATTTGGTCAGCGGAGCACAAGTCTTCACGACTCTCCCACTGGCCCTCCCCGCCCTCAATCCCGGAATGTTAATGCATCTCCTCCGGCTCTTTCTTCTCCGGCTGTTTCTGCGTTTGATTCTCCCACAATCGGCGATCGAACACCGGCTCGCCGCATGGCATCCTACTAGGCTATACCATAACAGCTTTCATTGACGTCAGCCCGACGATTTGTGCACAGCTTAAGCCTGCGGCCTGTGTTGCCTCGCTTGCCCTCCAACAGCTGGTTGATTGTTCCACTGGGGATCTGATGTTTTCACGACGACAAGTTAACGTTTGCTTCTGCTGATGAATCAAACTTGAATGCTGAAATTAACGAGGAGTCCATGATTGGAACTACACCTTGAGCTTTCCTGAAGCCTCAGGCGGTATTGCTTATTTTCATCATTGTTTGGCCGCTTATGGACCGCGGCCTCATTTTATTTTGCCTATCTTCCCCCCGCTTTAAAGATAATGTTTTGTCAGATAATCGTACTGGCAGACAAGATCTTGGAAGCCTTGCATGTGGGACTCGGGACATCTCAATCGTCGCAAGGGCCTTGCTCTCATACCTAGGTACACTTGCAGAGTTGCCGCCCCCGATCTCACAATCTCTGCTGATGGAGGAACCACATCGAGCGCCGAGCATGGCTATGGCAGGATACTTGCTCGTGCTATTTTCCTGCCTTTTCTGTTTCCTTTTGTCAGAGACGAATACCCTCCGCGCGCATATTTCGCGTTTATACCCCCAAGGATGAATGCTCTATTTTCTTTGCCTTTCCCTGTTCATACTTTCACTACAAGAGG
The DNA here is from genome assembly GCF_003025095.1 of Trichoderma harzianum CBS 226.95. Taxonomy (NCBI): domain Eukaryota; kingdom Fungi; phylum Ascomycota; class Sordariomycetes; order Hypocreales; family Hypocreaceae; genus Trichoderma; species Trichoderma harzianum. The sequence goes on along the minus strand of NW_020209252.1, from coordinate 542,582 downwards.
GTTAACAATTCCCTCTGCTCATTGTAATGAGCCATAGAGCGCGGCAGCGCGGAAGGCGCTTGTTGTTTTTATGTTGTAAAACTTAGTAGCTAGACAGTGAGAGATGTTGGTCTCGGAAGTTTTGGCTGTACATTGTGCTATGAAGGAACATAGATGCCTCAGCTAGCTTATATACGCATTTCAAATAATGGCGGTGTGTTCTCTAGAGCTATGTGGATAGATTTGAATGTTTCTGCCAGTTGGTGCTGTGAGCCCTTTGCGCAATGCTAACAGAAGATACTGGATTCATCCCTCTGTCATGTGGAATGATAGAGCCTTTCCTATGTAAGAGTACCGCAATCAATATATGAAGTTTTGGAACCTGGTGTAAAGGTAAGGCATGCTTTCTATTAACATCACCTACATTTAATCTCTTTAAATTAAGTCCTTCGCCCTCCAAATGGCAGATAGATGCCCTGTAAGTAGCAGATCATGCTCATGATCTTGTAGCCCAAAACGCCGAAGAACTATGCAAAAGCAAAACGACGCCATTTTTTTCTTCCCTTTGTCCTCTACTTCCTCATTTACAGAGTAAAATCCCACTCCTTAAACGCCTCCCGGAAAGCTTCGACGTCCTTGGTCTCCTCCTCCACGGACTGCTCGCAGTTCTGCCAGCTGACCCTGTTCTCCAGGCCCATGAGCTTGGCCAGGACCCTGCGTCCAAACTGCAGATCGAAGCGCGCGTCGGAGGCGAGGGGCATAACGAGGGACTTTCCCTTAATCTTGTCCTCTCCGTTATCTGCCCACAGCCAGACGCGGAAGAAGTCGCCCGACGAGGCCAGCTCCTCGAGAGGGAGGTCCTTGGTGGAGAAGCCGGGGTATTTCAGGTTTTCTGCTTCCACGCGGAAGGCTGCCTCTGCGAGACCCTTTTGGATGATGTCGGCTGGTACGGCAACGAGTTGCCAGATTAGGTGGACGTTGCGGTCGCGGCTAATCTCCCATGTGACGACGCCGAGCTTATGCGAGCTTTTGGAAGCAATCATGGCTTGTATAGATTCCTTGAATCGTACCATTTCTTTATATGCCTTCACCGCCTCGCTGGTAGGGTCTGCCGTACTGCCCATGCTCGCAATCGTGGGAGAATGTGGCAAAGGTATGATGATGAAGTGGCCAGGGAAATTTAGCCCCTGTTCTGCAAATGTCGAGGATGTTGGCAAGGGTCCCTTTGCGGTTGTGATATATGCTTCGTCGCCAATGCTGCAGCACATGTGCGCAGAAATGTTGGGATTTGACAAACAAAAGTAACACCTGTCGGGACCTGGCGGCGGCGAGGCACGGCGACGCTTGTGTCTGCCGTGGCGGCCGTCATCGTGATGGCCAAAGCGGCTGTACCCTTCGTCCTGTCTTCCGCGCTTGGTGGTGGTTTTGGCGAATGGCGAGGCTGTGGCACCAGGAGGCACGGCCGTGTCCGCTGGATTAAGTGTGAAGGCATACATGGCCTTTGACTTCTTGTCGTTTCCATATGGGGCCATGGAGATGAAGCGTGTAGCGACAATGGTATTAGGATCTTTGTCAGACTGTTGAACAAAAGGTTCTCGTTCGTAGAAGAATGCTTCTGGGGACGCTGAGATATGGTATCGAGGCTTCAGGGCGGCGCATAGATCCGCAATTTCGTCCGAGCTGCTCACAGCAGCCTGATGGGAAGGCTCAAGGACCACTTTGGAGCCAGTCCAGACTTTCGCCGGCCACATAGAGGTCAGTAAAATGTCGGTGCTATTGGCGCCACGTAGAGCCTTTGCGTCTCCCGCCGTGTGAAAGGGCAAATGCTGTTCCTGGGATTGGCCCGCTACTAGGTTTGTGTCGAGGATGCCGCCTAGCGTTACGATTCTGATGCCTTCCGACGTCTTTGTTACACTGCGCTTTCCCAGATAGTGAAGATTGGGGCATATTTCTTCATCGGCTTCCACCTTGGCAGCGATTCGAGGAGGTAGAGGATGCATGCCGACAGTGAAGTAGGTGGGCAATGGAAACTCGATGGACCCCCCTAACAGGGCGGATATCGTCTCGTCATCGGCATCGGTGGTGAATACATCTCCTGTAAGAATCGCAAGAGAGAATTGGTTCTTGGCATGAAGCGTCGCTAGCTTCTTGACTGCCGACTCAAGTTGGCCATTCAAGCTACCCAGGACGATGCTAGCAGAAGGTCAACATCATGAACTACAGCCATTGCTTTGAAGAATATTCAACAACATACATCTTGGGTGCGGCCATCTCGTCTGGCCTGACCAATCTCAGTGCAGATTGGGAGTGCTGTGTGTTGGGTGTGGAGAGAGAAGGAGAGTTGAGTTGCCGGACTCTCAAAAAGGGCTTAAATAATGTATGTAAGATGCAGCTCAGTGCAAGTGAGATGCGCGAACACACGCGACGTCAAAAGCTCGGTGCTGCGATAAGAAATTGCGCCTCACACACGATTGGCTAATTCTACTCTAAGTGGAGCACCGCTAGTTCTTATCGGTTTGGCCGAGAATCTGCCGACAAAAAAAATTTGGGAACTTTGTTAGTGGGGAGGAACAGCTCCAGACTTTGGACGCTTCAATATCGCGGCCGAAAACCTTTTTTACAGCTTCATCAGCACCGCTGCCAAGATGCCAGCCCGATCTTCCGGACGCATCGAGAAGGTGCGGAAGAATAAGCACTCGACGCCCCATCAGAAGAACCACCGATGGGAGTCGTTTTCGACCAAGATCGCAAAGTTCAACTCGCTCCAGCCGCTGCGCAAAGTTCGACGACATGACCTCGAAACGGAAGACTTGTCATCGACGACGTCCTATCTCCAGAATGGACTGCAAAAATGGAGCGAACTCAACATTTCACAGCCATTTTCCTCTTTCAAGAGGGAGGTGCTTCCCTTGTGCGACAGCTTACCGCAGATTCTGCACTTTGAGGAACGAATAATGGCTTCGTTTGCCAAATACATCTCGACACAGGACAAGGAAGGACTGGAACCGCTGCTCGATCTCCTGACAGCCTTTGCCCACGATCTGGGAATTCGATTTGAAAAATACTTCTCACAGAGTCTGGATCTCATTATCGCAATCGCAGGAAGGACTCAGCCCGTCGAAGTCATTGAGTGGACCTTTGGTGCTCTTGCCTTTTTGTTCAAGTACCTGTCCAAACTCATAGTCCCGGATCTTCGACCGACCTATGCCGTCATGGCACCGCTCCTTGGAAAGTCCAAGCATCCACCGTTCATTGCGCGGTTCGGCGCTGAGGCTATGAGCTTTCTTGTTAGGAAAGCTGCGGCTCCATCACTCCGCGAGACAGCCCTCTCGTCATTCGTGGACTACGTCCGGGACGATATATGCAAAATGGTGGACGATCGACAGTTCATGCTGTATAAAGATGGTATCATGACCATGTTTGCCGAGGCGATCAAGGGAACAGATCGAACCATCCATTCGACAGGATCTGCCATATTCATTGAGCTTATGAACGCGATTCCAAAGGAAGAGTGTACGTTGGCTGAGATTACAACATGGACCGACCTGGTTTGCGGTGTCTTGACTAGTGTGATACATCATACCGAAGTACAAACTTTCAGAGAATTCGAAGAAGCAATTTTCGATAGCTGTGATGCTAAGTTGAAGGAGGCTCATGGCGATGATTCTCAGTGGTGGATGGTACCATACATCCGAGTTCTTGGTGTTCTCGCAGGAGTCCGGAAAGGCGGTCGAATTACGGACTGGACACGCCTCGTCCAACAGCTTACTGCTTTCCTTTCAACAGCGACACGGCCGATTGATGAAACCGTTGAGCAAAACGAGCTTTTATGGGCATTAGTCGTCGTCAATGTGGCAATCACCTGTCATCACGCGCCTATGGACTCGCTCATCCCTCACATCTCCCGTCTTCTCCAATCATTGACGAGAGAGCCGTTTATGAGATTATTTATTCCTTTTTGTTCATATTTCAGCGAGCTTGATCCACGTCGATTTGGAAGCTTATTCCGTAATGATTTTCAGAAGTAAGTTGGATGGGCTTTCCTCTACGATACCAGGCGTGTACTGACCTTTTCCAGATTTATCGCAACCCATTGGTCTCAGGGACAAAATGAAGACATGCTGTGTGTCTTGTTACCGCAGATCATCGAGAACCGAGGGTTTCCGTCTGCTGGCGAGAAGGATTGCTGCAAACTCCCCCAGGCATGGCAGGACCAGATTGTCTCCAAGTTTGAGAGCTTAGAGATTTCGCCTTTCCCTGAAAGAGGACCGTACAACAAAGACCCTCAAGTCTGGAGAGACAGGTGTCTGCCTAAATATGCTGCTCTCCTCCGAATCCTGGAGTTGACGGCCGTCCATCCTTCAACCAACGCACGCATTGCAGAGCTTCTGCTACGCAAACTCAAGCTTGCTCTTCGACCCTCGTCCTCGCTCGCGTCCGATGAGGTTAATTTCATCGTCAGCCAAGGATTTCATGCCTATTTAGGGATGAGCAAGACTGCAGGCTCCACTGATCCCCAACTTGCGCCTCTGCTTCGGGCAGCGGTACCGCGGTTTGCACGATCTGTGGGCTTCCTCCGGACCTATCTTGCCTACGAACAAACCTTCCCACATGGACACGAAGTTGATAAACATGAAGCGTCATCTGGTGATGACACTTCAGTCTCTGAGGATGACCCCGTGATCCAGTCTTTGGTCGAAAATTTGAGTTCTCCATCTCATGACATTCGATTTGCGTCTTTGGAACTGCTCAACAAGATGAGCAAAACGCCTGAGCAATCCCAATGTGTTGAAATCATGCTTCAGATTGAACAATCTCCCTTGAATCTAGAGCACACTAGATCGATCGCCATGTATCTGCGTAAGCTCGGGCAAGAATACGGCTCATTGACAGATACGACTTGGCTGAAACAAGGTATACCAAATTTCATGTTTGGTATGCTGACAGTCAACCTATCTCCAGTATGGGACGACTCAATAGAAGCCATGAAGCAGGTTGCTGAGAATAAACAAGGTGAAGATGCTATTTCTCTCACCGCATTCCGATGGCTGGATGTATCGTCACCGCGATGGACACCACCGCAATCCGAAACTGGCTCCTCCCGCGCTTTCTATTCCGACTTTGAATGCACTACATTGAACGCTCTTCAAGCGTCCGGAAAGAGTGTTCAAGAAACATCAGGCGATTCGAAGAATGTGATGTTGCGTACTTTTGATGACAGCCAGCGACTGGTAGAACCTTTCTCTACAAACGCCAAGGCTCAGGCGCTGAAAGTATTCAAAGCTCTGCCTTCTATCGCTGAGAGAAGGTCGCGTCAACTGGTACCCCATCTGTTTGCTTGGGCTCGCGAGGAGGAAGATGCTCATGCCGAAGAGGACGCCCAATTACAAGCAGTCTTCTGGTCATTAGCTGACAGGAAGGGGCTTGTTGGCGTCTTTGCACAATTCATCAATCCAAGAGTCTTGTTCCAACATGACCAAGTTTACGACATCATGTTACAGCTGCTAGGAAATGGTGATTTGGACGTTCAAAAGCTCGCGCTGAAAGCTATTCTAGCATGGAAGCAAGACGGCGTGAAGGCTTATCAGGAGAATCTGGAGTACCTTCTTGATGAAGCTCGCTTCAAGAACGAAATAACTGTCTTCCTCCAAGGAGATAGCGTCATCAAATCTGAGCATCGAGCCGATTTGATGCCTGTTCTCCTTCACCTCCTTTACGGTCGTGCAATTTCAAGAAAGGGAGGAGTTGGCGGTCGTCACGGCCAGCAAACGACTCGACTTGCCATTATCCGAAATCTATCCATTGAGGATCTCGGTGGCTTTCTTGACATTGCCGTAGGAAAACTCAAAGATGTGCGAGTGGTAGGTCCTACAGTCAATCGGAAGAAGCTCTTTGACGAGGAAATTATTTCGATTCGAAAACAATTTGGTTTCCTGAACATGGCCCTGTCTCTCATTTCGGAGTTGGGCACTAATGTGTCCCCTTACATGGAAACACTCGTCAACACGATCTTGTACTGCCTCATCTTCTCTTGCAGACGACTGGGTGGTGTAGATACAGAAGTGGACCCTGATGCCCCCGAAGAAGAGGAAAAGGCCAGCACCCATTCACTGCTCAAATCCACGAGGTCAACGGGTATCAAGTGTTTGATTGCTCTGTTCCAGAATGCCCAGGATTTCCAATGGGAGCCTTATCAGGATATCATCATTGAGGAATTGGTGGCGCCCAGGCACGAAAATCTGCCAGCCGAGACTGCACAAGGAGTATCTGGTATGCTGCAGTTGTTGTCGACATGGTCCAATCTGCCCAAGGCGGCGCTCTTCCTTGCTCCTCACGGCAATGCGCTACCGGATGGTGCCTTGCCGAAGATTATTTCTTGCATTGCATTCGAAAAGTCAAAAGAATCGGTCAAGATATATGTTCTTGAAATGCTTCGCAGCTTGGCAAGGCTGGCCATGGCTTCTGCCAGTGAGTCTGAGTTCAATGAGGTTATAAAAGCTGAGCTTCTTGACCCGAATTCAACTGCGATCTTGGACAATATCACTACTGTCTTGAGAATTGGTGATATTAGCAATGCGCTTTTGGAAACCGGTATCGAAACCATTCTGTCTCTAGCACCAGTCTTTCAAACTTTGGAAAATGTTCAGGCAGTCATTCGAATTTCGAGCTTCTTGTTGCAGCAACCTGCACGCCGAGTCAATCCCAAGCTCAAGGGCCGGATTCTCTTGGTGATTGAGAACTTTGCCTCATTGCCTGACGCAGCGCAGGATGAGGCACTGCTTCAAGAGGTTTACAAGACAGTTTCATCCCTGTTCAGCTACTTTAAGGATCGAGAGAACCGCTCTTCGCTGTGTCGGGTTCTTTTGGCCATCTCAAAACAAGACGCCAAAATTTCCAATGTCGCCAACCTTTGCAACGAGTTGAATTTGTTCAAGGAGGGTCGCATTGACGAGCCGGACTATGACAGACGTCTTGCCGCATTTAGCTCCATCTCGAGCAGTCACGATGAGCCATGGTCTCCTAGACAGTGGCTTCCTGTTCTTCACAACCTCATTTTCTTCATTCGCATGGACGAGGAATTCGGTGTGCTCTCGTCCAATGCTGCTGATGGCATTCGACGACTAGTACAAGAAGCGTCGGACTGTCAATCACAAGAAACGAAAGCCGTCTTTGACGAATATCTCAAGCAGATCCTCATGCCGTCAATTTACGGCGGTGCTCGAGAAGAGTCAGAAACTGTTCGGCGAGAGTATCTACGTGTGCTAGGGTTCATTCTTACCACAATGCCTGAATGGGGCCCCGTGGCTGACCTCGGCGGTCTCCTGAATGAGCGTCAAGAAGACTCTACGGAACCCTCGTTCTTCTTTGACATTCTTAGTCCAGCAACTGCAAAACAAATGGATGCCCTGCGAACATTGGAAGCTGCTAATGCAAGCAAAGAAATGGGTAGCCATAATCTGACACAATTCTTTATCCCGTTACTGGAGCATTTCATTTTTGGAAGAGCCGACGGCGGCGATGACCATGGACTTGGTGCGCAGGCAGCAAGCACAATCAGCAACTTAGCCATGTCCTTGAATTGGAACCACTTCCGCACAACTTTTCATCGGTACATTGGTTACATTGAATCGAGACAGGAGCAGCAGAAGCATACCATCCGCCTATTGGGTAAATTTACTGATGCTCTGTTGCTCTCGTTGCCTGAAAGCCCAGATGCCGAAACAATGGAGGTAGACCAAGAAGAAAGCTCATCTTCTGCGGTACGACGGCTGCGTCTCATGGCTCCGAAGCCCGCTGAACTGGCCACCCAGATCATGGATTACTTCCTACCACCACTTACCAAACATTTGCATCAGAAAGATGAATCCGAGGTCAGCTACCGTGTTCCCGTTGGTATCACCATTGTCAAGCTCTTGAAACTGTTGCCTGGCCCGCAAATGGATCAGAAGCTGGCTGGTGTTTTGACCGACATTTGTCACATCTTGCGCAGCAAAGCATGGGAGGCAAGAGAGATGACTCGAGACACTCTCGTCAAAATTGCTGTCCTTCTGGGCCCTTCCTTTTTCGGATTTATTCTGAAAGAGCTCCGAGGAGCCCTCACTAAAGGTTACCAATTGCACGTCCTTTCATACACTGTACACTCCATCCTGGTTGCCACAGTGCCTCACTTCGCACCTGGTGACCTTAATCCTTGCCTGTCATCGATTGTCACTGTTATCATGGACGACATATTTGGTGTTGTTGGCCAAGAGAAGGATGCTGAGGGCTATGTTAGTCAGATGAAGGAGGTCAAGAGTAGCAAGAGTCAAGACTCGATGGAACTCATCGCCAAGAACGCATCCATAAGTCGCCTCATTGAGCTTGTACGACCGCTACAAGCCCTTTTGCTGCAGAAAGTGGATTTGAAGATTGTGCGCAAGATTGATGCCCTGCTGGCCCGTATCACGGCAGGCCTTTTACAGAATCCAGCCACCGAAAGCCGTGATACTTTGGTCTTTTGTTACGAGGTTATCCAAGAAGTATACAACGCACGAAATCCAGAGGCTGAACCGAAACTGGACTGGAAAACTCGAAGATATCTAGTACAGAGAGGGGCCAAAAAGAGCGACCGAGGTCAAACCAGCAAGCATACATACAAGTTGACCCGCTTCGCATTCGAGATGCTGAGATCGATATTGAAGAAGTACGATAGCATACGAATTCCTGAGAACATCTCTGGTTTCATTCCCATCATTGGTGATGCCATTCTGGAGGGCGAAGATGAGGTCAAGATCTCAGCGTTCCGACTCTTGGCAGTCATCGTTAAGGTTCCCTTTGAAACTGCTGATGGGGCAAATATCTACAAGATCGCCGTCAAGGAGGCTACGAGGTGCATCTCAATGTCGACTTCGACCACGACTGATTTGGCGCAAGCGGCCTTGAAGATGCTTGCTGTCGTGCTGAGAGACCGACGAGATATTGAGGTCAAAGATGCTGCTACCGATATGCTATTAGGCAAGCTTAAGGACGACTTCACAGAGCCCCTGTATCGACACATCACTTTCAACTTCCTGCGATCTGTGCTCGATCGCCGCATTGAGACTGCGACAGTCTACGACACCCTGGATCAGGTCGGCACCGTCATGATTACTAACGATGACAAGGACACACGAGATCTGGCACGAGGCGCCTTCTTCCAGTTTATCCGGGACTACCCTCAAATGAGATCTCGTTGGACAAAGCAACTCAACTTTGTGGTCGCCAACCTCAAGTATGATCGCGAAGGTGGCCGCATTTCGGTCATGGAGGTGATACACTTGCTGCTCATGAAGTCATCCAGCGACTTCATCCAAGAAATTGCGGCAACATGCTTCCTGCCACTCTTCCTGGTTCTGGCGAACGATGACAGTGAGAAGTGTCGCCTCGCAGCTGAAGCGCTGATCAAGGAGATTTTCCGCAAGGCCGATAAGGAGCGAGTAATTTCATTCCTGAACCTGCTTCGGTCGTGGCTTGGCAAAGATGGAAACGCTACGGTCGTCAAGCTTGCCGTGCAGCTCTTTGGCTACTACTTTGAGTGTCATGAGGATGCCGTCAAGAACCAGACTGACTTCAAGCTCATCTTCGATAAGGTCATGGCAATTCTTGGATCCGAAGATGTTCGTGATCTTGACGGAGGGCTTGTTGGCGCTGCAATTGGTGCTGTGCGCATATTCGTCACCAGCTTCCCTGAAAAGACCTTGTCTGCCAATAGGGAAGAACTGTGGGCCAAACTACCACACTGTCTTGGGCACAGTGAGACTTCAGTCAAGTTGGCTGCTATTCAGGTGATCAGCCTGTATCTTACTGATTTTGCTCAGCGAGGTGCTGGCACTTCTGCAGGCGAAGATGTTGAGGGATCTCATGGCCTTACGCTCCGGACTGGTAATGTGGAGGAGCTCGTCCGCCTCGCACTCAGGGCCCTGAACGGTTCTGAGGTTAATGAGGGGTTGGCAAACGAGCTTGGACAGGTCCTCATATTCCTCGGCCCCCGTCTTCCTATTGGAGACTCACCCGATTCCTCGAATGCCGAATCAGAGGCAGATGAGCTGGATGCTGAAGACAAGGAGGAGCCGAGTACAAAGCCCAAAGATTTGCAGTACTTGTTCTGGCGCCTGTCACACATTCTGCGCAAGGAGATTCGTCCCAACGCTGTTGCCATCATTCCCAAGGTCGTCGCCATGGAGGTGCTGGAGACAATCTGCCGCCGCTCTGCTTTAGAGCGACTCCAGCCTTCGCTGAAGACTATCTTGACGCCACTGCATAATCTCACCGATCCTTCCATCCCGGCACCTTTCAGCATGGATGAGGTGTTCAAGACGAAGCACGAAGGCCTCAAGACTAGGGCGCAGATCATGATGGATTCCCTGCAGAAGAAGTTTGGCACTGCCGAGTACAGCAAGCAGCTCATGTCTATTCGCGAGGAGGTCAAGGCGCGCCGACTGCAGCGATCAAGCAAGAGGAAGATTGAGGCGGTAGCGCAGCCTGAGAAGTACAGTAAGGACAAGAGAAAGAAGTTTGAGAAGAACAGGGAGCGCAAGAAGACGAGGTCGAAGGAGCAGAAGGTGATGAGACAAGCTTACAAGACATGGTGAACATGTAAATAGCATGGTAATGCTATCATGCAGGAGAAAAATATGGCGAGCGGCGTTTTTGACTGGGCATTTTTGGGCGTGTTTTGAAAAACTACCTTGTGGTTCTTAATCAATATATAGATACAGAGGTATATATGCTGCTAGAAATAAATGTAGGGATCAAAAATAGATTCCTTTAGACTACCCCTTTGATACCGTCGCTTCTTTTGAAAAATGTAGGAGTTTTCCTGCCAGTGACCCTTAACGCCCTGTATATGACTTTACATACTCATACAAACTCCTGCCTCATAGATGATTTAAAGATCCGATCAAGATCGCTTCACCCGGACACCACCCACGATTGGTATATGCGCGCTCAATATTCCAGCTTTTTTATGTCGATCCCTTTGTGTTTTTGCTCGCATCCTCTGCCAAGTCCTCTGGCACCACTTCCTCAGGCCAGAACTCAATGTCTCCGTCCTCGCCCAAAGAACCCCTCTTGACCAGCTGGCCTTTTTCCCTCATCAAGTCCTCGACGGTGATTTTCCGATCGCCAAAGATGTTCAAGTGGTCGCTTATAACATGTCTATTACGACAGCTCGGGCACGTAATCAGCGTAGAGCCATGATGGTAGCCCTGCTTCGAGACGTTGTGATGCGAGCGATGGCCGCAGGGCACGCAAGTGAAGGAGAGCTGGTAGAATGCCGGGCCTTTGAGCTCGGGCCGGTCGCTTTCGCTTGAAGGGGAATCTGTAGTGGCGGGTTCTTTTTGCGGGAGCTTCCGAGGAGGACGGGGGATGGCGTGGGCGAAACGAAGCTGTGATGATGAGGCGGGAAGCGAGCTGCTGCGGAGAGAGAACGAGCGGGGAATGTTTCGTGGGGTGAGAGCTCGGCGCAGGAGAGGCGCTATTAGAGGTGCTGATTTTGAAGCCATGGCTGAGAGCGCGGTGTTTTCTGTTTGAGTGGTGGTGAAGAAGAAAAACGGGAGATAATTGGTGATGGTGTTGATGGGACTTTGCGATGGAAAAGTTGGTGGAATGCGCTAGACGTCATTGTAGTGCAGGTACGTACCGCGGTGCCTTGACGGTGGTCCGTGCGCATGGGGACAAGGGAGAGATGCGATTTCCTAATAGAGTAATATCAAGGATGGTTGTTGAATGGTATGATTGACGGCTGTCATTTTCCCTTCAAGCATTTTCAAGTATTGGAGAGAGAATTTCAATCTTTAGCCATAGATTTGGAGAACCTCACGTGTGAAGTCTGACCAATGCACCATCAATGGCGCCAGGCAGAGACGCATGTGCTGTTGTCCAGTAGAGACTACGAGCGAGTGCTCCTCGATCCGAACAAGGCGAGAATACACCCTGCAATGGCACAAGAGCACCTGTGACTTACATAGATATATTGGCTCAGGATTATATCTGAAGCAAGTAAATTCGTTATGTTTTGTAGTATCGCCTTCCCAATGTCAAGGACTGTGCTTACCGTAAATTTCCCCATCAGCGAACTGCAGCTGCTTGTACTTTCCTGCTTTACATATGCTGAATTATTGCCTGGCTATATATATTTTTGCACCTCACGATCTTCCATATTCTTAATTTTTTTCCTCTACTATTTTCCTCCTCCGAGTGTCGCCTCGGTTCCCTTCGCTCTGCCACGCACAGCTCCCTGAACTGCCAACTCTCGCAGCAAACTCTCCATTCTGTTTCTTCCTATCTGATATGATTGAGAATCTACAGCCATTCTCAGTCCTACTCATCCCCAGCCCCCTGTAAGACGTCACTGCCAGGGAAAATGCATCTCTTCCTCGTCATCCAATGGCTTATTCCCTTAATCGGTCTCTGCTTTGCCCAGGCTGATGATCGGGCCCTTGCCCTCTCTTTGATCAACCAAGCTCGCCAGGCTCAAGGTATCCAGCCTCTTACTTGGAATGGGAACCTGGAGTCTTATGCTCAGTACTGGGCAAACATAATGGCTGCTGGCCAGCAGCCCTTTTCGCATGCCCAGGGTACTTATCGGCCTCAACAAGGAGAGACGCTATTCGAATACCAGTCCACCCAATGCGATACCGCCTACGACAACCCTTTGCAGACAGCCGCGCATACTTGGCTCGCACAGGCCTCGCTATACAACGGAATGCCCATCACGGACGGGCATGAACCCTGGCTGCACTGGTGTATGTATTGATGATGCTTTGTAAGATGCAAGAGTTGATATTGACCTGACTTACAGCACAGTGTATGTGGTCGACTACGACACAGATAGGCTGTGCTCGGGCCTACAGCATCTCAGAGCCGTACAAGACCTACGACGTGTGCCGTTTCTTTCCGGAAGGAAACATGTGAGTAACTAGGCATTGGTTCTTATTTGGAGATTGATTGCTGATTTGTGCCGCTTCAGAGTTGGACAGCGACCTTTTTAGATGGCAACTATCAAGGCCACATGTGGATGGATGGACTGTCATTGGGACAAATGATGAAAGAGGGTCGCATATTTCTTAGATGAGACAGCTGTGTTGTGCCCTTTGATAGGGTTGGTAGTTGACATTAGAATGATTAAAACGGTTCAATACCTTGGTAATTGGCAATTCTCTCTTCGAATTGAGTGAAAGAATACCTGTAACATTGATGCGAAGTGCAAGGTTGCAAGTTCCATCTCAAAATTACAGGGTAGCACAGCACCTGCAGGTTTGTTTGTATCTGGTACGCACCTACCCGGTATGCAAGGGCCCCACCCGCCCTTATGTAAGCAGAGTTCCTCGATCTCTGCAAGGCCAGCCAAAATTTGGGGCAAGACAAACGACGCGATTGAGAAAACCAATCAACCACGAGTCGCGACAATCACCAACGCTGTGACCGCCAAACGCTACGCTGCCTCACGGCTGATAATTTCTTCTTGTTCCTCTTCTCATCTCGTCTGAGTCATCGAACCCGCTCCATCTCTGTCTCTCTTTGCCATTGCCTGAGAGACTCGAATCGCCTCTTCGTGTGGTTGCCGCACTGGCTGCAAAGAAGCTCGCAAGCTCCGTCAGCTGCGACTTTTGCACAAAGCGCGGGGACTCACCAGCTTGCGCTCGCGTTTCCTCCCTTGCGCCATGAAATAACCAGAAAAATACCCTCAGAAATCTCACAATGGAACGATCAAAACCCCAGGCCTTCCTGTCGTCGTATGCGCCGCGACTGCGCACCTACAACAACTCTCTCTTGACTCCCGTCCTACCGAGTGCGCCAACGGGGCCTGTTTCGCGAACAACAAAGCGAGGAACTACCATTATCAACTATGCAGAGGACGGTTATGATGACCTGGATGATGATAGCGACGATCCCAGACGTCGGCCCACGGGCTTGCGAAGCTTGCGCAAGGAAGATTCGGCCACCAGGATGGATATGGCTGATAAGGTGGGAAAGGAAATCAAGGAACCCGTCGACGTCCAGGGCATATGGCGGGATTGGATGGGGAAAAGCCGGTCTGTCAGGAGCGACCAGCAGAACGCCGCCCAAGCACACCTTCCATTGACCCTGATACCCATACGAATCGACTTGGACATCCCGTCCTTCATCCCGCCTGCGCCGTTCCCGGCTCCGAATCCCAACTCGGTCGACATCTCCCTCCCCCAATACCGACCACAGGAGATGACTGTTCCTTACAAGTTGCGGGACATTTTCTGCTGGAACCTACACGAGACCCTCATCACAACGGATCAGTTTGCGCAGAATTTGGCGCAGGATCTTGACCTGCCCAACAGGCCTGCTGTCATTGCAGAGATTAGCAAGCAGATTCGGACGCAATTGGAAGAGTATGCTGGTGTTGCTCTTCACCCACTCTTCCACTCTGGGCCGTCTGCTGCAGCACCACCGCCGCCCATCCAAGGAGGGGCGGCAACCGTTGCTGGGGGAAGCGTCACTGCAGCCGGAACCCCGAGACCCAGCATATTCAAATCTCGAGACGACTCTCCAGCTTCGTTTGCGAGAGGTGTATCCCGACCTGAAACTCCTGTGCAGACAGGAGGCCTGGCAACACCAACGCCGCAGCCGCCGGCATCGCAAGCCCCCGAGGCCCCCGAGGTTACTGCGGAAGCAACTCCCATCCTACCTGATTCTGACGAATATAACCCTGACGATACCTATCGATGTATTATCAACCTGAGTCTAAACCTTTCGTCCATGCTATACACAGACAAGTTTGAGTGGTCACTCCTCCACCCTCCAGGCACAGCCGAAGCTTTCGCAAAGGCGACATGTGCCGATTTAGGATTGGCAGGTGAATGGGTTCCGGCTATGACACATGCCATCTATGAGGCAGTCCTTCGTCTAAAGAAGGAAGCCTGTGAGGCTGGTGGCCTTGTTGGAGGTTGGGGCGGAGCTCAGCAGGAGCTGCCAAACGATGCCGCACATGGCCAGGAAGCTGGTTGGAGATATGACCCTGACCACTTGGCTGATGACTGGGAGCCCAAGGTCGAGTTTCTCAGCAAGGAAGAGATGGAGAAGCGAGAAGGCGACCGTGAGCGACAGATCCGTCGGCTGCGGCGTGAAACAGCGCGATTCAGCTCGACGACTGGTATGCTGGGCGGCACTCCGTTCGGCCTGGGCGTGGCTGTCGACGCCGAGGAAGAGAGGATGGGCAGAGGTGAACGCTCAAAGAAGAAGCGGCGTTTCCGAAGTCTGAGTCCTCTCGCCCGCGGCGGAACTCCTCTGGGGCGACTCACGCCAGATGTCGGCGGTTATGGTGGAGGAGTAGGAGCCTTGACGGACATGGAGCGAATGACATGGCGCTGCTCACACTGCCGTACGTGGGGTACGAGCGTCTGGGCGGTTCGAGACGGTCCTGCTGGGCCCAAGGTGAGTCGTGTTCAATATATCAGTTGTTGGGTGTTTTTATGTGATGGCTAACATGATATCGTAACAGTCCCTATGCGCCAACTGCGGCTACTTTTACGAACGAGATCGCAGGCTACCTCGCCAGACCAAAAATCTGCACCTGCAAGACATTCGAGCGGTCTAGGAACCCACTGATGAGCCCCGTCACGATAAAGAAGACGAACAAGGCAAAGGAAAAGGACAAAGGAAAGACAAACGCCCAGTGGTGTCTCAGCATCAATCCCCGCAGGAGAAAGAAGAACGTGAACTCTCCGTCTCCGATCTTCACGCTACTATTACTACTATTACTACCCCTCGACATACTCGCCGACAACGCTGGCGGCAGCAGCCCTTGGGAGGCCAGCCTGCGTTACCTGTGTGCCCGCAACTTGGGTCGTCTTTGGCCTCCAGACCTTGGTTTGATCAGGGTAATGAAAGGAGGATGAAGATGCATGCAAGGAATGCCTGGGAAGTGAACTTGCGAGGACAAGCTGCATAGGGAAGGGGGTTTATATGGCTCAGAGCATAAAACGAACTTCAAAAAAGGACGACCAATAGTCGAATTCTTCTTGTGCCTTCTCTTTCACCTCTTCATCTCTTGTGTTTCATATTTTTTTCTTCGTTTCTTTAAATCTTTACACTATCTTAATTTTCAAGACTCTTTGGGCGTCACGAACACAATGTGGGAGATGGAAAAGGAGGGGGTTTTCCCATGGGTTTTGTTATTACTTTTTTTCCTGTTCGCAGGAGGCGACATGTTCGGCTAAGACTACCTAAGGAATCGACTTAATGCCTCTTTTCTGAAATGTAAACTATTGATCATCTTTCATTCCATGATAATGAATGTTGAGAGACATGAATAAGAAGATGCTTAGTAGATTGTCCTTTATTTCATGATGAATGTTGAAGGACGAGAATAACATGACGTTAAGTAGATTGTGGTCTCAGGTACTACCTACTAGGTAGGCTAGAGAAGCCCCTGTCTTGTTCAAAAAGATTGATTTACATGCATGACCTGCATCGTTGCGAAAACCCAAGAGATCCATTGCCGCCATACGAAACCCGTCTATCCATCTCACTAAGCCATTGATTGATGCCCAAGCAAACCCTCATCATTGGTGTCCAAATAGAATCTTGCCTTTGGGCGGGTATAATGATACAGAGATATGTTCATTGCCCTGTTCACGTCCGTTATTCCATAGTAATGCCCGTACACATTAACCACCATTGGTTTCAAAACAAGCGCCATTAGCACACAGCTCCTCGTTGGCCTCCTATTGTGGATGACCGCGGCCGCCGTGCATCATCTGAGAAACGTCGACTCCGACCCAGCGAATCTCTCGTGGCTGCTGTGGGCTACGCGTGATGGCCGGAACCCGAGGCGAAGGGGCCGATGGAGAGCTGCCAGGATAGGCGGACTGCTCCATTTTCATGTTTTGAATCTTCCTGCGCTCCCTTAGTCGCTCGACGGTGTCCGCTGATAGCTGCTCAAAGCTCTGCTTGAGCATGACTGCGTCTTCCCACCGTCGCCCATAGACTTCCAAGGTCTGAGGGACGCTCTCGAGGCAGCGAAGACTCCTGCTGATGTTGTCCTCGCCAGCTCTCCCATTTCGTAGTTGGGGTCGCGGAATCGGAGGCGCTGGCGGAGCACCGGGACGAGCTATCGGTATTTGTATGTGTGCGCCAGACAGTAGCATGTCCTCCGAGTCCCTTAGCACAGCGAGAAATTGGTTCGCCATAAAGTACACCTTCAACGCATCGTGGTAAGTGTAAAATGCACCGTTGAGCCCTGCATGGGCAATTTCCTGCATGGTGAGGAGATAAACGAGAGAGTACTCGAATATCAGAGTGCGATGATAATCGTTGATTTCCGGAGCCCTAGCAGAAGGGGCAATGCAGTAAACATAGCTGTATCTCAATTCTTGCTCGAACATTTGTCGTATTCCAGGGGGAAGGGAGGTTGGTAGCGACTCGCCCCATTCTCGCATATCAAGACACATCTGCCAAACGAACGACGCTGGGTCCTGCAAAGGGGTCGCATAGGACTGGTATAGTTCTTGGTACCAGTATGACTGCGCTCTTCTGAGCTGGAAGAGTAGCAATCCAGGGTCGACGGATTGCGGACCCGAAATTGGACCAGAATCGCCATCTTTGCCTTTGCGATCGAGATCGGCTGCGTTCGGGAACGCAACGTGGACTGCATCGTCAGTGAATGAGAATGTTCGAGCGTGAACCATACTGATGGATCTAGGGTTAAGAGTTAGAAGAAAAAGCCATCGGCCAAAGAAAAGAGGCACAAGGGGATGGAAATATCGAACCGGTCAAGAGCATATGTGCAATAAAATATCTTCCGACGCATATCCAAGGCGGCACGATCGACGACTGTAGACATGGGAGGGTCTTGGTGGAACCCAAGATCAATAGCAGCACGTGCTGTGAAGCCTATGAGAAGCCAGCTGTCAAAATGGTTTGGATCCAAAATGGCGTACTGGGTAAGGAGGAGGAGCGATTGGATCTGGGTGGCGTATCCAGGGGCCAAGGCGATGTCGGCGTAGTCCAACGCCCTGGAAACAAAGCTGACACCGAGATTGTAGTAGTCATCGTTGACCTTTTGGCTCTGCATAGTTGATCCAATGGCGAGTATCATGTACAGCAGCCAATGATCGGATGCGCTGATGACGCGCTCACTTTGCTGGTGATAGATGTCGTTCAGGATGTTGAGGGCCGCCGTTTCTGAAAAGCATGGAAAGAGCGGATATATGTTCTTCATAAAGTGATGAAAGATTTCAGTAGCGTATGACTTCTGCGGCAATGGGGACTCAGGCATGCCTGGGACAGGATCCTTGGTTGCTGCGGCCAGAACTAGTCGCGCAAAGGTCATGTTGATAATGGACGGCTCGAAGTCCCGAGTCGTTGCATTAACTGATCTAATAAGCAGAGGCTGTCAGATACAAAGAATTCTGCTTACGAATGCAGGGAGAGGAAAAGAGGCCTCTTCATACAAGAAACCAAAGTCAGATATCAAGGAGTTGACATCTGAGTTCTCACGATTCCTAGCGGCCTTTCGGTGAATAGCTGCCCGGATTGAGGCGAGAGAGTCTCGCCTGTCAACTTGGGCCGTGGCCAGCGAGTCAGAATCATGCAGAGCTACAGAAGCCTTGCGGGACTTTGCGTATGCTATGCGTCTTTCCAGCTTCTCGATGCGAAGCTCAAGAGCGGCAACATAGCTGTGTTACGGTCAGCAACTGGGGCAGGGACGGCTTGTGACGACGCACCTCCGCTCCTTGCCTCGCGCAAACTGGTCGTTTGCCGCTGAACAGGCATTCTCACGACCAGCCTTTTCACAGGCCGTACAAGCGGGCAGCTTGCCATCGCACTAGATTGAGAGATTGAGAAGGTTAGACGTCAAGGACAAGGCGCGCTGTGCTGTGCTGTGGTGTTGAAAGCGCCACCACGTGGTCATGACCGCACTCACCTTGACTTTGGCAGCTCGACCTGGACAGAAGATGAAAGCATAAGCATGAGCTCAACCGGCAACTCCGTCACCCACATTGCGGGATCATCACTCACATCTTGAACAGGCTGAGACCGGCCTCGAAACTCTCAGGAGGGGGGTATGTGAGAAGCTACTGCGGGGCATTGCTAGGGCGGATCTGGCAAGCCGCGAGCGTTGAAACTGAGGCTGCGAAGCTGGAGAGAAGAGCGGACGAGGTGCGAGATCTTGTGGGATTTGTGAGAGCACAAGCGGCGGGTTGGCGACGGGAAGGCTGACGAGGCCGAAGGGATTCAAGACAAGAGGTGCATGGTGTAGTTGAGTGGGAATCGCGGGAGGCGGGACACGACAGGCCTTGAGGCGGCTTAGCGTCGCTTAGTGGAGGAGCCACTATCGGACTGGTAGTGACAGCGCCTGGACAGCGTTGGAAAGAGCCTGTACGAGTACCTACAGTATTAGGCCGTGATCCTTTGGCGAGTCGATGCTACCTCGACCGTCCAGAGAGAGTCAGTGCTTGCATAATGTACCTACCATGGACATTGATGACGGTGGAGGAGGTTGAAATGATTGCATGGACTACATGTCGGCTGAATCACTAATCCGACGTGTCGCAGTGTATTGGTCAAAAGTCAAACATCCATTGAATTGACCCGGATAGCTATGTAGCCGCTGACATACGGCAGGATACACAGCCTTGCGAGGCCTATTGTTGGCTCTAGTACTCCGTACATGGAGCGCAATTAAGGAACCCGAGCAAGTGATGATTGATGCTGATAAATCCTTGCTGCGGGTCTATCTGACCTGAAGGCAATCATCTATGGATCAAAGTGAGAGCTACTGTACGCTTCTGCTGCTGTTTTGGAATGCCGCGCTAGGACCCGCGAGAGATGAAGACGGACATCGGACGAGACCCCTACAAACGTGCATCGATCAGTGCCGTTGCACGATCGGTATTAGGCTTTAGGCTTATCGACACCATCTACGGAGTACATACAAATCAATCTGATACCGGCACAGCTGAAACAAAGAATCGCTACATTGTATTTCTGCATATGGACCATTGACTATATTTGATGCCTTATCTGATCAATGTGTTAGTAATTGACTTTGACCCCGTTCTTTTTTCTCGCCAGTCACATCTTGTCAAGCCACCTAATGCCGGAGTACTTTCGTATCAAATCCATTGGTACTCCAGCTGTACTCCGTGTCTTCGGTATCCAGCGATTCATTCGTTCCTAATCAAGCTCTATTTCGCGTTCCTCTCTTGTCACAACAACCTCGTCAGAAACTGTTGCATGACTGCATACCGACAACTGCATGTAATTAAATTAATTTATCCAGCTGACATGGCCACATAATTGCGCTCCATAGAAATGCCTCCTGATGCTCGCAAAATCTCAAGTTGTTGAGCGGTGATTGGCTGCCTTGTGCTTATTCTGGCGTTCAACGTTTAAAGGTAAGATACTTGAGCAGACAGCTCACATGCAGAGGCCTGGTAGCGTACATTGAGCGCTCCAATCTTGGCAATTGGCTGAACCATGCATCTACGAAACGGGTTGGATGATGGAGCATCATTGCTTCATTGGGCCGCCGGTTCCAATGCCTGGCTTTGCCTCATGCCGTTACCCGACTCGGACGAAGACAAATTAGCCGTCGCACCTTGATGTGCCAACCACAGACACATTGCATGGATAGTATACTCCAATAATAGATATATGTCTGTAGCCAAGTTGTCAATGGCTTATCTGTTCCCTTCATGTTTTCTTTCAGTGTCATCGCTACCCCGAGACGAGACCGAGGGAATCTAATTACTGCATTCAGCTCCATCCAAGCCACCTACTACTAACCCAGTTGCCGTGATATACATACAGTACAGATTGCTGACATCAAACTCCATACCTCTGGAGGAGTCAAGTACAGTATTATTCTATCATCTTAGCCTAGAGTTCCGGCAAGCTCCAAAAAAGCTAGTCCAAACGTCATCCGCGAACCGGCTGTCCCGTGGCCCCCAACTTTTTCGTGTGATTGTCGAGCCATCAGATTTCCCGTGCCGGTGCCTGCATCATATCACACCGCAAGAGCAGAACTCGTACTTGGATATCTATCCGTGACACCTGAAACATCCTAACAATACGGAGCAGGCACATACATACAAACTCGTACATACGGAGTACATGATCCATATATGCACATTGGCATGCAGAGGAAGGTCGTAGTGACGGATTGCTGAGTCTTCTGTTCCGCGGCTGGGCAGCTAGGCGGCAAGTCACTCTCTATCTGTAGATATACGACGCAACCTCACAGTGCCCGCATTTGCGGCATCTAGGCAGTTAGAGCTCTACGCAGACCGACTCTAGAGGCTATACCAATCGAGACCCTTGCTCCGTAAGCCCCCACCTTGTCGCTACAGCCTCCATCCGTCGGGGTCCGGCTTTAGCTGTGGCTGCCATGGAGTGCCATGGAGCGCTATTGACATGTAACTCTGGGCCACTCAACTACCACCAGGTACCTGCAGTACTGTCCGGTAGCTACACCTACCTTAGGTTCCCTCTAACATGATTCATTCAGCAACCAATTCAGACGGTAGAACGGCTCAACTCTATCCTCATTAGCACAACCGCCAAGGCACTTGTTAAGCCACTGTACATACGGATAGGTAGGTCTACTGGATCGTTAGGTGCCAAAGTACATGTGTCCAATTCCCTCCGGCTGCTTTGGAAAGCTGAGCTCGGAATTAGTCACAGCCCAGGCCAGGTCAGAAATCCCCCACTTTCCTGATTCCCTCAGCGTTATCCGCTCCAGGCAAGGGAACATGGAAGCAGCTCCGCCGGGCCGGCAGGGACTTCGCGGGGCTCACGTGCATACGATGCAGTGCTGTAGCAGTCCCTGTAGAGTACAGAGTACAGAGTACGGTGGCTGCTCTGCTTGGTCAGTCAAGCCAGTCAGTCCGGCCGGAAGTGATCAAATCCCAATCCCAATCCAATCCAATCCCTTTTCTCGCATTCTCATTCTCACTCTCATGCTTAGTCACCCGTCATCACCAACCACCACACGCCAAAGCTTAACCGTGGCGGGAGTTGATGATATTGTACTTGCCCAAGTCGAGTCGCTGCAACGGTACTAGCGCTCCGCCAACTCGCTTCCTTTCCTGTCGCAAGCTGCTCTTCGTCTCGTAACAAGTTTCCGGCTCTTTGACCGTGTTTCAGATCTCGCATCTGCATCTGTCCTGCGCCAGCCTTAACCTCAAACCGCTGAGACACGCCGTTGAATCTTGGACTTCCTGCGTGCTGTATGTAAGTCTACAACCCCGGCTTTGCTCTTCCTTTGCCCCGCGATCAAGGCCAAGGTCCAAACATAGTGGCGGACAGGGTGCTCATTGTGCGTCTTCGTCTTAGTCTCAGCACCACCTCGACCGGCGCCCTTCTGTTTCGCTTTTCACCGTCATGAAGTCTGCGCCGCTGCCAATTGGTTAGCATCGTGTCCTTGTCCTCGTCTTCAGCGGTCTGTGCCGACAGAGTCCCGGCCTGACTCCGTTCTGGGGCCGAACAGAGCGAATCCAACGTCGCAACGACAAAACATACAGAGTGCGAAGCTGTAGGGGTACCGTCGGTTCTCGCAGAGCGCGCAAGTCTTTCAACTTCGTTATCTAAACTGCGTCGGAGCTGGTTGCGCAGTGCCGGGGATTGTAGATCCCATGGATGCCGCGCACATTTTCCGGCAGGGTCTGGGCACCGTTGCTCCCCGTCCGAACCACGGCTATGCTCAGCCTCGGAGCTTGGTCCAAAGTCCCGATGACTTCTTTGACGGCGATACCTCGAGCCACCGCGTTGCTCACACGCTGACTGCATGCTGTCGTTGTCGCCAGGTACGATACAACAACTACCCCGCCCCCTGGGAGCTTTGCTTGCTCCATCCATTCTTCGCGAGCTCTCAACGAAAACAACGGCGTGAATACTAACATCACATGGCAGCGGAAAACAAGATGCGATCCTACGCTACCTCGCTGCCTACCCTGCGAGAGGTCGGGATCTGTGTGTGAATATCTCGACACCGCAAAAGGCCGCAAGATCAATCGCCGCTATGTAATTACACTTCAGGATAAGGTCAGAGCCCTTGAGGCGGAACTGGGGCAGTACACCGATGAAGACGGCGACCATCCTCCAACAAGCGAGGAACTAGTCCGTCCAGGCGGGATGATTCGTCTAGGCGGCAATGACGAGACACCCCGTTACCTGGGGCCAACCAGCGGTATCGCCATGACACGACTGCTCATGGCTGAGGCCAAGCGGTTTACCGATTCTAACAAGATTTCTGACCTCATCCCCGAGGTTCGGGCTAGGAGCCAAGCTCGCATGCAATCCATCCAAATGACCGGATCGGGGAGTAGTAGGAAGAAGAGCTATCCCATGGTCAGTGAATGTCCGGCCGAGGGTCTTCCTACCCGGGCGGTGGCCGATAAGCTGGTAGAAATTTACTTCAAAAAGGGTATGCAAGTGGCATTTACCCCTTCTAAGGCGTTGTCTATGTCCAATACTGATGTTCCTAGCTCAAATCCACTGGCCTGTGCTTCACGAGAAGGTATTCCAAGCAGACTTTGATGCTGTCTATAATGGTGATACAGATGTGTACAAAAACTTTACCGTTCGCATGGTTATCGCCGTCAGCTTGCAGAAATTGGACACGCAATATGCTGGTTTGGCCGACGGATACTACATGGCGGCAATGAAATACGTTGAAGACATTATTCGCCCCAAGGACCTCAAAACGCTGCAGTGTCTCATCCTCATCGGGCAATATTCGCTGCTCACCCCGACACGAACGCCCGTCTATTATGTTATTGGACTGGCCACCAGAATCTGCCAGCAAGAGGGACTGATGGATGAAAAGACCATCACTTCGGGTTACAACTTGGACCCCCAGATCATCGATATGCGCCGGAGACTTGCATGGATAATCACCACCATGGAGTTTGGGCTTTCCTATTACATGGGCCGTCCCAGTGCATTCGCCCTCAACAGCGACCGCTTAGATGTCGAGTTCTTTTCCGTCGTCGACGATGCAAACATTACACCCCAAGGAATTGTCCCTGGTCCGCCTAACGCACGGAAGGTTGCAACCATACATTTTTACAAAATGACGAATCCGCAGTCTGAAATCAAGAGAACTCTCTATGAAAGGAAGAGGCCGGAGCCCAAAAACGATGATCACCCGTGGTTCCATAATATGGAAAGTACGCTGAAGGATTGGTTGGATGCTGCACCTCAAGAACCTCCATGGGCCAAGTCTTGGTAAGCCAACTTTTGTTTAGAGCCCCCATTTCATACTCCCCTTTTGGTGTGATTTGCAAATTCCAAGCTCGGTCTTCTAACTCGAATAATAGGATTTCTGGATTTTATCACCAGATGAGGGCTATGCTATATAGACCATCTCCTCAAATCCCGCAGCCATCGCCTCGTGCAGCGCAAATCTGCTATGAATCTTCTGCCGCCACAATTGACCTTGCCCAGAAGCAACTGGCCGGCGATATGGTGGATATCACTTGGGTGTTCCTTCTGACCATAAACCTGGCTCTTAGCACACTCCTATGGACGATATCCTATCCCGAAGTTCGACGTAATCACCCTCGGGAGGAGGTTGAGGAGCTGGTCAACTCAGCATTGGAGTCTCTAGACCGGTGTGCAGAGCGTTGGCCCGGGACCACAGCCACTTCACAGCTCTACACTATATTTTCCAAAGCATGCCTGCAAAGCTACGACGCACAAGTGAAACTTGAAAGAGAGCCATTTTCCTTTAGCAGCCCCCCGGCGTCAAGCGAGTCTCAGTCCTCTCCCGAAGGCTACGCCCAGTCAAACGCCACTACTCCCCGGCCTCTCCCCTATCTCAACCCTCCGACGTTTGGGTACGTTTTTGACTCGTCCCCCGAGTCTATGAACAATTACGTCTTCGACCCCAACTACCCTCCTCCGCAACCCACCTTCCGCTCAAACTCCATCTTCTGCAACCCGGCTACAGACAATGGCAACCGACGATTCTCTTACTTCCCCCCTGATGCCACTCACATGGGAGAATCTGGAGGCCTGGAAGATCCTTCTCACGGGATCCCTATACCAGATCACATAGCCCATCAATTGCAGTCACCGCCGGATTCATTCATTCAAGCCAACATACCGACCTCTAGACCAGGGCTTTCGCCATCGGCAATGGCGATCAAACAGACATCAAGCGCCACACCAATTAACCCATCGCCTCTTTCAGCGCAGAGCAACATGTCACCGCCTCAAAAACCCATCATGGCACAACAGGTGTCGCAGTCCCAGCCCCAGCCAACATACGCCGCCGCACGCATGGGCATGGGACAACAACCAGTTCATCACCAGCGACCGCTGCCACCTGCACCAACATCCGCATCGGATTGGTTCGCCCCTCAGTCGCAATTCATGTCGCCGTACAACTTTGTCACCTCGGGCGGTGGCTATTTCAACGAGGCCATGGCGGGCATGAGCGGATTCGGAGGATCGCCGGGACCTGGTTTGGGGCTTCACAATATCACTGCGCAGCTTGAGGCGGGTGGCATGCAGTTTGGCTATTCGCCCGGCAGGCAGGGCAGCCTGTCCCAGTCGCAGCAGATGGAGCTCATGGAGGACTTGGAGAAGGACGGCGTAAGTGCTATGGATGCGTACCTGCAGGATAACCCGATGAATGGAAGGGGGTGGTACTGAGATAGCTTTTTCTTTCCCTTGTCTCTTTATTTTCTCTCTCTCCTTTCTCACTTGGCTCCCCCTTTTTATTGTTTTTTTGCTTCTCCTCGTTACACCATCATTACCATTGCTATCATTTATGGGAACCAATTGGATACGAACTACTTAGACGGATTTCAGGCAATGGAGTACTGCGTTTCATGTTGACCAACCATGTATGCGGAGTAGTAGTATTGAGATTTCGGATATCCAAGATGGAAATAGGATAGGATAGGATACAAATACTACTTTTATGTGATTTCTTTCCGATGGTTTCCATTCTCCTACAAAATAGGCATGTTTCTAAATATCTACTTTTCCAAATGTCCAGCAAAACAGCTGGTTTAAAAGAGTGACCAGGGTATATTCCATTAATTCCCCACCATTTCATGACTTTCATATCCATTTCATGCCCATGCGATGCCCTCCGATATATAAACCTGACCCAACCGTTTGATAACGAATGTAATAATTCCAGGGGGAAATTGGCTACATAGAGCGCTTTCCTGGATTATACATTACTAAAATAATTTTCTTCATGCAATCTGATGAAAAGAAGATTGACCCTATAAAACCAGAAAAAAAGGAGGGGTATAAATATTCGTAAAGGAGAGTCTCATAAAGTAACCAAAAAAGCACATGCTCTCATATCATTCCAACACACATGCGCGCACGCACACGAGGGTGAAAACAACCTCGCGTTTAAACCACCAACAGGCCCATAAGAGCCGCAATTAGGAGGCCAAAGTTCTCACTTGCTCGCGAGAGGCCGTTCGAGACCGGCAGACCACTCGTTGGTGAAGTGATAGGGCCTGTTCCCGTGGCTCCGCCGGAACCACCGCCGCTGCCACCGGGGTTGCCACCAGGGTTGCCGCCGGGGTTACCGCCGGGGTTGCCTCCACCGCCGGGCGATCCAGTTGGTCCAGCACCGCCAGCACCACCGCCGTTGTTTCCAGCAGCGGTTGAGCTTGCCCTTTCCAGTTGCCCAGGAGAAGAGAATCCCGTCGGAGGGGACGTGGAGCCTGTTGAGCCGTTAGTGCCCGTTTCGGTAGCAGATCCTGTCACTGAAGGAGGCTCTGTCCCGGTAGCGCCTCCGGTTGGGGAGCCGGTACCGGTCTCAGCCGTCGAGCCACCAGCACCAGTCCCGACAGTGGTGCCTGTTCCGGCAGCAGTTCCCGAGGGGGAGCCGGTGCCAGATGGGGAACCGGTACCAGATGGGGAACCGGTGCCGGATGGGGAACCGGTACCAGTTGGGGAGCCGGCGCCAGTCGAGGAACCGGCGCCGGTTGGGGAATTAGTACCTGTCGAGGAGGATCCGGCTCCAGTCTCCCCCGTGGTGGGTGAGGAGGCTGATGGACCGGTGGCAGAAGCACCATTTGAGGCCGACGCCGATGACGATGCGGACGCCGACGTTGACCCCGTTTCACTGCTAGCACTATTGGATGCCGTACCTGTTTCAGAAGAGGCAGATCCCGATGTGGGTGCGCTTGATGATGCTGAACCAGAGGCGCTGCTGGCAGACGAAGCTGAGCTTGAAGGAGGAGGCGATGATGGAGGCGATGAAGAGGGAGTAGAGGATGCAGGTGGCGGCGTAGAAGATGCAGGAGGTGGCGTAGAGGACGCAGGAGGTGGCGTAGAGGACGCAGGAGGTGGCGTAGAGGAACTGGAGGTCGAAGAAGTTGGCGGCGGCGGAGGCGATGAGGACGATGTCGGAGGTGTAGAGCTTGGTGGCTGAGACGAACTGGTTGGAGGGGGGCTACTCGAACTGGTTGGAGGAGGGGGAGGAGGGCTGCTCGAGCTGGTTGTGCTTGAGGTTGTAGGAGGAGGAGGGGGTGCGGTAGTGGACTGCTTAGTAGTCGATTGCACGGAGCTCGAAGTTGTTGAGTCAATGAAAGACGTGTCGCTTGCAGAGACCTGTGAAGTGGTTCCCAGCGTCGGCGTCGTCGTCACTTGTGACTCGGGCCCCGATGTTGTCGATTGGGTTGGTGTCGTTCCAAGTCCATCGCAGAAGAAGAGGAAGTCTTGGTACGTTGCGTTCAGGTGTGATTTCACTTGGTCATCTGGGATATTCAGACCGGTGGCAATACATGTAACGCAGTTGGCCAAGGCATTCTCGAAGCCAGATCCGGGTTCGCACAGTGCCGGGATCTTGCCGTCCTCCTGAACGATGTCATATGCGGCCTGGCATTTGTCCAAGCATCCCGACGGTAAGGTATCGTCGCGCTTTGAGTGCTTGATTGCCCTCCGGTAATCTTGCGGCTTGGTCGGACTGTAACGTTTCCTGTATGAGGGCGGGGGCGTTTGCACTGGTCCGTTTGTCAAGTCGGATTGGGACTCCCAGTTGCCAGTCGTGTAAGTCGACGTGTGCCCACCCGATGCTTTTCGAACAACACTGTACTCGAAGATGTCATAAGACAGTCCGAAATCCTCCGGGTTCAGGTTGAAATAACCAAATTGGGGCGGAAGGTAACCCGGCTTGCCATTCCACTCCGGGAGTTGGTGAGGAGGAGCCACTATACAAAACTCAGGCGGGCAGTGAAAGCCGCTTGGGGGAGGTCCTGGCCAGAAGTTGCATCCCTCTGGCTTGGGGAGGTTGCAAACATATCCAGGTTGGCACCCATACAAGCTGCCGGCCACTGTCTTAAACCTCGCCGCAGGCAATCCGGTTGGTTGTGGACAGAGAGTGACTTGGAACGTAGGAGGAGAAACGATTGTTGTGGCTGCCGCATCTGCATTCCTCAGTTCCAAGGCAGCAGTCGGCGTTGGTTTGTGTTCAGCCTATGCAACTCTAATATCAGCTTGATGTAGATACACCTCACGATGAACCGTATATACGAACCGCTTCTTTGGTATATACTGTTTGGAGGCTGGGCTGGGCTGCGGCAGCAACTGCGCCCGCAAAGGCTCCAATCGAAATGGACGTAAGCAAACGCATGTTGGGCTGCTCTATTCCAACACAACAAGAGGAAACGAGTGCGTCCCTTGGTTATGTTAAAACGATGGAAGGTAGCCAGAAGGCTGGAGATGAGCCGAGGCCAGCAAATGGGCCAGGACAAAGGGAGAGCGAGAGAATGGCTGAAAACACACGCAAAGACGGGACAACAGATGTGACAATGAAGAAAGAAGACGAGCTTCGTTCCTGACTGGCGGCTCTTTATGGAGGCACGGAATAGATATGGCGTATACTGCTAGTACAACCCATACCGCACCGTAGTATGCAGCCGAAGCTGGTGCAATCCCCCCTGGTCAACGGGATACTAGTCAAGCTAGGCCATTGCGTGGCGTGCGCGTGTAAGACTCACCTCACTTCACCTAGGATCAAATTTGACCGCTTGTACATACTCCGTGGAGAGCAAGGCTGATTTGGCGCCGTGGGGGACTAATCAAATATGTCGAACCCCTGGGGAGGAAAGGCCAATGGGCATTGTCCACGGAAAAGTCAGCCAATTCCTATATTCTCATCATGGGCCAATTGGCAGGGAAGGCGACAACACATGCAGGCCGAGTTGGACGACCCCCGGCAGACGGATCATGTCTGACCGAGAGAACGGATAAGTGAGGGCGAGGACAACAACAAAGGGATCGTCAACAGCCACAGCATTTCCAGTATCCTCTTCTGTAAGGCAAGCCTCGTAAGGCCTAGGGCCAGGAAGCAAAGACCCAACTGGGCTGATTTGCGTGGCGCAACTCTGGCAGGGATCCGGCCGGTGATAGGCAAGCCGGACGCCAAGTGCCTGAAGCAACTCACGAACCCCTCCCCGAGCTGTCTCCGGCCACCCACAAAGCTGTCATGCTAATGGTTGACTGATAGAAAATTTCCTCCTCAAGAAACCTTGATTGCCACTAACCGTATACGGAGAGCATATGCGAGTGACAGGGATCTCGAGTGCTGGAGTGGCTGGAGCAGATGCAAGGACACACAAGGCAGTGGCAATGTAGCCCTCCAAGAGCCTCCAAGCCTTGGGAGGACGAATGGAGGGGAACCAGATATTTGCTGGATGTCACCACCGGCAGGGATTGCGCATCTAGGTCCTTGTATCCGGGAGAATCAATGGCCGACCTTACGCGGACGAGTTTCCAGACTGAGGGTCGGCATAACTAATACGACATACGAGCACAGTTGGTAGGCGAGCGAGGAAGCGCCAAAAGCTGAAGTTGGACACCATCAAGTAATCGACGAAAGAAGGGTCCAGACTGGTGCAGAAAGAGATGGAGCTGGGTTCTCCAGGCTCTCCACGTTGACGGGGCCTGTGCGAGTATCTGGCGAGTAATCCTTCGATCTCAAGCCCGGCAAACGCAAACGCCCTCGCTCTACGGCAACACGAGGAGAAGCTGCCCGAGTTTGTGCCACCCCGCCGTTGCATTGCATCGAGTTGTACTCGAAACGGGTAGGGCGGCAAGGCCCGAGAGATAGCAACAAGGTCGCGGCGAGTGTAACAGTCTGGCAAAGAGCTGCTTCTTCCATGTTGGAACACCGAGTTGAGCACCCAGAAGGCAGATGCGGGGCACGCTAGGGTCCTGTCTTGGGCTGTGGGCGAGCTGCGGGCGCTGAAGAGAGAGAAATTTCTGCTGATGGAGGCTCTGCGGCAGCTGTTGTTATTTTGAGTCGTGGCATGTCAGCAATTGAGAGGTTGGAGGTCTGGCGAGAGCTTCGAACAAGGCTTAGCCAGTTGCAAAAAAGTCTGGTGCTAACAGTGGTGCTAACAGAATACGTACCGATTGTTAGTGAGCTGTGCCTGCCCCGAACCGGCAGCTACGTCGGCTGGCTTTTGCGCGCCAAACCCCTCAGCAATCTATTTTGCAGCCCGGCGATTGGCCCAGGGCTCTCAGGTGTTCTCGCCCACTAAGGAAGCGCTAGAGGGGCCCGCTAAGGCTCCGAAGGAATTCACCACCTAGACCCCTGTTCTAGTTCCAGTGGGAGCTTCTTAGCTCTCGAGCTCTGATCCCTACGGGTCGAGTCTGGGTCCAGTCAGTACCTTTTGACAACCTAAGCAACCTAACCCAATCAACAATACCATCAGCATCAGCTGCAACTTGTGCCTCAATCCCGATCTGCCACAATACTCGTACTTTCTGCTCGTTGTTTTGCGAGTTGAGCATCTCTTTTTTGTCTATCGTCCCATGCTTCCGACAAGGCTGCGCGGCGAAACCCTCGATTGGCCGGCACTTGGGCATCACCACATCCCACACACACACAACACCAAGGGCACTATCATGGAGCGCCAAGCGGGAGTGGTGCTACTATACATAGACGATCCTTCGAAATCCACCGGGGCGGGGCCTGCCTTATGCATGTCCATGTATGCTTTTCGTCCTTCGCCCAAGGCCGCAACCACTCCAAAAAGAGCCATATTCCCGATGAGTTGTCAACAAGCTTACTCGTCTGTTGGGTGAACGAGGCATCCCACCTCATTCCCTCAGGTCCGTCCTGCTGGCAACAAAGGTCCTCGTAAGCAGCTAGATTTTCGGGGACTGCTAGTGCTATGCTCATCTTACCCACACCGTCATTTGTCACCGACGAGACTGACTGACTCTTTCGCCCAGGCCGGTCTGCTGGGCTGGACAATAATAGGCAAATCAGGAAGCATCACGCAACATGATCTTACTGATCCCAGCCTAGGGCCTCTGCGCGACCTTTCACCCGTACGAGTACTGTACAGTATCTGTCACCATGCTGAAGAATACATTGCTTGTGGCTATGCCCGATTACAGATACTCCCGGCCAAGCTTGCCAATGCTACCAGTCGGCGCGATGAGCCTGTCTTTAGCCTGTCGACCCGTCGGGACTGGGCCATGCTGTGGCTCCGTACACGGCACGGCTAGGACGAGCAGAAGCAACTGTTCGCATTGCCACTGGGAATCCCGGAACACTGCTGGCTTTCTCTTCCCGTCATGTGCGACCTCTGTGGCCCACAGGCTGCCTGCCATCCCAACGTGAGATGAGATGCTTCTGTGCCTCAATCCATCTGTAGCCGAGTTCCAGCTAGTGGCCCGCCCTGCGTACCACGTCTCTGGGCCTCTTAACCACGCTTTGGCCGGTCGTTCGCGCTCTAGCTTCCTGAAGCCTGCATTGATGTGCCCCTCGTCCACGATCACCTCGTTAATCGTACAGAATCGGGTAGTCACCGTATCTAAACCAGCCTCAGCTCGTGGGTAGCTGTGCCCTGAATATCGCCCTATACACACGCCCCAGCCGATCTATCTTCCGGCGTTGCCATTGTATTAGCTGCCCGCCTCTTCAACCTCCTGCCTTTGGCTGGACAAGGCTGCGGTCCCAGGCAATTCAGATTTCTCACCTTGTCACCTTCTCAAGATCACCGTCTCAAGATCACCTCACCGTATTCCTTTCCCCCCTATGGCTTAGTAGAATTCTGATACCTATATTTTCGTCTTGGAGAACATCCGCATTCACTCGTCACTATATCATGCTCACTGGTTCAATTCACTGCAACTGCTGATTTCGACCTCACTTCTCACCGGCTCCCGCCGCTGGCCAGGAAATCATGGCACCTAACCATACCATGAGAGCCGCTCTCCTGGCGCTTTTACTGCGTCCCACTCAAGCTCAGTTCAGTAATTGGGCTGATAATCAGATTAATACAACAATATGCACCTGGTCAGAGCCGAGAGGTAACATAATCATATCCATTCTACTTGCACCTCAGACGGTAGCTGATAGCAAAATCTAGCGGCTCTTATCCGAAATAAGATCTTCATAGATGGAGGTAATATCTTATGGCTGCCGGGTTTCAAGGATGGATCAACCGGAAGTCCCGTATCTAACGGTGTGTAGAGCTTACAATTTTTGTGAAGCCAGTTACTTATTATTCATAGGAAACATTCCGGGATATATGCTCACGTATAATCTGAGTTATGCATTTACCCCAGACACCAACGTCACAGGTCTTTTGCTGCAGCAAAACATATCAAAGGCATTGGGAGGGCAAGGAGTCAACGGTGACACACCAAACTACGTCGACGGCGCCCTCCTGGCTAATGACGACGAATTCTTCTTCTATGGTGGCCTACCGCTTGAAAATACCATACAATATGCAGATCCAACCGCACATAGCCTCTATGTCTATCAGGCCTACCAGTACGGAGCTGAGAAACCTCTTTTCGAACCAGGACTTCATAGATTGGACAACTTGCCGAATAGTGTGAGCCAGTTTGTCACCTTTGGGGGTGCAGCCAATGCTCCATCCGAGAACCTCGCTTGGTATTTTTCTGGGCAGACCTCCCAGTCTGGCAAGTCAATCTTTCAAAATTATAACGAGACCACGAGGCCGTCAAGGATCACCAACTCCCTGATAACTCTTGATATGACCACACAAGGAGACGAGAAATGGAGCAACAAGACTACTACAGCCAAGGGCCGCGCAAACCCTGCGCTGGTTTGGGTTCCTGTTGGCGCGAAAGGCATACTCGTCGCTCTTGGGGGTGTCATCTTTCCATACTATGACAATGCAAGTGACAGGTCTGAAAATGCCACAGCTAGTGTAAGACGCCTTGTTGGATTTGGCCCCCTCTGATACATGGATCTAATGATAGATGTATAGGAATCTCAAAGCCCGACATTTATGCGTGTGATTGATGTCTACGACGTCGCCAGTGGTAAGTGGTATACGCAACCAACTGCAGATGGGCCCAGCGCCCGAGCTCTTGGATGCGCTGTCGTGGCCACAGCATCCGACAGCTCCAGCTACAACATCTATTACTATGGTGGAACCGAAGGCATCAACTCCACAAAATCATTTTACGATGACGTCTGGGTTCTCTCTCTCCCATCTTTCACGTGGACTCAGATCAACGATGGCAGGGATTCCCACGCGCGAGCAGGGCATCAGTGCTTCACTCCGTACCCGGATCAAATGATGATAATTGGTGGAGAGACGACCGCCGCAGGCTCATCAATAACATGTTTGGAGGATGGGCCTGTTGTCATGTTCAACTTGACCAGTGGAGAATGGATGGACTCTTACGATCCTACCGTATACGGTGAGTATGGCGTCCCTGACAAAGTTCAAGCTGTGATCGGAGGCAAAGCATCCGGCGGTGCAACTGCTACCCAACCGGCTGTCTCTGGCTGGGCAACTGCGGATCTTGGAAAAGTCTTTGCTACGACCTATGACCAAAAGAAAATTTCAACCTACTGGCCATACCCCGCAGCTCAGACGTCCAACCCTCCAGCGGAATCGCCGCAGCCGCCAACACCACCGCCCAAATCCGGAGGATTGCCATCGTGGGTAGGGCCAGTGCTGGGTGTCATTTTGGGTCTCATTGCCCTCACCTGCATCATTGTCTTGTTTTGTCTCTGGCGGCGACGAAAGAACCTTAAAAACCGCTCAAGCACCAACACCAGTGAGGAAGCCGGTCGGAGGATCCTCTCGTGGATCCGAGGACAACCTCCCAACCACAAGGCCCCGACGGAAACGACTACCGAGGACACACCAGGGAGTCCAGGAATGCAGGAGTATATATATCCCAGCTTTACGCCGTCGAATTCGGCATCCGTTCCTCCTCAGGTTCACGAGGTGGCTGATACGCAGTTGGTGGAACTTGGTACGTAACCCTTCTTTTCAACCTGCTCCATGAGGTATGCATGAACTAATTAGATGATTTCTGCTACAGATGATACGACCCGAGTTGAACTTCAAGATACAGGGCTATCACCAATGGACATCCGTGCGCGGTATTCTCACTGGTTCCAAGGCAGGTCCGACGATGGCTTGCCCAGCCCAACGAGAAGCTCTCTTCGGAGCACTTCTCTTCGGAGCACCTCTCCGCGGAATACGATTTCTCCGATAAAGAACAGAAACAGCGTCATATCACAACCTGCTGGGCTAGGCGACTCTCCTTCTCCCCCAGTACCCGAATCCAGTGAGAATGATGAAAAGTCTTTGCTGCCCACTCCCGAACCGGTCGCCACCCCGGCTGCAGAGGACAAACAGCCATCGGATGAGTCGGCCAGAACTTCAGAGGGTCATGAATTTGTGGTTTCTCCTCCGACGGCGGAGGAGAACCCTGGGGACGACTACTTGACGGTGAAAAAGTCATCTTCAAACAGCCCGACTACCCGAAAAAGTGTGTTCCAGGAACATCATGAAGATTAGTATGGTGACAGCTGAAAGGCGGGACGGCCTCAGCATCGGCGTTGGATGGCGGGTGGTCAATTTCTTTCCAATAATTCTTTTGTAATGATGATCATGAATCTCGAGTTCCAATCTTGTTATATATGACTGTATACCCACCATTTTATCAATATGATATATGCTGCAATTTTGCGCAATTCTAAGCCACTGTGTACATTCATCCTAATCTAAAAACGTCCCAGAACCATGACGCACAGAGAGAGAAAACCAAGAAGAAAGTTGATAAAAAAAAACAGCTTTTTTTAGACTTCGACAAGCTCATCATCTTCGTCTGCTTCAATCTCCTTTACGCGCTCTTCTTCCACACGTTCCTCTGTCTCTGCCGGTGCCTCATCTCTCATGAGAACCTGTACTAGTCTATCACATGCTTCTTGGACGCCCTCATCGTTGACTCTCATGTGTGTCTCCCGAATGATTGGGTATACCTTGACCTTCCTCATCAGCTCACGGCCTTCCAGTGTGCTCGTCAACAATGTCAACGTTTCAACGTAAGTCTGGATATTGGCCGTGTCTGAGTCACGCTTCTTATCCGGCGGGAGCAACTGCAAGTCAGGCAACATGTCCATCGAGTCATCCACATCGTACTCTTCATTACCAGTAATAGGCAAAAGGATATAAGGAAGAATATCAATACCCTCCTCAGACAAAAACGAAGGGTGAGCGGGGATCTCGAACGCAGCGTTCTTTATGGTGTTTGCCACGCCTTTCCTGCGAATGTCGGACTTGTGCTCGGTGAAGACCTTGAGCTTGGTCAGGGGGATGACGTTGTCGTAGGTCTGCTCGGCGAGGAAGTACTGCCTGATCTCGGTGTGCTTGGCGAGGTCGGCGAAGACGTAGGCGAGGTAGTCAAAGTCTGCTTTTTTGTTGTACGCGCCGTCTTGGCCCTTGACGAAGAGGTCCATGAGCTGGTTGATGACGCGGTCGTCGGAGCCGAGCTGTGAGGGGGCTTCTTGTTTTCTGTGGAAGAAGGCCTTTGAGCCCTCGTATTTGGAGAGGTTGGCGAGGAGCATGGCTAGTAGGTCTGCGTTTGGCTCTTCAGGGTGCTGTTCGCGAAGATGATTGTGTTATTTTTGGGAGTTGTGGAGGTGAAGTGAGTGGTGAGACTTACGACTATGTGTGAGAATACCATTTCCAGGAATTTCTCATCTGTTGCGACAAATTCCAGGATTTCCTGGTCTCCCGTCAAGTTGATGAGAATAGTCAAGGCATGTTCGGCGATGTTCTATACATGAAAAGGATCAGCCCTTTGTCCTAGTACTGAAATCGACTTCTTCCGCAGAGAAAGAGAGGCCATGAAAGCCACTCTTCGGGAGGCTCACCGCAATGTCTCGAACAAGGAATTTCAGATGCTTCACTGGCTTAAGCTCCTCGGTCTTGAAAATGGATGGCTCAGATTCTGAAAAGGGGACCAAGTTCTCTATTGCGACGGCCCTGATCTGAGGGTTTGGATGAGCGATGAAGCCCACGAGCTACGTATAGGTTAGCATATCTATTTTGTCTGGGTACATGTTTTATAAGTATATAGGCCATACCTCTTCCAGTTCCGTAGGCATGGTGTCTTGTGATCTATATGAGAATAAATGAGTTGAAAAAATGTTACTGTCTTATAAATGAAGTCGCAGAGTGCCTAGAGAATGACTGTCTTATCGTATGAAATATTTTGGAGGGGCAGCTTTTTGGATTTTGATAATAGTGGGGTGGAAAAATGGCCTGGGGCGTCATAGGCCGTTACTAACCATTTTAGGCAGCATTGCAAAAGAGATGGAAGACTCGAGATTCTGAAAATCAAGATGACACGTGATGATCATATAAGTAAAACAAGATGAATTTGGGCCGGATCCATGTAAATAATTGTTCGATTCAAGAGATGATTATCAGATTTGAGCCTGGATTCAGAAACATGGAGAGCCAAGCTTTGTGACCAACTGTGGTGTACTACAACCCGAGGTAAGCTGCGTATTATTCAAAAATTTGTTGAAGAAGTTTAATCATATCAGATCATCATGCACTCTCAGTATCATCAATAGTTTCTATCTCAAGCGTAAACATCAGACGCTTCATCATGTTCATCGTTCAAGGTGCAGGTAGAGCTATGGGTACTTCGCAATTCAAAGGCGGTGAGCTGCAGGATGGATTTTTGGTGCGGCACGCTAAGCCTCATCCGTTGAGAGGGGTGGCAGATCGATAAGACACAAATTTTTGATTTTCTGCCCACCAAGTTTGCCTGGCCCCGGCAGAACCCAAATCGCACTCCGATATCCAACAGTTGCATCTACAGAAAATAGCCCACCGCAGACTACATACAGCATTGGAATTCAATATGCCCAAGGCAACGGCTCCTACCGCGGCGCGCCCCGGCCGGCGCCACAATCCCCTGGAAGATGACGTTTTGGCGACGGGCATTCTGCGAAACAAGCCTACCAAAAGAAAGTCCAAGGATGTCGAAGAGTCTGAGGATACGTTTGTGGACTCCAAGGCCTCCAAGAACATTCTGCGGATAGGCCGTGAACTGATGGAGGAGGAGAATGCCGAGAACCCGGTAACGAAGCCCACGGTTGACAACTTTGGGTACGATTTAAGATTCGGCGAGGAGGAGGAAGATCACAAGGGTTACGACGAGGAGGAAGCCTGGGGAGATGACGATGACATGGTGGAGGAGGTCGAGGTCGACCCTGAAGACCTCGATACTTACAGGAAATTCATGGGAGACGAAGAGGACGATGATCTGCTGAAGCACGGCTGGGATCTCAAGGGTTCTGGAGAACCCCAGGGCGAGTCCATCAACTTGGCCGATCTGATTCTGGAGAAGATTGCTGCGCATGAGGCAGCTCAGGCTGGCGGAGGCAACGTCAGAGCCCCCGACGACGACTATGAGCTTCCGCCCAAGGTTGTGGAAGTGTACACCAAGTAAGTGATGCCATCTCTTGAAAATGCATGTAGTTACGGGCTCGGAGCTAACGGCACCAGGATTGGCGAAATTCTTTCCCGCTACAAGTCCGGACCTCTTCCCAAGCCCTTCAAGATTCTCCCAACTATCCCCCACTGGGAGGACATTATCGATGTCACCAAGCCCGAAAACTGGACCCCGAATGCCACCTATCAAGCGACTAGGATATTCGTCTCAGCCAAGCCTGGAGTGGTCCAACGGTTCCTGGAGATGGTGGTGTTGGAAAAGGTCCGCGAAGATATTTACGACACGAAAAAGCTCAACGTCCACCTATTCAACTCCCTCAAGAAGGCCCTCTACAAGCCTGCCGCCTTTTTCAAGGGCTTTTTGTTCCCTCTGATCGGCAGCGGCACCTGCACTCTGCGAGAAGCACACATCATTTCAGCAGTCTTGGCGCGAGTTTCCATCCCAGTCCTCCACTCTGCCGCGGCCATCAAGGGTCTTTGCGATATCGCCGCCCAAGAGGCTTCTCAGGGCAGTGAGGGAGGTGGAGCGACCAACATCTTCATCAAGACTCTTCTGGAGAAGAAGTACGCTCTCCCTTACCAGGCTATCGATGCTCTAGTCTTCCACTTCTTGAGATTCCGCGCCGAAGATCCCGCCACCGCCAGAGCTGGCGATAACATGACCGTTGTCATGAGCGGATCCGACTACAGAGCTAAGCTGCCCGTTATATGGCACCAGAGTCTTCTGGCGTTTGCGCAGAGATACAAGGGCGACATCACCGAGGACCAGCGAGAGGCACTGCTGGATCTGCTGCTAACGCACGGTCACTCTGCCATTGGCCCTGAAGTCAGACGAGAACTGCTGGCTGGACGAGGCCGTGGAATTCCTTTGGAGCCTCAAGGGATGGCTCTGGATGGCGACGACACAATGGAAATGGATGCATAAATGCATAGCGACTGATGGGAATATGTATGGCGTTTTCGGCGTATTTGGATTGGGAAGCCACTAAAATGGATGTTTGAGTAATGAGGACAGATGGATCAGGTCTCATGAGACAAGTCAAGTGCGACAATACCAGTTTTCTTTTCTTTTCATGTCAGATGAATAAAAGTATATCCTTGTGTGATGCTAAATTCTTGAAGCTGGGCGAGCCAGGGTGAAATATTCCGCTCCCGACTGGACCTTCCATTAACTCTCACCTAATATCTGTCTTATCTTGTCTTGATTCCGTACACGCGCCTCTCTAAAAACTCTCCTTTTGCATCAAACAATCCCCTAGAAACATATCTCGAGTACTTTTAATCCTACCATCGTCCAACACCTACATCCTAAGAGGAGTGTCGCGACTTTCCTTCTCTCTTTTTCTCTTCTTTTTCAACTATCTATTTATTGCACTGTTTCGTTTCGTCTCGCAGCTGTTTTTCCGATTTGTCAGGGACCAGTTGAAGCGCTGTCGCCTCCGCTTCATTGTTTTCCAGCGGGTGACGATAGCCATTCATCATGTCCGATAAACAACACGCAGAAATAGCAACAGCAAGCAACACTTCAGATTCTCATGATGACAGGTACACTCTCAGCTATTATATGTTTGTTAATCATCTTGATAGTGCTAATCATATTCTACAGTTACTTTG
This sequence comes from Trichoderma harzianum CBS 226.95, assembly GCF_003025095.1. NCBI lineage: Eukaryota > Fungi > Ascomycota > Sordariomycetes > Hypocreales > Hypocreaceae > Trichoderma > Trichoderma harzianum. The sequence goes on along the minus strand of NW_020209252.1, from coordinate 503,250 downwards.
ACCTCTCAGTCCGGTCTTTACCTTGCCCGCCGCCGTACCTTCTCCTCACCCTTGCGCCGCTCTCTACAAGCTCTCATGAGCCGCCTCGATTGACTCCTTGGGACAGGGCTATGCAAGATGGTGCCTTTACAAACTCAACTTCTCCTGCAGGTTCACCAGACAGAAAGAGAGCTGAGTCTTTATCCACTTCTGCCCCAAAGTTCGGCGTCGATCCGCCACGACCACCTCGTGAGGGATACGAGTAGGTCTGGTTCCCTGAGGGATACTGGGCAGAGAGACAGCTCACGCCAGCCTCTCCCCGAAAGAGCAACGCCAGTTCTAATGTGCGCTTCTGGAAATGGCGCTCACGATCGACCAAATCTGCGAGTGAGACGGATGCACTACTCAATGGGCGTTTAGCCTCTCGAGTGACCTCTGCGACTGGACCAAAATCGAAACCCGACCTCCCAAGACATGATCCGCCTGCCATTCATCAAGTGTGGACTCCATATCTATCCGAGTCTGATCATGTATTCTCGCTACAACATCCAACTGCAGAGCCTGTCTCACCATCCACTGCTGCAATTACGCCTTCAAAGGCACAGCAGTCGAGCGAAAGCATCGTAATCTCTCCCGGTTCAAAGAACCACCGCCTAGCCGACGCCCCAAAAACCACCTCGCCTGAGAGCCATATTCAAACAACCGTGAAAACTGGGTCGCCAACGCCCTTACTCTCTCCAAGACTCTTATATCTCAAGGCCAAAAAGGAAATCGAATCCAAGCTCAAGCAAAAACAGCATGAGGACTCTTATATCCATTGTACAACAGATGCCGGCAATCAGACAGAGGTCGGGTTAGGAACTCATGGTCCTTGCAGTAATTTAGCCCCTGATGAGGATTGCCGTACGCGGTCGACGGTTGAAGGCGCCAGAAAATTCCTCGCCTCTCAGAACATCAGCAAGACGGGAACGTGGTTTAAAGATGAATTCCATACTTCCAAGATAGGCCGGAAACTATTTAGGAGAGCCCCATGGCATCGAAAGGAATCTGCGGACTCATTCACCAGCGTATCCAGCTCCATCAGGGCAGTTCTTAAGGGCAGGACACCTCCCGCGAGTCCTGCCACTCTCGGGTTGAGCCACACGAGTACGCCAGCACACTTTATGTCAAATATGAGTATATGTATAGGCTAATTTCCGATCTCCCAGGTCGCTACAATCTATCCCATAGCACATTTCCCGGAGGGGTGAGTATCTCTCTCTCCTCGGCTTCTATGCTTTGTGTTGTGAGTTACATCAACTTATCGCCGAGTAGGAGGCCATTCGAGTCAGCACACCTCCCTTGGACGAAGATACAGCCGACGGCAGGCCGCGGGCTTTTTTCACGTCATTGACACCTCCTGGAACTGGTGGCGAGACCAACTCCAAGACGGCTTCGCCATCGAATCGCTCTGTGAAACGCTACAGTATCCACAGTAGCAGCATGGCATCACAGTCTCGCGAGTGGTGGGAGCAGGTACCTCCACGTGGATCTCGCCGCGATATTCCTGTTGCTATTGGCACTTCAGCCAGCAAATTCGAGTTCGATGTTCCGGAACATTTGCCATCAAGCCCAATGTGCCCTGCCAACAAGCGCCACAAGAGCGGCGGCACTGGCGTGTGTGTGTATCACGGACGGAGAAAGACTAAGTCTGTCCTGAGAGATGAAATGAGCAGAGCAGAAACAACGGAATACTCATCAGCGGATATTGGTTGATACACAGAAGCACGCAGTTGTTGAAGGCCCTTTTCAGCTCCAACGCCCCTTGATAGAGTCCATTTTCCCTACGATACCTATCTGTTTGTGTTTACTAGCATAGAATACGAAATCACAACCTTTTTTCCCATCAAATCTGAAATTTCGTTTATGATTGCCTCTTGTGTCCAAGCCAGTGAAGACGACATAATTTATTTGTAAGTCGTTTGAAGTGAGTGACATTTGGTTGATACAGCGGCCATAACAAATTGCCTAATTGGGCATTGGGGGTGCTGTGGCGCTAAATTAACGCGTCCACCAACTGGAAAACGCGCTGCACGCGTTCAAATTAATTGACAGGTCTAGGTTAACCATCACCAACCTCCATTCTCGAAGGGCAAGCAAAACATCGCAACCCCTTCCGCCTTCAAACCACGTAATGCACCACTAGGCATTTTAATAAGAGCACTGCTGTCGAGGTCGTGCATTTCTTTGGTGCTTTCCCCCGTTACAGGCCGAACGATGGACCTCGATGCCGCTTCTGTAGGCCAAAAGCGAAGTTTTGACGATCACGATGCCGATACAGCTGCAACGCCGAAGAAGCGCAGGATTGATGGAGAAAACACAGGCTCTACGACACCAGGCGCCTTGAGCACCATCGCCTCAGCCATCTCGGGCGTTTTTGGATACGGCAAAAAGGCTGCCGAAACGCAGACACCGACCGATGCCGCGGGGAATGGCGTCTCCTTGCCAAAACCATTGCTGCCGCTATCTACAACATCACCAAATAGGAGTAAGCCAGCTATCAAGCTAGCGGCTCTAATTGGAACGAAATGGGATAATGGAGACTTGATCAAGCCGTCGGCAGCGAAAAGGGGAAGAGGAGGGAGGCGGAAAGCGGCCCCTGTGCCAGATGCTATCTCAGCAACAGAATCGGCAGCGCCTTCAGGTAGAGGCAGGGGAAGGGGAAGGGGGAGAGGCAGCAGAGGTGGGAGAGGTAGCAGAGGAGGTCGAGGTCGAGGCGGAGCTAGAGACACGGCCAGGAAAGAGGACGAGGCGGAGGACGATATCGATGTCATTGCAAACGAGGCCAAACCAGAAGCCGTGGCCACGCCTCACGAATCGCCGTCAACGGTGCGCTCAATCAGGCGTCTCGACTTGATGCCGCTTTCCAATGGCATGCTTGATACTACAGCGGACGAGCTTTCGACAAACGAGTTCCCTGCCGTCAGTCCTCTGAAGAGCAGAAGTCTCAACCTGAACCAGAGACTAGCTGAATCGACGAGTACCACGTCGACGCCAAAGAGCATCCTATCACCGACCAAGAAAGAGGGGCCTCGGCCGCAGAAGAATGTTTCTTTTAACAAGAGCGTTGATGCCGAAGCCACCACTGAAGTCTTCTTTGAGGACTTGCCCAAAGGACCCAGCGCCAAAAAGAAGCCTGGTCGAAAGCCCAAGCAGGCTCAGCCTGTTGTTGCTGCCACAGATGAGATTGTGTGCGGCGTGTGCTCCAGACCAGATTCACAAGCACCCAACGAGATTATTCTATGCGATAACTGCGACTTTGCCGTCCACCAAATGTGCTACGGAGTACGAGAGATTCCAGAGGGCGATTGGCTATGCAAGTCGTGCGCGCAGGAAGACGTTTTGGGACTGACCAAGAAACCGACTGAGGAGGCTTCCGAAATAGCTGCCAACTCAGTGACGGCCCCGGCTATTGAGGTGCCGGAGATTCCCAACTTGGATCATCACTTGCGCACCCTGCAGAGGGTTCTCCTGGATCGGTGCAACGGCCGGAGGACGATACGCATGTTTGGCCAGCAAGATCAATACGAGAAGGCGCATCAGCTCATTGAGCAGACTGTTGTGGCGGGTGAAGGAAACTCTATGCTCCTCATTGGTCCGAGGGGGTGTGGTAAAACAACGGTATGTACATGTATTTGCTTGCTAACAGGGTTGATGCTAACGGCACATCTAGATGATCAACAACATTGTTAAGGACATGTCACGGGAACATCGACAGGATTTCCATATTGTTAGGCTTAACGGATTCATTCATACAGATGACAAGCTGGCGCTGAAGGAAATCTGGAGGCAGCTTGGAAAAGAGATGCAGGTTGACGACGACTTGCTGACCCGGGTGAGTAGCAATATTATGTCCTCCGATAATGCTCAAACCTTGCTAATTATTCGCAGTCCAACTATGCTGACACCATGGCGTCCTTATTGGCACTGCTGTCCCACCCTTCGGAAATCCTGGGGCTGGATGAGGGTGTCACGTCGCAGTCCGTGATATTCATCGTTGACGAGTTCGATCTGTTTGCGACTCATCCCAGGCAGACGCTCTTGTATAACTTGTTCGACATTGCACAGTCTCGAAAGGCGCCCATTGCAGTCCTGGGCTGCACAACGCGCCTCGACGTGGTGGAGATGTTGGAGAAGAGAGTCAAGAGCCGGTTCAGCCACCGATATATTTATTTGTCTTTACCCAAGAATCTAGCGGCTTTCTGGCAAGTGTGCCGACAGGGGCTCATGCTCGGGGATGTCGAACCAGAGGAAGAAGGGCTGGATCGGAGCGTCGAAGGATTCAGCGAATTCCAGGCATATTGGGATCACAAGGTTGAGGTCAGTAAACTTTCCCCCGCGCTCGGAACTTTTCCCCGTACGGACTTCATGTGCTAATGACAGCTTGGCGTACAGGATCTCTACAAGCAGCGAGCCTTTCAGGACCTGCTACAGTACCATTACTACACAACCAAGTCGCCGTCGGCATTCTTCAATGAATGGATCTTGCCGCTCTCATGGCTGACGGCGGGCAATCCCAACCTCAACATTCCTGCCGTCGGCTCAGAGTTGACGTCGCTGGCGCCGCCAGACTCGCGGCTGCACCTGTTATCGACACTGTCAGAGCTGGATCTCGGGCTATTGATTGCCGCCGCTCGGCTCGACATTGTGGCCGACACGGACACGGTCAACTTTGCCATGGCGTATGATGAGTACAGCACGCTGGCAGGGCGGCAGCGCGTACAGTCGGCTACGGCAGGCATGCTTGCGCAGGGCGGCAACGCGAGGGTCTGGAGCAGGGGCGTGGCGGCCGTGGCATGGGAGCGACTCGTGACGCTGGGATTGCTGGTACCAGCGGGCGTGGGAGCAGGCAGCCGAAGTCAGGGACATGGTGGCCTGGAAGCAAAGATGTGGAGAGTGGACGTGGCGCTGGAGGAGATTCCGGTAGCTACGAAGCTGAGCACTGTTTTGGCCAAGTGGTGCAAGGAGATATGATTTCACGTCGGTTTGTCCTGATTCTGTTTTCTTGATTACTTACTACACGGGACTGGGCATGATCAGAGGGAATTTGTTTATTGTATTTTTTTGTTTTCCTTCTTTTCTAATATGGAGGAAACGCATAAGCATGTACGGGACAGGACGAGATACACACAACATGATAGACAGCCAAAAGGGGTACGAGGGAACGGGCAGTTCCTGGAAGCATGACTCCAAGAAATGATACTAAATACATTAATCACTGTAATTCATTCATGATGAAGCCATGGCGGCAGAGCATAATCGACACAAATGGCCCGGATCATCATTGCGGCTCTCGGCCGAGTGATTAAGTCTAAAGACCCTTACCTACCACATACCAAATCTTTAAGCAAACAAAGATTGTCTGTCAATCTTTTTTTTTTTTTTTTTTTTTTGCCGCGGCTCAAGCATAGGCAATTCCGAAAAGCTCACCAAAATCTCCCCCTTAAAGAGCAATCTCCAATTGAAGATTTGCTCCGTGCTGGGCTCGGCCGGACAAATTCATACGTCCACGGGCCGGTCCAAAGGGAGCCCGATATCTTCGACTTTTTGCTCTCCCCCATGTCTTTTTAAGGTTGTATTAAACATCTGATTACTTGTCCTTCGCGCAGCAGTTTGTTAACGGCGTCTATTCGGAGGGGGCGAGAAAGTGGATCAGAAAAAGAAACTCATTTCATTTCTGTCTTTGATTTGGTTGACATTAAGGCGAATATGCCGAGTATACGAGCAAGCCTTGCATTGTTTGGTGTTTATCAGTGGGGGCGGAATAAAATGTATGGAGAAGCGCGGCTTGGTTAATGCGGCCGTCGGGGTAAATCAAATGGAAATTTTAGGTTGCTTGTGCGGATTGTGGTTTGGGCGATAGCCGGGCTAAATTTGCTAGGGGGGATAAGTAATACGTGTACTTTTTGGAGGAATGGGAGATGTGAAATTAATTCGGGGATCAATTTTTTAGGATACCGGTTTGCCGGTCTTCTTTATTTTGTCTTCTTTATGTTGTTTCTTCTTCTGTTACAGCTATTGATGTTGTTGAGCTGGAGATGTACTGCTGGTGAAAAGACCATGGGGTGAGGCGGCCGGGATGAATCTAGAAGCCGATTCTACCTCCTTGCGTATAGATGCCGGACTGCATGTAACGAGGGAATGACATATCAACAATAGATGTAGATAGGCGTTATTACGAGTACGACATTGAAAAAGAAGGAGAATTAGAGAGAAAAAAAGGCCAGCAAAAGCAGGTGTCAGTCACATCGGAAAGGCTGCTAATGCATCATGAATCAGCCTCGGATATCCCACCCGAACTCACTCGGTGCAACCCAATCTCGAACTTCCAAAAGCGGTATTTCGTATAACGGCTGCCTGTGAAGCTAGCGGGAGTCGGTCGAGCAGCATTTGCCTAAGAGCGGCATATCAATTCCCACGATGCTACTGTAGTAGTTAACCACAGCGTTGCAGCTCTTCCGGTATTATACGAGCGTTGTGAGCAGTGGGAATATACCACTGCCGGATGTGGAATTATTGATGGCAAGAAATATTCCGTACCGCAGCACCCGCAGCATCCGCAAATGTCAATATGTGAATTGTATTGTATTGCATGCAGCTGCTCCATCTCGAATGGTAAGTAAGCGGAGGTTTTTTGTCTGTTTTTTTCACGAGCAAAAACGAAGATAAGAGGAAAAGAGAATAGACAAGCCAGGAAAGCCCTCTTTTTGGCTCAGCCCTGTGAGCTTGTTGGTTCTGGTTTAGTTTGGTTGGTCCAAGCCTCCAAATAAAACTGGGGCCGGAAGTCACTTACATCAGAGATTCTAAGAATAAACGGATGACTAAGGTGGTAAGTAGCTTTGTTTTACGAAGTGAGATGGACGAAACCGAAACCAGGGGATTTGTTTAGTTTGAGCATGGGAGAGAGAAGTTGAGCAGAGAGAAGATTGAAATGACGGTCAGAGAGGGAGCAGGTAGTGAGTATAACTGAGTGCCATTCAATTACTTCCAGAGAAGGGCATATCATGTACCAGTAGAGATGTTAGTTTAATCAATATTAATTACTTAATTAATCGAATTATTGTATGCAACGAGCCGGATTCACGTGCGACAGTCTCCACATCTCCCGAGCTCCGTCCTCGTCCGTCCTGAATGACAGCAGCCAAACTGGAATCACTCTCCGCCAATCAAGCCGAGCCCATTCAAAGCTGCATCTTCTCCAAGCCGCCATCGTCGATTTGGCAGCGTTGCATGGATGTGTGCCGTTGCCCGGATCTGGTAGTCTGTGTACCCTTTGAATACTAACCCAATAGCCGAGCCGGCGACAGCTCAGCACAAAGGACTGGACGGGACTGGACTGGACGTGCCAATTACCATCCAACAGCTGTTCATTCATCAGTCAAGCCACTGACTGAGTTCTGACTTACGGCCCAACATACCAAACTATCTACGAGCATCAACCAACAAAAGATTCCACCAGAATACGCCATTATTACAGATCCATTCAATAGCCGCAGATATTAATACTGCGCATTACACACACAACCAACTACGGTATACCCTTGCCGCTATCCCCATCCCACCCAGGGCCCCAAACCAAAACAGAGCCACCCCGGGCTGACGCCTGTCAGCACAAGCGCCGCTCCAGCCCTTCTTTCGCCCGCCCAAGAAACCAAAAAGGGTCATCGCCAGCGCTTTCTTCTTTCGTATCTTCTTTTTTCGGGGCAGCAATTTCCGGCGGCTATCCCAGTCTTACGGGATCATTCCCATTCAATCGCGGTTAATACACTAGCGCTGCTATTTATTAACAGCGCCGCATTACAATTACAAAAGCAAGCAGTGGAGGCTAGGCTTTGCCGAGTCCAGCCCAAGTTTGACTGCGGATATCAATCAAACCTCCTAAACTCTATTCATCTTCCCTCTCCTCTTTCTTCTCTTTCTTCTTCTTTATTTCGTCTCTTCTTCTTCCGTCTCTTTCTTTGATCAGCACAAGCTCAGCTCCGTTCGTTTGACGCTGGTTTTAGCGTCAGTCTGTTGGTGTCCCTTGCTTCAGCTCTGAAACGCCGCTTAGCATCCCATCCCGCCACCAAAACCGCCCCGCGCCTTTGCTTGGGGGGCTCGTGATATCAGACACAAGGCCATTGTATCACCCGCTCCTTTGACAAAGGCCGAAACAAATAAATCCGCCCTGCGCCTCTTTTTTTGTTTCCTCTCTCTTGGCCTGGTTTTTCCACCATCGAATTCTGTCGCTACACAGCGCCGAGTCGCAGAGGAGGTTTTAAATACTCGAAGAGCTACAGACGACACAGCACAGCACAGCTTACACGCAGCCCAACATGTCGAAACGAACAGTCTTCACCTCCATCACTCCCCTCCCCCCCGGCATCTCGCGCCAAACCGCCATCGACTTCCTCCACAACCACCGTGACATGATCGACTTGAATCCCTTGGTCACCGACCGCCACGTCATCCCGCCTCCTCCCCACGCCCTGCCGGAAGAGCACGTCTGCACCTGGTACTCCATCACCGACAAGATCTCGTACCTCCCAGGCCAGCTCGTCACCGGCGCCATCTCATATACCGCCGCCTTCCACGACCTGCCCCTGGGCCTGCAGACGCACTGCCACGCCCCCATGGGCGTCGACCTACGCGAGAAGTGGACGGTGGGGGGCTCCGAGCCGGGGGAAGACCCGGAACCCATGGAGCTGGGCCTGGGAGCGCCGCGGTCCGGCCTGTATATCCGGGAGGATGTCGTCATCACTTGCAACGTCATGATGGCGAGCTTCATCAAGAAGACGATCAAAAAGGCCCACGGAACTCTGATTGAGGCGCTGTCTGTAAAGGCTGCCTCGTCAGGTGCTCCGCTGATAGAATCGCAGGCCCAGATGCGGTATCGAAAGCAGACGCCGTATCCTGCAAGCGCACAAACTGCCGAGGGGCAGCAGCTCAGGTCGCTGAGACTCGAGAATCTGAGAAAGCCATTGCCTGCGCGGCCAACCTCATGGCAAACACCACCAACACCGCCGATGGCATCGCTATCGACAGAGGCGTTTCAGTATCGCGACCAGGAACCGGATACTTCAGGCGTCGACTATGGATACCCGCCAGAGCCCATGGCTCCCCGTTCGATGAGAACACCTCCGCACGCCTATGTTCCAGAGCTGCTGTAAACGATTGGAGCTTCTCCTCGGTTGGTGCCTGAGTTGTGCTAAACTGGATTGATTTTTTGAAGGTTGGATGTAATAATTTATGAGGACATGGTTCCTCGAGTCTCATGTCATGTGCTGGATAACATGATGGGTCAGGAAGCAATAGAAAGCGACAGGAATTCCTTTTTTCTTTTATGGAATTCCCTTTGGGTTGAATGCGTGGCGTTGGCGGCAAAAGGGAGAATGTTTACATATTTCAAACAGGGCTTATTAGCGTTGCGAAAGCTCTCACCTCACATATAGGAAAGGAGAGAAGTCGGCATTTGGAGAGACACAAGTCAATCATTGCGAATCACATTTACACAGCGCAAAGGAGGGGGTAATAAGAAAATGATTTTGCATTTGAAACATACAAAGGACTCTTCACTCGGCAAAAGCAACACCCACTTTGATGCCCTTCTATGCTGAATTAAGGAAAAAAAAAAAGAAGAAGAAGTAAATCACCCCCTGATAAGAAGAAGAAGTAGAAGAAGAAAGCTCACGTTCGAAAAAAAATTTCTATCCCCAGAGAAGAAAGAACCTAAAAAACACATCTCCAAAAAAAAAAAAGTAAAAAGTAAAAAGTAGCAGAAGGGCACCCGTATTTTGTTTCCCTTTAGAAAAACCCCTCCTTAACCCCAATCCTTCTAAACCCGCCTTCCGTGTGTGTTGACTCCCGACCCAAAAGTGTCATCCTCCTTCATGCCGCATATCATGATCATCATCATCCTCATGCACTTCTTCCTCCCAATGCTAGTAACATGTTGAGATGTTGCTCGTTGTTTACAGGGCCATGAGGCCGACGATGAGAGCGCCGAATACAGCAGCTCCGACGTGCACGAAGCTCGTGGAGGCGCCGGAGACGGTGACGGGGGGAGGGTGAGGCTTGTCGCCGCCGTCGTGGGGCTTGCCGTCCCAGCCGTTCTTGGGGTCCTCGGGCTTTGCGGAGGCGGAGGCGGAGGGAGCGGCCCCGGTCTTCTTGGGGTCCTCGGGCTTCTTGGGGTCTTCGGGCTTGGAGTTGTCCCAGTTCTTGTTGTCCCAGTTCTTGTTGTCCCAGTCCTTGTTGCCGTCCCACTTGGTAGGGGGCTTGACGGTCTCGGTAGGGCAAGGCTGTGATATGAGAGTTAGCATCGTGTTGTTTGGAGTAGCTGTTAGGTGTGTGTATAAGGGGGGATATATTTACCTCGATGACGGTGCAGGGGCAGTCGGTAATGGTCAGAGTTGTGGCCTTTGTGACGGTGTAGGTCTTCTTGTTGACGGTCACTTCAGTAGGCTCAGGGCAGTAAGTGGTGTACTGAGAGACAATCTTTGTAGTGGTGTAGGCCGACTTGGTCTTGTTCCACTGGTTCTGCCACTGCTCGTGGCCGTCCCAGTGTCCATCATACTTGTTGTCCTTGTCGTCCTTGTTCTCACCATCCTTGTTGTCGTCCTTGTTCTCCCACTCCTTCTTCTCACCATCCTTGTTGTAGTCCTTGTTCTCCCACTCCTTGTGCTCCTCACCATCCTTCTGGTAGGGGTCATACTCCTTGTTCTCCTTGTCCTTGTTCTCCCACTCCTTGGGATCGTACTCCTTGTGCTCATCCTCCTTGTTCTCGTCCTTGTTCTCCCACTCCTTGTTGGAGCTGGGATCATACTCCTTGTGCTCTTCGCCGTCCTTCTTCTCGCCGTCGTAGTCCTTGTGCTCCCACTCCTTGTGCGAAGGGTCAATAGGCACATACGAGGGGGAAGCCTCAGGGTACGCCGGCCGGTTCTCAGTGGCGGACGGGTAGTAGATGTTGCCTGCGGCAGCGAAGCCCACAAGGGACACGAAGACAGCCTGGACGCTACGCATCTTGATTTTTGTTTTCAACTTTATTGCCGAGAAGCGAATGACGACTACAAAAAACGAGGATTGTAGTAAGTAGATTAAAAAAAATCTCGGTCTCAAAAAAGAGTGAAGAGAGAGAGAAAGCGAATGTGTTGAAGGGAAAACGAAAAGCGAATGTGAAGCTGATGCGAATGATGGAGAGAGAGAGAAAAGAAAGACTTGAAGCCATCTCAACGGGGGGTTTATATAATTCTCGAGGCCAGGGGCGAACACATAGAAGCATCACGCGAAAAGCGCTTTCTCGCTCTCAATCCACTTGCATCAGAAACAAAACAAAACAAAACATATCATAAGATCCTTCGAATGAGGCAAATCGCTGTCTGCATCCAAGACATGCTGGCCAACAATCCGAAAGCAGATGGGGCAAAAAGAATGGAACAAAAATAGTACTATGTAAAAGAAAAAAGAGCCGAAGAAACATATCCAACATATTGCGTACGCTTTACAGGCACATAGACTGTCTCCCCATTTCTCAGCCTCAGACATTTCTTCCCTTCCCGTCGTCTTCGTCCGTGTCCCAACCCCCTCACGAATGCTTCAACTCCAGCAAATGCGACGATCGTCCTTTTTCCCGCATTCCTCCACCCGCCGAAAGCAAATTACCCATCATGCCAGTCCTCATATGTTGGTTTGGTTGCCGCAACCGCCCGCCCCAGCCTCTCATTTGGCTTCATTCCCTCAGGCGAACAAACAGCAAGAAAAACATTCACTTTCACGGTATGGCGCAATACACTTGGAACTCTTGACGCGTGCGGGTTTATGCATTTTATTTCCTAGTCATGATTTTGACTCGGGCTTATTGCCTTTATTCTCGTTTATCGCAGTCCTTGGGGACTGTAGCATACATACATGGTACTCAAACATACATTGTGCCGGCAGGCTCTCGCAATTGTCCATCGTTGACGCCATTGCCGTTGCCGTCGCAGTGTCTCGAATTCCACCACAGGCCCGTACAGGCACACGATTATTCTCCCTGCCTCGGTAATGTATAGCGCGTCGATACCGATACGCGCAGACCAGCCCGAAGCCATCATTTCATCACGGCCGTAAGTCCACTCTCCCCCAAATTCCGACCAATCCACCCGGCCCTTCTTCCCCTTTGTCGGAAATGCAAAGTCAGCTGCAAAATAGAACAAAATGAGTACACACTAAACAAGCCGCCATGTTGTGCCGTATTCGTTGCCATGTGACCTCTCTTCTATACCAGGTTTCCTTGAACGCCTTCCACTCTTGCTTCTTTTTTTCTCTTTTGTGCAAATCAAAATACAATCAAGAAAAATAAAAAAAAAACTCAACCGGTCGTAGCAACCATTAAGAATCCATCCTGGCGGTGAAATCAAAGCTGAGAACAAAATGCGACATGCCGTACGTTCAAAGATGTGTACGAACATGTTGGGAGCGGGAAAGAGTTGGGGAAAAAAATGAGAGCAAAACAAGAACAGAAAAAAAAGTGGCAAATGACACTATGAACACCGGTTCGATGCAGATATGAGAGCAGAAATCTAGTAGGTATCAAGTCGTGCCGCCCTTTGACAAAGCAAAATATAGTCAACCCTGGAACAAATAGGGAAATTAACAGAGGAAAAAATATGCGGAAAAAATATCGAGTCATATGCCGGTGAATCGTCGCAATCGTGAAAGGCCGTGTTGGTTACACGCCTGTCATCCGTCGTGAGCATGTGCCTTGAGGGAGCCCATTACTTTCGGTTGGAGCGACTCAGGCTCCGCTCGACACCTCGTGAAGAGCCGTCAAGGTTGAAGTTTTGCAGCTGCTGCTCATACTTGGCGTTGCGCAAAAACTTGGGTACGGAGTCCTGTGATGGCATTGTTAGCAAATAAGAGGATAAAACATTTGCAGGCAAGAGTACTTACACTAGCCATCAACTTGAAGACGGCGTTTTGCGCGTTTTCAAATAGCGAAGTGACCTCTTGCAGCGTCTCAATCATGCCATTCTCCTGGCCAACGGCCTTGGTCATTCTCGTTGCTAAGTTGTTTCGCAGCTGGTGGTCAATGTTGAGTTCGCAAGGCGAGCCCGGAGCCAAGAAGGCGTTGTAGATGCCGTAAGCTTGAGCCATAATCTCCTTGATGATATCCATGGAGTTGTTGGAAGGGTTGGCCTCGGCTTGTCGGATAGCCGTCTTACAGTTCTGGACAAAGTCGTTGACGTCCTTGTAGAAGGAAAGGTTCTCCTCGCAGTGCGTTTCCCTCAAGTTCTCGCGGAACAGGAGGCGGAGGGCGGGGTCGTTGAGGATCTTCTCGAGACGCTGCGTGTTGGAGTCGCGAACGACGCCGTTGCGCTGTGAGCCAGTGCCAGCCTCGCTCTCGGATGGGCGACCGCGGGAGCTAGTGCCATTAATCACGTCCTTTCCTCGTTGCGAGATTTGGTAGACAGCATACTTGGTCGGTTGGAACAGATGACAGCCGGGGTTCTGCAGCATGAACGATCTGTCCTGGACCACAGTATCTATCAACTCAAACTCGACGAAGAGGGACGCAATCTCAATGGCCTCTCGCTTGTCCACAATAGTGCAGCAGTCCACCAGCCAATCCGAGGTGGCCTTGCCAGTAAAGGTATCCTTGTGCACCTTTCCGTTCACCCGACGCTCATTAGCCATCTTGACACCGGTGAGACCATCCTCATAATCGTGCAACGAGTCCGAGTCGGCCGCAGCCACGTTGGGCTTGACATTGCGGGTCTCGGCACCGACGAATCGGCGAAAGATGACTTCGACAGTGCCTCGGTCGCTGAGGATCTTGTCGCTGTGCTGCTCCCTCTCCAGAATGACAAGAGAGGAGCAGTGGAGGCTGACTAGCTCGGCGACTTGCTTCTGCTGAATGCCGTTCCTAGAGCAAAATCGATCCAGAATTGCAACGCCCTTGGCCGTTAGCTGCCACACTGAGCCCTTCATGTTGTAGACTGGCTGCATCTTTCCGTCAGCAGACTCAATGAAGCGGGCCTCAACAAATCTTTGGCAGATTGAGCGAGCCATGTCCTTGGCCATGGAAAAGGTGGTCGTGGTTGTGGTGGTGACGATTCTTGAGGGATCCTTGGGGTCAGGCATGCGGTTGGACTGAGAGAACTTGAGGGATCCCAGGTTGTTAATAGCATCCTCGGACAAGAAAGTGTAGTCCACCTTGGTCAATCGCACTCTGTGGGAACCAAGAGGCAAAAGGCTGACAATCAGTGTGGAGAAGAGATCCTTGAAATCCTGTATCTCGTGTTAGAGGCATAAGAGCACGTTGGAAATAGATGAAATTGGAAAGATATCAGGGGATAACGACGACAAAGAGTTGGATGAATTCCTCGTCAATGGATCAGTCTGTCTATCAAGTGATGCATGCAAAACGGCATGTCTTGAGATGAGTAGTGAGAGCAGTAGTGGTAGCTAAGGGGGAAAGGCGAGGGGAGAGCGTGTCTGAACGTAAGTGAGATGAGACTCAAGTGAGATGAGACGTACTCTTGTGAAAGGCCGGTCATCGTCGGTCATGCGCAACAAGCGCGAGGATGTCTGATGCATTTTGTTTGGAGATGAGGATTCAGAGGACAGGCCAGTCGAAGGCAGGGTGGGAGAGTGCTGGGCGGATGAAAAGGACGACTGCTTGCCGTCTCCCGGGTTGGACAGCAAAGACTGGCTCGACGGGTAGTTGAAGGCGGTTGGCCGGTCAGGGCTTGCGGGCTCGTCCCTCAATTGATGCGAGGGCGCAGTGAGCGAGAGGCGAGCAAGCGTCGAGTTGGACTGGCGGTTCCGGATGACGGGCTCTGAGATGCTGGCAATGGCGCTTTGCGTTCTATCCAAGGCGGCAGCCGCACGTGAGAGGATGCTGCTCGAGGTCCGCTGGTGGCGTGGCAGTGATGATGAGCCTATCGAGACTGAGCTGGCGTGGCGGCGTGACTGTGAGACTGGTGGTGGAGATTTGGTGGCCTCGAAGCGACGCTCTGCTGGTGCGGGAGCTGGTGCAGGTGCTGGGGATCGTGAGGCGCTCGTGAGAGACTGGGTTCGGTCGGGTTGCTGTCTCGATGAAGGAGGCAGAGGCTCGACGATTGTGTTTAGAGGTTGCGACAAAAAGGCGGCCATCTGGTGGGAACAAGAGAAAAGAGTTAGAAAGTTTGGGGAGATTTGAATAAAAAAAGATCAATGGTGACCTTAGAACTCCTTTGGGGGTGTGTACGCTGAAAACAGGCCTGGCAGAAGAGGTACATGTACGAGTAGAGGGTACTTTGCAGTGCAGGGGGACGGACGCTACACCCTCGCTCGCTGTGGAACGGGGGTTTTCTTTGGAGGGGGGAGTGGCTCCAGCGCATGAGCCTGGGGTCTCTAGCGCGGGCTGGCGTACCAGGTACTTCGCTGGCCCCTCCGAGAGCCCGTGCAGCGACCAAATGGTACGATGGGGGAGATTGAGGGAGCTTCGACAAGGAGAACAAGGCCCGGGAGAAGCCGAGCGTCGTGTCAAGGCTGCGTTGCTTTGACTTCAATGCGTCTCTTTCATCTTTTGGGGATATTGGAATGGGGAGAGGAAGGATGATGATGATGCAGTGGGACGGCGCAGGCGAGATGAAGGGGACAGAGAGAGAGAGAGAGAGAGAGAGAAGAAAGAGATGGGCAGAGCAGAGGAGAGGGCACGAACTCAGAGACTGTTTCGACCGCGGAAACTCCTGCCATGTATGTACGAGTATGAGTCTTGCGTTTCTGTGGACAGACGGACAATGCAATGCAGGATCCAAGTACGAGTTACAAGGCCGCAGTCAATGGCGTACATGTATCGATTTGTTCGCCAAAACTGGCTCTTGGGCTTGGGCTTGGGACAGAGGGCGGGATGTGGGTATGCACTAAACCGAGCTTGAAACTCAGTGAAGAAAAAAAAAGACCACCAGACAGCATTGATGCAGCGGGGCGGCGCCAGCAGGAACGGGTCCACAAAACGACCCGTTTATTACATTTGCTGTGAGGCGACAACTGACGAGTCGTCGCACTTCTGCAAGTCCCACAAGAACCACGTTTTTGTGGGAAGAAAGGAGGCCAGGGTCTGGTTTTGGCGCTGTGCTCGTGGCACGCACATACAGATACTTGTACAGGGTACAGGTACAGGGACAAGGGCGAGAAGAGGCAGCAATCGGTTCATACAGGTTCACACCAAGAGGTAGCACCAGTAGAGGAACCCGGATGTGGTGCTAATGCCGGTGACGAGAGCAGCAGCAAGGAGCAACTTCTCCAAGCGGCAAAGGGCTTTGACGGGACAGTATCGTCATCATCATCACCATCATTTTTACCATCATCATTATCAGCAGCATCAGCATCAGCATCAGCATCAGAAACACGCACGCTCAAACCCCAATGCCGTCCTCGAGACCCTTATGTGAGGTACTAGTACACGCCACTTGCGTGCCTCATGGAGCGACTCTTGGCTTCTTCCCAAGCGCCGAACCGCTGTGCGTGCTGGCTGCTTGGAGAAGAACCAGCATCATCCATTGCCCAGCTCTGGCCGTGGGGCAGCTGACCCTGGTACTTGCGCAGTAGCGGTAAGAACGCTGCTAGCACGAGTACTACACGTCCTGGCGTGGAGAGCGGGCTTGCGCTTTGCCAAGAGACAAATAGGGAACAGGACCAGCGAAGAAAGAGAAAACAGCGTCTGGATTCCAATGATCGACCAAGGCACTAACCAGGTCTCCCTGGGACAAGAGCTTTTTTGCTTTCTTTCGCCCCCCAAACCCTTGTCACAATGCTTCCAATTGCCTTCTTTTTTTCTCTTTCGCAAGAGGCGTTCGGTGACTATTCGAACCACCGTCGTCATCTGAGCCCTATGGTGCAGGATACTTTATTCCCGTTTGCCCTCTTACTCTTCTGGCGGGCAAAAGACGACTCCGTATTTCGCCCATTGAGTAACGGCGTGCTCCTAGTAAATTGAAGGTTCATGCACGTCTTCCAGGGTAGCAGCAAAGTAGTGGCAGGTTTTCCCTATAATGTGACAAATGTGATTTGATATGTGTTTCGACCCGTCATGGCGACTTCACCGCCAACGGAGAAAAAATAAAAAGGGCCAGCTAGTGGCTGGATAGTGCCCACAAGGGGACCACCCTATCACACAGCCTTTTCTTCTTTTTTCTCAAGGTATTCCGAAAAAGGGTAGAGGGCTGGAGGAGGGTGCGCCAAACTAAGAAGAAAAGAGAGGAGAGCGACCAAGTAGAAACTTTGCCACCTACCGAAGCTACCTAGTACCGCGCAGTGGTGGTAGCTGAGAGGGGGCCGGGGTAAGTAGTTGAGAAAGCGGTGCAAAATCGGTGACGCCGTGATGAAGCAAACTTGGACCAGCTTCGCGATGTCCGAATGATTTTCCGGCTTGTCCCTGGCCGTTGACCTTTGTTTCAGCTCGCCGGGTTTGGACTTGCCAATTGAGACTTGTTAGAGGGCGTCGTCGTGGATTTGTCTATGCGTTGATGGGCCGGGACATTCCCTCGACATTCCTGTACAAGTCTGGAGAGTTTATTGTCTGGGTCTTGCCTCTTATCAGCCATATTCGCATTAGCAGAGACGCCCCATGAAGCTAGTTGGCTGGGTTTCACATTGTCATGTGGCCACAGGGAGAGGCCCCATCCTTCTTCTGGACGGGCCAATGAGGAGGGTGTGCAGCTGCCATCCATGGCTCTTCTAGAAGCGGACGCAAGTTTGCGCTGTTAGGGGCAAGGAGGATCATGGCCGAGCTATGGCGATATGATATATGCCGGGGTGTGATATGATAGGAAGAACGGACAAGAGGGAAATCATATTATTCACCTTTATGACCATGTACACTCTCTCGTAGTTGGCTGGGAGCGGTTTCCTTGGCTTTTTGCGATAATCTGGGGTATGCCTTTTTCGGGAATAAGTCTCACTCTGTGCGTCTCCCTGCAGAAATGCAGAAAATCGATAGCAGCATAAGCCCAAGGGTAATTCGTATGTCGTCGTCGGAATCCGGTATATCTCCGGCTCAGGTAAATACCAGCGGCAGGTATTCTTGTTTCTCTTCTTCTTCTTCCCTATCTTTCGGCAAGGACGAAATAGGTGGTAAGCAAGACAAGGATGATCTTTAAAAAAAGAAAAAAGCAAATGAAAAGCTTCAATTGAAACTAGTTCGTTTATTCGTTGCCGTGCTTTGGTGGACGTGCGCAAGTAATAGCAGAGGCGATGACCGAAGGCGTCAAGCTTGAATCATGGAAAGAAAATACTCGGAACCCTAAAATCACAGCTGCTCAGGGAGGCTATTTAGGGATTTTCGGAGCGAGCGGCAGCTGAAACGAAACAGGACCCGGCAATTGTTGAGAACGTTTGGATAGTCAAAGGGGGCTACGGAAGACTGAAGAAAAAAAATCAGGAGAGGCGCGGAGCAAGCGGCGTCATTGTCGTGTTCCTTGCAGACCCAGGGACAGCTTCATACTTTCCCCTGAGGATGTCACAAGAGGGGCGCTCCCGGGGTCACTTATACGCCATGCACCCGGGCAATGATTTGCTAATGAAGATATACAATCAACGCGTGCTATCTCGAGTGCGTGTGCTACTACCTATTCCGTAGATAGATGAGATGATGATCTTGCTGCAGCGGTGTGACGAGCACCAGCCCTATCTGTTCCCGCAG
Source organism: Trichoderma harzianum CBS 226.95 (assembly GCF_003025095.1). Lineage (NCBI taxonomy): Eukaryota > Fungi > Ascomycota > Sordariomycetes > Hypocreales > Hypocreaceae > Trichoderma > Trichoderma harzianum. Next base: position 484,589 of record NW_020209252.1, on the reverse strand, counting down.
TTTATTAGTCCCAATTGCTCCTTTTGGCCAGTACCCGTACTTGGCGATGTTTCAGGAGGATGCTCGGGCTGCGATTGAGCGCCGCCATCCGAGAACGCACGTTGGAAGCCTGTCTGCTACTCTACTCTAACAGTAAAGTATGTACGGAGTACGGGCATGTCAGATTGCGCTTACTTGGACGGGGTTTTGCTCAAGACGCGGGCTTATTACCACGTTGCGCGCCAGACAGAGGCTAGCTAAGCCTTAAGTATCAGATCGTTCTTTTTCTGCCGATCTGCCAAGACAACCCGGAGCGCAAGATCTAGAGCTCATCTCCTGTTGCCGCGTGTACAAAGTACGGAGCCCTCTACCTCCCGGATCTGATAACCGCCAAGTTCGTCCGACTCAGTCGCAGAGCGCGTGGTAAGTAAGCATGCGTAGCTTGTTTGCATCCCATCCCACGGGCTAGCCTGGTTCATGGACACATTTTTGTCATCGCGTCGAAGCCATGGCGTGTTGCAGCTCGCGCCCTATTGTCCCATTGACGGGCTGAAAAGACCCTGCGGCTCCGAGCTCGTATTTGAGTGTTGAAATGCGACAGGCATGCTGTAGCTAGTACTAATGCCAAGGCTGGTAGAGTCAGGCTTGGATTCTTCCCGATATTCTTTCCGCGCTAGGGGCAGGTAAAGGCATGCAATGAATTGAATCCATGGTTATGCATTTCTCGGGGCGCACAGCGCATCAACGATATTGCAGTCGGAGTCCGGATTTCTCTCGGAAAACCCAGGTTTGTAGGGTAGGTCACTTTTACCTACCAAGGTATGTGATGTGCTTTCGAAAACAAGCTGCATACAACATTGCCACCTTCGTGAATCATGCATCGTGTGACTGATACCAGAGGCAGGCAATCGGATGCAATGGATCAGTTCGCCATTCGTCTTATCCGATAGTTGGCGTTCTACACAGGAATGCGGACGGATATCGAGGCCGAGGCTACTATATTTTCAACAGGAACAAGCTTCGAAAATCACCTTCGGCTCGCGGGTTGCCACTTGGCGTAGTTAGTAAATAAACCCTTCTGCCACCTTGGAAAGCATACCCGCGCGGGCGTTATTCCATCTGTCACCAATTCGCTTGCCACTGAGAACCCTTTTCGTTCTCATCCTACTCGGGAATCGAGATGATGAATGCGGCATGTCACATCAGTGGAGAAGAGTGCCATCATCTATCGGTCGTTCTGTCAATGGACGGATATGTAAGCAAGTTGGTAAGGCATAGCTTGTCGACGACGGTACTGGTGTGATATGATTGCGGGGAGAGCGGCCAAGTGGCTAGTCGTGCTACTGTACTGCTGCCACGCGAGCTCTTTGCGTCTTTTGGCTCGTCTCGGGAGAGGAGGCGAGGCAGCGAAGCCGCCAACAAAAACGTGTCTCGGGCCTGAACTCCGCATGCGAATCCTCCGCCCCCGGCAGTGTTTCCCCACAGAGTGACTGTGCCGTCCTCCAATACTTTTGTAAGCCCGTATGCACACACCTGCATGCTGGTATCTGGCATGATTTCAATCGCCAGAACGAGAAGTCATGCGTCGAGTGTAACCCCTGCCTCCGCCGGGTCTGGGCGGGTATCGGCCGTATGAGTGAGCGGCCGATGCTGTGACGTGCGAAAAGCCCGTTTGCGGCCGAACACAGCGGTGGATATGGATGGATTCCTTGGCTCGACCTCCGCTCTCAATTACATGTAGCTTGTAGTTGAATATGCAGTAAGCCGCCATCCATGGCACTGCTTGCTTAGCCATATGCCAAGCAGCTGACGATGAGCTTATTCTCTCCGTCTCTCGCGACCAGCCCCAAGTAGGATTCGTTCAGCGCTGTTAAAGAAGAAAGCCATGCCCCGACAGCCGAACCGAGGCTCTAGGCAAAGGCGAGAGCGATGAAGAGCTAGAAATGCTTATGCTGAGACAATGGCTCTGGCCGGACCAAAGTTTGAGCGAGGTGGATACGCTTCACCGACTCTCAATGGCTCCAAGATGCGCCTGTGTGGGCTGTGGACGGGCGCCACAGTGATTCTGCACCTTGCAAGGGCGCTTCCACAGCGCCCATGGTTCCCGTTAGATGCAAAACCTGGCTTCATGTGTGCATTCCACGTGGCAGATCTAACAATCCTGCCACTTTCCGTAGAACCTTGAACGATAGCCTCGATTCTGGAATTCCGAGGCGCGACTGTGTGTGTACCTCCCCCTGGGTACAGGGCGCCTTTGGTTCCACGACGACCATTTTGTCATCATCTGCAGCAAGCAAAATGAGAAAGCGAAAAAGAGGAGCAGGGCGGTGGTCCAAGCTGCTGTAAGCTCTTGTGGGCTGCGAATGAATCAGTTTCTTGTCGCGATAAGTGTTGGAATTCCAGGGTCACCCTGCTTTGCGATAAAAAACCGTAATGAAAACAGAAGCTTTCTCGCTCAGCTATTGACGCCACTTTTCGCAAGCAGCAATTGAAAAGAAAACAAAATACTACTATAGGCAGAGAGGCGAAACATCTTACACCCTCCGCTCAGCAATGGAAAAGCAAAAGCCAAAGCCAAATCAGCAGTGTCTCAATGCGAGAGCTTTCAGTTGGCGATGCCACTGACGAGCCTGACCTTGGCGGGATATGTCATCCCATGACGCAAGGCCGTGGCGGGAAAGAAGGGCGCTAACATCTGCTGCTTCTACTGTAACCCCGACAAAAATCGTCAACGGCGGCTGCTTGGCCCTTCGGTACCAGTACGAGTACGTGCTTTGTGCCAAAAGAAAGAAACCTCAGTAACGGGGCTGTGCTCGACAGGGTTTGCAGGTGGTTGCAGCCAGTCATCTCGCCTCCCTCGGGCCCCGCTATGCATGTAAGAGAACTTTGGAAAGCTGCTGTGCCCGACCCGCCAATGAGACAGGCGGTGGAGGCCGGCAGAACGGGAAAAGGAGGCACCTTGAACTGGTGGATATCGCATTTTGCCACGTGTTTTGTGAAGATGCACCACGGGGTGTCTGGCAAAGCGAGCCAGCCCCAAAAGCGAGTTATTCCCTGTCGGACTAGGGAAAAGAGGAGAAGGAGGGGCGTGTGCAAGACGGGATGCCAGGGAGCTTCGATTGGATCTCAGCCTTTTACTGGACTGGACTTGTGCACTTGTTTGCGCCTCGGGTGGAAGGATGGAGGTGGTATTACCCATTATCGCGTCCTCGTACGTGTGCGTGTACTCTGTACTAAGATGCCGCAGTTGCATTCGGCTCATGACGTTTATCTCAACAAGTCGACTTGACGATTTGCCTGCTGAGTCGAGCAAAAGGGCTCACACAGCCGAAAAAGGGCAGCCGCAGTGCCAATAGACACGCGAGGTGGTTGCACGGCAGGAAAAGGAGGGTTGCTCGCTTCTGCGAAGCTTGTAAGTAGGCTGCTCCTTGAACTGCCGGGCTTCGGCTTGTCCCTTGACAACATGAATGCTTGCTTGCAGTTGGTTAGTTGATTGCGAGAAACTGCCTGAATGGACGGAGTCGGGGTGGTGTCATTGAAACGTTCTCTCTCCTTCACTCTCTCTCCTCAGCCCAACAAAAGGACTTGCGAGCACAACACTCAGAAATCATTCTTGTTAGTCACAAGTTTATTAACCTTACTGGCAGATTGGCAGCGGTACCTTGCAACTCTTCATGCAAGCATACGGAGCGCACCATGTAAGGGCCTTTTTTTCGCATCTTTTAATCTTAGTAGTGGCCGGGCTATCCTGTCCCGACATACGAGCTGTTCGTGGCTCAGGTATGCCGGCCGAATCTCGCCTTCGCTCCCTCTCGTTATTATCCGAAGATGGCCACATGGCATTTGCCGTGACACGTGCGATAAGTACATCCAACAGCCGTGGGATGTGGATTATGTGCGCCATCCAACAAAGTACAGGCTACCGGCCGTGATACAGGACACAAAGAATGCATGTACGGAGGAGTGGCACAAATCGCCAGCTACACGTACAAAGTACCTAACTGCTTGTCCTTGTCCAGAGCATACGAGCACAATGCCTGATACCGCTAGCATGATTCCATCACTGTCGCTGACGGTTACTTGTCAAATCCTACGGCATGCACCATATATTAACCACCGCCCGTCGACAGTGCCGGATACATGAATATTCCACAGCTTTCCCAATAATCAGTAATCCGCAAAATGTGACATGCTTTTCGCCTTGCACGCGGGCGAAATGGCGTGTCAATAAATAGACTTTTGGGCTTATTGTGGGCCGTGGGCCAGTTTTTTGCTTTTTTCCCCAACTCCAACTGTCCATGGATCGTGAATCAGTTGCAACGGTCGGTAATAAAAGAGTGGCCTGATGTTCGTGATGGCCGAGTTTCTGGTCGGTGGATCGGGTTTGCAAACGAAAAAAACAGGAAGAGAGCAAATCCACGAGTCGGGTTTGAACTGCCGGCTGCAAAACAATGCAACGTCGATAGCATCGACACGCCTCTGTCTAGGCGTTGAGGCCGTCCGGAGCATCCGATGGTTTCATTATTGGATTGGTTCCGGTAGCACACCGCATCAATCGCAATCAATTCGATTCTACACAAGCGCTAACTGCGCTGGTACGGCATGACAGTCATTGAGCCCATCCATCCATCCATGCCCTGGCGCATTTCGGCGGTGAGCTGTCGCTGTGTAAGTGTCGACAAGGCGCTTGCGAGCAGTAGTCGCCCGTTAGCAGCTCGATGGATTCGGGTCCAAGATTGCCAATGGTTCTATTTATGGTGCGCTCATGTATCAGGATCCATCTGACGCATCTCATCTGAAACGGCGATGCCAGCAATTGAGGCCGAATCGTATCCAGCTCTGGCTCCCAAACCCGCCTTATTCCAGCAATATCCATGTTCCCGGCACCCCAAAAGGTAACTGGTACACGAGACTCGTTAGTAATGGGCTGCTAGCTTCGTCCAGCCGCCCAAATGGCAGTTCGAGAGCAAACCAAGATCCGCTCGTGTGCAGCCAGGTTGCGAGTACTTTGCCATGTGTTGCGCATGCACTCCCCCAAATCGCAGAGAGCCAACCAACCCCTGGCACCCTGTCTCGCAGACACACACACGCCCCCTGCAACGAACCAGTCGGCCTTCTTTTTGCCATTCTAATGCCTTCTAAAGGGCTTCCCGTGCCAGGAGCCGACAGATTCCGCATCCAAGAGGGTGGAGAGGCCAAATCTGCCGCAAGAGAAGCAGAATAGGAGTTCGGGCCAAGAAAGAAGGCAAGGAAACGAAGCTTGGCTTGGCCCAGTACCGAGCACACGTTATTGGATCTGCAAGCTGCTCTCTCTTACATGTACACCCACGCCCCCCTGTCGGATACCTTGCCTTGCCTGTGCAGTAGGCGTATGGGACAAGTACCTACTCGCACTTGGCTCTCACGCACGGCAGAACCCTGTTCGGCTCTCGACTCAGCCCAGTGCTCCGTGCAATAGAGCACAAGCAAACCAAGTGGTTGGGGGAGCACTGCTAGTGAGGAGTTGAGTGCCTTAGTTTTGAGCGCGTGCGAGTGACTCTGAGCCAGTCGCAACAGAGCACGCACCCAAAGCAGTTGAAGGCTATATTATGTTGTTATTTCCAAAACCCTGCCCGTGTCCAGGAGCCGTTAGGAGAGAAGCACTCACTTCCCTATTGCGGCACCTAGAAGCCTCTCATTGGCTGCTTCGGGAGGGAGACGATACCTATACCTAACAGAGTGCGTCAATGTAATGCTGCAGTTGGGGCGCGACGCATGTGTCAGTCTATGTTGCTGCATCCAACAAATGAAGGAAACATTAATTCCACAGATATGGTACGAAGAACCACCTAGTGGTCAGTAGTTTGACCCGTGAGACCGGCGTTTGCAGGCCGCATCACCGGTGCTGTTGCTGCGACTGTGCACGTTGTTTCGGCAGTTTTGCAGCAATTCTGCTGCCTGTATAAGGCTCCATTCCCCGGCTCCATATCTTCTCTCGACGGCACTACGAATTGCCTATAACTGATATAATTTCAACTTGAGTCTTTAGCTTAATCTTTACCGCTTCGTGTCTCCAGGCAATGGATACCCTACTCAAGCACTTGTATGAGTACTAGGCGACTCCGCCATCTCCACACGCTTGTCGCAGTACCTGCTACACTCTTGTCATGACAGGACGGTGCAGACCGCCCCCAATTCCACCTTTTGTCCAACGTGATCTCTCCATCTTTGCAAACAACCTCCATTCGCCCCCCACCGTCCTGAGTCAAAAGCAATCAACAAACTGGCCTAGCACATCAGCTTTTGATAACTATCAAGTACGTACCGGGCCTGATCCCAGCCCGCTAGGAGAATTCTCAGCTTTTTTCTTCTTTCTTTTTTTTCTCCCGGGGCTGCCATGTGGGTTTTGTCTTGAATCTAGTTTTTCCATGGCCCCCAACTTTCAGCCATGCGAGATTCATGAGATGGCACACGTGGGGGCGTCACGATATCACTACAGAATCTCGCCTGTCCTGCATACGAGTACACAGTTATGCATCTGTCGCCGCAGACGGAATACAGGCTATGATCTTCAGTTGACATAGGCATCACATCAGCGCCATCACTCGCCACACGCTACTATCGGCCTGCCTACCTAACTGGTACATAGGCATCCAAGGCATCGTACGTGCAGAGCTGCCGCCCGTCCTTGATTCAATATCAGCAGCTCGAAACTTGTTGGCTCGAGCTCCCCATGTTTTTTTTTCGGTTAGAAAATGATGTCTTCTCCAGGACTTCGCCGAACTTCTAGCTCCATCAAAACACTCCGCCCACTTCCCGCCGCTTTCTCGCCTATTGAACTGTCGATGTCGCTCTCTGGGCATCAAAGTGTACTGTAGTATTCGGTACAGGCATGCCGATTCGCCGTGTCTGCAGCAGAGAGCCTGTATTTCATACACAGATCCCCAGACGGCCAAAGCGCTGTGATGCCGGAGTTGCCAATCTCGTCATATGGCACTGATCCATGTTGCTCAACTCCATGGCGGCTATGCCATTGTGATACAGTTTCCACTTGCCAGAACAAGGACATGCCGCACCCATATTCGCCGTTGCTTGGCTAAGTACGGGTATTACAGTTATATGTCCTGCATGAAAGATTGAAAACAAGCGATATATGCCTGTCTTTACCCTGGGACTCGGGGGCTATTATGGTACTAGCTGCAACGTTTCTTTCAGCGCGCAAAGCAATACTGTACTCATTGATCCATGTGCTTCTATAACCGACACCGACATCCCCTCGAAATATCGGCGCATCGCCGTCAACAGACCGTCAGAGCATCTGTGTTGCCTACCTATTCGGACACCCCCGAAATGTTTTCCTTCACCTTGGCCGGACACGCCGTTGGAAATTCTCCGAGGCCATCTGCCTGTCCCAATACAGACATGGAGCTTGTTATGGGTGCTTCTGCTTTGGGCATTGGCAAAGGACCAGCGCGGTCCGCGGCTCAAACGCCTCAATTCTTACAAAGGATTCCTGAAGTCTTTCCACCGGCGAAATTTTTCAAGCCACTCCGCTGCGTGGCTGGTTCGACTGTCCCGACAAACTCTCCTCGATAGCCGGGCCGGACGTCGTGGCTTGAGTTCTCTCTGCTCTGCGCCTTGATGAGCCGCAGTTCTTTGGTTGGAAAGTCAGCCTTGGCCGAATCCTCAGAGACGGCGTTTGCGACGCTTGGCTTACATGCGCGCTATGCATATTCGCAATCGAGTCTGTATATCATCTTATACCTAGGTAAGTAGGTAATGTTTCAGACCGAGGCCTGGCTGTCTGACGCAGATCTGCCGCGGCCGTACGTATTGCGCTTGCGCTCTTCTCCGTATCTACATGGCATGTAATATGCAAGGGTCGACATACATGCACCTAACCCAAGACCCCTAGTCAGCGACGCTTTGAGCAGGCAACAATCTCTACATGTACGTGCGTACGTGCGTGCGTGGCCTGCAATAGGTAGGTCATTAACCTCGCCTCTTGTCGATTCTCTCTTCTAGAAGTCATTGTTATTCCGGACAGGGTCCTCCAGGCACGATCGAAGCCCTTAATAGCAGGCTCGTACATACGAGTAGATGTAAGCCGCATCAATACGATGTGCAACGGCAAAGCTCCGTATGGTCATCTTATATCGTATGCCCCCTCGGTCTGGACTGCCTGTGCACGCACAAGAGGTGCGGGACCGGGCTTATCGAGATTGGGGAGACTTTGCCGTTTACAAGACGGACAGATGCATTTGCTCGCAACGTGGTTCGTGTGTTTCCTGCTGCACGATCCCGGTTTCGATTCCCATGGACAAGGGGCATCACAGCATACACTAATACACACAGAGTGACACGCGTACCTACCTGTCTGCGGGCTACCTACCTATGGAGCAATACCACCTCGTTCGGCTGGGCATGGCGAGTGGAATCGGCAGTAAAGCCTCCATCGGCCGAGACTTGTGCAATGACACTCGTTGCCGCCCCCGTGGTCGTTTATCCATCACTTGGTATATGTACTTTGCACACGGCACGCCGGAAGCCTTTCTCTCTCTGGAATCATCTCCGGTCGAGACACGTAGACCACCGAGCCGCTATGTGATCATACCCTATGCGCATGATTCGTTTTCACAGTAGAGGTGTTTTTCTTTGCCGTGTTTCCCTAATAGGGGATAATTAGGAGGAAGAAACTCGTCGGCAGAGCCCTGGCCACGAGGCATCAATTACCGAGAAGGGCGGCCTTTTGCCAAAAACGACCTTCATCATGGACTAGCGAGCTACCCAATGAGGATACAAATGTAGGGTTTGTTCTTTGTGCTCCTTGCCAAGTTAGCGTTGTGCGGGGGATCCTCGTGAATACAACATGAAGTGATTAAGAGGGATATAACATTGGTAAAACGCCCAGAGTTTGCCGATGATAACTACGTAGGTATCTTGTAAGGACCTCCTTGAAGCTACACCGAAGAACGATATATCGTAAAGGATCGCGGGCTCTTGTCATGAAACGCGATCAAGGATTTGGTCGCATGATTCATGATGGGCACCGGCCTAGTCCGATATCCCTGGTCGTTCTCCTGCCGCAACGTAAGATAAGCATCGTGACGGGATCCGTTTATCGGGTCGGGATTATTGGCTAGGAAACATGGCTTTTTAGCAATTATTTGTCTAACAGTAGGAGCGCGGGTTTGTTTACTGGGGGGTTCTGTTTCTCCGTGAAGGAGGGCTTGTCCGGTTTGGTTTGTGTCAAAAGTCTCCGGTTTAGAAGATGGGCAACGTCCTTGAAGGGAGAGCATCTGATTGTATGATGACGAATGGAGTTGGTATTTGATAGAGCGTGGCGATTTAGTTCGATAAGACATTTATAGGGTTAGTTTGTTGAGCTATACAAGCGTATACTATGGAATAGAGGCTCTGTCTCTCTCTATATAATAAGATATAATTAATATGCACATCTAGAGCGGATTATGTGTCTCAATGGAATTTCAAGTATTCCCTTGGCTTGAGATCACATTTAACTCTAACAGTTACTCGTTCTCGAGAAAGGAATCAACCAATAAACCTCTTTAAAGAAGGATGGTAAAACGAAGGCGTTCTGTTTAGAGGAGCCGACAAACGAATACCCTTCTCTGATAGATTTCTAATCAGATTCGGACTGGTGCAGAAGTTATAGCTGATTGTATGCATTATTAATCTATTTAACCTTTCAATCGGCAATCAGGCGCCACCAGAATGGAAATCATAAATGACCTTTGATGCAACGTTGATCGCTTTTGGAAAGATTTCGGCTAGATTGGGTGGATGTTTAATCCACTGGGTAGTGGTAGATGGGTGTATCCTAGAGATAATGGTGAAAGAATCACTAATTTATTAAAAGGTTCCTGAGGCACGTCTTTCTGCGGATCGACGATATCGTGGACGGTGTTTCGAAAAGTGTACTGACGCCGTCTTGATCTTCTGGAGACCCCTGAGATTAATTTTGTTGTAGGATTGCAGAGGTTCTGTCGCGCATGGCGATTTAGAAGTAAATGACACTGGAAAGCTAGAAGGATGTTTGACAACTGTGTTGACAGGCGAGACAAAAGTTTCGTCAAAAAGGGGTTTATTGCATTTTATGGATGTCGGATCACTAGCTGAGGTCCGTATGCGCTTGAGACTTTACGACATGCTATCTTGGAAGAGGCTCATCGCCGTTTGCGCCTAGAGTTATACCCGACTGCGGACACTGACTTCTCTCAGATTCATCAACTCTATACCATACCTAGCTGCTCGTTTCTTCTCCCAATATCCCAATACATAGAAGCCTAATGTTAGAGAAGATTGCAACCAACTGTTCTATGATGGCGTGTAGGATCAAGATAGACGTATGTGCTGCAGTTCTTCCATGTTTGTTTCTCAACTTTGACTTCAACATGTGTCAAAAACCGCTTGGGACCGAGGTCTTCTTATCTTGGGAGATTGGGTTTATGACCGATAGAGCCTTGAAAGATCTCGCCGATTGCGTCTTGATTACCTCTGCGAGCCCCCAAGGGGTCATTGCATCAATCGTACTCGAAAACGACTTCGAGGCGAATCTGTCACTAACAGGCACCTTTCTGTAAGACCAAATCCCTAGACCATCGTGTAGAGCTGAAAGACTGAATCAAGGTAATATCTAGCCCTCATCACTGTACGAAGTGTACTCAGGGAGTATGAGGAGAGGTGGAGATCGTTTTGGCGGATGTCAACACCCCTCCTGGCGGACCATCTACCTGTTAGGAAAGCGACTCCAGAGTTTATGGGTTCCAAAGGCGTCTCATGGATAGAGAATTCCCACCTCCTTTGTTTTTCTTTAGGTATATAGAAGTCGATGATGACTTCTGATTGGAACGAGCACTTTCTTCTTGTTCTTCTTCTCTTTTTGCAACATCAGTCATCCAGCTACCGCAACCAGAAAGAAAAGTCTATCGCCTAATAACAATGATGCTCCCCTTGTGTCCCGTACAAAGAATATCTTCGAGCCTGTCTACTAAGTATTTGCAAGCTTTGCGTGCGCCCTTGGAAGCTTCGCTGGCCACTCAATTGTAGATCCCGGAAGTCCTGTCAAACCTCTGCCTCCAGCTTCTCTGCCAATGGAATGCCACCATGACAAGAACCAGAATTCCCCTTTTAGTACGAAGGCTTTTGGCCACTTCTCTAATTCTCAATATAGGCGGCCTGAACATGACGATGGTACGAAATAATAGGTTGGCGTTAAAGAGAAGACATAGTAGGTGAGATGTCTAAAGAAGAGATAGCCATTTCATCTTATCATGTTGAGTAATGATTTTGAGAAGACCTTTAATTTCCTCCCAGTAGCTTCGGAATGAAGACCTATCACTAAGAAATAGGTTGATCTTTCCAATAGGCTCGGATGCTGAAGTACAAGAAAGTGAGCTGATACTTGATTAGCAACTTTTACTGCCGAATCCAGCAGAGCCTATTGGAATTAATATGAACATTCTCCTCATGATACAGAGAAAAGAGCCGATTGATAACTCTCCAGCACTAATGTATGAGATAGTGTTTTAGTGAAATATTGGCAGAATTGCCTCAGGTCAAGTTTGAGACCCTGCTGATCATTGGCGAGCGCAGTAAGAGATCAATGATGTTATGAGTGGTGGTATATTTGAGGCATTTCAATTATGATAAATCCTCTTGATTCTGACTTGTTATTCTACTTTACCCAACACGTAGACATATAGCCGAGTTCACCCGATGACGCCGTTTTGAAGGGTTTTGGTGAACTTGGTATTGTTTTACCACATTGTGTAAGCTTGACATATGCCATTCAGCATTCTAGAGGATTGTTTCGCCACAAAATATGGAAGATACACGCATCATGAACTCTGCGGAGGAGTCTGGGGAAGTGGGCCGAGTCCTGGGGGGAAATCTGCCCACGTTCTTGGTTCCCCAGCTTTATCGTATGACTAGCTCACGTTGTGGCCGAGTCACGAGCTATATGCGCGGCTCTTGATTTTTTTTTTCTTTGGGACATTTTCTTCCTGAAGCAAGAAGTTTTCTGTCGATGGATAAACAAAGTGCACACAACTAACTTGTTTGTTCTTGACAGGAAAATGTAAATGGATGGGGAGGTCTTTGGCATGTGATTGAGTAATTGAAATGCCCACCTACCAACTGATTAGGCAATCTATCTACTACCTAATTTACTCATTAAAGCCTGTATATCTAATTCTGCCTCGCTTCTTCAATTCTGGAATGATTAATGGGTATTTGTAACCGGGGAACAAAAGAGCCGTTGTCGCAGCTGGACGCCCAATGGGTGTTCACGGCACAGCGGCTCTACACTCGGTATTTCTCGGCTCGGCAGCACTCCAGCTTTTCTCCAGCGGTCCGGAGAACCCCACGCCCTGAACAGCTCCCCTCAGAGTAACCCCTGAGTGACTTGGTCACATGGGCAGGCAGCGTGCGTCAGCGCAGGTACCGCACAGGTATCGCCAAAGTGCGCACAGGCGCATGACGTCTCTCGGAGCCGGAGTTTCGATCCGCTATCGATTCTTCACCAACTTTTTGTTTTCCTTGATCCTTACAATCATTTGCCCCTTAGCATTTGGCCTCGCTAAACCGTTCAACCGTTGCTGCGATTTTTCCTTTTGTTTTTCTCATCCTCTTTTTTTGCCCTCTTTATTTTGCTTCAAGAACCTGAAAACATCTCCCATTCGACTTCTGCGGGCATGTCGTTTCCATAGACTCGTTTGGTCATCGCAAAACTATCCGCCACTGCGCCGCAATGCCGTCCGCCTATGCGGATCCGGGCTCCATGGCCGATATAGCACGCGACAAAGCTCGACAGCATGGCGCGACTGTGGTTGGCACTGCGGCTTCGGCTCCTGCTCCGAGAAGAAAAGAAGCTGCCATTTCCACTGCAAACGATGAGGTCGTGGCCTCGCGCGCAAAGACTCGCTCATGGGATTACATCTGGAGATCCGGTGTCGCCGGGGGTATCGCAGGATGCGCTGTGAGTTTGCTCGCCTGAGAGACTGATTTGTCGAGATATGCAGGAATTGATTCTTGCTAACCGCTTCACGGACAGGCCAAAACGACAGTGGCGCCTCTCGATCGCGTCAAAATCCTCTTCCAGACCAGCAATCCCCAGTTCGCAAAATACACCGGCTCCTCGTTTGGAGTCGCTTCCGCGATGAAAGACATATACCTCTCAGAAGGCGGCAGAGGGCTCTTCAGGGGCCACTCCGCCACGCTCCTCAGAATTTTCCCCTATGCCGGCATTAAATTCCTTGCCTATGAGCAGATTCGCAACATGATTATCCCCGACAAGAACCACGAGACGCCCTTCCGACGGCTGATCAGTGGCAGTCTTGCCGGCGTGACCTCCGTCTTTTTCACATACCCCCTAGAAGTTGTTCGAGTCCGCCTCGCTTTTGAAACCAGGAGAGATGGCCGGTCATCCTTGACATCGATTTGCCGCCAAATCTACAATGAACACCCCGTTGAAAAATCTCGAACACCAAAACTGCCAAATACACCTGGAATTGCTGCAGCCGTAGACTCAGCCACCTCCGCCGTCGAATCCGTTGCGCCACGAGTCGGCCTTGTGAATTTCTATAGAGGATTTGCTCCCACCATGCTCGGCATGCTGCCGTATGCTGGTGTATCCTTCCTCACTCACGACACCATGTCCGACCTCCTGCGCCACCCTTCCATCGCTGAATACACGACTCTGCCGAAAAAGAAGAACCACCCAGAAGGCAAGGCAGCACCGCTTCGATCCTGGGCCGAACTTACAGCCGGAGGCGTAGCCGGCATGATTTCCCAGACGAGCTCTTACCCTCTAGAGGTCGTGCGACGACGCATGCAGGTTGGCGGCGCTGTTGGCGATGGCCGAAGGCTGCGAGTCGGAGAGACAGCGGCTATGATCCTCCGGGAGCGCGGCTTCAAGGGATTTTTCGTCGGCCTCACGATTGGATATGTCAAGGTGATACCCTTGGCGGCGGTGAGCTTCTACACCTACGAACGCATGAAGCTTGTTTTTGGTATATAAAGAAAGAGGAAAACGAAGGCACGGCTGTACTGGCGTTGGCCATTTTTTTGTCTTTTGGGTTGTAAAGCATTACGTGTAAAGATTTCTGTTCTTTGTCTATTTTTTTGTTGCTCTCTTTTTGTATCATTGAGCCTCCAAGGGTACCTCGAAAGGCCGGAGTTGAGGTTGAGCCCGCTTAGAGTGCGGGACATGGTGGGATTGGTTACGTGTAAAACAGCTCAGAGCGTTTTTGTAGAATGCAATAGAGTTGCATTCAATGCATTCAATGCATTCAGCCGTCTCGTGCCCGTACCGGTGATTTATTGGTTGTGATTCATTTTACTAAACCGAGTGTGTGTGAAGTGGTGCTGAATCAGGCGCTTCAAGTTTCAAACTGAACTGGTTGGACTTGATTTCCATCCATGTGAAATGCACTGGCAAATAGTTGATAGTACCGATACTCACTATATATATAACAAATATTACATAAAGAAAATTTCAGGAATCATTTCACTGGATTTTCACTTTCAAACCATGGTTTAAAAGTCCCTCCAATGGGCACCGTCTGAGCTGTGCTGGCTGAGAGTCAAGCTGCAATCTAATTGGCCGACACGGCGCTGCAGCTTTTTAGCCTCCCTCAGCCTTGCTGCGTTACAACCTCTCTTCACCAACTTACATCTCCCAACAAGGCGTCATCCCCCTACAGCCTCATCACCAGCGGGCCTCTTCTCTCAATGCTACGCGGCGCATCAATTGACCTCTCATAATCAATTATCGATAGCATCGCCCTCTTCCATCTCCCCCAGTTGATCGCCTCTCTTACAAAGCTCGGATCCTTTTCCCACCCTCGCGCCTCTCGCGTCCACCATGGCGCCCACTGACCACGATCCCCTCCTTGTCCTTCGACAGTCCATCTCGAGCAGCCAGCCCTTCATCCCAAGCGCGTCTGCCGATGCATCGGCGCCCGAAGTCCCTCTCTCCAAGGCCACGCACCTGCAGTTCACAGGGCTCTCTCTCTCCTTGCCGATAGACTCGCCCACGCGCTTCATCTCGAGCGACAAGCCTGTCGACCTGCGCAGTATCTATTTTGCCTGGCTCAACCGTGAGCTTGCCATCCCGGAATACAATGCCTCGGCAACAACACTCAACGATGACCTCGCCGCCAACGGGTCGAGCGGCAAGGTGCAGAATTTAGGCTTCATCGAGAGGCTAGATCTGATTACTTGGCTGGAAGGTGCTAGTGAAGAAAGCGAGTACATCAAGCCCCTGGCCGGTGATGCGAGCGCGGCGGCTGCTGGAGCGGCTCCGTCCTCAAAGATTGGTGCTGCGGCTTTGGCTGCGCAAGCGAGGTCCGGTAAGGGGACGATTGACCCGCGGCTGGCGAGCGTGTACGATGGCGAGCGCCGGATGGGCGACCGGAACACGGTCCTGAGGGGCATCAAGCCCACGGTAAGTGAATCGATGCTTTACTTGGAGCTGCTTGTACGCCGTGTACCGGTGGACACTTGGCTGACGCTGCTCTTAGGATTTTTCTCACGTCCGAAAACTCGCCATCCCCTTTATTCAAAAGAAGTCACAGTCCTCTTCCGCTATTGGCTCAACACAGTCGCTCTCCATCAATCAAAAGGGCCCCTCCCGACGCCCCGATCCCATTATTCTGCTTTCTCCATCCGCCTCGTCTCTACTGCGCATGTCCAATGCCCGGTCCTTCCTCGAGGACGGCAAATTTGTGCCTCCTGATGCTGGAGCCTCCACCGCCTCGATGCTTCACGTCCAGCGCATCATTCCCGGCATCGATCCCAACAGACCTATGCGATTCATCCTTGTCGAGGGGTCGGAGCAGTTCAAGCCCGAATACTGGAACCGCATCGTTGCGGTGTTTACCACAGGTCAGACATGGCAGTTCAAGAATTACAAGTGGAGCAATCCCAACGAGTTGTTCAAGCACACCATGGGCGTGTTCGTCGGATGGAGAGGCGACCTGCCGCCGGATAATATCCGCGGCTGGGGCCATCGTGTTATGAGCACCAGTGTGGACCGCTGGCGAGGTGAAGACGACGTTGCCTCGCGATTCAGAGATAAGGAGGTTGTGGAGTATATCTGGAAGTCTATTGAGATGAACATGCGGAGCAAGGGATGGAGGAAAGACGCTGCCCCAACGTCGATATAAGCCAAAAACCTGTGTCGGTCCTTTGGGCAAGATTGAAAAAGGATGGGAAATAGCGAATGGTATCAAGGGATTGGGAAGGATGAACAAAGATGGCAAAGATGCCCCAAAGGTGCGAGGCACTGCCGGGGCTATCGGTGGTTTGGGAGAGAATGTACAACAAACTCAGCACGTATACATTTTTCCTTGTTCGTTTTGGAGCGACGGCGTTTTGGTTTTTTCTTTCCTTTCACTTTCTTTTTCTAACAAAGGGTAGAAGAGAAGAGTGGAAGGACGAGTAAAAGTAAGATAATAAAGAAAATGAAAATGAAAGAATCTATTGCTATTTTTAGCCAATTGTATGAACGATTGTAACGAATGTGATTGATGTAATCCTATTGGCCCTTTTATCAGTACTAGCGCTAACCCGTTGGTAAGTAAATCTTCAATCACCTTGATAGAAAGCCTTCGTTTGCTTGCCATTTATTCATGTAGTGACCTTTCCAATGGCTTTGTCTTTCTATTTATGATATGCAACATACACTTGTCATTGCGGATAGCATAATGTTTGTATAATCTCAAGCGCCGACATGGCCTCTGGCAGCACACATGAAGCAGCAGCTCTGAGGTCATCACCCTCGCCACCATCGTCAATCCTCTTCCAATCGAGTCACAGCAACAACAATGACTCTCCTGCTTTTGTCCTGCTCGACATCCCTCGCTCCCTAGAAGAAGCCCAAGTTCCTCCAGGCCACCGGCCTGCGGCTCGTATCGTCTCCGGAACTCCCCTGCTCGAGCCTTTTGCTACACCGGAGCCGCGCAATGGAGCATCGGCGGGCCATGCGCCGTCTGTGGGAGCTCGCATTGCTGAACTGATGGCTGCGGCGGCTGCTCAGAGCGCATTGGATGAGCTTCGGGGTCAGTATTCGGGGCCTTTTTTTCTGGACCGGGTCTGTCATTCTGCAGAGGAGAAGGGGGTATCTATTGATGACGACCATGTTGATGTCGGCGCTGATGAATCGGCTGAGGCTTCTCGCATCAAGGTTCCGATTGGAGCTGAATACCTCCACGGATCGATCCAAGACTTGCGGCAGACATTTGTCGACACGGCACCGCAGTTCAACCTCATTGTCCTTGATCCTCCATGGCCCAATCGATCTGTTCGCAGGAAAAAGACAGGTAGTTACAGCACTGCCTACAACCTCACGGAAATCCAGCAGCTTCTCCTCAGCATTCCTGTCCCCTTACATCTTGCTCCCGACGGCCTAGTAGCCATCTGGATCACAAACAAGTCTAGTGTTTTCGACCTCGTCACCTCTCCCAGAGGGCTCTTTGCATCTTGGGGTCTGGAGCTGGTAACACAATGGACATGGCTCAAGATCACATCCTCTGGCGAGCCAATCTTCGATATGGAATCCACTTGGAGAAAGCCGTGGGAGACGCTTCTCATAGCAAAGCGCATTGGCGTAAAAGCTCCGACCGGGCTTAAACCTCGGGTCATTGTGGCGGTTCCAGACGTACATTCGCGGAAACCGAGCCTTCGGTTCTTGTTTGAGAATATTCTTGGGAGGGATTACGCTGCTTTGGAAGTGTTTGCACGGAATCTGACTTCTGGGTGGTGGAGTTGGGGGGATCAGGTGTTGCGGTTCCAGGCGGCGGAGCATTGGATCAAGTCTTGACATTGATACAATGTTATTTAAAGCAGAAAGAATTGACCTTATAGTCATTTTGTTCAAGTTCAAGAGTAATATACATAAGGTACATACATACATACATACATACATACATGCCACATTCTATGCATCCAAGTCGTACACTGGCCCGTCGCCATCATCCCCTCTTTTCCTGTATGTTCCCGATTCTTTTTGGTATTCCATTTTCCATTATTCTTTTTGTTTATTTTATTCCTTTTCATGAAGTTGTCGTTGTCTTCTCTGCTGATTTCACAGCCTTATCCTTGCCCAGGATCTGATCCCACCTAGGATCCAAAACAACGTTATTCTCCCACTTGACCTCTCCCGCCAGCATCTTCTTCGCCAAATTACCCAGCTCCACCCGCTCCTTAGGCACCGGCTCCTGGCTCTTGAGCGGGATCTGGAACCGCTGCCGCACGAGCTGCTCCTCGTTCCTCTTCTCAATCGTGTCCTCGCGCATCTTCCACAGCTCGTTGCTCCAGGGCTCCAGGTCCGCGGGAACCTCGGGCCACTGGAAGGGCTTGGCCAGCTCGACCGTCATGATCTTCTGCGGCTGCGGGCGGTACCAGGAGCGCGAGCTGGTGCTGCGCTGGGTGAGCGGCTGCTGCTTGACGTAGGACCGGACGGCTGTGACTTCGACGCTGTAGAGGTTCCAGAGGTAGTCTCGTAGATCGAACTTTGTGAATCGCAGGGGAACCTTGAAGCAGGCTTCGTTGGGGGGGAGGTGTTCTTTTCGGAGCATCGTGATGACATGGTTTGGCCTGGGGTACTGGTGGTGAGTTATTGCGCAAGGGGAGTTTTACGGGCTGTAGAGAGAGTTGGCGTACAAGAAAACTTGCTTCTGGCCCAGCTTGAAGGCGGGCAATTGGCGCGCGGCCGCTTTCACTGCCTCGGCCATGGCTGCAGCGTGAATTGGATCTGGTCGAAATGATGCTATACAGGCATATCAATATCAGATCAGTCTGCGATTTCGATATCCAAAGTTTTGCCCATGTGGGGTCAGGATTGGCCGACACAGTGTCGCGCCATGAGTTACTGTGTTTTAAACACTGTACTGCCATCGTCCAGCCATTTGATGTACTGTAACTGTGTATTGCCATCTTAAACAATGCAAAGCGCATGCATGATGATAATTGGATGTTTCATAAACAAGACTCATCGTCGTCGCTATTCACCCGTTTATCCAATGAGCCAATAAAATGTTACCAGTTGGCTCAATATATCCCCCCATATTCACCAATAGCAGCCGTTCATGATCGCCAAGTTCAACGAAGGATCTAAGTGACATAACCGAATAACCTCTCACTTGTGTTGAGACATTTGTTGTGATTGCTGCGTGAAACAATACCGCAAGTTATATGGAAATAATTTTCTATATCTACCGCCCGTAGCCTGTAGCTTATCTTGGTCTCTCTCTGTCTACAACCACCAGCCAGGAGCCAGATTCCACATTCATACCTTGTCTCTTCAATTTGCGTCTTCCCTATATCACGATCAACATGGCAAATTCCGAACCCCAGATCATCTTATATGACCTAGCTTGCACTAAGGACGTCTGCTTTTCTCCTGTCGTCTGGCGCATTAGGCTCTTGCTCAATTATAAGCAAATTCCCTACAAGACAGTCTTCCTCGAGATGCCAGATATCGAGCCTACGCTCAAGGGACTGTGAGTCTCATTCGTCTCTCTTTCAATGATGACCTATACCATTCCTCTCCCCCAATCACATCTCGGCTCTTTACTACACTCTCGACATACAAATATGCAACCCATTCACTCTAGTTAACATGGAACACAGCGGCTTGCCTCCCCATGACCCTGCCTCTGGGAACTTCAACTACACGGTGCCCACCATCCACCATTTGCCGACCAACAAATACATCATGGACTCGAAACCTATTTCGGAATTCCTAGAGTCGACATACCCAGAACCTTCGGTGCCCCTCACTTCGGAACTGGGCACCGAAATCGAGGCCAAGGTACGCTCCTTGGTTGCCCCAACCTTTTACAGGTCGGCGATGCCGCGCGAGGTTCACATCTTGTCACCACGAGCGCAAGAGTACTTCCGACGCACTCGCGAGGGTCGGTTTGGGAAAACGCTGGAAGAATTGCTCGCGGGCGAAGAGGAGCGCTGGCAGGCGGTCGATGCTGATCGGCGTGCTGTTGGAGAGTTGATGCGGAAAAACAGGGCGCTTGGGCCGTTTATACTCGGTGCTCGTCCGAGTTATAGCGATTTTTTCATTGCGGGATCTCTTCAATCTGTGAAAGTGATTGACGAGGGAGTGTTCCAGAGGAGTGTGGAGTGTCCTGGCTACAAGGATATTTATGAGGCGTGTTTGCCGTACATGGAGAAGAAAGACTGAGTGAGCTTGTAGATGGATTATGGATTCACTTGATAGATGAAGAATGGTTGACTGAGTAATGCGATGCAATCCTGACGATAGATAAATTGAGCCCTGGTCCCTGCAGAACAAGAATCCCATTTCCTGCAAACGCTATTCCATGGCCACTCGACCCCAGCTGCATGTTGCTATCCTCCCGCAAGCCATTTTTAGAGCTGTCAACTTCAACGAATGAAAAGTGGCAAATTGAACAGTGACAGTCGCAATGCTGTTTGTGGCCTCTGCACTTCTTTCAGAATAGGCTTTGTCGAGTGTTGTTACAGAATGGATGTCAAAGAGAGATGCGCGACCCCCTTTTGTCCAAATCGACTTACTCTTTATACTATGAAACCAAGAATAGAACAACATCAAAGCAATGTTTCAAGTTGAACAGGTAATTGATTGCTTCATCTCCTGTGCAAGCTGTTCAAATGCTTCTAGTCTCATGGAACATATATTCCGCCTGTTTGGAGGGCTCGGCCCCCTACAGCTGCAATTGACTGCTGGCATCCTCACTGCATTTAGGTACGCAGCTGCCCAGCACCGCCAAACTGCTTCCCATAGCACATACATAGTGCTCGAGGCACCGTATAATCGCATTGATCCAGCCAAGTTACCGAATCTCTCCCCAAGTCATCCACAAACGCACTTCGTCCACCCATAGAAAAGGGACGTCGAACTCATTCGTCAAGACCGTCCTCGAGCAGCATGCACAATCTCCAGCACTATCTGACTCTAACATATATCCGAATATCTAACCATGGAAACGAAAACACAAACCATCTCGGCCTTGCCTCAAAAGAGCCGTAGCAGCACCCCCCTTCGACGCAAAAAAGCCCGTCGATATCACAAAACGTCACCCAAGAAACGCACCCCCACCCCCCGAAGCTCGCCCTACCGCTGTTCAAAGTCGCCCCGGAAAGTCAACCAGCCACTGATGAGGCTATGGGGAGACGAAGACGACGGCGAGCGGCTCGTATACAGTACGATCTTGGACAGCATGGAGGAGGAGAAGAGGCGATATCTGGGCAGCCAGCGGTGGAATAGGCTGGAGGAGCGGCTGTTTGAGATTCTGTTCCTGCGACAGGAGATTCCGCTCTTGCCGCTGCACTGGGAGGTTGACTTTCGAGGTGTTCCTGTTTCGGGGGATTTGTTCTGTTGGAGAGAGGGGGTGAAGCCGATTGTGTATGCGCACACGAGTGGACTGGGCGGATTTCGAGGTACGAGATCTCTGTTTCCCTTCCTTTCCCTTTCTTTATTTGCTTAGACGGAGCTTTCAAACTGATACAGAAGGTAGCAACTTCGGCGCTGACACGACTCATCGACCTCACTGCCAACGTCCGCACGAACTGCCAGTCGGGTCTTCGACGAAAGGTGCCCCAAATGATTAAGAAAGCCTTAACTAACTACCTCAGCTGGGCTGCTGAGGACGGAGGCTACAGCCATCTAAAGTACATCCCAAACACCACAGTCGAGGTCGTCGATAGGAACGGCGAAGGGTCTACGTTGGCGGCCTTTATCGAGACACGCATGAGGGAGCTAGCACAAGCACACCGAGAGCTGCTCGCCATCAAGCCAGAGCAGGGAACTTATTCAACTGACATGGATGTAGACAAGGAGGTCGAGACGCAAATCAAGACTGAAGCAGAGGCATCCGTCGAGCAGCAGCCCGGTGGCAGCAGAAGCAGATCTTGGAGGACGTTTGGGGCGCGGGTGATGAATAGACTGTTCTCACTACTACGGCGGCCCGTCATCAAGCCAGAATCTCATGGAGAAACATCCGTCATTAACAGCGGGGATGATGAGCCCAACAACCACGCAAAGAGTAGAGTATACGTTAAGCGAGAGAAAGAAGAGGAAGCAAACGAAATCGCAATCAAACGGGAACTGTTTGACGGTTCAGACGACGACATCACAATGGCAGACATCCCCATGGCTTCAACAACAACGCTCCACTCACCAGCCCCTCCAACATCATACATTCGTCCGCCGCCCGTCGTGTTCGGCTTCTTTATAGTTGCCACTTCTGTCATTTTACTCACCGCCGACGCTTCAAAAGAAGACGCCGACATGATTATCAACTTTCACGTAGATATGGACTTCCAGAATCGCAGCCTGGGCGTGTGGAATGCCTTGACGGTGGCGATTGCGACGTGTCTTGCGAGGGACGACATGATGAAGAGGATGGGGGATTTTGAGGAGGAGGGGGTTGTTGAGGAGAGTGATCCGGATGCTTGATTTTCTGATTTTCTTTTTTAAAAGGGGTAGAGGTATGAGAAGAGAAGGTTGTTGAGAATACTGTTGCTGTTATTGCCTGGGGATTTCTGTTCGTGGTATCTATGTTTTTTGATACGACGTCTGTTTGCATCTTGCTGCTGTTTTTTTTTGGTCTGGTCCGGTCTGAGATGAGATACCTTTGGTTGATGTCGTTTCCCTGTGTTAGATAGTGGTATGTATAAATAAAGCCCCCCTTTCTAATACACCGACTTAGAATACAGTGATATTTAACAAAGCAAAATACAAACTGAATGGCGAGTGAATGGTAGGTAGTAATAACACATGTTGGAGATTTGGCACGTATGTCCTTCCCATGCCCTCTATCTATATCATATATCAAAGAATGCCATCTTATCATCCCAGTTCTAAACCCCCTTAAAACGCCTCACACAAAGTGACCGGGTCCGCTCCAAATCCTTCCAATCAGTCCTCCCCCGTTCATTTTTGTAAAACTTGAGTCTTCTTCTTCATCTTTCCCTCATCCCCTTCCCCCCTTCCATCTAGTAAATTTATACATGGTAATATCGCCTCTCGATATTCGCTTCTCCTCTCCGCAATGCTGAGTGTATGTCTTCGCATCATAATGCTCACTGTCAATGTACAAATAAGAAATTAAAAAATAGCAAACGAAGAAAGAAAATGAGCAAGCAAGAGTATCTCTTCTTTTTTAAAGTGCTGCTTCATTCTCAGGATTTTCCAGAGGCATCCAAACCTCCAGCTTGTGAAGCAGCCGCTGGTACAAGAAGAGCATACAGCCGCTCTGGATAAAAGTCCACACGCCACGGGGCCCAACGCCGCGGAACCAGCCGCTCATACCCTCGGTATGGTAGATGACCCTCAGTCCAGTAAAGACGGATGATGTCTTGAGCGCGATGGCACCGGGTTTGGGTCTATGCGTGCTTGGTGACGACGTGGATATCAGTCGCTTCTGCGGGTTGGGGTCCTTAGGCCGGTGCGAATGTTCGGGCTCGGAGGGGATGTTGACCTGCGTCTGCAGGCGAGTCTTGACGACGTCGAGGGGACATGTGATGACGCCGGCGAGACCGCCCGCAGCGGCGCCGGTCAAGAGCTCCAGGGGCACGCCGATGTCGCGGCTCTGCTTGTACACTCTTGACCAAGCCTGGAACTGCTCCCAGAACATGAACTGGAGCGCGGAAAACGGCAGGTCTCGATATAGGGTGGCCTTGTAGCCGTGGAAGAGCGCAGAGGTGCCCTCTGTTCGGATGATTGTGCGTGCGGCGTCGAGGGTGCCGCGGTAGTTGTAGCCTGAGACGAAATGGGGGTTGTTGTAGCGCCCCTGGAGTTGCAGTCGGGTTTTGAGGACTTCGGATGGCACGTAGACAATGGAAGCCGCCAGGTCTCCCAGGAATCCTAGAAAGGGGGGAGGTTAGCTTAGTGTCAACAGCGAGGAATCGCAGGTTTGTTCCAATTGTGACTCACCCGCTGAGAGATAAGCGAGATGGTGGTTAAGGCCGTGATCTATCAAGAACCGCTTGCTCCATTCGTATGTGCCAAAGAACATGAGCGTGCCGGGGAATGAACCGCTCAACGCTGGGAGCCAGCCTCCGTACAAGCCCCTCGCAATGCCCTCCTGCCGCCAGATGGTGTGGTAGGATCGTCCCAAGGAAGAGTATTTCGGAGGGAAATGAGGATCTCCCTGCTGTCGCGTCTTGACGGTATCCAGTGAATGCATCAGCATATCACCCGTTGAGCCTCCAAGGCCTCCCGCAATCATTGCCTTACAAGATGCAACCATTAGCCCTGGAAACACATGAAAAAAGGGACCCCTCATTGCAAGAGCCCCAAAATAAACCACAACGTCATAGCTTCGAATAGCAAAGGAACAAAGAAGGGAAGACCAACGTGAATATATGGCGGCCGACCCTCAGCCTCGACATCTTGGCCCTGCATGGCGTGAACAGATTGGCTGTCGGACGAGGCTATCGAGAAGTGGCCGGCATGACGAGGCTCCAGGGCAGTGTCACGGCCTGCCGCCGCAGTGGAATCGCTGGTTGTCGCGCCGTCGGGCTTTGCGGTCGCAGAATTGAAGCCGGCGAGGGGGAATTGCTCTGAGCTGGAGAGGCCTTCGGACATTTGAGAAAGAGGAGAAAGAGCGCCCAATTGAGAGAACTCTCGGCTTTGTCTAGTATGCGAAAGAGGAAGAAAGAAATGACGAAAGAAGAAGAAGAGTAAAAAAAAGGGTCCACGGGAGAAAAAAAAAACAACAGCCCGGCGCACGGCAGCGCAAAGTCGCAACTCGGAACAAAACTTGTCTCCCCTTGTTCGACGGCCGAAATGAAACAAGCGGGAGAGCAAAAATGCTATGGTGAAAAGGTCGAATTCAACGGCAAAGCCTCTTTTTCCAAGGGTCTCGATGCCTTGGGCGGTCGCGTGGGCTCCCGAACGCTCGCTGAGAACTTTTTGCCCTGAGCCTCCTGATAGGCGGTTTTTGGTTGCTAGACTGCGCCACACGTGCTGATCCGCTGTGGCGTGACCGGTGAATTGACGGGGTTTTGCTTCGGTCAACGAGCCATGACGTTGAGTCCCATACTGCAATACTCAATCCAATGCTATAATTGATACAGTGGTATTTTGTTTCTAACTAATGATACATTCATCTGCCAAAGACGCCGCCCAAATGCATCTTGTAGCAGCCCCTATTACTATCATACATGTACACACTCCCGTAACATTGAATCTCATCCATGGTATCCCACACTTGATCATTCCACCAAAGGCCTGTCATGCTCCCACCACTGGACAGGCCCAAATTTCTTCAACGGATACACGATATGCGTCACTCTCCCCGTCAATAATCTTTTTGAAATTGGTCCATACGTGTTGCTGTCCAGACTTGAGCCTGGCGGACCATCTCCTTCCACCCACACGTGTCCCTGCGGTATCCTGACTGTTGGAACGGGATATGGCTTCTTTGTCTTGATGACATCGCCTTCTAGGGCGACAACCCTCTTGACGGCAATTACCTCGGGATGAAATGGGCTCCTATGATGAGACGATTGCATCAGTATATCCCAGTCTCGTAAATATCATATACCAGAGCGACCGTAATTCATCTTCACACTGAAACAGATCACAACAAACTCACCTCAGCGTCACTATCATCCCTCTCTGCAAATCCTCCTGCGGTGACCACTTGTAGTTCAACACCACGTCCCTCCGCAGCGACGAATCCCTATCCGCATTCATAAACGGATACATTGATGACCCGTCCACAACCGTCAGCTCGGCCACGTGCAGGTTGAACCACGCAATCACTGGTATCCACGTCGCAAAGCCGATGAGATTCAGCGCCGTGGTTCGAGAGAAGCTTGGAGTGCCTCCGGCTGCGCTACCTCTTATTCGTGCCCATAGCGAATTGAGTGCCATGGAGGTGCTCCCTAGGAATACTGCAGTGAAAAAGAAATCTCAGGACTAATACAGCTTATATAAATGTCGTCGCAGAGCAGTGAGCAGTGAGTAGCTCAGTCGATCAGTCCATAAAGCGTTGACAATCTTAGAAATAGCTTAAGCCCTTTGCCAGTACTGATTTGGAAAAAAGTTGCTTAGTGGTGGGGTTAGCTCATCCCACAGTAGAGGTAGAGCCTCAGTGACCTCTTCACAAGTGCATTGAAACACCAGGTTGACATGTATGCGGAATCAAAACTACCTGCCCTCAATCGTCACGTCTACGAGCACAATACATGGCGCAATTTAACATTGTTGATTGTTTTTATGGCTTTTTTTTTTTTTCTTCATATACTTAGATTCTCCACGTAAATCAGACGTCGTAGAGTCTCTGCCAAAATCTACCCCTTACAAATATGCCGAAATCCACGGCTTTTCCACCGTCCATCACGCAAAACGACGCCATTACCCGCCACAAAAGCTTCCTAAACCAAATTCTAGGCTCATGCCTCTCATTTTAGTACGAGCGCTGACGGCTTTTTTCCTTCCTCTTTTTTGTTTGTAAAAGATGGTATCCGCTTTCCCCCGGTCCCAAGTGTAAGAACCGCAGTTTCATCGCTGTTGGCATAGAGCTGTGAGACAGCTTAGATTGTCTCGGGAATGTTGTCGTCGCTGTCGCTGACACTCTCGTCACCGCTGACTTCGGCGTTCTCGCGCTCTCTCTTCTCCATGAGTGCCTGCAGCTCGGCATCGTCGCTCTCGGTAACGGCCTTGGGCTCCATCTTGACGGTCAGGTTGCCACCAGCTGCCTCGATGCTCGTTCGGATATCAACAATGGCCTCCTCCAGACGGGTGATACCCAGTGACTTGTCGAGACATGTGCTGGTAAGCACATAAAGTGGCGGCGAAACAAGTCGGACCTTGACCTGCATGGACTCTGTGTTCTTGGCCTCGGCGGTTCGCAGAGCAGCCTTGACAGCGTCGATACCCTCATAACCGAAGCAGGTAACTTCGACGTCGGCACGGACCTTGGTGGGCTGAGGAGTAAGTCGCTTGCTGATGTACAGCTTCAGCTCGTCGTCGACAACCTGGTTGGGGAACTGAATCTCCTCCCACACCTCGGGGTTGCTACATCCACGTTAGTCTGCCACTCATATAAAAATGTAGAATGCTTGACACTGGCCACGTACGTGATGGACAGCTTGAAAGCGTCAATAGCATGGCCATATTTGCGGTTCAGAGGCCAGGCTATGCTCTCGTATAGGGACTCGATGGGAGTTTGGGTCTTTTCGGCAACGTGTCGCATGATGGAGTGGACCATCTTGCTCTTGTTGTAGCGCTCTTCACACTTGACGATATCCTCGGGCGAAACACGTCGTTTTGACAGATCGATGTATCCTGCGATTTAATATGAGCCTCGCTTTTCCATGACATAACTTAGGAACCGATGATCACCCACCCTTCTCCTTGTCCACACGGAGGACCACCACAACTTCGTTGCGTCCGACTCGGATCAGCTTCTGGATACTTCGAATACGTCTTCGGGACAGCTCAGAAAGCAGAATCATGCCGTCGATGTTGTCGTACTCCAGCAGCTTGACGTAGGCACCCATCTCTGCAATCTACCCATTATTTCAATTTTTTGTCAGATTTTCCGTGCATTTCCTTCTGTCGCTCTCTCTCGGATCCGGAGTAAAAACCCACCTGCTTGACATTGACCATCACAAAGCTGTCAATCTCCGGATACTTCTCCTCGTAAAACCGACAGTTTGTTAAAGACATCTTGGCGGTGTTGTTCGACGATAATCTGGGGAAATGAGAGTCGGTTGGCGAGAAGGAGGAAGATAGGAAGTGGGGGCTGGTTTTTTATAGGACCCGAAACTTTCTCTCGTAGCTGCTCACGCGAGTGTCGATGTGATCGCTTGGAAATTGCTGAATTACTCGAAAACGACGGTCGGACAGACTTTACGGGCAACGAGGCTCGTTCGATGTCGACTCGTAGGAAGGACAGAGCTTCTGTATACGCTGCGATTCTAAAAGATTCGAAGTGGGATGAGGAGTCACAATTTTGATAGTATTTTGCGCTTGAGCCAAACCTTCGTGGCGGGGTGGTTGTGGCTCATGCTTCGGTCGATAACGCCAATGCCCACGCCACAGCCATGCTTCTGGCTTATCTGCACGTGACCTCCAAAGTAAACATCCAAAGCTTCCATCCTGGAAGGAGTTGCTGAATCGTCATAGCAGAGCGTGGGCATTGGCAATGGCTCCAGGTACGTTCGCGGCGGCATCTGGCAATTGCGACTTGATGTTTTTCAATGGATAACTGACAAAGGGCTAGCAACGCAATACGAGCTCTCACCGCCCCCCGGCGACGCGGTATCGTCCATCGCATTCGCGCCCGACTCAGGAACGAAGCTCCTCGTCTCATCCTGGGATAATAAGGTGTATTACTATGACATTACAAACGGTCCAGAGGCCTCGAGCCTCGTCAACACATACGAGCACCGCGCTCCAGTTCTAGACGTCTGCTTCGGCGCTGACGACAATGAAGCCTTCACCGCGGGCATGGATTGGACGGTCAACCGGTATTTGCTACCTCCGATCACGAGTTGGCGACAGCTGAGCTACCTGCTGACCATAGAATGACAGCCTCAATCTCGAGACCGGAGAATTAACCCCCCTGAGCAAGCACACCGCCCCCGTCCGCCGCGTTGTATACAGCAGATCTCACGGTATCCTCATCTCTGCGTCTTGGGACAGCACTCTCAACCTGCACAACCTCAACGACCCTTCCAGCAACCCCATTACCATTACCCTTCCGGGCAAACCTCAAGCTCTGGCTGGTAGCCCCAGCAAGGTTGTCGTTGCCATGACGGGCCGCATCATCAACATCTACGACAATAACTCCATCGTCGAGCTCTTCCGTACCGGCAGCACCGAGCTTAAACCCTGGCAACAGCGCGAGTCATCTCTCAGATACCTCACTCGCGCGGTGTCTTGCATGCCCAACGATGCCGGATACGCCACCAGCAGCATTGAGGGTCGTGTTGCGGTCGAGTGGTTCGAGGATACCGCCGAGTCGCAGGCCAGGAAATATGCGTTCAAGTGCCACAGACAAGCAGCCCCCGACGGCGATGGAGATATCGTTTACCCCGTCAATGCTCTTGCGTTCCACTCTGTCCACGGAACATTTGCGTCGGGAGGCGGTGACGGCACAGTGGCCTTGTGGGATGCAGAGGCCAAGAGGAGGTTAAAACAATATCAGAAGTTCCCCAACAACGTTGCCGCCCTGGCATTCTCGAATGATGGAAAGTATCTGGCTGTCGGAGTGTGTCCTGGATTTGAGACTGGGCAGAACGACTACAGCGGGGCTGGACAGACGTCAATTTTCATCAGAGAGCTAGGCGATAACGAGGCAAAGGGCAAAGGCGCCAAATAAACGACCATGATTCGCGAACCAAAGGCCAGTCCGAGTCGGCGTTCGGGTGGGATATAGGATATTTGAATTTGATGATAGCCATGTGACAGTTGATATGCACAAACCAAAATAGGTAATGTAGATACCCATTAATATAATGAGATGGTTATCAATCTCAACTCGGGTCATCTCTCTCACCGTCGTGCCCATGTCACACATTGATTCTTAAAGCTGAAGCGATGTATTGCTGTTTAATATCCTAATACAACTAGCTAAATGCTCCAAGCAAGTCATACCCAGTTCAAGGTTGCGTATCCTTAACCCCTCGTTTCTCGTTACCCAAGTACTGTAATGATGATCAACGACGTTGGCATCACCGGCTCTCAAAATATTTCGCCTTTTCCTCCCATTCACCAGCCAGGGCCGGCGCCACTATGCATACCATGCTCATGATGGATTTGCTGAGTATTTTGGCGTCCTGGCAACCATCTCCAGCACGACGACCTAAAGCGGACGCTCTACTCTCCTATTTTTGTCGGTGCAATAGCCTGTAGAAACAAACACTTCGTTAGATCTCAAACATCATTGCTGGATAATATTGAATAGGGGCAAAACCTACCTTGGGTTCCGAGACATATTCATAGTGAGCAGCAGACTCAAGGAGCCAAATCTTCTGCTGGGATGGGCCTGGTGCTTTACCACCCCACATCATGTTGTGCGGGAATCCGAAATCAAAGGGGTAAGCGCTCTCAATCTCTTCAATGTCCTCTTCAGTCAACTGCAGAGTGAGGGCCTCAATGTTGTGCTTGAGGTGCTCAATCGTCCTTCCGCCAACAATGGGGAAGACGTAAGGGGTCTTTTGAGTCACATATGCCAGAGCGACGCTCGTGAGAACCGTGTTCTTACGTGCGGCAATCTTTTCAAGCACCTTGCTGACCTGAATGTCGGTTTCGGTAGCCTGTACTTTGCGTCCGACTTCGGCCTTGCGCTGCTCTTCCGTCTTGAACTTGCCTGAGCCGAGGGATCCCCAGGGGGCGAGAGCCATGCCCTCGTCCTTGCACATGGGGATGATGTCGCGCTCGAAGTCACGGTTGGCTGCGGACCAGAGGCCTTGGTAGACGGAGAATTGACGCAGCCCGTGGTTTCGTGCATATTCGTTTGCCTTGCTGTAATCAAAACGTCAGAAGACTAGATTAAAAAGACGAACTCTGTGCAGACTTACCTCACCACCCAGGCAGGAGCGTCACTGATGCCCAGATACAGAACCTTGCCAGACACAACAAGGTTGTTCAATGACTGCATCACCTCCGGAATTGAAGTACCGAAATCCCACCAGTGCACGTAAAGCTAGGATGGATTAGTATCATGATCCAGAAACTAATAATATGGCGTAGATTGCCTCACCAGATCGATGTAATCGGTCTGCAGCTTCTTCAGACTGGCCTCAACAGATACGTTTAGACTCTTTGTTCCGTTTCCGGTGAAGTTGGCGGCGATATGAGGACGAACGGGTCCCAATTTGTAGCAGGTAGTGTACTTTGTTGCAATGACTAGACAAAATATTTAGTAAGTTGATGTTGGATGATGAGTAGCTTGGTCTTTGGTGAGACATACTCATCTCATGGCGGTTTCCCCTCTTCTTCATCCAGTCACCAATGATGGCCTCGGACTCCTCGAACTGGTAGTTGTTTGAAGTGTCAATGAAATTGCCACCCTGTTCGTAGAAAAAGTCCAAGATGGCTTCCGAGGCTGCCTTGTCGCAGTCTCCCATGAAGTCCTTCCTATAAAGCAAGGTCAGCAACGATTATATTTTCCCGCGTTTAACATAAAAGCCATTTACTCACCAATTTGAACCAAAGTTCATGGAGCCCAAGCACAGCGGGCTGACTCTCACGGAGGCATTTGGTGACAGCAACCGGTAGCGGTTGAGCGGGCTCACGGGAGGAGGAGGACCAGGGAAGTAGCTCATGTTGACGAGTCGGTGATGTGGTTCCTTTTAGTTACTTCCAAGGGTGTGTAGGTATCTTTCCTTTTCTTTTTAAGCTTTTATCTCCTAGCAACGTGATAGGATCAGGTTGCGGGAATGTGCTTCACTGTCAGAGGAGAAGGTCAGTTGAGGAGATTGATGGGTTCAAGTTGAGCTGATGGCGAGGAGTTGCGGCGCTTTATAGCTGCAAAACGCAAACGCAGGATGCAACAGCTGCTGCTCGCCAAGTCCGCCCAAGACGGTGCTCTGGCCAAAAATTGGCTCATCGCGTGGCGGACTTGAGCCACGCAATATGGGCAATCGCACTCCAGAGTTGCAATGAGTTGAGGCGATCCAAGCGGGCAGTTGTTGCGGGTGCCAATCCCCAGACATAACAACAGCAAGTACATGAGCATCTTGCATGCAGCAGACAAACCAATTACAAGCAGGCGTTTATTGCATGTACAACAACTGTGCCCTGTACCAAAACAACCGAAACAAAGGTGCCCATTCCTCCAAAGTTCAGGTCCGCACAGCCCTCGGTCAATCTCTTAATTCCATGCGGTAGGTTGCATTTCAGCTCCATGCTAAACTCCGAATTAGAAATGCGACGTTTCGCAAAGCGCATCCGGATGGAGCACCTCGGGCCGCCAAACACCGGGACTTGGTGATATTTTCGGACTTGTGAAGCGGGGTTGTTGGTGGCAGAAGCTCATGCTGTCTCAACAATCCATAAAAGCAAAACACAACGGCGAGTTGTCCAGGCCCCTGAAATGCACGGTGATGTGATGTGTCAAAGGCTTGAGAGGGGAAACTCCGCTGCTGAACAAATCGTGGCGTATGTATCGACTGATCATGGATCTAAATCTGCCTAATACCTGGATGACCTGCATCCCGTGTAAGTGACCTCGGACTTGGTATAATTATATGTCATTACCTACATGGACTACTGCAACCCTAAACCGAGACTACATACATGTACTATCCGTGCTACGATTTTAACACCGAAGTGCGACGTGCAGCAGGGCCTAAAGAGTTAACATTGCCCGCCACTGTTCCTAGAGACAGACGTACATCACCACTCTCTGACAGACTATATCCGGAAAATAGAAAGAGGCTTGCGTCTATTTGGGGACCCAAGTGGCTACAAAATCGCAACACAAAGACTCATTTCAGCCTATCAACATCGAAACTGGTTCAAAACGAATAATGTTGCATGCTAACTGACTGTCGAGCCGTCCACACACACACAAAGCAATTGAAGCGACGAATCAACAAGAATTCCGTCCAACGGAAAAGCTATGCGCCTGGCAACTCAACCGGCGGAAAAGCTATAGTTTTACAAGCAATAGGTCAAAAATTATGGGCAAATGCGCCTCTGTCTCTAGTTTGGATGTCACTCGGATAATATTCAAGCCGCCTCTTTTGTCTAGACACGATCGTCGTTGCGGATGTCGATAAATGTTGACCATAGGACCACCATTATCCCGACTTGCTCGCTATTAAATAACTTCATTTTGGTAAAGCTGTATGAGGAGTTTTTGGATATTCCATTATACACACTTGCCGCCATATGTCCTACTATGCATTTGTTGAGGCTACCAGCTTAAAAACTGACGTCTCACCAGAGAACCTCGCTGCCAGCATCAACTTTAGTCGGCCTTCCAGACGTTGCGTTTTGAGATGCTCCCAGGATCTCATCCAGCTCAAGGACTGGCTTTGTGAAGCTAGACCTCGGCGTCTCATTAAGCCAGAACTACAGGCTATCTACTCTGTGATTAGCTTCAACCAGCTTCGCAATCTAGCCACAAGTTTCTCCACAGTACTCTTCCCGTCGACAGTTTACAGAGTTGGCTTGCCATTGTCACTCTAGAAGATCCGATTCTCAAGTCGAGTGGTGTATTCATCAGCGCTTGGAACGCGAAGGCCGACTCCGGGACATACCGTGATGTCGGCGTCGCAGATCGAATCACATCGAGACTCTTCTCCTCTATATATATTTGTGATACCGAAAAGCAGATGCAGAAGCTCAAATAGGATACCTTTGATGTCCTTTTGCTATTCCAGATCCATCGTCTCGAACAGGTTTGCCAACCTCAAGTTGATCCTTGTCCATCCCCACCCATTGCAACGTTTCCATATAACAGTTCTCGAAGCCGGACTTTGGATAGAGATCTCTCGCTTCATTGTCTTCATGCCTGCTATTTCTTGAGTGTGACAGTGCAAATCTTGTCAACATTCCTAATTTGGCCAGCACCTCTACTGCTGCCAGCGCGTCTTCGAAGAATAGCCTTAGCAAACTGTACTAGCCCTTGAATATCTCACTAAATTCTTCAAATGGGCAAGTCCTTACCCAAGGATCCAATAGGCCAAGCTTAGTGTTAAATGTTGTTCCAGAATACATGCTCTATAGTGGGCTGTAGCTGCTTTATGCGTAACGGATCAGTTATATATATCGTTGGCATCGGTATAATTCAACAGAACGATCTATATTTCCAACAACTACGTTAATCGATAGATTTCAGTGAGTAACTTTATCACGGTGGTAACTACAAAAATACTTTATCATGTAATCAATTCCTGGTCAACGGTTGACTATAGCTAAGCTATTTGACTGAGTGCAGAGAATGGCACATAGTTTGATGCCCACTTGGGTTTATTTGATAGGAACGGGGCCATTAAGAGCAGGCAGCCGACCATAGCATTGCCAAGAACTAATCTGATCATTGAACTCGGGAAGTTGAGTGGTAAGGTCGTCAAATCCAGGATATAGAGAGTCAAATGATGGGCCATTACAGTTGATATGTCTATATCTATTAGTAATTGCTCTATACTGTGGAATAATGTAAGGGGAACCCATGAACTGCAACTTACTGAAAGAAGCGGCAGTTTCCGGCCTCTTTATTTGGTTGTAGGGAGGATATCTTATCGTTGTAGCCATCCGGAACGTTGACTTTGAGATAGATTAGCCAACGATCTTATCATTTGGTGATTTAAGCTAGTGGCTCCGTGAGCATTAAAGAGAAACTTACCACATTCGTTGTAATTAGATAGCACAGTATTACAAGGCGGGCCAAAGTTCACGTCTTTGCAGACACGGACCGAAGGGAATACTCTAATGATCACCGGAGGACCTGCTGGAAGACCTACTGGGGTGGCTAACACTGCTCCAGCAAGAAAGGACACGATCATAGCAAGCCTGGAAAACTCCATTTTGGAAAGGGATTGATGGATTGTAAGTATCAGTGCTTGATAGGCTTTATTCGTAAAAGTGAAGAACTTCCTGGGATACTTTATTTGGCTAAATTACAAGAGAAGCCATTGCTCTATTTATACATTCAAGTTCTACAATATTGTACGTATATGCATCACCAAGCTGGAGTACTTCAAGATAGGCGCAAGGGAATCTTAACAGTATTCCGAAAATAACATTCCTATACTCTTTGTTACATGATTGGTTGTAACGACTAGGATCTGAAATGTCTGAGAATACGAAGTGTTCTAGAACATTTAGCTTTGCAGTACATTTTGCAAATCTCATGTAACACTATCACATCCTTCGAAATATCATTGGCTTCATAAGTTCGGATTTAGAACATGGCTTGGGAGAATCATTCCATAGACTTTCACAGCTGGGTGTAATCGAATTCTAAGAATAGAAGACAGTTGACCTATGGCTCTATACCTACTAGGTACTATGCATCAATCATTTTAAGGTAGGGAGGGCCCAGTTCACATTCCAACATTAACCACGTGCCTCCGTCTCCGCCATGTTGAAATACTGGTAGGATTCTCGTAAGCTGTCTAGTAGGACTGCGGATGGTACAGCACTCGTTCAATCTATGTCTTCTTTTTATTGTGTGGGTGTGTAAGTGAATTCATGTGGTTTGGTACTATCGCTGTGCGTATGGCAGGTAGCTTCATACTCCAACAATCGGCTTTTGTTGGCATCCTTGAACCAAAAGAAGAATTCATCAAGACAAGTTCAATCCTAGGCCACACGAAATCTTTTTGTCATCACTACTAGGTATGCTTTGGCAAGCTTCTTCATATCTCAATCCAACCCATGGCCTTTTCCGGGTAACGGAGGTACGTACCGATGTGCTGCTGCACCACACTTTGGCGGGGTGAGGTACGTACCCCCGCAGCTACCATTGAAATTCTCCCACTACGAGGTATAGCCGAAATATTTGCTCCATCATGCCATGTCCAGAAATCTTACGATAGCTCCGGACAAGATCAAACCGCACTTCACCACCTTGGATGCGCCTAGAATCGCTCAATCCGCCGAATCCCAGAAGCTCAGCTGCAGCTATGGGCCGTCGACATGGCCTCCACCCCTCCCGTTCCTTCTAAAGCGGCGCTCAATGCCCTTCGCGGCGTCCTCTTGACCACTTCATGTTCCGTCGTCTTCCTCGCCGAAGAGCGTCGCCGCCGACTCAAGATTGCTCGCGCCGCCATTGATAATGCGCGCAAGCTGCATACCGTCAAAAGCAGCCGGGGCGCCGTCGCGCTGAGCGAAAGCTGGGAGGATAGGCTGGCGGATCTCGGGGATGAGGTTTTATCGCTGCCGTCTGCTTCGCGCCCCAAGAATTCCTATCGGAGACGACGCCGGAGCAACTCTTCCAATACTCTGCTGAGCGGTGGAGATATCCATGCCAGCAGATTTTCATCCGATCATCGTGAAACTACCAGTGGGATCGCGGCTCCCGGCACGGAACAGAAGACTGCCCAAGAGGGACAGAAAACCAACTTCGGATTAGATACAGCCAGGCTTATTCTCCCATTGGCTGATATCAGGCAGTTGGATGTGTCGTTCAAATCTTTAGCAGCTTCCGCAATACCAACTCTTCCGCTGAGTTCCAGGGAAGAGGACTTGCGCAAAATCGAGAAGGATGTGGATACGAGGGTGAAGGTGTCTCTGCATAGAACTACACTACGCTCTCTAGACTCGAGGGTTGGCTCGGCATCTTTTCATGAGCTTCTACGGCCTGATTCTTCTGTTCCGGCACGCCTATCTTTGACGAACATGCCGACTCAGGACAACACCACTCAATCGCGTCATATTGGTAAGATTGCAGAGCTCGAACAAGTTCTACAGGATTTAGAAATGGGCCAGCCAACACACATTTCAATGTCTGAAATGGTGGATTTGGCTCTTGTCCAGCTACAAAGTTTATCAACATCACGGCCTACAACCCCTACATTAAGCAGTCTTGTCAAATCAAACGGATTGCGGTTACTGAAAATTACGATTGAATCCGAGCCTACTAAAACAGACACCGTTCTTACAGCCCTACTCCCAAAGTTTAAAGACCCTATTCAGATCTTGTCACCTCTAACAAAGTGGCTATGGGAGAAGAAGGATAAAAAAGGCTTAGAGCGACTTCTTCAACTCCTGTCCGACCGCAAACAAACACGGTTCTGGATGCATGGCATGACGCTCTATCGGGTGCTTTCAGGTCTCGACGAGGTCATGGGGAGCTTCAAGGATATCAAACACTTGTATCGACTTCTACAAAGTGCCGGACTGTACCAGAGAATTGTTGTACCTCCCAATATCGAATACAAAATACGTCGCCTTATGGTATCCAAGGCTCTGAAAGCAGGAGACGATGCCTTTGCTCAGGAGGAGATGAAGAGCCTTTACGAAGTGGATCCAGATGCAGTCAAATCTGATATAAAGCTCCAGAGCAGGCTAATAGTGCGGGAAGCTGCTCTTGGCCACTGGGAATCAGTCCGCAATGGCATAGAGGCGCTTGAGGCTACTGACGATACTAAGTCAAACGACTTACGATACATGATTAGCAAAATCACGGATGTATTTGTGCAGACTTGCTCCTCAGAAGGGCTTGAGGCTCTCCTTAGAAGATTTGTGCGCAGTTACAAAATACCCCTCAAGTCTAGATGGGTTAACCTCGTTTTGGACCGGCATGCAAGCCGACATGATCTTGACTCGATGTTTTCATGGCTGCAGTTCTGCCATGATGCCGGGTTTCGGATGGATGACACTTTTATGCAGCGATTCTATTCCGGCTGCCGCAAATACTGGAGCTTCTCAGACAAAACTATAACAGATCTACATCAAAATCTCCAAGAGTTGTCGCCGGCTATCTCGAAACTGCCACCTAGTAAAGCTGATGGAAAGGACTCGACTGACGTCCCGCCTCCTTTACTTGAGTCTCGTCTATGGTTGTCTGAGGCTGACGCTTTCGAGTGCATGGAATGGCTCTCTGTTCGGAATGAATGGGAGCGCGTCTGTGAAGCGTATAGCCGACTACAATCAAGCGAGTTGAAGCCATCAGTCCGCTGCCTTCGTCTAGCAGTCATAGGGCACATCAAGAGGCAAGATGGAAGCATTGATGAAGCAGCATCGCTTATTGACGAAGCTCGTGGGAAAGGCCTCGATGTGACGGAAGCCCTGACCCCTCTTTTACTAGCAAGGCTTGAGAAGGGGGATGATGCAGGCGATTTGATCAAGCACGCTCTGCGTCGCGGCGCTCGCATTCACGACAGTGTGTACAACAAAGCTGCGCAAATACTCTCGGCTAATGGCGATTTGCGAGGCGCTGCCACCATGTGCGAGGTAGCTGCCAGAGAAAACGGAAACGGAGAGCTATTGTACAGCGAGTACAATTTTTCCAACCTGGTTTTTGCATATACCGGCTCCGCCAGCTACAATGCCTTGAAGTCTATCCTGTCCAACTTTACGTCGGAAATCCAATGGTGGCGCGGCAGCCGGGCCTGTAAAGAGAGCATCAAGCTGGCCATGAAGACAACGGCGATGCGAGCCGTGGCACATCCCCAAGAGAAGAATGACCACAAGGATGCTCTCTTCAAGCTCGATGAAGCCCTCATTCATGTCAAGAAGTGCCGCTCAACCAAAGATGATCGAAGGGCGGTGACGGAAGCATTCATACGGGTGATTAGGCCACCGGCAGCCGAATCTGAGCAGGATCCCGCAGATGCGCGGAAGCCAAGCCTAGCTACGGCGGAGATATCACTGCCAGAGCTATCGGAAACGAAAACTTACCAGAGATCGGTTCTAGTGGCTCGTCAAGGATTGGCAGTTGCCGGGGAAGCATGATGAACAAGGGGGATGGCATGTATATACATGATTCATATTGATATAACCGTACGAAAGACTATGTAGTCGACTGAAAGCATCAGTATACAGAGCAAAATAAATGCTACTAGAAACTATTGGCTGAATCTGGAACGAGAAATGCGTCTTGCAATACGTACGACATTATTGTCGCCATGAATTTTATCCAACGTAACGACACATTCATGATTTGAACCAACATCTTGAAAATAAAAACCAGCGAATACTCTTAGTTCTTGTACAATAGTATACAAGTAAGAGCTTGGGAGTATATGTCCTCGATTCATAGACACATCGTCTCATCAGAGACTCGATAAATAGATGAAATACCCGACGGATATCGCAAAAGGGAACACAGAGCGACGTTCTAAACGGTGCCACTAGGGGTACAACAATGACCCATGGGAATTCACACGCATTCAATTGGTATATGTTGCAAGCTAATATGTATTTAGATGAGCAAACGAGGTGACCTTTCCATTTTACATCAAGAATTGTCTAGATAAGGAGCTTTTATGTTGTTCAATAACAGCACAAATCGGGGGCATTGTCTTTCCAAGAGAAATGATATTGTGTAATGATTGCAATTATTCAGTTTGATGCTTTCTCTTCATGGTTGCCATCCATTTTCCACGTTGGACCAACAAACTTAATACAAGGTTAATAATCCTCCTCATTCCGCATCGAAATATTTCCGATATAATCCTTTTATTTATAATTCTTTTATTTTAAATTCATCTTTTATTCATTATCTTTTCCTATTTCCTATTTCTTTTTTTCTTTTTCTTTTCTATTTCTCCGACATACATTAATTATGCAGCATCACTTCTCAATTCCTTGTCCTGACATGTCCAAAAGATCCCTCGCATCGGCAATCAAATCTAAGCCCGGCCAGTCCCTCTCAAAACAAGGTCTCGTGATGGACGATCCAAAGTCTTTACGGAACAATCCTTCAGGACTACACTTCTCATTTCTAGCTACCGTGAAACAAAATTCGTATCTCAGTCTCTCTCCGGGCCTGTGATTTAGATGCTCATTCTCGATTGGAAGTGAATGTCCGAAGGATAGGGTTACATATGCAGATGCAAGCCAGGGAAGCATAGGGAATACTTGGCAAGGGTCTTTCGGCATCGTCGGAATGCTGCTATCATGGGTCAATCACGTTCGGCATCTTTTGGCAAAGTCAATCTCGGTGGTTTTCGGCGTCGTGCCTCATCTTCATGATTGTAAGGTGGTCATCGGTGCTGTAAGTGGTGATAATGGCCAGTGCAGAGCAGCATGTGAACGAATTTTACTCTCACTCAAAGTTCTACGAACCAGAACTAAGTTGGCCAGTAAGAGGACAGAGAAGGCAACTTATAAAAATAAAACCAAAAGGTAGTATTACTCCTTCGCACCGCAAGTGCCGAAAAAGCCGTATGCAAGTTAACGATTAGTTTCAAAGTCAACATTGGAAGAAACAACTAGTTCGCACCAATTGCATCGTAACGCTAGACCATGATCCGCCAAGATTGAATCGCCCAAAGACGCCATGTTCATTTATCTCATTCAATAGCCCATGTAGGCTGCATGAAGTGCAGAGCCGCAATCTTCAACGGTCCCTGTTTCTGCTCGCTTTTCGCTTTCCGCATCCCCCATCTCATTCATTGTATTGTGTGCCTGTTTAGTTTCTCCGGAGATCCGTCAAGTAGCTTCGGCCAAAAGTCTAATAATTGCGGCGCCACGACGATGCGTGCCTTGATTCGCAGACAACATGCTTTGCCTCGCAGGTTAGCAAGAAACGCTCAATTGGCGCTTATATGCTACAAGTCTGGGGGAACGGCCATATTCAACGGTAAAAAACAGCCTTTCAACGGCTTCCCTGGGGAAAGCGGGAAGAGGAGCCGTGCTGAGGTGGTTCGGTAGCTTAATAGCTGCGATGTGTTTGTGCAGAATTATATATGGAGGCGGGAACGGTAAGAATACGAGAACTGGGGCGCAATGGCTTGGGGCAGGCAGCACAGCTCTGGCACTTTGCGGAGAATTTATTATTGAATCCATATTTGTTTGATTTTATCTATAGTTATTTTATTTTATCGTATTTGTGTCAGGTCCAATGCAGGTCTAGACTTGGCAATCTGATATCAAGTCGCCTCAGCGGGCGCCGTCCTTGGGTAAAAGCTGCTCGGCATGCCAACCGAATGTGCACGCCAACCTCCATTTCTCCCATTTCTCCGCAGACAATGGTTTACGGCAAAACATCCTGCAGCCATCAACTGTCACGAAATCTCGATATAACAGCGATCAGCTGGCTCGTTGCACGTAGGTAGATGTACAGAGTCCATGGCGTCAGGCTGCGGTAAAACGATCATCAGGATCAGAGGGGTGTTGCCTAAATAGGAAAGCCTCCCAAATTGACTCTCAACGTGTCCGCTGTTTGTTATTCTTACAACAGTGGCTGGAATATCCCAACGCAATTTGATGCTGTTGGTTCTGATGGAATTTGATCTACTCTACTATTTCAATTGCCGTATTCTCTTCCCCCTCCATTTTGCCAATTGAGGGCAAGCCCTGGGGAGACGTCCCGGCGTTTACAACAACAAAAACAACGAAGCTTTACTGCGGATGAGGGGGGCAGACAAGCCGAGAAACAACACCATGATGTCATGGTTCACGATGACAGAGGCAGCCCGGATCAGCAACGGCAAGGCACGTGAACGGCCCTTCCACCCCCTGAGAATTGCATATCGCATGCATTGTCATCTTTCTGTCTGCTCTTGGCCCAAAGCAGCTCTGCACCACTGCATAGGCCCGAAAGGTGGTTGAGGCCTGCATCATTGGTGACGTTTGGCTGTCCTGCTCCTGCTATCAGGGCCAATGGTTCATGTAGTTTGCCACTGCGGCACAGGTAGCTGCCTCTATATCATTGTCTAGCCGAAGAGAACCGCTCCAACCGACAGTCCATGTCCAGTAGAGCGCGCAGCTGAAGAGCGAAGTGAACAAGGTTTTGCTTCCCTTGGAAATACGCGTCAGGTGAGCAACAAACGATGAGGCACAGAGAATATGATGAGGGCAAATCAAATCCCCAGCGTACCGTCGATGGCTGGCTGCTGGTAGTAAGTAGTAATACGAAGTGCTGAGCCCCCCTCATTGCACCGGAATCTGCTTGTCCCCTTGCAGCCAGTTTGCGCTTCGTTTGCGCTTTTCCCCCGCTCTGTGGAGGCGATGAAAAGAGAATCACATGAGAGGGTGAAATTTTCAGGTCTCGTCGCGCTTCTTACTGGAGGATATTCCTTTCTTAGCACAGGTTGGGGGGATGGCGCGTATTGGTGGTTAATTTGACTGTTAGCCTTCAAAGTTTCGGTCGCATTTTTAATCTACCTAAATGTATTTGCCTATTTTATCTTCAGCTTTTAGCTATTAATTTTTTATTCCCGCGATTTATTTTATCTATTTATCTATATTTAAATCCTCTGGCTGATCGGCGCCATACCACTTCGCGCAATGCAATCCGACACAAGCTTCTGCTCGTTCGAAAGGCTATTTTTCCCATCGACATGTGTCAGCGACAAGAAAACAACGTTCATCCCATGCAAATCAAAACACAATCGTAAATCAAGTGACAGCGCACGCGCCCAAGGGCTGCAGCGGGATGAAGGTATAATAAATTAATCAGCATGGGTCCTTGGATGGTCGAATGTCACTTCGTCATCGAACGGCTGCAGGCGTA
The DNA here is from genome assembly GCF_003025095.1 of Trichoderma harzianum CBS 226.95. Taxonomy (NCBI): domain Eukaryota; kingdom Fungi; phylum Ascomycota; class Sordariomycetes; order Hypocreales; family Hypocreaceae; genus Trichoderma; species Trichoderma harzianum. The sequence goes on along the minus strand of NW_020209252.1, from coordinate 442,512 downwards.
GGGCTGGTAGTTGATCAACTGCGGGTTCGATGCGATAGGGCCAGCGCACGCAAAATAGGTACAGCAAGCAGAAGCAAGTAAAATACGAAGTTACAGGGATGCGAGTCTGTGCCTGTGACTGGGCCGATTAAGTGATGAGCACATGCTGATGCATGCACAGCGCCGAGGGCCATGCCGCGTCTGCCATCTATCCCGTTTCCCCTGAAATGACAACAGATAGATTACTTTTCATGTGCTTCTCATGGGCAAGCGACGAGAAATTGAAGCTGTTCCGAAATGCTCAATCCAACCGACAACAACCGTGTTGGTTTACGAAACCTTTTGCGCTTGTCTTATTGGCGGGAATAAGCCGAGGGCCAAAGTCGGGGAGATAAAAGCAACACAAGTCCCTTGTGAGAGCCAACTTCGGTAGCAACTCCGAGCAAAAAGACTCTCAGCCTCTTTTGTCCTCGGTGTAGCTGTCGGGTGGCTTCCGGACGAGGCAAAAAAAGAAAAGAAAAAAGAGGCACCTTTAATTGTTGAATAAATGTTTTGTTAGTTAATCCCATCAACGCCTCGATACGCGCCACAGCAAACGCCGCTGAGAATCTCGCTTGACTCGGCAACAAGATGCCGCAGCGGCAACTTCTCAGCAGTTAATTAGGCCCTGAATCTCGAAAGCCTCACTTTCGCAATAAGCTTTAGCTGTGGTTACGTTGCTCCCGAATCTTCCCCACGGGCTGCGGCGAGCTCTCCAGGCCCCAGGGGTCTTCAGAATGCGTCACGCGTACAACATCAAAACAGATGAACAGGCAATTTAGAGATTCGCATTTAATGACAAGCAAGCTTTCGGAGATGCTACTCGTCAAATAATATAATTGATTAATCCTGCTTACTGGGCAAAGCTTGCCCAGCTTACCTCATATGAAAAAGCTGCGTCACGCGCGTCCGCAGCAAGCGTTTAGGGTCAGCGACAAGTCAACTGAATGCGCACGTGTAAAGCCAGATTCGCTCGCTGAAACAAGCGACCGAAGCGGGCTCAGATCCGGCGCCGGGCTCCATCTTGCTTGCCGAGCGCGACCCGGGAAATCGATCCGCAAACCGGACATGGAGCCGGGAGTCGCGCCACGCCTCAGCCAATGTCATGCTTCTGAATGTCATCAAATCGGACTAAAGGGTGGTTTCGCTTGCAGTTGGTGAGAAAATACGATGGTTACGATGATAGAGGGAGGGTGTATCTTGTAATTCTTGATTTTGCTTCATTTGTAAACATCTTGTTTTAAACAAACAGAGTATCGCCTGCAACCGATGTCATCTTGGGTGAGACTGTATATTTGCCTTTCGCAGAAAGAAGCAAGGCGTAGTAATGCTCGCTTAATCATAAGCAACGCAAAAGGAAGTTGAAATATGGGCAAAAGGAAGATGAGAAGGCTCTCGTAATTCAGCCGACCCCCGGTAATAAACTGAATGGGCGTAGCGTCGAAAGAATTCATCCGCAACAGGTCCAATTATACATCCCCCGTGTCCTTTCGTGGCTGAAAAGCCTCTCTACAATCTTACTGTTCTGTGTCCCAAACAACAGCGCCACAAGCAACTTTGCGCGATTGTGCTAAAGGGAGCATTATCCGCCCTTCCCGCGCAGTTAGATTACAGGCGCATACTCGAGATTCACAACGTGGGCAAACCGCCTAAGCCGCCCAAACCGCCCAAACCGCAAAGCCACCGGCTAGAAGCCACATACGCGGCTTTTGCGGATTTCGCGGGAGTTCAGCTTCATATATCTCTATGCCGCAAGGGGACGCCGGCATGCGGCAACAACTGCGGTGCGCTGCCACGTGTGGCGGCGTTTGCTTGAAGACAATCCCAATGTGAAAGAGGCCGCAGAGGCTGAATGAAGTTGGCTCCCTCCAGCAGATACAACTGAAGTTACAGCACAACTACAAGTGTAGACAAGATAGTAGCCTCACATGAACACTCAACAGCTAAAAGTAAACCCAATGCTATGGATAATAGGTAGCATTCAAGAGCCACTTTTCTGGTTCAGTCAACAACAAGCTTATCAACTGTCTGACTTACACAACCACACAACCCACCCCCATTCTTAGTCAAAAGAGTTCAAGCTTCAGGCAACGAGATATTCACAATGCCCCCACCGAAGGAGTGGAACGTGCCAACTTGCCTCATTGTCCTCTGGCTAGACCGCCCATCCAAAAAGACCAGCGAGTTTCCGTCGGAGAATGACATTCCGGTGGGAAACGGCGGAGACTGCCATTAGGCTAATGAGCGGTATGGGCTGACAATGTTTGGCCCCCGTATTCGGGTTTAAGCCATAGCTGACTTGAACATGCATGCCACACACTCCACCACCCATTGACCAAAATTACCCCAGTGGCGACGGGTTTCCCACGTGTCGCAGAAGCATTCTAGAAGAATGGCTGAAAGCGGGGTCTCGACACCCTCTTTGTCCTTTGTTCTTTTTCTCTGGCGATTTTCTGCGGTCTCCCACGTTTGAGTTTAACGCCATCTCCGACATTCCAGCCCAGCCCGCCTTGGATGTGTCATGTGGAAGGGGACATGACTATGTTAGGCTGTTGGCTGGCAGAAGCAATGAATAATGAAATACCCCAAAGGCCCGCCGGAAGAGGAAAAGACAACGTAAAGACATGTCACCGTTCCCAAAGTCCCTCTCCCACCCCAGAGAAGGAGGTTTCTTCCTCTTAGGGATGTAACGCGACAACAAGCGTTTGGGGTCAACTAGCCAAAACAGGCAACTTTAATATCGGAGCGGTTCTTGTGTTGAGACACGTTGCGGCACGTCGCAACCTCCATTTGTTGCAATCCCTGTCAAATGTAACCTCTGCGAGATAAGAGAAAATGCTTGTTTGTTTCCCATGTGCCTGTACCATATCATATCATATCAAAGTAGGGGATCTTTGTGACAAGGAGAGTAAAGCCAAGAGAGGCGGTATCGTTTCGACTTGCTTGATGCGGTGACAGTCTGCTACGGTACAGCCCCCCAAGCTTCGTATCATCAGTCAATAGGATTGATCCCAAAAAGCATCGTAGCCACGAGACTCATTCTCCGTCCGGGAGACCCCCGAATCACCGCCGTGCCACCTGCAGCCACATTCACCCTCGGCTGGTCTTGCAACCGACGATGGCAAACAAAGAAAGCAAACAATTCTTTTATCCTGCCACATGAATGCCACGAGGCGATGTCATCTCCCATCCAGCCACCTCGCCGAACAGAAACTTGTTACCGAAAAGAAAAAGAATAACCGATCATCTCCATAGAAATCGCGGAGTACCGCACTAGATGGGCAAGACGAAGCGCGGCCGAGAAGTCACCGACGCGCCACAAGTTGCTTCGGAGTGCTGCCGCTGACAGGCCAGATGTCAGTGGCGGTGCGATACTCCGCGTGTTGTCTACTTTGACAGATGTAGCTGTGGCTGGAGAAAAGGAAAACCAACGTTCTGTCTGTTGCCACTGGGTGAATTGCCTGTTTGAGCAAGGAAATCCGGGTGCGCGAAAAGGCTTGAATGCTTTGTCAGAAAAGGCACGTATTTTCCAGACACTTCCGCGGGAGCGACAACCAAAAAAGATGTCAAATAAAATAAAAAACAATACTAAAATAATTCCAGAAAAAAAAGGTAAAATAAAATACTCAATTTATCATTTCATCAATTTTTTTTTTCTCAGCTTATTCCCCCTTCTTCAGGGCATTTGTCAGGCGCATGCGTGCAAACAAGGAAAAGACTCGCAAACAACCGAAATACAGACATGTCAATCCAAACCCGGCAATGACGTAGCCACACAACTTCTCCCCATTGGCCTACCATTGATTCACTTGCGATCGAGGTTCCGAGGCTTGTTCCCCCCTTTTCGCAAGAATATGACCGATTCAAGAAAAAAACCACTAACATCCCCGAAGAGGCGCACAGGCTAAGTCAGTCATTCATTCAGTCCATTCTCTGGTTTCGGTATTTTCCGTTCATTTTAGTTTTGATTATTTCTTTTTCTTTCCCACCGCACCGGCAGCCCCTCTTTTTCTTCGGACCGTAATGCAAAAGCTCATCGGTGAAAGGGCAAGCCCATAATCATCAAGCCCAAACTAGTCCGCAGCGCATTAAATACATCATCTACAGCTGCTCAAGTACAGTTACGTACAGCCGCACTTGGAGGGGGGGTAAGCCTTTGGTTCTTTTCTTATTTCATTGCGGCCCAATTCGTGGGATTCTTTTCATCTCGGGAGGCGTGCGCCCAGCAAAGAAGGACGAGAAAGCAAAAGGAAAATTCCCGGGTTTCAATGCCGAATGTCTTTTTTTCCTTATTTCGCTTTGGCTTGGTAATATTACCGTATACTTGGGTTGGCGTACGAAAAGAATAATAATCATAATTGTTTAATTCATTTATTTTATTATTTGTTTAATCTCTTTATTTTATTATTTCCACGTTTTCGATCTGGGGAAAGCAAGATCGGCCAAACTGTGTAGTTCTGTTCCTGTCACATTGGACCTTGCATGTTACCTCTATTCACACAATCATCACGCACTCAATGCTGATCCAATCCTCTACCGCAACATGACCATCCGCTTGCAAAAAATAAATAAAATACAACAAAGAAATAAATTCGTTGCATCACTAGCTCATCAAGAATATAAAATAAATTAAAATAGAAAAATCTGAAACGTCTCTCTGCAGCCAACATGTCTCGCCCTTCACCGCCACGCCCATTCCCATCTCCATGCGCATGAAAAACTGACCCGATGCACCATCCAGAAAAGAACAAAACATCCCTTAACCCGCAACCAAGCCCCGAAAGAGAAGCCAAACTAAGCATCCAAAAAGCCGGATCTAGGTTGAAAATCCTCCATCGGCGCTCGGTACGCCATCGCCGACGTGCAGTTTCTCTCGCTACGGCTTTCCTCCCCCGGGGGCGCTGTGCTTAGCTTCCGGTGAGACTAAACTACTGTACGGTAAATGCAATGCTGAAGAAAAATGACTGGCTCTGGATTGGTGGGCTCTTAAAGTATTCTTTTCGGGTTGGCATGAGCGCCCTTCTAGACGGATCGTCGTCCGAGTCATTTGGACCCCTATGTTGTGTTGAGACGCCGGTCCTGACGTAAGGACCGTCACCGGCAGTCTGCTGGCTTGTAAGCCGGGCGCTGCAGCACTTATTCGCTCGTGACTCGCCGTAGCTAAAAAAAAAAAATCCAAAGCAGTAGCATCGTCATGCACGCATGCATGCTGCCAAGACAAGGCTTCCCAGCCGAACAAAAAAAAAAGGGGAGGGAGCAGCTGGGCGAAGAATAGTGAGGGAGGTGTCAGAAACAAATGACAAGGCTGAGGGATTCAATGACAACACACTCCTCCTCCTTCATCCCACGCCCCCAGAAAAGCCGGCTTCTCGCAATATCGCCCAAAACTGCAAAAGAAGAACAAGCTCGCCCAGGGAGTTAAAAGTTTCAAGGCCATCATTTCCCCATGGGGGGTCACTCGGAAAGGGAAATCGTCAAAAACCCTGACGCACGCCCGCCCTCTAATTTCCGTCTCCAAGCAAAGCCGCTAAAGGCCGCTTTGGCGCGTGATGAATTTATTTCCCTTCTATGAACGACGCCAACGGAAACGGAAGACGGGAGACGGAAAGAGTAGGGAGACGAAGGGAGACGCCAGAGCCAACGAACAGGCAACAGAATTCATCCCATTGCCCGAACTACAAAGTGTTGTTCTTGGTCTTCCAGTAGTGTAAAGAGAAGTGTAAGTGGGGGGGTTGGTTGAGCACGGATGGGGTTCTGGGGATGGCTTAATCGGGATCTTCATTTGCTCAAAGCGTAATACTGGGGTGGCAGCGTGTGTGATCTCGTCCATGATGATCAGTGTCTTGAGGAGCAACACCCTCTGTTACCCTCCTAACAGGAGGAGAATAGCTTCCCACCACGTCGGTTCAACGTTTAGGCTGCTCCATTTGTTCCATTTGTCAATATAAGTGAGTGTGTGTATGGGTGTGTGTATGGGGCACATTTAGCCATAAGGTAGGCCAAGGTTATCTGTATGTATGTATGTTTCGTTTATGTATGTATGTGCTGTAGGAGCAGCAGCCCTATATCACTGGGGCAGGTGATGGCGATCGTCTGTCGGGAGTCGTCTATCGCTCAACGCAGAGCCTGTCGATGAGCGTGGAGTAAGCATCACGGGGGCCCCCATTATTCCCATCGATCGCTTCTGCCGTGATGCTCGCAAGACTCTCGATGCTCATCCCCCCAAGGCTATGACTTCACTTTCATCATCCATCGAGACTGTCCATCTCGTTCCCATCGCCGGGCAATGGCATCATGACCGGCGCAAATCATGGGCCGGCCAAATTTCGCCCGGTGAAATCGCCCATCGGCAGTATTTTCGGGCATCATAGCCCGTGTGTCCATGTCCACCCAGACCAAAAGCTGTCACTCTGACATTCTCCGTCCGGCGTCTTGTTCCCCAGATCCGCAACGAGAGCAAAGAGGGAAAACGAAGCCGCCAATTATCAGCTCAGCTCCAGCTCTCAGCTCCGAACGCCGCCCCCAGATTCTCTAGCGTCCGGGGAAAGGAAGAGGAAATTACGGAGCAGGAAAAAAACTCAAAAGCCAGCAAACGTGAAGAGGCGTTCCCCAGCTAGCTGAATCCAGCCGCAATAACCTGCTGTGTGGTTTCTAGCCGAACGTAATTTTGCCGGGGAAGCGGAGCCCTGTCCTGCGATGGCGGATAGGCAAAAAAGAGAACAAGCCATGCCATCTGATCTTTGACACTTGTTGCTGCCTCGTGCTCGTAACGTGCTGTTCGTGGAGGGATGGGTGGAAGCCGCGTTTCCTGGCTGCTTGGCATGCTTATTGCTGCATGTGCCCTGCGTGCGTACCTGAATCACGATCTCCTAAAGGATCTTCTTGACGCATTTGGCTCCCTCCTCCTCCAGACAAGTCATATACCTATGAGTACTGTAGAACATACATCAGTTATACAACATGTAGCGTCTTGCACGAGTAGATTGAAATAAACATGATGCTCTAAATAAGCTGCACATCCTAATAGCGCAACAACACAACCCAGGCAGCACTCAAACCTGAATCATGTCCCCGACTCGTCCTGAGCAACCTCCATAACGCCATGTCTGCACTATTCACAGGCCCAAGAACGCCTCTTTTGAACCCTTAACCGCGCGAGATCCGGCCATCCAGCCGTTTTAGCCTCTTGTAATGAATGTGTTGTAACCGCCCATCCCTCCCCAAAAAACCCGCAGATTCCAGGCATCTACCAAAAGAAACCGAAGAGCCGCGCCTTGTTTGTTTTAGCATCCATTGCGCATATCCTTAGACCCGACAAGAAAAACGCCCTTCCGCAACGATCCGAACACCATTTCGTTTCTTTAGCAGAAAAGCGGCAGAAGTTCCGTTCACAGGGGGGAAAGAATTGCCGAAAGCCGCTTCGTCTCTCGTCGGCTTATACTAAACAGAATCAATAGCTCATCCGATCATTGTTCTACCTCATTCCGAGGTCCGAACAAGTTGTGCCATCCTCTTGTTATTGCAACCCGCTCTCTTTCCGCGGTAAAAAGAAAAATCACCGAAACTCAGGCTCCTTCTTTGACAGCTGTCAATTTCCCACTTGTTCTCTCCACCTGTTAAAAAATTGCCGCGCCTCAGAATGAATTGACAAGTTCAAAAGCAACAAGCCACAAACATAATGGATGGGGGTCAAACGATTCAGGAAAATCTACCCCAAATTGGGGGAAAAGCCACACAACAATTATCTCTCTTTTTTTCAATTAATTCTTTATTCTTTGTTTGAAATCAATTGTGTCTTGCCCGCCCCAGAATAAATGTCATTTACTGTACACACACGCATGTTATGCCATTCTTCTCCCCCACCACAACCTGTCAATTTTTCCCACTGCCAACGGATCCTCGGATCTCGTGGCTCTGGCTCCATCGGCAAAAAGAAACTCCCCCCTCACAAATTATTCACAACAAACTCGTGGCCGTAGCCGTAGATTCGAGATCCCCCCTCCAACACATTTTGCTGTGAAATCTAATTGCCGTCATGTCCCCAATCTTCCCTATTGGTCATCACTCAATTGCCGATTTGCGCCCCTTTGAATTGAACACTCGCGGCCCTTGTTCCTCAGCCTCAAACCAGCCCTTAGCTCCAAAAACAGCTCGTGCTAAGCTCTCCAGCTCAAATTCACAAGCAGCATCTCACCCCGAAATCGCGACTACTGTACCTTCTCACTCCCGATTCCGACAACCCCGTAACCGATCCGTAGCCGCGACAATCCGGAATACCGTCCACTTCCATCTCCTTCTCTTTGGTACTCCCCCCAATCCCAATCCAAACCGCCCCCCTCACATCTCGTCTTCTCTTGCTTGCACCGGCTCATTCGGTTTCTGTGGAGTCGCGGTGGACTTCCGCTTCCCAAATGCCGCCCGGCCTCTCTGGGGCGGCTCAAAAATTCTGGGCACCTAACTCGTAGTCGTAGTCATTCTCTTGCTTGTCCCTCCTTCACCGCCATGGGGGACGCGGACGGGAATGAGTCAATATGGGGTCAGTGCCAACGGCCCTACTGTACTTGAAAATTTTCTCATGCCCCAAAGCATCTTACGTGCATGCAGGTCGCGGAAAAAGAATGGATTGCATGTTATCGACCTAGTAGGTAGTTTCGTAGTAGCACCGAGAAAGAAGCAGAGAAGCAGCAAAAAGCCGCTGTTACTGCCAAGGGTATGCGAGCAGAGGTGCCGTACTCGGTACTTGTTGGCAGACGCAACCATCAGCCCAGAAATAGAGTACTATATACTGCAGATTAATCGTTAGTCAAGGAATCAATTAATTGCAAAAGTTCACATGAAGAAACCCCCATGCTATTCCGCCATTTCACTTCACATTGGCATGTCATTGGCACACAATCCTTCACGCGGCACAGAGCAAATGAGCAAGAAAATTTTTCATCAAGAATTTATTAATGTTTTTGGCCAGGCTGTCCATCTAAAAGACACCTTTGTTTGGTAATAACCTTTTGGTTGACATATCTCGTAGAAAACAACACATTGTTTTAGAAAAAAGACCCACGGGAGCTCCTCTTTTTGGCCTCCACTAAGCTTTTCCATCTTTTTGCTGCCTTCTTTTTTTTCGGTCTTCTGTAGACCCGCGCATGGGACTTCTTTTTTTTTTGTCCCCGCTTCATGTCTTCGCTGGAAATAAGAGTAAAAAGAAAAAATTTTCCCTGACCAAGGTCGCCCCTGGAGACAACGCATCTTCCCGACCCACTAGAATACACTCGGTTGAAACAGAAAAAATTCGTGAGCCCCTTCAGAGCCACTGTGAACAAATCGAAAGCTCAGGCCATGGTATCATATGAAAAGCAACGCCACGTAAAGTGCGAATGAGTTTTTGTTTTGAAGTGTCTCAACCAGACATTATGAGACCAAAGATGTAACAAGAGAAGAAGAATGTAAAGAAAAGAAAAGTGTTATGTCGCTTTAGTCATGACGTAGTTCCGTTTCGCCTGTGCAGCCCATGTTTGCTGCCATGATGATGTGAAATCGAAACCCCAAACGCCATTAAATGTGATATACACGGCCAAAGGCATATATAAAAATGATTAAAGCCTTGCCTAACAGGTCAATCGTCGTCATGATCGTCTACCAGCCCTTGGAGTGGTAGCCATTGAATGCCTCCTTGGTGAAGTACTGGTTCCAGCTGCTCGCGTTAACATCCTCAGCCTGCTTCAAGCACGGCCTCTCTGGGTACTGCTTCAGGTTGGCAACATCGTGTGATGTGTGTCGACGCTTGAGGACAGCATTGGCGGTGGACGACTTCTGCTGTCGCTCCCAGAGAAGGTGGCGTCGAAGAGACTCGGTAAGCTCAGTGGCGAGCATGTTGCGGCGGGTTGTTCGAGGAGAGAGAGCAGCCTGGGCATGTACGTGGTTGGCGGTGGCGGCAATGGGCTGGGCACTGGATCGAGGAATCTCATTGATAGGCTTCAATGTTGTTGACTGGCGCATGCCCTTCATCATGAGGGGGCCATCGTCGGAGTCGTTAGGTGAAGCAGCCAGTGACGATCCGTTCATGAGAGATCGTGACCTGGAGAGAGCAGAGGTAGATTGAGAGGCTTGGTTGCCAAGGTTCATGGCACGGTCGTTCTGAGCAAGCATCAAGGTGATGAGCGATGGTCGGGAGGTCAGGTTGACCTTGGACTCAACACGCTGGAAGAACTTCTCATCGACACTGGGCTTTCCGCTCTCATCGATGGAGTCCTCCCAGTCAGAGGAGTCGTCATCGTCATCAATGGCACTCTCATCGATGTACTCACCCTCGGTGTCGGAGTCAATGGCAGACTCGGCATCAAGGTGGTGAGTGATGTTGTTGGTGCTGAAGGAAGTCTGCTTGGCTGCATGACCACTGGCGAGGGAGCTCTCCTCCTCGGAAGAGCCACCAATCTGGAACATGGGCTTCTTGGAAGCCAAGACTGACTTGCGAGTCTCGACGCTCTGGCCAGCCTCACTTGATGAGCATGAAGCTCCAAGGGCAAACCTGGCGGGTTGCTTCTTGGCCTGGACGGGCTTGTGGGCTGGTGATGAGCTGGGCTCGGGAATGCAGTCGTCGATGGAGGCGGTAGGCATGGGGGGAGCTTGGAAGACGGGAATGCCGGCGATGTCCTTGGGGGAAGAGGATTCCATCTCGGCAGATGCTAGTGAGACCTCTGAGGGCTGCTCGGAGAAGCGGGACTCGGTGGTGGTGGATCCAGATCGGGTGATGGACTCGACTGGCTTGCTTAGGGGAGAGGTTTGAGTGGGAGCGGAAAGGGGAGCCTTGTCCTTGACAATGGAGACAACCATCTTCTCAAAGTCGTCGGAGCTGATGTGGCGATCCCGGCGGCTAGCGGAAGAGTCTAGTCGTCGTATCCTGGGGCGGATCTCGAGGGGAGCTGAGACGGAAGTGAATTCGGGAGTGTCGTCGTCCGCGAGGGAGTCGACACTGCCAGAGAGCTGAGGAAGCTCGGGAAGGCGGGCCTCTGAAGGGATGGCTCTGGGGGCAGTCTTGGTAGACTGGACTGTTGATGATCTGTGGGCGTTGTCGATGAGTTGTTCTCGTTGCCAGAGTCTCCAGCTCAGGTTCTCCAATCTGCGGCCTTGTTCAACTGAGTCTGCGCAGCGAGAGAAGACTAAACCATAGTGTGTTAGTGTTGATCCTCGGCTGCCTCTTCCCATTCTGATCGCCAAGTCCTTACCTGTCCACATAGAATACAGGTTGGCAGGGTTTCCGGTGTCGACCTTGTGGATGACGTTGGCATCCACTGTTAACACGTGTGTATCTAGGCGGTAGGGCATCGCTGCCGGGTGAAGATGCTCGAGAGTGTCGAGCGTTGGGTCCACGATGATGGTGAGGTTGAGTGTTGCGGATGATGCAAGAAGGTGTCGGTGGTCAAATTGCCCGGTGATCAAGTTTGAACTCTGGCAATTACCAAGTCCAATCGTCTCCGGAAGTGTAGTGCAGTTCAATCGACGTTGAGGATTCGACCAGATGCGAGCAAAGGCCGAATGCGTATTATATGGAGTCGTCGATGAGGGGGCGCTGCGGGTGAATCGAGCGGCGTCGGATTCGGAGAGGTGCTTTGGGCTGGTGAGAGGGAAGGGTGATTAAGAGTAGAGGATGAGGCCCTTCAAGTATGTTGATGTCGTGCCCTCTTTTGTATGGGTATGCGGAGAATGGAGAATAGAGTCAAGAGGTCGTCGAGAAGCTGGGGAACAAGATCTAGTTATTAAGAAGTAGGGTGTATCTTTGGGCCATGACAGGTTTTAAGAAGAGGGTGGAATTGGGGGGAGTGAAGACGAACGTACTGCCTTCACGCAAGGGCAGGCACCACCCCGGGGTGTGGGAGTGGGGAGTGGGGAGTGGGAAAAGAAATGGAAATGGAGGGGGATGGTACCTTGGCCGTTGTACAGTACAGGTACGGAGGTACTGAGGTACGTACCGCGACCCCGGTTGGGAGCACGGAGGTGCCGCCAGGTGGGCAATTGGGATGAATTTGGCGCTAAGGGTGGGCGAGTCGCTGTGGGGGCACGAAAAGGACAGCCCAGGACTGATTCCAGGGCAAAAAAGCGCTGGCGGCAGGGGTCTCAGCACCAGAGATGCCAGAAGGGGGACGAGGGAAAACCTGTGCGCTGGTTCGGAGAGGTGCCGCCGCCTCCCCGGAGAGATTAGCGCGCACGACCAGTCATACTGGCCTTTCCCCAAAGAGGCATCACTCGCGCCCAGTGATATTAAAAAGATTCCCATATAAGATTAGCGCTTGCTTTTTCTTCTAGTACAATTCAGGAACTGTCCATCTACTCCGTTCTCAGCTCTGAAGCCCTGCCATCCCAGCACGACGTTCGGCCCTGTCGCGACGGACACAATCATGTGACGGTCCCCCTTCAAGAGATCCGTTTAACAGAGAGAAGATGCTTTGCCCCAAGATGTCTAGCTATTCCCCCTTTAAGACTAGACGAAGATCGGTCCGACAGCGCTGTGCCTCAACAGGTAGCTATCGGCCAAAGAGGGAGTCTGGAAATTGCAATTCCCGTCACGCGGTGCACTTTTCTTTTTCTCTTCTCGCTGTCTCCCTCAGCGATTTTTCTCGCCCCCGCAAACGGTCCAAGCGCTTTCGCTGCGTTCGCCATGCGGCCCCGAGAAACGGTTCTAGAGCCTCCGTTCTAGAGCCTCCGTTTACCTTTGCCTCCCGAATTGACGGATGCCGAATCCGTACAAACACCACCAGACAGACATACAGGGCAGATTTCACTTTTGCTCACTGGCTTCTCTGCCCTGGCGGCTTTCGGGTTAGTGGCTGGTTTCCGCGAGATGCGCATTCGGCATTCGGGCGGCTTCAGGCTCAAAGAGTCATGTCACGTTCGCTTGCGCAGACGTGTGACGGACAATTGAGATGGACAGAGGCGAGATTGTCCAATGCTGAGCTCAATTCACGGCTTAACCGCCATTGCTGTGCGCATCTTCTCTCAGAAGGTCTCGAGCTAGGCCATGGAGATGGCATCAATCAGGGCCAATCCACGGTCGCGCAATTGGACCGACGGCTATTCAAAGGGTCCCCCCCTCTTCGAGCCGCTCGGCGAATTGAGAGGTGCTACGAGTACGTACAGCCTACCAGTACGGGCACAGAGCGCAGCTTGAAATGAGTGAGTGAGCTGCTGAGCCGCCGTGGATGTGACGTGCCCTGACTGGGGGGCCGGGGGCTCTGATACTGGTCCAGCACACTGGCCAGGTGACCCAGCCCTGTACCGAATCGCTGCTGTCTTTGGTGATCACAAACATCGAGGCCAGGCCAGGCCGCCAGACAAGGCCTTGCCTGTCCCTGCCCTTCCCTCGCCTCTTGATCAGAGGAGAAACGGCCCGGATGGAGGCGCTGGTGCTGATTGACGCCGGCTGAGGCTTGCCGCTGCTTCATCTTGCTGCGCCTGACCCAGCGCAATTGCTCCAAGATCATGGGGTAAAGGCGACCGGACGATGCAGAGCCTCGCAGGCTGCAAACCTTCAAGGCCCAGAAGTCCAGAGGGGGTGACATTGGGGCCTTGCTCGCCCAGTCCCTCGGCGCCAGCGCACCAGCGAGTGTCTGCGACAGTCGGGTCACCTGTCCTCGCCTTCTGGAGGGGGTTTGATATGGATCATTGCACTGACTGAGCGTATGGATGGGTATCAGTCAGTTCCCGTCCTCCTCTCAGGGGGGAGTGGGAGAGAGCCAATGCTCTGCAGGGTCCTCCCGACCCGCCCCCATTGGGTCACCAGGACACCCGTCCAGAGCAGAAACAAGCTGCAAGCACCCAGAGCTTGCCAACGCATAGCTCTCCGCCGCATGACCTCAAAGACTTTTCCTTGGTCCACGGGCTATTGCTTTTTTGCTGCTTCCCATTCATGAAACAGACCAACGAATGCTCACGGGTGCAGCATCCTTTGTGGCTTTTGTGGCCAATGACTTGCCGCAACCGCCCATGTTGGCTGTCGCAGGCTCGTAACTGATGGTTTGCTTTTTTTTTTTTTTTGTTCTATTTACAGTAGGTATGCTGTTATTAATGCTGTTACTCCACGAAAACTGCCTGTACTTGTGTAGCTGCTCGTACATGGACGAAGGGGAGAGGAGAGGAGAGGAGGGGACGAAAACCACGCAGGCCAATCAACGCCGCCCAAAATGGCATCGCCACAGTGTCCAAGCTTTCCCTTTTCAATTGAACCGGACATCAGGAGTTCAAAAGGCAGGCAGCAGCATTATTCTTCCTTTTTTTCCCCACGGGGTTATTATAGTAGGGTCTCGTAGTGAGACTTTTTTCTTCTTACTCTCTCAAGAATGCGGAGTATTACTGCTAGTGGGAAGAGAGTAAGAGTAAGAGTAATACTCGTACGAGTTCCATCAAGAGGCTTCTCGGCCGCAATCACGATACTAGGCTGCTTTGTAACATCGGCTGAAATTAGCCCTGGCTGAAAGAGCCCATGGTCTCTACTGTATTTTGCCTGTAGCTGTTGTACTTCCCTGCTAAGGCTTAGAACCACGACAACTAGCGGTACCAGCATTGCTCCCAAATATTCGGGCCCGCGGAAGCTCCCCGACTACAAGTAACGATTAGCTCCTCAGGTGAATGTCGCGAGAATCCGGGCGTGTGGAAATTAGACAGGACCGGCAACCCGGATCGCGATATTGCAATTAAACAAAGAAATCAATCGGCCGCCTGTCAAAATTGAATCTCTTTGCCTTTTACACGGGGGGAGGGGGGCAATGCAAATTGAAGCAGCAAATCTCCTCTGGATTCGGATTCCTCTCCCTCCTCCCCGCCGACGGGCCCTCGTCTCTGCATTATGCGCGACGAAGCCCGTGCTTTTTTTTCTCCTCCTCTTGTTCCCTGTTTTGGCGGGATTTTGGCCCTGCGAGGCTCCGTTTTCTTCTGCACATTTGCGGAACCTTGTAAGCGGACATGCAGGCAAGCTGAGCAGCGCCAGAGCCACAACGCGCCAGATGTAACGCCGCGAGTCCTCCAAGCCTGTCAGAGGGCCGCCGTTTTACACGTCTCACCGCTCGGGCTTTTCCCGACCTGTTTTGATGCGTTAACCTTGTTTAATGCTGGTTCCCAAACGAGTGCCGGCATTGCAGTAAGCTTTTTTTTTTTTTTTTCTTTTGCTAGCGGCAGGCAATGGCGACACGATTGCCCTGAACGGGGGTCACTGAGGGCCATTTTGGGGCAGGATTGCCGCTAGAATATCTTCCGACGTGGTATAAACATTCACATGAAGAAGAGGAGAATGTAACGTATCCGGCCGTCTGGGGTTCGCGATGGGGCGAAACGGTCAAGGCCGCCTTATCGACAAGCCGGAAACGTGCCTATCAGTTCTTCACAGATATTTGGAGCTTGTTATCGCCCTTTCATTACCTAACACGAGAGATTGCTGCCTTCTGTCTCTTACTTCGACGGCCAGGTTGTTGTTCGTCCCATCGGAATGACCCTCGGAATAAACCCCGGGGGGCAAGCGGGGAAAGCGGCAAAACGGTTGAGTGTCTCTCCTTTGCGTGAAGATGAGATGGAAAATTAAACAACTGCAAAACGGTT
Organism: Trichoderma harzianum CBS 226.95; assembly: GCF_003025095.1. Taxonomy (NCBI): domain Eukaryota; kingdom Fungi; phylum Ascomycota; class Sordariomycetes; order Hypocreales; family Hypocreaceae; genus Trichoderma; species Trichoderma harzianum. Next base: position 426,915 of record NW_020209252.1, on the reverse strand, counting down.
GATCGAAATAACTGGGATGTAAATAAAAACAAGGTAAATAATACATAATCAAATAAATTCAAACGGCAGTTAATTATCTGCGACTGTAAAGAGCCATGAAAGTTGACTTGTCGCAAACAGAAACTGAATTAACCTGTTTTAAGTCGACGCCTCATTTCTTTTTTTCTTTTTTCTTGGTCTTCTTTTTTCTATTGTACTTTACCAAGTAGCATTGACGGACGCCCGAGTACGTAAAAACGGCGCATGAATAACAACAACCATGCAAAGGACAACCCCGGGCAAGCCCAAAGACACGGCACTGGAAAGCCGGGGGCCACGATGGCATGTTGATGCGGCACGATGTTTCAGCTCGGTAGCATTTGATTTCGTTTCTTTCTTTCTTTTTCTATTGATTCCTTTTTTCCAAGCCTGATCCCTCAGCTCCCCCGCGTCTGGGGATAACGCACGTTCGCCTCGAGAATATGCAACGGGGAGCCCGGGACGTTACGGAGAACCTGGGCAGCTTCATGCTAGTCTACGCATTTATCTTGTACTCTAACTTATATAGCTGCGAAATGCAACGGCAACGGACGCCATTGGGTCGTCTATTCTATCCAAATACTGCGCCATGCAGGGAGGGGGCAGAAAGAAAACAGGATATCTGAGAAGGGGGTTTATCTCCTCTTCAAAAGCTCACAGCTTTTTTAGCAAAACAAACGGCGCCACGGTGGCGGATCGGAAATGCGTGTCTCAAAAATAGAGGCGATATTGGGGCTTGCAGAAGGGGAGAGGAGCTTGCAAGGCACCTTGTTCAGCCACTGAAGCTCCCGTGACTTGCGGCCCTGCCTTGTCAGCCCATGTGAATGATGAATGATGAAAATCAACCAATTACCGCGGTTCTGGCAGTCCTGACAAAGCAAATTTACCATTTTCAGCTCGGGAAAAATTCCCAAAGCCAGCTCGATCTTTCCGGGCTTTCGTATATTACAGCCAATGAGTAGCTGTGGAAGCGGCCGCAGCAGGTTTCAATAGCAGAGGCACCGCCTACTTTGCGGAAATTGTTTGCTCGCCATTATTTTCTTTTTTGGCTTCTTTTCCGTCCATTCAAACCGCTTCATTTGCAAGGGGGCTTTTCTGCTCTTCCCGCATTATTCTAGTCATGTGTTGAAAAAAAAAAAAATTAACCAACCGCGGCCTTGCTTTCTGATCCAGCTGTCAAACCAATAACCTCTGCACACACATACACACTTTACTCCCGCCATGAGAGGAAACGACGCCGTCCCCTCCACACCCCCTGCCTTGAGCTTTCCTGTGACAAGAGACCCTCCTGATTCGCTTGATTCCGGCGGGCAACCGAATCGGGGCAGACACGCACACACTTCCTGCAAAATGCGCGACCCGGCAGCCGGTCCGGAGGCCCTAGCGTGTCCTGCTGTCGCGCCCTAGCGCTTCTTCCCGTTGGGCCATGAGATGTGAATCAGCAGGAGGAATTGGTGTGTGTGAGTGCGTGAGAGAGAGTCCCGAGGAAGTGTGATGCAAAGGGCTAGTTCGTGATGGGAAGATGGTGGTGATGGTGGTGGTGGTGACGGCTCAAGTGCAGGTGCCGTGTCGCTATTTTGTACCAGCAGGCACAGCTCCTTACAGATGCGAGCGAATGAAGGCGGCCATCACATATTACGTATGGAGAATATTGATGCAAGGCATGTTGAATGTTGGCAACCCGTGAGCGGGGCTGGCCGCCCCTCTGCTCACTGTTTACATGTGAAATTCTCCTCAAGACCTTTTTGTTTTCTAAATCGCTGTGCTATATTTTATTTTCGGTAATGTAATGCGGAAAATCCTCCGTCTCATGTGCCCGAAGGTGTACCGGGCCCATGCGTATACTTGAAAGCATGTCAAAGGGCTATCCGCGGTGATGAATAATAAGTCGTAGAATGGTTACCCTTCCAAGACAAGTTTGGCCATACCCCTTGAACCTTGACTGAACAACTGACACCAGCTCCGGCCAACTAATAATTATGCTAAAAACTATGGATGCGTCCGCACCGATCAGCCGAAGCCTCAAATCACTTTACTGCGACCCGCTAGATTCCCCGTGAGCTGGGCACGATCGCGGGCGGCCCAACCTTGGTCTGTCACATATGATAGAACGGGCGAGATGATACACCCAATTTACCAAGGGCCGGCGGGGGGGCGTGTTTCCTCCTTGCTTATTAGCACAGTGGCGGAAACAAAGGCTTTATAAGGGAATAAGCAAGAAAAAAAAGAAAAGGGAACAAGCACAATGCATGTGGCCGCCGGAACAATCTCACGGCACAGCTTAGGCGTGTGAGGCTGAATCAGGCGGTGATGCGAAGGGAGCCTGTTGCATGTCATGCAATATATGCGAAGGATTGGGCTAGCAATGCCGCTGCTACACCGTATATGCAAGCCCGAAATGCACATGTGTGCTTCGTCACCTTACTGAGAGTTGAGAAGTTGATTGTTTCCTCGAGAGAAGATGGCCTTTCCTCTTTTGGAAGTATGTTTTTCTCAGGCCCCCTCGAAAGCAAGGGAGTTTAAAACAATATCACATATCAGCGTAGCAAATCAAGAAAAAGAAAAGATCAAAAAAGGGGGTTGCAGGATGCAACTCCTAAGCGGTGCCGTTGCAAAGGCTTTTCGCCTCAATCTGTTTTGCACAGATTGGTCCCGTGATGCGTATCGCTTTGTCTCGTCTTCTTACCACTTGTCCCGCGGTTTCGATTCTCAGTCCCCCGGGCTCTGAGCCCGTCTGGCACAGGCATTGCGCTAGTGGATTGGTCTCGGGATTTTCATACCAAACAGTCTCATCGCCCCAGGGTCTCTCATTATGAAAAAGTATAATGGCAGCTGAGACAATTGGTGAATTCTTTAAGTCCATCATGTGATTTACAGCGATCCCCCTTTGCTTGGTGAGCTTGACATGTAGGAGTGGTTTAGATGGCGATCCGGCATGTGTTCGCGGATCACGGAGAGCTTGCCGGGCCGGAGCATCACAACCGGACCCTGATGTGTTGGTCGGCACACCCTAGACCTGAACAACAAAATAGGAAATTTGTATCTACTGCGGGTAAGACATCCCTTTGTACTATGTATCCTTGAAAGTATGGTTTTATTTTGTTTTATTTTTTATTTTATTATTCTCTAGTAATATGACTCAGTTGATTTGTTTCTTGGTGGCGCTATATTACTCCCTTGACTCAATTGTGCCAGCATCCAACCGCGTTTGAAATGCTTGCAGCGCTGATGCTGACGTGGATTACATGCACGCTATTGCATGTATACAAACGATTGGACTCCATGCAACAAGCTTCTTTCCCCCGATGCCAAGGAAAGCTGATGCCGCTGCTTATCGACGAATTAGCAGCTGAAAGCATGCATAACGACTAAAATAGCCTATTGCAAACCCTCGCGTTGGGATCCTGCATACGCCGCGATCGTGCTGTTGGTCCGTTGCAGCCACCAACTTCCAAGGAAGTCATACACCACAATGCGAGGGCGGTGGATCGCCGTCGACCAGTCATTAAGCCACCCCAAAGAGAGGACGCTGACATCTCTAGTATTCTATACTGGGCATGGCATAAAACCTGCTTTACAATGTCCTGTCATATATGATATCGTTGTCTCTACCGCATCTAAACACGCTACGTGCGATGAGGCTGAAGGGCAGCAGTCAATGGCTTTGGGCACATCTTGCGCCCTCGAGAAACCAGCCGAATGAGGACATTTGACTCAGATTTGGGTAAAAAGCAACGCGGCGCACTGACGCAGTAGCTATTTGGCCGATGTGAGGCCACGCTCCTGTTTAGGCACATTCCTGCCCTTGTGCCTGGGGGAAACAATGCATTCGGATCGCCAAGCCTGGGGTGCGTTATTCCCGTGTTCCTTGCTGGCAAGGAGTCCCTTTGTGTTCAGCTGAGAAGCCATGCCAAAGGCGTGCACATATTGTAAAGTGCAAAGACGGATATGGCATGATGCTATCTACGGATGTATTCTAGCTGGGCCACGGTATTATCCTAAATGGAAAGTAATTTTTCCGTGAAGTCAGGCAGGACAACCAGCCACCCCTGGATTGATGTCGAGTGCCTGAGTGCCGATAAGCGAGAGACGACCTTCAGATCGTATGGCGGGGCACGGATGTATCCCAGGGGTGGCGATGACTTGCTGAAGTGACACAGGATTGAGGGGAATTGAAACAACATGGAGCAATAATTGAGAGGATGTGTGGGGGAGATGGAAATGAGAATGCATTGACTTTGTCAAAATGATTTATTTTATTTTATTTTATTTTATTTTATTTTATTTTATTTTATTTTATTTTATTTTATTTTATTTTTATTATTTACACTTAATTCTCTTCTGATGCATTAGGGGGTATAGTTTGGGGCGCGTGTGCATTGATGAATGCGTCCATTGCCTTTCACCGACAAGTATAGCATGCGGCGAACTATCGAAAAGGCAATTGCGGCGACAAGGCGCATAGACTTTTGGAGACTCTCGGTCCTTTTACTTTTGGGCCTGACAAATGCTATTTTTATTTTAATTGGGTTTATTTCATTTTTATTTTATCGATATATTGGATTTGTATTTCGCCGTACCGGTCCCTGAAGATCACGAGGCTTAGATATCAAATAACACTGGGTATTTGGAACAGCTAGTTGTCACATGACTCCCGCAACTGGACGCAGTGGATATCCCGTTCTCGGAAAATCAATTGTCTAGAACGTGGCCCCTCCATTGATCAACTGCATTGAGTTGCCGCCGCCGAGTAATGCATCGACAACTCACGTGAAGCCGCCGTGACAACTATTTCGCACCTATACGCTGGCCAAGACGAAAAGCAGTGCTGACAATCGTCCTTCAGAGCCGCACTTGACGCCGGTCTAGCGCAGTTGACAGTCCAGGGTAAACCGTAAGCTGATCGGCGGTCGAGACTCCAACGTGCCTGTAAACAGCAGTTCTACTAGAGCTGCGGCTCAAGCATATCGCAGATCAATTGGCGGGGAAGCTGGTGGCAATATGGAGCACAATGCCCATGCTCTTTGATTCACTTGCTGGGTATTAGGAAGGTCATTTGTTTGCCACTTGATCCAGCAGAATGGCAGGTTACTCCGTATTCGCATAAATCAAGTGCTATTTCGATGTCGGGCCGGGGTCATCCTGGAGAGAGAGAGCCGAGGCTCGTTTCCGGCAAGGCGCATGGCGCATCGCTCCAGCGTCCGATGCACGATAGTTTGGCCAACGACACATGCCATCCGGTAAGACGAACGTTTTTGCCAAGGTCGGAATCAGCAGACTATCTGGCTTTTGCCATCCCCATTTCCCCCATCTCGTGCAATCGAACTACCGCCCCCCCGCGGGGTAAAACGAGGGTCTATTTCCATTTAGGCACGCTCCTGACATGCCAGAGTTCTCGCCGCCGAGGCTAGAGGCACGAGTATATTCCTCTTACCCGGATTGCCTCTTTCAGGCATATGTCTGATGACTGATGGAGAAGCCCTTTCTGCTGCGGATTGGTAATGACTCAAGTCAAGGCTCAAGTGGAACACGGACACGGCATGAAGTCAAGTGACGGCTGACTAAGGAGGCGAGCACCGTATTCTGCGGTTGAACGGAGACGGCACATGACATGCGCGGAATGCCTTAGGTAACATGTAACGAGCTGTCAAGTTCTGGCAGGTATTGGCGGGGACGGTACTTGGTCTGTGTACTGGACGGTCAACACGGTATTACCTAAGGCAACTAACCTACAGTATTATCCACCATTATTATTTTCCATTTATTATTTTCTTCTTGTTAGCGGAATTGGCCTCCCAAGAGGGGCAGCGCGTGGCGGCGAACTCCTTGGAAGGGGTTTAGCTGCCCAAAAGGGCAATCTAAGCGCTTGGCCGGTATTGACCGAAAAGAAAAGGACTGCACTTTGATAATGCCCCTCCACCAGACTATCGGTTGATCGTGAGCATTTAGCAGAGCTGGGCGGGGGCAAGCAAGTAAGTAGCTGTACAGCAGCTGTGCACGCTTCGTCCAGCCACCGCCGCGTCTTTGCTACCAGCGAGCTGTTATCAGTATCAAGCCATTTCGCATGTGCAAAACAGAAGGACATATGAACGAGCGGGCGAATTACTGCAAACATGATTCTACGGCCGAGTGGCTTGCTTGAACAGGCCCTTTTGGCCTTTTGGCGCAAGCAGAAGTGCCCAAGGGAATTGAGCGAAAAGCGGGGAGGTTCACCAGGGAACTTCTTCAACGTTCTTCTGGAACATGCAGGGCGGTTTCTTCAGCCTGGCCAAGGGGGGAGCTGCATCGGACCGCCTTTTTCTCTCTCTTTTGCACCTGCGTGTGTACAGTACATTCACTCACTCACACACACACTCGCATATCCCGTAATGCGTGTGAATGACACGCCGGTTTCTTGGGAACCTCTAATCTTAGCTCGGCCGCAACCCCATGACTCGGGTCGAAACAGCTATCGCCAAAGTCAAAGCCAAAGCAAGAAAAAAGCATGGCACAGCTGGGCATAATTTCCTTCTAGAAGCCCGCACTAGTTGGCCGAACGATCCCCTTGATTGTGTCAAGAATTCTGTCTGCCTAGGAAGAAGAGGGGCGCGTTTGAGAGCATTTTTCGGCCCCGCAGCCGGAGTAGCGCATCAACAAGTTGGATGAGGCTACTGAGCTTCACGCGCGCTGTTCATTGGCCCTTGGATCAAGCCTTGTGGCTCTTTCGATGGACATGCAGGGACCCCCTGCGGTGCTAGACAATGATCAGGCCCGAGCAATCAACCGAGTGAAAACCGAAGCCGCGATTCATTCGTGGGCACGTTTCCCGGCGTGGACGCTGAACGGAGGGAAATACGGTCAAACTGGCGGAGAGGACTTTGAAGGCTCAAGGTATTACTGCTGGCAATACCTTGTCAGCGTGTACCTGACCTGTGCTTGGCCACCGTTTGGATGCTCCTCACTCCCCCCAGTCTACTCGTTCATGCGCTGCCGGTACTCTGCCCGAGTTCTTGGGATGGGAACAAAATTGAAAAGCCCACATGTTCTGCGCCACACGGGGCATGTCAACGCCGCCACCCGTGTCATTCCGACAGTCCGACTGGATCCGACGACGCAATAGAGGAGAACCCAGCCTGTGGATAACCTCACTGTGTGCGTTCTTTGCATACTCGTGGACACATTTTGTATTTTCCCCATCGTCCCAGTGAAAAGAATCCGTCAGGTGGACACGCAGCGTAAACAAGGAGCCTGCGATAAAAGGCTGAAATGGAGCACTGGACTGGGATTCAGCTAACATTAACGGACAATTACAATTTTGCATGTGTCTGGCTACGGGGAAATGGGGCCCGGGAGGGAATTCCGGGACGAGGCTCACGAACTGGACGTGGAGCTGCCCACCGCTTGGAGGGCTGTGAAGAAACTGGCGAACCGGTAAAACTGGTTTTTGGTTTGTATTGTATTTTGGCTTTTCTCATGTGAGTTCTTGGCTCTCATTTCTTGGCTTGAAGCCCATCGTCAAACTCGGGGAACTGCCGCATTATGCCAAGTTTCTGCCACGCCGGGTGTCCGGCTCTTGAGAGAGAGAGAGAGACAAGAGAGACAGTACGAGTACCTTACCTTCTTCGTATTATCCATACCGGGGGACCGGCTCCGCAAGCTATGGCTATCAAGACCCTTCGCTTCATCCACTCGTCGGTGGACGAATCCGGGCTCCATCTGGCCTGGCCTTGGTTTTCCTGAGTGACTTTGACAGAGGTCACTTTTTTCTCCATTGTTGGAGCGGATCCCCGATGCCCACCTGGCTTTTGTATCGAGAAAAAGGCATTGGCTGGAAAGGATATACGAAGAGGCCCCGCGCTAACAGAGGGCCTGGTGGAGAGCAGTGCAAATGGTGCAATTTTTTCTCGACTCCGTAATTAAGCTAACGATTGGAATAGAAATTTTAATTGTTTGACATGACTTGCGAAAATTAAAATAAAAATAAAATGAAAAAAAAAAAGAATTATTCACACCGACTAGGGGAATTTATCCAGCTTGTGGAATTCTTTTTGCCCGATACTGTACTTGTATAAGGTCCCAGGCACATGGTAAATCACATAATCAAAGTCAGACCCGGCCTACTGCTGCTGCTTCTGGCTGCCCCAACACCGGAATCTCTTCCCCTTTGTTCCACAGGTTGGAACGGAGACTGGCCCGCCCACTTCGGGCCTTTGTGCGAAGTAGCTCCGGACAAACGCCGTTGAGGGAGCCGACCGTGTTGGACGAATGGCCAACTTGTTGAATTGCACTTTGTTTTTTCTTTGCTTTGGGTGGCTGGCTGGCCTTCAGCCCAACTGTATTCTGTAGAGAGAATCCTATTGTACGTGATTGTATGTGCAGAATCACGCTGCGGAATGATCCGGCAGTGCATTGGAGTGTTGGTAGCATGTAAGTTGAAGTCAAAGTATCTGGAGCCGTATTCTGGCGTGTGCTCGCAACGGCAGATGCGTCTTTGTTGGGCCTTGCGAGTCTCGCTGCATGTATCCAAGGCACCTAATGCCACATATTACATACTTGTACTAGGCGATGGAGCCCAACGTGAGTGCTCTGTGCTCGTAGGGCTGGCATGCTCGTGGTTACGCGTGGCGAGGCATGTAAGTGCAAGTGCAAGTGCAAGTGCAAATGCAGATGTCGCCAGTGGACAAAGAAAACCCGCTCTGTCGTGCATGTCGCGCATCAAAGATCGAGATACCCGCCTTACACACGCGTGCTGGATAACAAAAAAACATTATGCATGTCTACGATGAGTCGAGTCAGCGGTCTCACTCGCTGCCCTGCCCTGCCCTGCTATCGATCGAAGGGAGTGAAAATGGTTTATCTTTCTCCTTGAGACATCGCCACGTCAGTAGCTTTTCTGGCATTAAGCGTATCGTAATTCACACGAAATTGGAGATGGACGGTGCTTTCCGGTGAACCATGCCCTCGGGAATTTGGTGGCAGGATGAATAGGATTGTGAGGTTTTGGTGGTCTATTGTGGCATTTCCCGGGACGCTCTTGATGAGTGGCAGGGCAGACATGTTTGTTGCCTTTGATTGTTGCATTGCCGTTGGTGGCAGTGAGAAAGGGAGATTTGAAAAGAAAAAAGAAAATATAGAAAAAAGAAAGGAAACAATTAATTAATAAAATAAAATTGTAATTGTATTATTATTATTCATCGTCCGTTGGTCGAGGCAACTACACATGTGCTATTATTACCTTTCTTTCTTTTCTGCACTTCCACCATCAAACCTCCTGCCCAACAATAAGGCCGCCTCGCTGCCAATGAGGTTACAGCGGCCGCAGTTCGATTCGCGGCTCCGCAAAGAGGCTGCGAAAAGAGGCTTGGAAGAGGCTTGACGGGCTGGCTAATGACAAGTTTGTTGGTTCGTCTCTGCAACCCATTGTTTCCTCTCTCTCCTATTCTACGGAGCAACAACGTTCTGTGCCGCCATCTGCGTCATTCAATTGACAGACAGCCCTATTGCATCGTTTACAAAGCAGGGCAGGATCGAGACTTGCGCCCCGAGCGTCTTGCATTGGCCTGCCTATTGATCTCCCGGCATCTCCCTTGCGCTATGCCTGCTGCCAGGCACGATGTCAGGCCAGCAAGTGTTGGATGAGCTGCTCTATTCGTTCGTTTCTATTTTGCTTTTTCGTTTCTGGCGATTGGCTCAGCTTGGGCACCTCCTCGATGAGGATGGTCCATCGCCTTGTCCGAGTGGCCTGAGGGCAGCATCATGACCCCGTCGATATGCTGGCTCCTGCGTCCAACCGCGGCAGTTCTAGCGGTTTGATACGGAACTGGCAGATGACTGCAAGCTGCATGATGGGGGCCAAGGCCGAACGACAAACACCATGGCCAAGGTACGTTTGTATTGGGTGGCAGACCATTTCTTTCTTTGTCTACATGTACACCAGCTAACGGGGGGCTTCAGATGGAGTGTCTGGCTGGCATGTAAATGGCTCTACGCTAAGGTCGAGAGGCAAGTGTTGGCGATGGCATCGTCATGCCGTCAACGACTTATTCTGTCCAGAAACGGTTCAGCCAGCCGAGACGGTGACCTTTTCGTTGCCAAGGCAAGGCCCGGCGAGGCAAAGGCGAGGCAACGGAATGGCCTCAGAATCTTGATGCTTCGGGACCCGAACAGGCGAGTCTCATGTCATGCGTTGCTGCAAAGCAGATACTCGTGATAAGGCTCCATGGCCATGGCTATACCATCTCCGTTGTCCCGCCGCTGCTCAAAGACAAAGGCTGGCACAGTGGCACAGCCTGACGGGACCGTCTCTTGTTTGCGTTGCTCGAACCGTCCATCAGAAATGCATCAAGTGACCTCGAGCTCCTACGTGGCCGCTGCAGGATGGCGCCCGCTCCGCCTTCCCCGCCCCTTATCATTTGATGTCCAGAAAGTTATCCGCCACTGCTGCAAATCCAGCCCCCAAGGGTTGGCCAGATGCATCTTCATCGTGGCCCTCTTAGGCTGTTTCATGACCCTTTGGACATTTTGCCTGGATGCTTCACCGATGGGCTTGGACTTGGGCTTGGCCCAGCTCAGCGCCAGACACCCCCCGTGGGGAGGGAGGATCGCTGTCAGATGATGACTGAAACGAGGAGCCTTGACGATGAGCGCCTGTGACAAACAAGCCAAAGCGAAAGCGAAAGCCAAAGAGTCGGGGTGCGCGGCTTTGCTCGTGTCGTATCAGGACCATTCGCTCTGCTTCGGGCGGATTCGCAGCGCCGCAGATCCCGCGAGCAGGATGCGATGCGTCGATTCAGTGGCCAATTCGCAGCAGCTATTTCATACGTGCATACGGAGTACATCAATAGTTATTACTACTGCCCGTATCCCGGGCGAATAATGACGTGGGGAGCTTTGACAGACAAAACGAGAATTGGCAGATGCTGTCGCCAGCTTCAACTCGGTTATGAGCGTCTCAAATTCAAATCAAAATTACGTTGGCCATCATGACCATCCTCTGTCTTCGCAAAACTCTTGGCCGTAGCCCCCATGTGGCCGCGGAAGTGGCGCTTCAAAATGTCTAACAAGGAGAAAAAAAAAAGGACCTGACACTGACGCGACCGGGCCGCACCCGAGAGATCATCTGATCGAATTGAGTTGCTCTGCTTACATGTTATACTCGCAGGGTCTTTGTGCCTGAGCTGATAGGCGGCGTCAACTTGCGGGACCCTTGCAAACTTGGCTTCTACAGGACTTTGCTTTTCCCTCTTACTCTGCTGTAGAGGAGGGGGGTGTCAACCAAGCAGTGGAATGTCATCGCTGGAACGAAATCATGTCTTTTTTCGTCCAGACACGGGACGTTGTTAGTATTTCTTCAACATTTCATCTTAATCAACCCCCAGCCAAGGCAAATTTCTGCTCGTCACATTGGTGACAAGCCCAAGCCCAAAAAAAAAAAAAACGCACGCCATTTGTTGACGACTTTGCCGCGTGGGGGCTCCGCTCTTCCTGGTCGCCGATTGCTCGTTATTCTTGTGATTGCGCCTTGCCTGCTGAGCCCGGATCTGACCAATTGACGTGGGCGTCTCCCATATTGCGACGGGATACGCGGGCTTCCCTTCTTCATCACCGAGGTCGCAGCTTTAGCGGGTTTGAATGGACTTTGCGAGGGGATCTCGAGGGGGCACGTGTAAGCCGGCGTAGAGCGAGCGACTCCGGCATCGCCCGAGAGATTGACATGTTGATGACTCTGTGTGTGTGTATTGATGCATTGATGCTCTGTGACAGGATCTCCGAGGTATCAGACATGATCGCATGTAAATGATGGCAAGATTCATGCTTTCTCTCTCTTGAATACAGTATCCGAGGATGTGAAACGGTGGTTTTCGGGTGGTGTTGGCAGCATCTGATCTTGCGCTGAGCCGAGCGCTGCTGAGAGTTGAAAGCGGCTGCAAGGATAACACCATCTCAAACGGCACAGCATCAGGGGAATTTAGCTGAGAAGATACTACTACTAATGAGAAATAATAATGAGAATATTAATACAATGATTAAAAATTTAAAAAAAGAACCCCCAATCTAGTGTCACCGTCAATTTGTCACTCCATGTGATTTCGTTTTATATTTTATTTTATCTATTTATTTCATTTTATATTTACATATATGTATTTTCATTTACAAATTTTAATTCTAGGCATCGGCATCATCCAAGCTACTAGCCGGTCAAGCTGAGACTGTTCTTCCTCGGGTTACCCTTCCCATCTATTCCTACCTAGAGGGTATCACACGGCAAGATGTGGCTCACTACAGAGTGGTATACAGAGGTGTGTACCATGATGAAATTGACTTTTTCACATGAACAGATACAAGTTTTCGAGCCCCCGGCGTTGGCTACTGGGTCAGGGTCGTCGGACAAAGAACGTAGCTCTTCAAACGCCCATTTTTTATTTTTGTCCCTCTCTGTTGAACCCCGTGGGAGATTGGCTTTGGGCTGTTGGTGTGGTTGAACATGCCTAGAAGATCAACTCGTATTCATTTTGTGCTTGGGGGCACCATTGACTGTTGTTGTAACCAGCCTTCTCGACCGAGCGTGTTGTCTGTGACTTGGCAGAGACTTTGCTGATAACAAACTTCCTAATGCTTTCTGGGTGTCACTTGGCTCTTCTGAGCACGGCTGAATCTCTGGAAATCTCAATGACTGCTTGATACTCGCCACTGTGAATAGTAGAGCTGATATTATGAACCCGTGTGAGCTACAACGTCCTTTGTCAGCTTGCAAAAACATCACATAGAGCCACAAGTAGGATACGAAAAGAAACTCTGACACAGACGCTATGCGGGTCTCACTTCAGCCTGCTCCAACCTCATCGACCTTTCCCAGACGAGCTCGTCACCGACTTGCTCATCAAGGAACCTCCCTGTACCTGTACGCACGCACGATTCTGTCGGCGGTCGTCGCTGCTGCTGCTGCGCTACCCTCCTCTCGCAATCATCATCCAACCCCCTTCATTCTTAGAGGGTTCAATGGGAAACGCGGGAAGAGAGATGAAATCTACTGGCCCGCGACTTTCTTCCCCCCCTTTCTCTTCCCGATGAATTGAGTATCCCGGGATTGCAAAAGACGACCTTCCCTACACGGGTACCGACAGGTGCCCCACGGGGAGATGCTGCAAATGAGATGAACTCCATACCATTTTCACTCTTTTGTGGAGTGTAAGCGGGAGAACTGCCCATGAACCTGGGGAGAAAGAGTTTCACAGTCAAGAAGTCGCCGAGACGGGAAGCCGCTGTGAGAAGGCAACTTGTTTGGTTCAACGGGAGGATGTACAAGCAAACAAAATCATACCCCTCCTCTCGTCTTTCTTACCCACAGGCAGAAGGATGAGCGAAATGAAAGCGTGTCACAGCAACGAAAAAAAGGAGGCGCGGACCAAGCCCATTTCCCTCTCTCGAGATTGATCATGTGGTCCTTGGAATCCCCGAGGGCCATGTCAATTTTTTGTTCCTCCCTCTCTCTTATCTCTCTGGATTGGATTTCTCTTTCTGTTGAATGTGTGTTTGTGTCATTCATTACACACGGACGGGCTGAGGCTGGCTTGGGGGGTATATGCGGCTGTGAATCATTTGCTGGAAGACAAGGCGAGACATGTAGTGTAATGTAATTCTCGTCTGTCTCTTCCTTGTCGAAAAGGCACCGATGGAAAGTTTAAGCGGCGTGACTCTTTTTTTCTTTTTCTTTTTCTTTTTCTTTTTTTTTCTTTTACCTTAAATTCCTTTTCTGCATTTGGCCCCCGGATTGGATTGGCTGGTGCAAGACTTGTTCCTCGTGATGCCTGGATGACACTTGGCGAAGGAACAGCAGGGAGAGACATTCTCTTCCCGTTCTAAAAGTAGACTCATCCCCCAGCGAGAAATCGGAGTCGAGACCCTTGGAAAGATTCGGGCGTGAGCAAGTGACTGAGCTGCTGCATACCGGATGAGCAAGAGACCATTGTAACAAAGAAAAAGAGCCACAACGGGTACACGCAACTTTCACACGACCTGCGCCAGCGTCGTACCGTGGATTGCCAGACCTACCGGGTACTTCCTCTCCCGTCTTTCTTCGCAGAGCATTGACTCGGCCTCCACGCGATGGGCGGACAATCTTAGACCGGTTCGTGTCTCACATATGCCCTACCGGAACAGCCACTGCTCATCACACCGACTCTTTGAGGACTGCCGCCTCAGCTCGACCCCGTGAGTGAGCGTGACCCTGCTTTTGTTTCTGATTTTTTTCGGAGGGGGTGTGCTTTCATTCGGGTTCTCTGCTTTTCGGCCCCGTCTTGGCGGTCTGTGCGACGGACGAGAAAGAGGGCTGGAGAGATAGTTGGGGGGAGGAGGGGGAGTGTGTCGTTTTGCCTAGCTGCTGCTGCTGCGCGCGTGTCTGTCCATCCCGTCTTTTTCGTTGGAAATTGAGAGTGTTGGTGTAAGCCGGCATCTGCGGTGTTACGGCATGATGATCATGATGCGCTGAAAGGGGGGGGCGATGATAGATGTTCCCGACCAATGGGTTGTCGGAAGCTCGAGGGTTTTTTGGGGGTGAGATGATTCGCTTGAGAGAGTAGGTGGCTTGATGATGAAGCGACGAATGGGGGGAGAGTGTGCAGCAAGTATCAGCCGTGGAGGATGGGATAATGGTGTTTCTGAGAGAAACAGGAATGACATAAGAAATGGGTGGTGTATTACGTGGGAAGTTGGATGGAGTGCGAGATGGGTTGACCGCCTCGAGGGTTTGTGAGATGGATGAAGGAGGAGGAGGGGGAAAGATGGATAATTGAGCGGGATTTGATGAAGGTAAAGAGCGGGATGAAGAAGAAGTTGTGAGTGGTATGAAGAAGGAGAAGGAAAAAAGGTATGAAGCTGAGGTATTTGCCTGAGGTGGTATTGGGTTGAGACGAGACACGGAGAATGGCGGGGTTGTATGTGTATGCCTGGACAGAATCCACACGGCTGGATAATTATCTTGACAGAGATAACGAATATTGCTACTGCTGTGAGCGCCATATTGGTTGAATATGTATTGATGATTTGTAGATGTATATTTGGTTGATGATGTATCAGTTTACAAAGCGCTTTGCTCCGAAGCGCTGCTTGCGTCTTTTACTCGCAATGGTAAACCTTCCGTCTCTCATGAGGATTTTAAACATGTGTGAGGTTAAAATGGACATGCATAAATCAGATTCTCCTCTAGGTTTTGATTCAAGGGCTCTTGTTTATATCGAATTGATTCCCAGCACGCAATTTCTCTAACTTACATGATTAACAAACATACTCTATACAATGATTGATGAATCAGCATATCCTTTAATAGTATGTAAGGCACTACCAGATAAATAGTCCCAAGTTATATCCAAGAATTTACAAACAATTTCTTGAAGCCAGTGCTGGCCGCTAACAAGGGCATCAATGAGCATCTCAACACTTGCAGTCTAATCCAGACAGCTGCTAACCCACAACTACAGCATACGCTCCATACGATCGATAGCCTATAAATGAGCGGGGCGCTTATAGAAAGAATATGCATGTAATTTCACAAGATCAACCAAGAGTCATCATGATGAATCAATAAAACTTGCCCACGTCTCCTACATCATCCATACCATAACCCCGGAAACTACTCAGCAAGGCAATAACCACGGCTATATAACCCCCATGCCAATCAAATCCTCACGGCAAGCCGGAGATTCCTAACCGTCGCTCACCTTTCAGGCACCAGCCAAGCAAAAATCGATAGCGGCTCATCAAGTCTGCATCCCGGAAGGGGGCCCTATACGCCCGGGCAGGGGTGGAGGTCGTAAATCCCGAAGCGGCCCGGCCCCATCCCCGGTTCCCTTCCCACCCCCGGCCGATTCTCTTTCTAACCGCGGGATGGCTGATGCAATGACCCTCTCATCATATGTAATCCTGTACCCTCGGCTTGCTTGGGAATAAGCATGGGGGGCTAGCAGCAGCACACACATTATCGCTTGTAGGTACGTGCTTGTGGCCTGTATGTAGATTGGATGGGTTGCGGACAGAAGGAAGATAACTGTAGTAAGCAGGAGCTGCGGGATGCGCTCGGCATTTGGGTGGTCTAGGATGAGTCGATCATCCTCATTCGGGACATTCGCTGGTTCTTCCCGACGAGCATATATGATATCTCGCTCTCTCTTACCTGCCGGAATAATATCACGCCGCCACCATGGCGAAGCACCCGAAAGAAGAGATAAAGGGAGCCTGTCCGGGCCAAAAATAATCTTATTCAAAGTAACATCATCCCACGTGGACAGTTGCAAATCCCGGTCAAAAGATGCATGGCCCTCATACGACTCTCCCCAGCAACAAGAATGTAACTGGATGACAATTTCAAATAATAGTGAACAGCGTCCGGCACCGACACTCCCTTATGTGTACTCGTACGTGCATCAAAGAGTATGCATGCATCATCGCAGACGCCGAATCCTGTAGGCGTCAGCAACAGTAACCCTGCTTGCTTTGTTGTTGCAGCAGGGCCACAGAGGGCTTATTCCCACCCCTTCGTTGCAATTCTCACTCTTGCTTCTCCTGCATTTCTGGACTTGCGTTCCAGCGACGCCGCATCAGTGCCCAATGATGCAGAACACGTGCTTTCAGTCCGCGTTGCAGATAGCCCCTTATTCCCACCTTGAATCTAGTAAGCAGGACAAATCAATTGGCGTCTAGAGGCAAAACGAAAGAAAAAATGTCAGCTCATCTCCCCATCAGACCGAAATCGTCCGTCGGTGTCCACGATGGAAAATCATCTCCACCTCGCGGTTTGATCAAATTGTCCGCCGGCGATGCCATTCTATGCAGAAAGTAGAAGCAAAACCTCACGTGGGGGGCCGTTCGGGCAGAAAAAAAAGCTCGTAACGACCCTGTAACGTTAAAGCACTGCTGATGCTGGTGTAATTACTCCATCGGGATGAACGTGCTTCTTGTAGTGGCAAATGACGGAGTATTTGCTGACCACGATTACCGTTTGTGCCGTCAGATTCATCAAAGGGTGATCTTCGATCACGCCTCTCGCAAAAGGGCTTTTTTTCTTGCCTGTAAGCCAGTCCACCTTCTTTTTGGGTAGTGGGTAAATGCGATCCCCTACCCCCTAGCACGCGAGGGCCGGCCCGTATGAAATACGTGCAAAGACTTTAGCCGGGGCGTGGGAGGAGCCTGCGGTGAGAGAAGCTATCGGCAAGGGTCCGTGACCACTCCGATGTGTAATGGTCATTGGAATTTCTCCTTGGATGCATACAGGTATGGTTCTTAGATGACTGTCACATCTCAGATGCTCACCCAAACGCCAAGATGCTGCAGACGATGTATCCCGTGTCACGGATTGGGTAACGGGTAACCATGGCCTTGGATTCCGGGTGTGGGGGTTCCCCTCTGCTCACCCACGGGGATGACGCCCTTGTGCACACACGTTTGTGATGATGGTTCGTGATGGAGGCGGAAGGTAGCATTCGTCATGACCATGATGTCGAAGCTCGTCGTCGGTACGGGCGTGATTCCACAAACAAGGCTGAGGCGATGACAAACTACTACCAGTAGAGGGCGTCTTTTCCGTAACACACGTACCGTTATGGCACCGCCGAGGCCGTATCTCGTAGGGATAACGGTCTGATACTGCTCTGTAGCATCTCTGATAGAATGGTTACCTCACCCTCACTGGTGATGGCGAGAATATGGCAACTGATATCAGAATCGAGCCAACGTTGAGTTTGCAGCTCAGAGAGTAGACCGCAGCTCATAAAGCGCTTTCGAATACTTGTAGTTGTGTCAACTGAGAGCTTGTTGTTGAAGTCGTAGCTTTCCATTAGTACTGGTAGCAACTCTCATCTCCTTCGGGCTATTAATAGCACCTTCAGGAGAGTTCAAACCATCATGCTCATCAATTGTATCTTCCATTCTCATCCAAGCATTTGACAGTTTCGATTTCAACATTCACACATTGTAAACCAGGTTTCCCCAGGTTATGACGCCTGTCAATGCTCAATGCTCTGGGTTTGTGCAACACAAAAACCGGCAGCGTGGTAATACTACCTACCATGCGACATCGTGGTGCCAAGATGCGTCTTCGTCGAACCACTTTGAAGTGGTGCCCATGCTCATGATGTAGTTCGCCAATCTACTGCAACGCTGCCCTATGCACGTCGTCGAACTCGTTGACATGATCTCTACTTCTTCTGCTACAGTCGCCACATCGAAAAGACGTGTGACTTTGAAAGTCACATTTGCCTCCGTGATGTTGATAGAGAGCTGTAGTCACGTTCTCTTACTACTTTGCGATAGTCTTGGAATACGTGATCATCCCACCCAAGCAGCCGAGTTTCGGCAGTTGTAAAGTTCGTCAGATATAGCATCTGGCTTCACCATCAAACGTTGCATGACCAAGTAACCATCTTACACAGCACATGGGCTGAAGCGCAGCTCTCATTCGCAACCTCTAATATGGATGGCTGGTCGGGAGATAACCTACCCGGCGGTACTCTCCTACCTGCCTGGAGTAGAAACAGCCCAATGGAGATGAACATCGCCTTCTGTATGTAAACACGAGACGCCATCAGGTCCATCTCAGTGCATTCATAGTACGTTTCAAGCGTGAAGATCACTCCTCTAGACGATTCACATGCCGACGAACACTCGCACTCGCACTCGACGATCCGGAAACTGACTCTCTCACCGACCCGCCATTGCGGACGATCAAGCCAATCCTCTCAAGGCTTAGGAGGCAAAAAGTAGAGAGCGACGGGTCCCAGGTGAGCACAGACCGAAGTCAGATCTGGTCGGACCGATGTACATGCATACAAAGAAGAGAAAAATCTTCAAGCATCCCGTTCCGCCCCCTGCATTTCTCATTATCCCGTCTCACGAGATAAAAAAATATTCTCCTTTAAGAACCTCCCCCTGCCAGATATCCGACTTCATGGCTGAAAGGCAATAGGGGCCTGAATGATGGCAGAGTTACTCGACGGCAAGGAGATGACCGTTCATGTTCACATGATGGACAAGCCTTCGAATCGAAGGCAGATGCCCTCGCTTAAGTGTCGCCCAGGGCATTGCATAATAGAACTTTTCTCGAATCCAGGGCCCAACATGGTATGACCCGCCTGGCTCCTCTGAAGCACACCCCGGTCCAGGCGAAGTGCCAGAATGGCACATGAGAATACTGTACTGGCAGTAGTAGTATAATTGACTGCCGTGACACGAAGCCGAACTTTGCCGTGACTAGAATGTCAAGTCATCCTCCGGATCCGGATCCGCGAGTCAGCCCGGTCCAAGTTATCGCCAACACGGTACTGTCAGGACGTGGGATGCTCATGGACCGGTGATCCGCCACTCTCTGTGTCTCGTGTTTCTGGTACGATTCCGCATCACGTCGCCGGCAAAATCCTGCTTTTGAGCCTCTTCCGATGCGCAACAAAGATTCCTAACAGCAATCAAGCATACTGATAAGAACACAACTGAAGCGAATGATTCGCCATGTGAAAGAAAACACTCAGCGGCGATTCCGAACGCGCTAAGCAGGTCCTTCTGCGGCCCATAAAAGCAGACATAACAGGGCCGAGCAAACTGGGGCTCAGTTCTTTGTCATTGCAGAATTTCAAATGCTTGCAAGGGTAGACGTGTGAAAGCCCACTGCCAGGGATTGCTCGCGACCCATTGACATTTTTCGTAAATAAAATAAAATAAAATAAAAAACAACTCAATATTTTTATTTTATTTTATTTTATCCATTTCCATCCCGGCCGAATGCCCCGGAAACAGTGCCCACCGTTTCGGACCGTCTCCGATGAATTAATATCAATGGATCAGAGCCAACGCCAAAGTGCTGAGTGGCGTTAATGGCATCGGTGTCGCTTTGGCGATAAGTCTGTTATGTTGGTGTTGTATGTAGTTCAATTCGCCGACAATCCGCGAAGCCGCGGCAGTGCTTGTAGTTGAATGATCTTCAAGCCAAAACGCCACAGCCGTGCGGCTCGCTGCTAAAATCCATTAATTACGGAGTATTTCGCAAGTCAATAAACGGTCATGGTCGCTTCTGGGGAAAACACTCCGTTTTGAACCGACGATAATGAATGCGGTAGGAGGAGAATAATTCGCCGACGGTATCGCATCGAGAATCCTTCAAGGCCACATGGGAAAATGTTGTGACCAACAAAGGAAAATAAATAAATCTCGAAAATAATATGCCCGCGGAATAAAATTAAGGAAATCCCAGTGGATCGCCAAAATCTGCAGCCAAGGGCCAAGCAACAGACCCTGGAGTGACGACCACGTTTTTCAAAAGTGCCTCCTTTTAGCACACCGGAAGGCATCCGGCAGCCAGGGCCCGACCCCATGTCGGAATCTTGCCCTTGATGGCCCTGTGACTATGCAGCGATCTGACTGTACGGAGGGTGGGCTCCGTCCTCCATATGTGGAATTTAACGTTACGTGGAAATCAGATCGATACTAGCTCGTTGACGGAAGAGGATGTTGCTGATATCTGGCTTCTGCCATTGGTTGGCAGAGTGCCGAAATAAACTCGTCGGACAATGTACAAGCTATGCGATTTGCATTAGGAGGCATAGTGCGATTCTTCGGTTACATGAGACTGCGAATGCTTATTCGAGGGTTTTGCCTCCGTTTCGTATTCGACTCCCGTTTGCGAAGCTGTCCGATTTGAGCTCTCAAACAACATAGAATTGCTTCATTTCCTAATTTCGACTCTCTGACGCACTTCCCCCGGTCAGGAAACCCGAGTATAGAACAGAAATAGGAAATGAAAGCGCCCAAGGGGAGGCGTATTGAGCGGTAGGATACCTTGGTGAGCCATGCGTCTCCGAGCAGCACCGGATGTCGATGAGCCTTCTCATTGGACACAGGGAGGGGAGCCTGGTAAAGCGGATAGCTTCTGCTTCTGACAGCTGCGGATCATAGTTCTGATGCGGCATATCACCCTGAGCAGGGCAACAAGGCTGATGAGATTCGAATGGGTTTACCCCTTTGATCGCCCTCCAGGTGGATGTCTTGGCTGGGCGCCCCATCTGAATGTTGCAATACTCCTCCCATTGCCCAATAGCGGGCAGTTGTCGAGAGGGCGCTACCATGATGAATTGTAATCCAAAGCAGTCTCTGCCCTAATAGGCATGCATAAAAAGCATAAGCAGTGATGTAGCTTGAATCTGATTGGGCTTCGCGAGGAAAGGCGTGGCTCCTCACGATGATGTTGAGTGAGTCGTAGACAATCACACAAGGTATGAGTGGTATAATTTTATGATATGACACCCACAGCAGTACGACGTGTCACGACTTTGATGGCCCGGCAGTTCTCTGCACTCAATGCAACAATTCCCTCATTCAGAGATGTGATTTGTCCAAAGCTCTGTGGACACCTGCAAGTACTTTGTAGGTTCATGTAGACTCTTGCGTGTGCAGGTGAGAGGTTATAATCCCGGCCGAGAAAGATCATGTAGATGCCGACGGTTGAATATGCAGCTGTAGTTTAGATTTAGACTGCTTGATACGAGAGACCCTTGGTCAGTAAACGCCCGAATGAAGGCGAACACGATATCGGCCAAACCAAGAGCCTTGAGACGCATAGCTGATTTAGAAACAACTGGCCAGGGACATGAAGCCCTGCCACGAATTCGATGCTCACCAGCCATTGTCGGTGCTTTTATTCGTGATGAGAAATACCAGGAAATCCATGACAACACGGGATGACAGCGGGACGTCTAGCTTCGTGAGCATCTCGGCCTCACTACTCCGTCCAACAAGTATACCAAGACCACCAATGCAGATAAGCATGGCACTAGCGGATATGCTCCATCAGGAAAGCCAAGGCTGCATCTAATACCACTTTACCGCCTTCTGGTGATCTTCTAGAATCGATTTGTCAATCCGTACCTGGAACATGCATGAGTGTCTGGACAACTGCCAGTGGTGGGATTTGACGATTCCTCGAACTCACCTCTGTGATGGACGCATTTGTAACCACACGTGGGCCTGTAAGAGACACGAAACACACAATCTTATCTTTCCACCAGGGTCCTTCAGTCGCCGTTCAGATTTGACCCCAGAGGATACGAGTTCCCTAACAAGAAGGGGGTTCGGCCATTTTGCGGGGGAACGAAGATCCTCACGAAAGCCGCCTAGTCCCAACCCTTTTGAACGAATCAGCATCGGCTGTCGCCATCGTGAAAAACGTGTCGAAATGGGTACAGCGCATGAAACATGCCTTTAGGCCCGCTCGGTCAGAAAGCTTGACAGCTGCTGTTTATTTTGTCTGGACGTGCATGCGCGGATACTCGTATAGCTGTGTGAAATGCCGTAGAGAACGGGCGTGCAGATCCCCCTCACTGACCGTTTGCGAGACTCGCCTCCGTGACAGGGTAGAGCATAGTCGGCGAGCATACGAAGTAGTCGGCGAGATGGGAGGGAATTGCCAGCAGCCCATGTCAATACGAAGTAGAGGCTGTGATTTGTGTTGATTCTCCGTTTTCTCCATGGCACATGTACCGAGTACGTGAGCCTCGACAAGGCGTTCCTCACGTGGCCGCTGTCGGAAAAACGTGAGCCACCAATGACCAACACAGCCTCGTCTGACTTCAACGCTGCCAACAAGTATCTTGTACTTGATAGCCCTTCACAACACCATCCCCAGAATCCCGAGAAAAGACGGCCAAACCGAACCCATTCGTGTTTTGCAATCCAAATTCCCCATTCGGGCCTGTTCATCACAATGGCCCTCCTCCACACAGCCTGATCTGCCCGGACTCTAATCGTCTTTCCCTCCCCCCCTGGTTAATTTGAGACCGGGAGGATCATGGTTCCCCATGGAGACTCAACGTGCGCAGCTCAAAAGCTCCCCCATGACACTCTGTTCCTGCCTCCCACGGGGCCTTTCGGGTTTGTCGCGGGATCAGCAGGGACACATGGAACAGGTAAGACGGAGGGCCGCGTAACGACGGAAGACGGAAAAAGGACGAGCTCGCACTCATACGCCCCTCCCAAGAACAGTTTGCTTCCCCCCCCCCCCAAAACGACCCCCAACCTCATCCCACCCCCTCCCCTTCAAGATTGCGAAAGGGCAAGGAAGACGAAGAGGAAAAGCCGAACACGGTTCGTTCTCTCGAAAAGGGTTCGATGGATGCTAGATTTAGATTGCGCCAGTAGCATGGCGGGTAGATGTCGTTTGGGGGGAGTTTGCGAGCTGTCACATTTCCAATCCGATTTGGGGTTCCCGTTGCATTTAGCCGGTTATTTTTATTTTATCGTTTATTAATTTTCTTTTCATTATGCGTCAATAATAGCCGCTCCAATGCAGTTATTCGTTTCCCTGCTCTCTCCGTCTCGTTACGTGGAATCAGGATCGAATACGTAATGGATCACGGACCTCACTGACAACGCAGACTATGATTCTTCCTACCTCAGATGGCATATGTGTTGTTCCCATATCGGGATTGTCGTGCATAGTCAAAATCATCAAATTTATGCTTGACCTGCCATTGGCACGCTTCTGGCTGTCCTCCTCGGTTGCGATGTGTAAGATTCGTTGGCTCAACTACTCCATATGGGGTATCGCCTTGTTTACTGAAAGCACGCGCCTGGTCAAGTCAATCATCTATCATCTCGAAAATTATACACGTAACAATGAAGTCACACTAATTCAGAAAATCACCTTCATATATTGGATAGCTAATTGAGCATTTGCAGTGATACTCTTCAAACACTCTCCAAGGCGCCCCTTTAATCTACATTAACAACCCGAGACATCTCATTTGACCCGTCTCACTCAATCCTTCTTTGCCGCAGAACCTCCAATCCTCCTGTACTTCCTCGAGTCATTCTTCCTCATCGTCGTCTTATCTCTGTTTCCTTTACCGCCCTCCCAGAATCCCTTGCCTCTCCTGCCAATCACGCTACGGCCGCAGAAGCGACACGCTTCGACGGCGTAGTTTTGCTCACGGCTGCAGAAACCACAGATCATCCTGTTTGCCCACTCGTTGATATGATCCTCAGCCTGGTCGTGGCACTTGTCGCACTTGTGCACACGATTGCAACATGAGAAACGGAACCAGCGGTAGGACTTGCGGTAGTGGGAGCAGGTACCCCTATCTGGGAGTTGGTCGCCTGCATGTAGTCCCAGCTTCTCTTGCTTCCGGCGAAGGCCAGCTGAAGAAGGCGGGGGAAGCGATCCAGGGGAGATAAAGAGGAACTTGACCTCGGGAATTTTAAAGGTGAATTTGCTGTGACAGTCGCGGCAGACATTGGTCGTGGTCTCGCCTCTTACAGAAACGAGCCCTTGACTTGGTGTCGAGCACTTGGCGCACGTAGGCACAAAGGTGCTCGGCAGCATATCTGCCACCTTGCCTCCTGAGAGATCAATGAACCCAGCCCTTGCCGAATTCTCATGAACAAGCTGTTGGTTGAATTTGGCAGCGAGAGGTGTCGCGCATTTCTTGCAGCTCGACGTCTTTTCGACTCCAGGCTTGAGCCCGGTCATGTCATTTAACGTCTTGCATCTCTCGCACTTGACACTCAGACTCAGGATCGATATCTGTAAAAGTTCGACGCTGTGAAGTTCAATGTTTGGAAACGAGATCATAGTGCCGTGTTCAACCGCCTCACTAGACGATGGAACTGCCGCGACATCATCGTCATTTCCCAATATTGCCCCACCGTCTTCATCAGAGTCTTCGTAGCTATCTTCTTCTGATTCGTCTTCTTCGTGGCCAATGCTCCATTCAGGAGGCCGAGGAATGACCTGAATATGACCTTTTCCTTTGATAAGAGGCTGCGATGAGCTGGCAGAAGCCTCTTCGTTAGTTTGTGACTGAGACTGCTGCTCCTGTATCGCTGCCGCAGCCGCAGCCGCCGCCTGCTCCTTCTCAGCCTTTAATGCCAGTTCATGCGCCTGCTTTGCAAGATTATGGAGGTTCTGAGCCAGATAATTGACATGACTCATAAGTGTCATGTTCTTCTGCTCCAGAACCTTTTCTGCAAAGAGGTCTTCAATGGGTTCTGCATCATCGGCGTTTGCTTCATTTAGCTGCACGCGCAGCTGCTGCAGCGGATACAAGAGCGGAATGATTAGATGAATGCTGTTGACCGAGTGCAAACCAGAAGGGAGCTCAGCACGACGTTTTGGCTCGAGTGGTAGCGTGAAAATGACACCATCAGCAGAACGGCGGAACTGAGGCATCCTTCCCATTCTCGCCTCGAGTTGTCGAATCTCCTGAGCTCGCCTTGCTTTCGCCTCGGCAATCTGTTCTCTAGTGTATGATGGTTCCGGGATATATCGTCTTGGAGGAGGGCTGGGAGCAACCTGCGCTTCCGCTATGGGAGACTCGATAGCAGCCGACTGTTTCTGTTCCGCTACTTGGTCGAGATGTCTCGTGTCTTTGAACGATACTAGTTTGATCGTTTCGACTTTCTGCTCCGACAAGAATCGTTCCAGATTCCTGTCCAAAGCATAGACCAATGCTAAGAGAGTTGAACCCTTCTTCTCCTCGGCGAGCCTATCCCAGCCTCTCTCAACATTGATGCTGAACCCCTTAGGGATATCCTTATTCCTGACTAACAGCACCGGCCTTTCTTCCGGATAGTCCTCAGGAACGCGGACATCACAATCCAAGTAGGGTAGCTCAAAGGGAAAATCTGGATCTGAAGGCTTAAGCTTGAATATCAGAGATGTCTCTCCCGCCGCAGTCGTGGACTCTTTGGGTGAGAATCTCCTCTTGAGCTGTTCGATGTGATAGCCGCGCGGGTCCTGAATCTGTGCTTCAGGCACGGGCTTGGACACAACCCGGGCATCGGGGGTGTCTGTTACGGCTTGCCTCCTATCCAAAGGCGACCCGTCTGGCTGCGTCTTGAGTGCAATCATGATTGAAGACGTCGAATCAAGAGAATCCAATATGGCTGAGCTGATAATTGTTGGACAAGTGTCACGGAGGTGACGGATATTGTACACACAAAGGAGAGCCGCAACGCCAAAACCAGGGACAGTAAAACAAAACAAACTCCTGCTATGTGATTCCAGACGATCGAAAAGCAAAGAGCAAGACTCGTAAGATCTTATTTAACTTGAAATCAACACTCGGAGAGCAAAGAGGCGATATTGAATCCCGAAAGCTCAGGTGGGGCTGAGCATCCGTTACAGATGTTGGTGGGGTTTCGATGACTGCTTCTCTACGGACTCCGTACTATGAGTCACTAGCAGCCAGTTGGTCAGCCAACATTTAGTGGTAGTGCTCTAACGGCAATATACTGGGAAAAGCTGCGAAAATTAGTTAGAGCGGAACCTGCACGGCATCTCCAGGCCTCTTAAACTTGGATCCCTTCATTTTGAGGCTTTGTGCTGAATTATAGGAGACAAATTTTGACATTGTCATTTCTGTAGTCATTCAATCCATAGTGAGTCACTGTAGAACTAACCGTTTGAAGCAACTATCCCCTACAGGTTAGCTCTTTGACGCAGTATCGTGCCTTTGCCTTTGATAATGCCATTGATGCTTTTTGTGATACGGACATTTGCCAACGCTCTACTCATTTAATATTGCGCGTCCATACTGGAGCGCTACTCCGCACTGCCGTAGGAGTGAGTAGAGTGCTAATCGTCGATCTGTGGCTATGGGCCGAATAGAGATGCGTCTCAAATTGTATCGATTACAAAGGAGCTATAATCACACAACGTACCATTTGAGCACGTTGGGCAGTTTAATTGGCAGTAAAGAGAGCCTGTGGTTTGAATGACTTGCCTTGATTTTGGTTGGCTGATCCCACGGCTGTACAGCCATGCACCCATCACACGATGCTTGATCTTTGTTCGTATCGGCAATAGACATGCATGCGTCTAGTTCAGGCTCTTCTTCACTTCTTGCAAAACCGTCGTGTTTATGTGCCGATCTAAACGGAATATCCTGATGTACAATCAAGACATAAAATACAAGGATTAGAGCCTGACGGAGTTTATAGACGCAGGGAGGCAATTCGCAGGCATACATATTGTAGCCGGTGCAGCTGCGGCTGCGAGACATCTCAACGGTAGCTCGGCAAAAAGGAAATAAATAAATTGGACGAAAATCTTTTCCTTGTTATCCGCCATCCTGCTCGTTTATCCGGGGAAAGAAGACAATGATCCTATTTGCCTGATGGTGACCTTGTCAGTCAACAGAATGACTACCTGCGAAGCTGTCTGGTGGATGGACATGCAGCAGCGCATGCGTGTGTACTTATTCGGTAGCTATCTAAACACCTGGGTGGCTGAATCGAGAAGGGAAAAAGGAGGCACCTCGGGGCGAGATCGAATCAAGAAAATAGAATCAAGAAAATAGAATAAAAATAAAATGAGTAAAATAAAATGAATAAATAAGTAAATGCAACGCGAGTTAGACAATGCGGAGACGTTTGCCTGGTCGGTGTTTTTCGTGGCAATAGCATCACAACACCCTGCATCACGTTTACCTTTACATGAATGCACGTACATGCGTAGCAGCAGTCTGGCACATACAGTCACGCCCGGCAGTGTGATCCGGGGAGAGGCATGAGACAGCAGCACGCATGAGAGACATGGAGAGATACGCAACGGCAGACAGACAACCAGACAATGTAGGGAGAGAGACCATGTCGAGCTGCCGCCTGCTTGCTCACCGTGATCAGACAGGCACACACGCCCCCCATCTGTAGGTTCGGGGATGACCTGAGGGTATCCGCGAGACAAAGGCATTGGTGCTCTTTCTACCTACTAAGAGCTCCGTGTAATCCGCACACGATGTGTACATGCAGCTTCAGCATTCCAATGTTGTAACTAATGTGAGGAGCTCAACAAACATGAGCCCCCCATTCGCATGCCCCACGGAGAAAAAAAAAAAAAAGAACATCACACATAAGGCGCACATGGGGCAATGCAATGGACGCGAAAGAGTGCTTGAAGAGCATAAACAAGTCAAAAAAAGGACGGAGAAAAAGGGAATAGAGCCAAAAAAGGAGGGGGGCAGCAGATGCCTGGTGCCGGAGTAATTTGCAGCTGGACGAATGGCTTGGTCGTGGAGGTCTGCCAGCTCAGCAATTGTCAGGCAGATGACCTTGGAGGCGGGATGGCGGCTGCATCAGCGCCTGGGGGGGCGGTGAGAAGACTCTAAGCAGGAGGCCAAACCACTTTGAAGGGTTGCAGGGCAGGATTCGGGAAGTGTTGGCCTCATCATGCCGTAAGAGGAATCCCTGAGCTGAGGCCTGTGGTTTCATTTTTCATGCTGAGAGGAGATGCTGCTGCCCTCCACCTCCGAACTGGGAGCAGAGAAGCACATCTTGGGAGAAACAGCTGGTGGGGTCTGACACCACCCGCATGCAGCACAATATAAGAATAGATGCATCTTGCTATTGGCCTCTGTGGAAAAATGGAAAATAAAAATAAATAAATCATATTATTATTATTGTTTGCATTTATTCTTATTTTCGTTTCGTTTATTTTTTCTCTCCGCTACCCTTGTCGGCATTGTTTTTCCACCCCCCGGCCGCCGTTTGGGTATCGACAAGAAAGCAGCCTCGCAGCTCAACAGACCTGGAGCTCCATCTCTTTTCCTACAATTTGGAATGGATATGTGGGAATTGTTTTGACAAGCTGGGCACCGTTTCTCCTGTACTCAACATCCCGTATACGCATCCAGAGTACCTACTTTCCCATCTTCAGCTTACATGTCCATGTGTCCTGTGTCTACAGAGCACTTCTACCGTCATACCTACAACCACCAACTCATTGCGTTACTTGACTCACACCTCACTCAACTCGTCTCATTTAAATCCTTCAAGCCTCCAAATTCCCCGGCTTGCGTTTCCGTTGCATCTGTAGTGGCTGTCTCCCTGCCCAAGATATATTAAGTAGGGTGTATAAGCTTGTGTGTATACAAACAACAAAGCCCTTCTGCTTAGCTGTAGGAATCCCCGAAAAAAGCCCTCGTATATCACAAGCCCCCTGTCCATCGTGTTCTTCTTTTTTGCCTTTTTTCTTTTTTCCCCTTTGGCTAAGCCATCGCCATGGGACTCGAGAGCGTGCGCAATAACGCCGCGGTCAGGCAGACTTTCTGAGGCCCCTTTCCCCCCGCAATGTTCTTTGCTCGCCTTTTGGGCGTCAAAAACGGCCATGGCTGAATCACACGAGAAGCCCCATCTGACGGCCGCTCGTTCGACTTTTCTCGCCAATGCAAGACGGAGCATGTGTTCCTGGCCGCCTGAAGGGCCGCATGCTAATGTACGTGTATGTGCGTACAGCTGTCTGTACATGCATCAAGCTTTCTTTCCCATCACCATCACAGACACTTGACACACACTGACGCATGCACGGACACAACGCACAGAGAGACATGCCTCCGCAAGCACAAACCCCCCCCCGCGTCTAAGCATTATTCACACATCACACATCACGCACCACGCGCATTATCTGCATGCGCTCCGTACGCCCATCACCGGCAGTAAATAGCTAACCTGTACGAGGCTGCGGGCTGGGCCGTCCAGGTCGCGATGGTACCTGTACCAAGACACCTTGTGCAAGCTTGTCGTGTTACTTTGTACTCACTCGGGAGCAGGCTGCTCTCACACACTCACACAAGACAAGACACGCATCAATAATATTCACAGACTCAGACATGGATGCTAGAGTCTTGGCACTTGTGCAAATTAATTGCATCTGCAGCATAAGTTGATCCCCCATATCAGGTGGCAAACTATGTTATCAGCATGATGAGCCTTGGATGCTATCGCCATCTGCTCGGATGCTTGTCAGTCCCGGTTATCACACCGAATCTTCCGTCATCCAATCTGTCGTGCTCTCAAGTGAATGGACAAAATGATATAGGTAGGGTGTGTAGAGAGCTGCCCAAGCATTGAAAAGTCGTGTTACAATGATCATGCCGCTGTTCATTTCTCTGCTCTGAACACGGGCGCCAGCCTTCGTCTTCCGACTGGCTGAACCGTTTCAATGTTTTGGCGCCTCCTCGTCGTAAACGGTCAAGACTCGAAGCTGGGAAGATTGCCGTTGTAATCCCATTCGATGAAATCTGCTGAGCCACTTACTTCATGGATCCCGGCTGCCGTCACACCGGTCACTTTGTTCGTCACATTACACAGCAGCCTCTGTGGTTTCATTCGAGTTTTGTTGTACAATGTAGACGGCGCCTCCATCTCGATTTGGTGCCACTGCACTTTTTATCAGAAGGGAGGGCCTTGGCGTTTTCGAATCAAGTTTTTTTTTCCCGTTGCCTTATCTTGCAACACCATACGTTCTGTTATGAACATGCATGTTGTGTACTATTGCTCTTCCGAGACGTCATGCTTTGCTCAACTTGACCTTACCGACTCTTGTCTCGCATTGGTCACCGCATTTCCGTTTTTGTAATGAGAGAATCCGTTTTGTAAAACATGACCTGCGTCTTCCCTTCTCCGTCCAGGGATCACTCGCTCACCGGCTGCATCAGCCGCAGCTGAAAAAAAAAAAAGGAATTATACGTCGCAAGACCTCTAAGTAGGGACTTGTCACAGTTTTTTACTAGGATCAATGCTTTCAGACCGCAACTTTTCTTTTCTAATTTTAGGTAGGAAAGCCACTTAGTTTAAAAAATGGCTTGATTGACGTGTAATACTGTTTTGGGGCGTGACCGGTTGATGTGCTACGTTGGGATGAAAGTGCTGTATGTCATGGCCTTGAGCGGGCCTCTGTTTTATGGAGCGTAATATTGGGCTTCGGTGGATTTGAGAATTAAGTTGGGGGGTAAGAATTAATTGATTAAGAATAAATATTTTATTTTTCGAAAGTATTCCAAACGGTGCTTGGGCTTTGAAGGAGATAACGGAAGAAAACGGCTCTCCTTTTGGTTTCTAGTATTGATCACTCTTCCTTTAGGTACTTGTAAGAAGCACCCACATCAACCCTAAGTTTAAACAAGTGTATTTAATGTGAAAATCATGTTCATCCAATTAAATCACCTCTAACCCTCTAGATAGATATATGGTAGGACCCTCTGCAAGTTCCTCAAGTTCCTCTTGCAAGATGATTTGTATTCCCAGCTCTTTTTCATTCGACTTGGCGCATTTCGTCTTCGAGATATGGCGTCTACTACATTAGGAGAAATAAACTTCCAAGATATCAGTTTGTAAGGGGATATCATGATGCAGCTTTGGCATGGTTGTGTGAGCGTGGCTAGCCCCTGTCTCATTACAGGGAAAGCAAGACAAAGAAGAGCCGAGCTGAGTGAGCAAGTAATAGGACACTTGCGTGATGTATAACATGATGAAACACAAGAATATGTTGTCGATTGCCTGGAGCAATGTTTGATTCCTAGCAGCAGCGTTGACCCTGCGAGCAACATTATTGATCACCGCTGCTATATTTCTTATCTGGGCGCCCCTTCGTCCTTCATGCCTCTGGTCCATGTTGGCTACCCGTGATTGAGGGTCAAAGCATCTGATAACTGTTGAAAGGTTTCCTTATTAGAATAGTGATTGCATAATCCGTGTAGCTGGACGTTCCAGCTCAATCTTGACGTGTTGAGCGTAGTGGTGAGTGCGATCTGTGACACATCATTTGAAAAGATCGCTACGGCATCTTATAACTTGGCAGCCTATTCCACCAGATTGCCATAGGTACCCTCCGGTAGAATCTTTGAACCTTATTGTATATATAAAAAGCATGATAGTTGTTGACGTTGAAGCTTCTGAGGCGGGCCTTCAGATTGGCTTTCAACAGTGGCATCTTATGTTTTGTGGCTTCTGCCGTTGGTTCAGATCATGCCTTCTAGCAGGTGACTCTAGTCAATTGATCCAAGTGCTGTACAGTCTTTCGTCGAACCATCACTTGCAGCTTATTGAGCCGTAAATAACTTATGAGCTAAAACCTCTATCCCTTAAATAGACTTCAAAGGCTTTGATAGCATGTTGGCAAAGCGCAGGCAAAATGTCTTCATAAACTTTGTAGATTGATTTAGATTATCAACTCGCAGCGACGAGCAAAATGGTTTCTATTTGACCAACTAGGCTTTTTGTATGACCCCTTATCTATGTTCAGACTCAAGCTCCCTTAAAAATCATTCTCATCAGAGCCAGCCACAATGACATTGTTAACCTTGAGAACCATGCGACACAGCTGTGTTGCCAGCTGCAGCTGCTGCTTCTTGCTAATCAGCGGGTCAATGACAAAGGCGGCCTTCATATCGTTGTCGCCACGTCCCATGCAATCAACACCGAGCTTTCCTCTGTCGCTAGGTCCTGCCTTAACCTGCTGGCTCTTCACCTCCGCCAAGGTTGAGATGGAGTTGAGACCACTGTTCTCGGCCAGGGCCATGGGGACGGCGTCCAGGGCTTCGGAAAAGGCGCGCATGGCGTACTGCTCCAAGCCAGGGGTCTTGCCGGCGGCATCTTCAACTGCCAGAGAGCAAGCAATCTCGGCAGCACCACCTCCGTAGACGACTCGATTGTCTTTTACGAGGTTTCTTACAACGCAGAGCGCATCGTGTAGTGAGCGCTTGGCCTCGTCAATGATCTAAACATCCCATGTTAGCTGAAAGAAAATCCGATAGGTATTAAAACAACTAATTCTTACCATCTTGTTGCTTCCTCGTACAAAAACGGTCACGGCTCGGGTGTTGGCGCACTCCTCAATGACCAGCATCTTCTCTCTTGTCGTTCCAAACGACATTTCTCTGACAATGCCGGCGGAACCCAGCTTCTCTGGCTTCAGGTCCTCAAAGCGAGGCACTATCCTCCCGTTGGTTGCAATAGCAATCAATTCAATCTCAGGGCCACCGACCCATCGCACAGCAGGGAGCTGGTTCTGGAGCAACAGGTGGTTTGCCTCGTCATCAAAACCCCACTGGCAGATGGCCAAGTTTGCACCGGTGTCCTTGATCTGCTGAATCATCTCAATAAACTTCTCCTTCTCGTAGTTTTGCAGCTTCTTGAACTCCTCTACACTTGTGATATCGAGGTGGTGCTTGGTCTTGGGCTTGGGGGGCTCGAAAGCGCATGTTAGGATGGCAATCTTGGCATCCTTGACTTCTGAGGGCATCTGGGGATGAGAGAAATCCTTGTCGATGATTACACCCTTGACAAGGATGGTGTCCTCGAGAGCGCCACCAACCTTGCCATCGACCTTGATCAAATCGAAATCCACGTCTTTCCGCTCGAGGTCAGCCACCGACAGAACGGCGTCAACGGCAATCTTGGCAAACTGGTCATGAGCCTTGGAGACAATCTTGCTTCCCAAACTTGTCCGCGCCACCTTGAGCAGGTTAGTAGTCTCCTCCTTTGAAAACTCGATGGTATCTGAGATCTTGTCCAACTCGGCAACAGCAATATCGCAGGCTTGGTCGTAGCCGTCGGCGATGCGGATAGGGTGAATGCCCTTGTCGATGAGGTCGGCGGCCTGCTCCAGGAGGGCGCCCGCCAGGACGACCACACCAGTAGTGCCGTCACCAATCTCCTCGTCTTGTGATCTCGAAAGCTCCACCAGCAGCTTGGCAACGTGGTTGCTGACTTCCATCTGCTGGAGAATGGTAGCTCCATCGTTCGTGACTGTGATGTCGCCGTCTGGAGAAATTAGGATCTTGTCGAGACCGCGAGGACCAAGTGACGTCTTGACGAGGTTGGCAACTGTTCGGGCGGCGAGGATGTGTGACTTGACGGCTTCGTTGCCAAACTGGCGCTTCTTCTTCCCCTGACTAGACCGCCGTTAGATGGTGTTGAGGTGCACACACGACGTCCTGGAACTTACTCTCTGACGACAATGAAGGGCCGACCTTGCTCATCCTTCACCACCGCCGCTGCACGTTGAATATTAGCTGTGGTCTCGAGGTCATCGTCGGGCCAGCATCGATTTACCGTTGGAAACATCTAGATCTAAATTGCGTGTCTGTTAGTTTCCACGCCTCACCCCTGACAAATCGATGGACTGGATCTTGACATACTCAGCGAATTCATTTTGGCTGGGGGAAACTTGTGATCAAATTTACACAAGACAACAGGAATTAATCAATCTCGGCACCAAATGAATAAACCCCCGTGATTTGGTGACAGAGTATAGCTTCAAGCTTCCACGATCGTGCCCGAATTTTTCGACCGTTTGGGGGGGAAGTTGCCTACAACTCCCACTACAACAGGGTGCGGGACACGGACTAAGAAAAGTCCGTCACCGGTCACCCCGCCAAAGTATCGAGCTCCTGGAAATGCCCCTCCATGACTTAATCAAGGAGGCACGAGCACGCTTTAGTACTGATGCGCCTCCGACAAATAAACTTGAGCTAGACAACTGCTTTTATACAACTGACATCGGCCGTTCCATTGTCTGTCTTGTTTACTCTTAATATTCTTCTTTTTGTCTCTACAATTCTGGATCTTGCTACCAGCATTCGCAACAGCTCCGTCGCATCGCAAGGCGCACTGCAACCCAGGAGGCGACGTCTGCCCAAGTCCATGAGTCAACCCCGAACATTCGTCACATGAAGTGCAACTAGTGCCGGGAAATCGCAGGCATTCCTCACCCTCACCTTCACCCTCCCTCTCCCTCTCCCTGCAAACTCGCCACGAAGATTCACCCTCTTTCTACAACCAAGCTCCAAGAACGCCCGACAAAACAAGTCTGTGGGTAGAATCGCAATGGCGCCTCCAACATATGACGACGACGATTTCGTCGACCAGTACGATGACCTTGAAGAGGAGGAGGAACTGAGCCCCGAAGACAAGATCGCCATGCAAAATGGCACAGCAGAAGTGCGCAAGGCTCTTGGGGTGGAAGCAGGCAAAGTCACAGTCGCGCAGATACAGGAGGCACTATGGCATTACTACTACGACGTCGATAAATCCGTCGCCTATTTGACAAAGACCTTCATTGCGCCAGCTCCAAAACCAGCTGCAAAACCAGCGCCAAAGAAGGCACCTGAAGGTAAGCCCGGCGCGTTCTCTTTACCTGCCAACCAAGCCTTGTTTTTGCGAACCTTTGGAGAAGACGATGAATCACTTGGGCACAATGCATATTCCACCACCATTTGCGACATCCATCGTCTCGCGTGCGCGTTTCCCAGCATAGAGAAGCCTCAGCTATCCCTGACCTTTTTCGACGATATGCCATGGCTAGACATACCGAGGGACCGAGAAACCGTGTTTATTGAGCCGCCACGCCCCCGTGGTGGGCTTATGGGAGGTAGCGGTGCCGCTCCCAAGGTGTCTAAGCTTCAAGCCCTGGCTGCGCTGCGGAAGAAAAAGAATGAGGAGAAGAAGGCTCAAGAAAAAGCCATTCCGCTGGAAAGCGAAGTGACAAAGCTTTCTATTTCTGATACAAACAAAGAAAACATTGGCCCGATCTCAAAGCTCAAAGACCAAAGCTCACAACACAACTCAACTGTGGCCTCTACTTTACAAGCACAGGAGGGAGAGACAACATCAGACAACACCGGCAACTCTCTAGGGGAAGACGCCAGCTTGCCAACTATCACTGAATACAAACCCGATGCCGATATCAAATTTGAAGAAGCAAAGCCGGTAGTAGGCCACAGTCATGCTCCTTCTGCATTTGCACGGACGCTTTTCGGGTCGGTTCCAGAGGCAGGCGAAACGCGCAGGCGGGATGTTTTCGCAATGCCCTATACCCAATCATCTTCCTTTCTAGCAGACGCTTTCTCCGAACCCAGCCCAGACGATATTGTGCTCGCGGCCCGGGCCAAAGGTTCGAATTTTGCTAAGGCGAAATGATGGGCTAATTCTAATTTTTTGATCCAGCGGGAAAGAAAGCTCCAGCGGCGGCAGCGAAAGCTCCCAAGAAGTCCCAAAAGAGTGAAGAGGCATCTAAAGAAGCCTCGCTTGCGAGCAGCGTCTCAAGTCTCAAAGTCAGCGACGCCCCACCTCCCAAGAGCAAAGGCCTCGATGTTCTCAAAGAGTTTGAGCAGAGCGCTAGCAAGAAGAATGTAAGCTTTGTAGTAGTCGGTAGGTTTACCCATACCCATACCCTAGGAATTGGCATTACTTGGAAACAATGTCGCTGAAGCCAAGTCGCACAAGGTCACGTCGATGCCGGCAAGAGTACATTAATGGGCCGACTTCTTCTGGAGCTTAAGCTTGTGGAAGAGCGTACAGTGGACAAATACCGCCGGCAGGCCGAAAAAGCCGGGAAGCAGTCCTTTGCCCTGGCTTGGGTCATGGACCAGAGAAGCGAGGAAAGAGACCGAGGAGTGACAATAGACATTGCCACAAACCATTTCGAAACCGAATCAACCAAGTTTACGATTCTAGATGCGCCAGGGCATCGAGACTTTGTGCCCAATATGATTGCCGGCGCTAGTCAGGCAGATTTTGCAATTCTGGTTATCGACGCCAACACCGGAGCTTACGAAAAGGGTTTGAAAGGACAAACGCGAGAGCATGTTTTGCTTCTACGAAGTTTAGGCGTGCAACGCCTGATTGTTGCCGTGAACAAGCTCGACATGGTTGGGTGGTCCCAGGACAGGTTCAAAGAAATCTCAGAAGAAGTCTCTGGCTTCTTAACAGGTCTGGGATTTCAAGAAAAGTTCGTCACGTTCATTCCTATATCGGGGCTGAACGGAGATAATATTGTCAAGAGAACAGAGGATGCTGCTGGGGCTTGGTACAAGGGCCCTACTCTAATAGAGGGTCTAGAAGCCTCAGGACCGTCTACCGTGCGATCCTTTAAGAAGCCTTTTCGGATGGCCATTTCAGAGATTTTCCGCTCGCAACAGGGAACTACGACACTTGCCGGTCGTATCGATTCTGGTACGATTCAGGTTGGAGATGCTCTGTTGGTGCAGCCTAGCGGGGAATCAGCGTACATCAAGTCCATCATGCTCGATACCGAGGCCAAGGATTGGGCAGTGGCCGGGCAAAACGTCAGCGTTGCGTTGACCAACATTGATCCAATTCATATCAAGATTGGTGACATAATTTGCCACACGACTGACCCTATCGACATTGGTGACACGTTTACCATGAAGGCCATGGCATTTGAACATCTGTTGCCCATGCCGGTGGATCTCCACCGCGGCAGACTTCACGCAGCAGGCCAGATTCAATCAATAGCGGCTCTGCTTGACAAGGCCACCGGCGAAGTCATCAAAAAGAAGCCCAAGGTAGTACAACCCGGAGGAGTTGCTCGTGTCTTGATCAAGCTGGAGGCAAAGGTTCCTCTGGAGCCTGGACAGCGGGTTGTCATCAGAAGCGGGGGCGAGACCATAGCTGCCGGCTTACTAGAGTAAAAGCATCATACAACAGGGTTGGGTCTACATGGAATACGGTATAATAATAGACTGGGTATATTGGAATAGCAAAACAAAACAAATGAATATTGATAGACAAAGAAAACATCAAATTCAAGTGTTGAATTGGGTACGCAATTTAGCTCTGCTGGTCCTCTCGGCGGCTGACCAGTTTCACAAGGCCGAATGCGGCAAGTGGTTTAGAAGCGCGATACCCGGCGCCTATTCCCTGCTTTGTTGATAGTACATAATGCAAAGGCCATTGCCGTGGATGCCCCGCCGAGAACGGATTACTCGCCACTGTCTTGATAGTTGTTCGTACGTGTCGACTATTTTTTACCAGGTGTATAGTCATCGTGATAATGAGTAGAGTGTCATGACAACTTGCTCATACTGTATACGAGTAGACTTCAGCCTCGCTGTGGCAAAACTACGTGGCAATGCCGCTACGATGGATGTGATTCCAACGGGCTCTGTCGAATTCTAAGCCAGTATCCACCCGGCTGTCGCCGGTTACTCCAAGTGTGAATAGATGTTCCACGGAGCACAGAATAGGGCGGGCGGCTGTTACTCGGAGAGATGAGATGATACTCGTACATGTAAGCAATAGCAACAACGTGGCCAGAACGGTTTGCCAGAACAGCTTCCCTTTCCGTTGCCGCATTGTGCCTAATAAGCCAAGCCGCCGGGTCTCCATCAATTCACGGCCGAAGCCATCTGAGTCACGTTCTCGGAATGGCATCGAATTTCTTCCGTCAGCGCGGCGTAGTGCGACAAAGGGCGAGAGGCCACATTTGCCTTGTGAGGGGCAAAATGGGGAAATAGGCTGGCGTTGGCCGTTCACAGAAGCTCCGAGTTAGGTAGGTCGGTTGTTTGGCCGGGTCTCTGGGCGCTGTCAACGGTACATTGCACACGGCAGAGTACATGACATTGGATGCAAACTCTATTGAGTATCGACACTGTGAATCATCACCAACCCTCTGGTGTAGAATACAGTGTGAAATGTGTCAGATCGCCTCGTCGCTTTGGCTCCGAAAATAAGACCCCTGTCACGTGGGGCTGAATGCTCCGGGGGCCCTGTTTGGCTCGCACAGGGACCCGTGCCTTGAACCTACCTGAAATCTGGCCTTTTTGAGCCTTCTGGACACCTCAACTTTTTCTGGGGCAATTCATAAAGTGGCTGATTGTCACCTCTCGTCTTCAACCCATTTTTTTTTCTTCTTCTCTTCAGCAAAGATACCCCCCTCATCTGGTTCACAAGCCGGCCCTGAGGACAAATAGAGCTCGCTCGCTGCGTTAGATCGCTGCGCATTTTCTTTTTTTCTCTTCCTCTTCACAGCTGCCGTATACTTTACGCGGGGCATCTAGAGATCCTCTTCACACATATTCTTCACAATGGCTCGTTCACGGAGCTCCCTGGCCTTGGGCCTGGGTCTGCTCTGCTGGATCACTCTTCTCTTCGCCCCTCTGGCATTTGTCGGAAAGGTCAATGCCAGCGATGAGGCGGACAACTACGGAACTGTTATCGGAATTGTAAGTCGACAACCCCGCCATGGGTATTTGGTGGCCGCTTGTTAACACGTTTTCTCTCCCAGGATCTTGGTACTACCTACAGCTGTGTCGGTGTGATGCAGAAGGGCAAGGTTGAGATTCTCGTCAACGACCAGGGTAACCGAATTACTCCTTCCTACGTGGCCTTTACCGATGAGGAGCGACTGGTTGGCGACTCTGCCAAGAACCAGGCCGCCGCCAACCCCACCAACACCGTCTACGATGTCAAGTCAGTTTGAGCCCTTTGAACAAATGTAACCATCTATTTAAACGAGCAAATTGCTAACCATTTCGCAGGCGATTGATTGGTCGCAAGTTCAACGAGAAGGAGATCCAGGCCGACATCAAGCACTTCCCCTACAAGGTCATTGACCGCGATGGAAAGCCCATTGTCCAGGTTCAGGTCAACGGCCAGAAGAAGCAGTTCACTCCCGAGGAGGTTTCTGCCATGATTCTTGGAAAGATGAAGGAGGTCGCCGAGTCCTACTTGGGCAAGAAGGTCACCCACGCCGTCGTTACCGTCCCTGCCTACTTCAACGTAAGTTTTCCTTTTAGTGTCTGAAAAGTAGGAGAACAAAAGAACGAGTTTGCTAACGGCTTGGTAGGACAACCAACGTCAAGCCACCAAGGACGCCGGTATCATTGCCGGTTTGAACGTCCTCCGAATCGTCAACGAGCCCACCGCCGCCGCTATTGCCTACGGTCTGGATAAGACTGATGGCGAGCGCCAGATCATTGTCTACGATCTCGGTGGTGGTACTTTTGATGTTTCTCTCCTGTCCATCGACAACGGTGTCTTCGAGGTCTTGGCTACCGCCGGTGACACCCACCTTGGTGGTGAGGACTTTGACCAGAGAATCATCAACTACCTGGCCAAGGCCTACAACAAGAAGAACAGCGTCGACATCACCAAGGATCTCAAGGCCATGGGCAAGTTGAAGCGTGAGGCCGAAAAGGCTAAGCGAACTCTCTCTTCCCAGATGAGCACCCGTATTGAGATTGAGGCTTTCTTCGAGGGCAACGACTTCTCCGAGACTCTTACCCGAGCCAAGTTTGAGGAGCTCAACATGGATCTCTTCAAGAAGACCCTCAAGCCTGTTGAGCAGGTTCTCAAGGACGCCAACGTCAAGAAGAGCGAGGTCGACGACATCGTTCTGGTCGGTGGTT
The DNA here is from genome assembly GCF_003025095.1 of Trichoderma harzianum CBS 226.95. Classification (NCBI taxonomy): domain Eukaryota; kingdom Fungi; phylum Ascomycota; class Sordariomycetes; order Hypocreales; family Hypocreaceae; genus Trichoderma; species Trichoderma harzianum. The sequence continues at coordinate 386,956 of NW_020209252.1, read as the reverse complement.
CCACTCGTATCCCCAAGGTTCAGACTCTGATTGAGGAGTACTTTGGTGGCAAGAAGGCTTCCAAGGGTATTAACCCCGATGAGGCTGTCGCTTTCGGTGCCGCCGTCCAGGCTGGTGTCCTCTCCGGAGAGGAAGGTACTGAGGAGATTGTCCTCATGGACGTCAACCCCCTGACCCTCGGTATCGAGACCACTGGCGGAGTCATGACCAAGCTGATTCCCCGCAACACCCCCATCCCTACCCGCAAGAGCCAGATCTTCTCGACTGCTGCTGATAACCAGCCCGTCGTCCTGATCCAGGTCTTCGAGGGTGAGCGTTCTATGACCAAGGACAACAACATCCTGGGCAAGTTCGAGCTTACTGGCATCCCCCCCGCTCCCCGTGGTGTTCCCCAGATCGAGGTTTCCTTCGAGCTTGACGCCAACGGTATCCTCAAGGTCTCTGCCCACGACAAGGGCACCGGCAAGCAGGAGTCCATCACCATCACCAACGACAAGGGCCGTCTCACCCAGGAGGAGATTGACCGCATGGTCGCCGAGGCCGAGAAGTTCGCCGAGGAGGACAAGGCTACCCGTGAGCGCATTGAGGCCCGTAACGGTCTTGAGAACTACGCTTTCAGCCTGAAGAACCAGGTCAACGATGAGGAGGGTCTTGGTGGCAAGATTGACGAGGAGGACAAGGAGACTGTAAGTTGAAACCCAACACACCATCACTCTTATATGATTGCCAGTTGCTAACATTCAACTAGATCCTTGACGCTGTTAAGGAGGCTACCGAGTGGCTCGAGGAGAACGGCGCCGACGCCACCACCGAGGACTTTGAGGAGCAGAAGGAGAAGCTGTCCAACGTCGCCTACCCCATCACCTCCAAGATGTACCAGGGCGCTGGTGGCTCTGAGGACGATGGTGACTTCCACGACGAACTGTAAAAAAATTGCATAGATGTTTATCTTTTAGAGGAACCAAAAGAAGTTCCCTGGTGTTATCGTCGGTTATGACGCGGATATGTTTTTAGTCTAAAAAAAATATGAATGCAACTTTGCAAATGTAAAGCGAATGCATATACTCCGTATTGAACCTTGAATTAGTAGACTATGTCTGTGATATAATGTGAAGGCCTGTGTTACATATACTAACACTTGATCGAGAGGTAGAATGTCTGCGTAGAGGCGTATTGAGATGATTATTGTGAACTTGTATAGGTAGTCATACAGTTGCTAGCCGATGGAAATACATTGCTATTAAAGCTATTCGAAAAAGCTGTATGTCTCTTCCATCGCGCCCCTTTTGTATTTTGCACTTTACGTTGTCATGATAGTGCACACACCATCAACAATGCCAAAGATATATATGGCTAGATACAAGTATTGTTTCGTAGTGATAAGAGCTGCTAATGGAATTATTCTGTTAATTTACAAGTCATGTTAGCTACAGCAGGCGTAGTGCTCGTTATGCTAATTCACATGGAAGTCATACTCGCTATAGCAGGCGTGGTGTTTGCAAGTTACACAGGCGGCAGTGAATAGAAGTACGTATATACGTCGCGCCTATATCTTCGAGCAGCCAGGTGACTCGCAGCTGGAAAATTCTCTACCTTCCACCACGGCCAAATCTCATTCCATCTGTGGCACAAGGCGATTTCGCATTGTGCACGAGGGAAAGATTTCGGTTTCCTACTCGACAGGAATTTGGGGTGCGCGTGGAAGAAGAGAGAGAGAGAGAAAGTTAACAACGAGAGTCGGTATTTGAGATATCGTCGCTTGGACTCTTGAAGAGGATCACGGGCATAGCTGTTACCACAACCTCGATCTCTCTATCTTCACCATTATTGCAGAATCACGTCTTTTCAGGAGCGAAGCACCACGTTCGCCCTCCTGACTAGCTGACGCAGCCAACGTCTCGAGTTATCATCGCAGTGACTCGAGGAAAATATCCGCAAGAAACGAGCGACCGAGAGCTAGAGAGCTGCACAAAGATATTTCAGGCTCCATCGTCGACCAGACTTCAACAACAGACAACATGGCTGATGATACGCAGAACAATGACCGTCTCACTCTGGATGAGGAATCCGCACCACGCACGGTAAGTTGTATTTTCCTGTGTTGACTCTGTGCAGATATATTACAGGGAACAAACACTTACTCGAGATCATGCTTGTAGGCTAGTCGAGCGAGTGACATTAGCTCGCTGCAGGACACCATGGATCTGGGTGACCCTGTTGCGACAGCTCCAAAATCTCGGCATAGAAAGACTGCTGGCGCCAAGAAGGCTATCGAAATCACGGAAGATCAAGAAGACGATAGCCAGGAACAGCTGGTGATGAACCTCCTCGACATGGTTGCAGATGCTACTCCAGATGAGTTGGTCACTCGACAGGACAAGATGACAAGCACCTTGCTTCGCCTCAAGGAACTCCAAGACCAGCAACCACCCAAGGTCTCGTTCAGCCCATCCATTGCCAATAGCTGCCGTGAGCGCCTCGAGGGTGTGCTCATCTACCTCACCTCTGAGCTCTCGGCCATACCGGCCTCTAATTGGGCGTCTTACAAGAAGAAGCTCATCAAGCTCTGCGAGTCTGAGCAGATCATCAACATGGGATTTCCACAGCGTCTCCTCAAGGTCACGGACATCATCTATCTGCCTGAAGAATTGGAAGCAATTCCCAGAGAAGAGTTTGGCAGAATGCACAGCGTGGCGAGGGTTTGTGCCACGGCTGCCCAGGCCATGGGCCCAGACGGCGAGAATACGGACGGCCTGGTGGAGAAGTGGATTAGTGCCAAGGTGCAAGATCTTGAATTCTTGAAGAAGATGTTTGGCTCGATGCGAAACACCTTCAAGACCTCTGGGCTTGAGAATTCGATGATGCCTTGGGAGAGGCAGGGTTAAGTCCGGGAAATGGTGAGCGAATCTAAGGATTTGCATGGATTTATACGGTGATCTTGGTATCGGGGTGATGGTGGCTAGATTTCGGCCTACCGACGTACTGGAACAAGTTTCCGAAGATATTTCACCGTATAATCACTAGTATTCGTCGATTAGAGAGAAGAATGAAAAATTCGCACTCTCGCTCTCGTTCACCCGAAGCTGCGGTGACTTTGTATGACTTTGTATGAATCCATTACAGGCAGCTTGTCATATAAAATTCTGTCACGTGATAGCGCGGAGGCAGCTCATATCTACGACGCGCTGTCGCGCCATGGATGACGAATGACGACATCGAATCAGCTCTTCACAAGGGCGGCAGCAACAAAAGGCGTTTCTTGTGTCTTTCTTCCTCATCATAGCAAAACATTCAGTCATGCCTGCTGCGAAACGATCTGCTCCTAAGCAGGAGGCTGCTGGTACGCGCCGGCGATCTGGCCGCTTATCTAGCACGCAGGTGAAGAGCGCCTACTTTGAAGGTTCAAGTGATGATGAGGAAGAAGAAGAAAAGGCAGTTTCTGGACGCAAGAAGCGTGCAATTCAGCCAAAGAAGCGGGCTAGACACGCAGAGAGCGAATCCGAAGGAGAGCAGTACAAAGAAGAGTCGGAGGAAGAAGCAGAAGTACAACCGAAAAAGAGATCCCGTGGACGTCCTGCTAAGAAAGCCAAAGAGGAGTCTGATGAGGACCAGTACAATGATGTGCCTGAAGACGAAGACGATAAGGATGACGAGGATGATGAGGATGATGATGACGGACCGAGAAAGGTTACGATCATCCCATTGGAGAAGATGAGAGATACGGGAGGTGTGGAATACGAGGACCATAAGGTACACAAAAACACTATGCTGTTTCTCAGGGACTTGAAGGCGAACAACAAGAGGCCGTGGCTTAAGGGTGAGTGTTTCGAATACTCTAGCGTCCCGATATCTAGCTTCACATCGACTGATGCAGATTACTACAGCACACGATGGAGAGTACAGAAGAGCGTTGAAGGATTGGCAGTCGTTTGTCGAAGCGACAACGCAGACGCTTATTGAAGTCGACGAGACCATCCCCGAATTGCCCGCCAAGGACGTCATATTTCGCATTCACCGTGATATTCGCTTCAGCAAAGATCCCACACCATACAAGGTACGCACTCTTCATTCCAACGTCCTCCAAAAGACTCTCTTCTCACTCTCAATTTTAACATAGCCTCACTTTTCCGCTGCGTGGTCTCGCACGGGTCGCAAAGGTCCCTACGCGGTGTACTACATTCATTGCGAACCCAAGTCCGCCTTCATCGGCGGCGGTCTCTGGCATCCGGAGGCGGCGTACCTGACGAAGCTGCGGCAGAGCATCGACGAAAGGCCTCAGAGGTGGCGCCGAGCCTTTGCTGACCCGCTCTTCAAGAAGGAGTTTTTCCCTTCAGTCAAGGACAAGGATGGGATCGAGGGCGTAGTCAAGGCTTTTGTGGCGAAGAATCAAGAGAATGCTCTGAAAAAGAAACCAATGGTATGTCGTTACGGTGCCTTGTCATTTTGCTGCATTCTCCCACGATTCTAACTAATGGCTGATTGACTGTCGATTACTAGGGCTACGAAGTCACACATCGCGATATAGAGCTCCTCAAGCTCCGAAACTACACTGTCGGGACCAAGATTGACGACGATCTGCTAAGTAGTGATAATGCGCAGGCAAAACTCAAGGAGATACTGAGGGGCCTGTCTGGTTTTGTATGTCTTTTCTATTCGCTACATTTGATCTATCGTCTTTCTCCGTCCAATTTTGAATACATGCTAACTGTGGCTTAACAGGTTACTTTTCTTAATAGCGTTGTTATGCCTGATCCTAATCTCGACGACGATGAGAGTGATGATGAAGACGACGAGGGGGGCGAGGAGCAGCATAGCGGTGACGAAGAAGAGGACGAAGAATAACTGAGTAGCTGTTTAATGCTGCAATTTGGCTAACTTGCGCGAATGATGTATCATACATGTTTACAAATGCAGGGATGGCGATGCATTTATATTTTAGAGGACAACTGGATATATGGCTCAATCTGACAGGCTGCATGTTGTCTGAGCAACAGAAACAAGCAAGCAATTCACCTATCTTATCGTGCACAGTCCCTGTCGAAATCTCACTGGCCAAGCTCCTAGTCGACATGGATGAAACCAAGGGAACAAGCTCCCAGTTCAATCAAAACCATCATGCAGTACCGGTTGGCATGGGAATCATTCGTGCTGCAAATGACATGGAAACACAGCGGTCTCACCGCATTTCTCTCTCCAAGGCAGCAGTCAAAAACTCCCAAGCAGCAAGCGTGAGACCAGGAGCGTCACTCAGTGGGGGCCACACAACTCTCGGCAGAAGGCGATAGCTGACGCCGAGTCGGACGATGCCACCCAAACTCAGCCAGACAAAAGATGGATGTCGCCGAAAGGCACCGGTAAAACGGCCCGTTGTCGCTGTCTCCGGACTGTCCAATGGTAAGATGGATAGCCCCCAAGGGTGGTGGTGCCCCCCCGCTTCCCCAAGATCGATCGCTTAGGCTCTCCGCATCTCCGGTTGATCCTCAAAGGTTGTTGCTGAGAAAAAGGTCATAGGTCTAACAGGCTATTAGCCGCAGGTGCACATGGCGTGTTTTAAGGTGATGTTGTCCAACGATCTTTGTCTTTAGCTCTTTCGTGGGGGACCCCGAGAGATAAGTAACAAATCGCATGACATAACGTCGTCCTGGATGTCTTGGGATTCGTCGCCCGCAAGTGTCAAGGGTACATCTTGTGTTCCTGAATTTTGACACGTTCATCACAAGATGTCGTGTTTGCCCTGGTTCAGCCATAGCGCACGTCAAAGTCCGAGCGGACCCCAGGATTGGAGAGTTTGTTATCTGTTAGTGGTGCAAATGACTGTGCGCGCGTGGCGGCGTCCGGCGTGGTTGAACGAATGCGGCCATGAGGCACACGGCTTACTGAGGGGTCGCGGTGCGTAGCTAAACGTCATATAAGAGACTGTTCGACTGTCTTCTCGTTGAACGAGGGTTAGGAGCGTTTTCTGATATAAGCTCGCGTTCTGTTGTGTCTGCTCTGCTCTCTTCACTTACACACAATTGCTAAGTGGACGTTCAAATTTTGATAATATACATGTGCTGATGTCCGGTGGTTGAGATCATCGCACCTTTGGTTGAATATAATTACTTTGAAAAGAAAATAAAACAAGAATGACCCCAATTGCAACGAGCAATGGCGCCGCCAGAGGTGTTGCCGAAGGCAGACCTCGTATTCTCATCCCAGAAAAGGTTTCACCAGATGGCATGGCAATGCTGGAGCCGCACTTTGACGTGGACGTCAAGCTGGGCATGACGCCGGAGGAACTCATTTCTCAGATTCCTGGGTACCATGGTTTAATCGTCCGGTCCGAGACCAAAGTAACGGAAGAAGTTCTTCTCGCTGGCAAGAAGCTCCGCGTGGTGGCAAGAGCCGGTGTCGGTGTTGATAACATCAACGTGCCAGCGGCAACCTCGCGCGGCATCATTGTCGTCAACTCGCCTTCGGGGAACATCCTCGCTGCTGCGGAGCATACGATAGCCTTGCTGCTTGCTACTGCTAGGCATATTGGCAGGGCAGATGGAAGCTTGAAGCAGGGCGGCTGGGAACGGAGCAAGCTCGTCGGCATCGAGGTTGGACGGAAAATCCTTGGCATTGTTGGGTTGGGCAAAGTCGGGATGAATGTGGCACGAATGGCAAAGGGCCTTGGCATGCAAGTGATTGCGGTCGATCCCTATGCGAACCCGGACATGGCACGTCAGGCGGGTGTTGACTTGGCGTCCAACTTGAAAGAGATCCTACCTGTTGTGGACTTTCTCACTATTCATACGCCACTGCTAGCAACGACGCTCGATCTTGTCGGCGAAGAAGAGTTCAAGTTGATGAAGAAGACTGCGAGAGTGCTCAATGTTGCTAGGGGAGGAGTATACAATGAAGCGGCGTTGGTCAAGGCCCTCGACGAAGGATGGATTGCAGGGGCTGGAATCGACGTCTTTACTTCAGAACCTCCAAAGCCAGACTCAGCGGCTGGACAGATAACCAAGCATCCCAAAGTCGTGGCCACGCCTCACCTGGGAGCCTCTACTGTCGAGGCACAGGAAAACGTATCAATAGACGTGTGTACACAAGTGCTCGAGATCTTACGAGGCGGCCTTCCCACCAGCGCCGTCAACGCGCCAATCATTCTGCCCGAGGAGTATCGCAAGCTCCAGCCGTTTGTGCAACTAATTGAGAAGATGGGGCGTCTCTACACGCAACACTTCGTCAGGACCAAGGGAGGGCTGGTCGGCGGCCGCAACTTTGAGCTGATCTATCACGGCGACTTGGCGGGAATGTCCAACACGAAGCCGCTGTACGCAGCGCTGGTCAAGGGGCTGGTTGCATCGTTCAGCGACTCCCACGTCAACATTGTCAACGCGGCGCTGATTGCCAAGGAAAAGGGCATCAAAATTAGCGAGACGCACTCGCACCAGCCGGGCGAACAGACGTATGCGAACTTGGTGACACTGAGAGCAGCACACGCAGAGGACGGCAGCGGAGAGCAAATCATTGAGGGATACGCCTCGGGCAAACGGTTGTACATCTCCAAGCTGGACCGGTTCAATGCAACGTTTACTCCTGAGGGGACGATGATCTTCCTGCACAATTATGACGAGCCGGGTAAGATTGGAGGCGTGGGCATGGTGCTGGGCTCTCACGGGATCAATATTAGGTTCATGCAGGTCGCCAGCTTAGACGAAGATTCGAAGCAAGCTGAAGCGGATGCGATGAGAAAGGGAAACGAGGCTTTGATGATTTTGGGAATAGACAGGCTGGTGGATGAGGAAGTGATGGAGGGATTGCGTAGGTCAGAGGGAGTGCTGGATGTGGTGTTGGTGCAGCTGTGATTCTTTTATCTTATCGATTAGCCATTGATGATATAACTCGCTTCAGCTTCAAGTTTGGCGTCTATATTGCTGCTTTTGGGTTGGTTTACATGAGAGAGACATTGGAGAGCAACAGCACGAATCAAGCATAGCTTAAATACTACTCTATTTAGTGGTCCCATTTTGAATCAACTGCTTACAATGCGATTGATGCGCTGCCATGCTGGACAGTGGAATGGGGAGCGAGTGTGTTTCAACCAAGCAGAAACACTGAGCTCTTATTAGAGGGCATACACATTGATGGACAGGTACGTACAGTGTACATCGGCCGTAGTGCGCTCTACAGCACATGCTGCCGTACTGCCGAGCGTGGGGCCGCTTTTGGCGCAGGAACCAGGCCAGTCGTCATTGGCGCACGGTCCACTGGATTCCACCGAGGCCGCTAACCTTCCAGCGGCCCACAGGGCTCGAGCGTCCAAAAGCTTCCCGAGAGTTGCGCTGTGTCTGGCTTGAGCTCCGAACTTGGACCTTTCCTGCTGTGCAGAACCAAAACTTTCTCATCCATTCCCAAAACCTCGCGAGGTTGCGCAAGGGCTTTGGAACCCCCCGCGAGGCATCGACATCGGCCCTGACGGACGAGCTTCTCTTTTTCATTCTCACTCTTCTGCTTCTTCTATTTCTTGGTCATTGATTCCTTCGGCTATTCGACATCGTCATCGCGTTTCTGGCGACATCATACGCTACGACAGTCCGCCCGCGACCGTCAGCAGCCAGTGACTGCGGGTCCTCTTTTTTCAATCGCAACACCAGACGTGCCTTCACCAGGACAATTGGTCGGACATTTGACAGCCTCGATACCGGCGGTCTACGCATTCATCGCTCGATCCGAGCCAGCCAAAGATTAATCCTGCTATGCCGAGGAGAGGAGCAACCGGAGGGCTTGCCAGCTTCCGCCCTGCTGTCCTCGGCCTGGGGCGAGTGCTCGGTCTCTGCTTGACGGCTTCAGCAGCGCCAGTGTCGTCCTTGGCGGCGCCTGACCATCATGACACAAACACTCCTGTGTGGGTGCTGGCGGTCTCGTCGATGACGCTGGTTCTCCTAGGCGGTGCCTTTGCAGGCTTAACTATCGCGTACGTTTGTCTCAAACTCAAATATGCGAGGCATGCGAAACTGACATTGCGGCAGATTGATGGGCCAAGATTCCATTTACCTCCAGGTCCTATCCGGCGACCCCAACGAACCGCAACACAAAAACGCAAAACGAGTCCTCACGCTGCTCAACCGCGGAAAGCATTGGGTGCTCGTCACCCTGCTGCTCGCCAACGTCATCGTTAACGAATCGCTTCCTGTGGTGCTGGACCGCTTCTTGGGCGGCGGCGTTGCCGCTGTTGTGGGTAGTACAATTCTTATCGGTGAGCACCCCTGGCCTATCCTTGTCGTTTATTCTTGGTTTGCTTCCGTTGCCGCGTGTCCGAAAACTGACCTTGGCCGCAGTCATTTTTGGTGAAATCGTGCCTCAATCGGTGTGCGTGAGATATGGCCTACCTATTGGCGGATACATGTCCACGCCCGTCTTGATTCTCATGTACCTCTTGGGCCCTGTAGCATGGCCCACCGCGAAGCTGCTCGATTGGATTCTAGGAGAGGATCATGGCACATTGTACAAGAAGAGCGGCCTCAAGACGCTTGTGACGCTACACAAGTCTCTTGGCGAAGTGTCGGAACGATTGAACCAGGATGAAGTCACCATCATCACCGCCGTTCTAGATCTCAAAGATAAGCCCATATCGGAAGTCATGACGCCTATGGACGATGTATTTACTCTTGCCGAGGACCATGTCTTGGATGAGGCCACCATGGATATGATACTCTCTTCCGGATACTCGAGAATTCCAATCTACCGCGCAGGCAAACCGACCGACTTTGTAGGCATGCTTCTCGTCAAGACGCTCATTACGTACGATCCCGAGGACCGGATTCTGGTTAGAGACGTGCAATTGGGAGCTGTTGTGGAAACACGCCCCGAGACGAGCTGTTTGGATATCATCAACTTTTTCCAAGAAGGCAAATCGCACATGGTGCTGGTCTCTGAATTTCCCGGTTCTAACCACGGTGCTCTCGGTGTCGTCACTTTGGAAGATGTTATTGAAGAGCTTATCGGAGAGTGAGTAGAGTAGATGGGACTTTAGTTTCCCTTGTCCCCTCCCCCCTTCCCTGTTCTTATCTTTTTTCCGACTATTTGCGGCGCATTTTTGGTTACTGACGGGAGATATGCAGGGAAATTGTTGACGAATCAGATGTCTACGTCGATGTACACAAGGCCATTCGGCGTTTGACCCCTGCTCCCCGAGCTCACGGTAGACATAGCGACGTGCCAGGCGCGGGTGTGGCAGTTAGGAAGACGCCAGACCATGTCAGCAACCATAACCGTAAGCATGTAGAAGGTCAGGATGTCGAAGTCGGCTCCTACAAGAGCGACTCGGGCCACCTTGAGCGGCCTCCCAAAACTGCCGTATTTATGAAGCGCCAACACTCTGCAGGACCCGACGGTCGCATCGGGAAGAATCCCGTACCTGTGAAAGCTTCACTCGATGAGATGCGACAGCAGCTGAAGCTTGGCCCTGCGAACCGCGCAGCGAACCCGTTGAGCAGCACGCGAGGAAGCGTATTCAAGATCAAGCAGGGTTTAGGAACGACGGTGGTGACAACCACCACCCCTGACGCAAAGGTGACTGGTGTCGACACAGAGAGCACGGAGGAGCACAATGAAAACACGCCGTTGCTGGGCAAGGGCCAGAACGGTGCAAGCGAGCGGCGGTGATACGAGTTGCGGATTCCAAGAGTGCATGGAACAGGAGGAAATACGATGGAGAATGGATGATGTCAAAAAGAAGAAAGAGGGCACTGACGGAACCAAAAATGTTATACTGGTCACTGAGTCGCAAAAAGTGCAGTCTCCATTTTCACTATTTATATGTTAGCGTTTTGAAAGGGTTCGGATGCTGGTCCTCGATACAGAGAACACAGGCCCTTGTTCTCTTTTATTTCAATATTACATGTCTCTTTTATATGGTCTACGTCTTTTCCTCCTCTTCTTTCTTTGGTCTGGACTCTATTATTCTATAACCTTGGAATTGTCCAACTCTTTTCTTCTTCCTCCTCTCTCTCTCTCTTTCGTCATGTCTAATCATACCAAATAGCATTCATGCCGAATCCCGGCTCCGGGACACGCACCCTCGCAACGCGCGCCAGAAACTCGTCCTGCCACCGGTATATCTCCAGCCACCCATCTTGATCATCGGTTATGGCCACCCACTCGTCGGACCAGTCGCTGGGCGCAACGGCGTTGCTGTGCCCGCCGCTAGTAGGCGTGGGATTCAGACAAATCTGGCGCTCGATGGCGCCGCTATCGGCCAGCTTGAATGCGGCGACGTAGCCCGTCAGGTCGAAGCTATTTGCGCGGGACGAGGCGAAGAGGTACTTTCCCGAGTATGAGAGTGCGCAGACGTCGGCGCGGTACTGGGTCCAGCGGTCGGGGATGCCGGGGGGGATGAGCGGGTAGTGGCGGTGGGTGAAGACGGGCATGTGAGTAGTCGGGTCGATGAGGTACTCGCAGATGCGGTTGCCCTTTTCCATGAGGGCGTAGAGGTAGGATCCCGAGGGGTGGATGGCGACCCAGCGCGGGTGGTCGCGCGGGTCGGGGCATTCGACGGAGCCGGCGAGCGTGAGCTCGGGGGAGGAGGCGTCGAGCCTCTTGTGGACCCAGAGCTTGTTGGCCTTGAGGTCGGCGGAGTAGAGGTACGTCTCGGTCGGGTCGAAGACCATGCCGTGGATGCCGCTGTCGGACTGGTACTCGTAGTTTTGGACGTTGTTGGTGAGGGCGCCGGAGTTGGGGTCGGTGGTGAAGACGGAGCCGTGGCCGGCGTGCTTGTAAAAGGGGTTGCAGTAGACTGCGTAGGGGGGCTTGCGGGCGGGGAGGAGGAAGATTGCGCGGGTGTTTGTTTCGGAGGATGCGGCGAGGGCTTTTTTTTTGTTATTGTGTTAGATGATGAGTCTGAGGATATGAGTTGTGTATAGGTAGCTATATGAGATGTGAGACGTACGGTGGTGAAGCATGGGGTGAGACGCTTGGTGGATAATGTCGGTGGGAGAATTGACTTTGAAGCTGGACCATTTCTTCATGGCGGCACCGTAGATGGCTTTCTTCTCATGCTATTGTACAGAATCTTATTGTCAGTATATTATCTTGATAGAAAATAAAAGCTGGGAGCTGTACTAACGTCGAAAGCCATCCACGAGATGGGCTCATCCTGGGCTATCTCGGTGCGCGCAACGAGCTTGAGCGTCAGAGCCTCGTCGTCGAATGCAAACGTGAAGATTGCGCCAGGAGGCGTCCACGTGCCGACCATGAGGTGATGGACCGGCATCTTGGGCAATTTCCTATGGTGTTGTCGAGCTTGGTGTGAGAGTTGAAGAGCGGGACGAGGATGAGCTGAGACTGAGAGTGAGTGTCTGGAGGTGGGATTGTGAAAGAAGAACCGTGTGCAGGAGCCGAGATTGCGATGACAAAAGAAAAGAGAGCGTGATGGCTTCATCTGCACATGACGTTTGAAGCTGGCAACTGGAATCAATAGCCCAAACGGGGTGTCATGGTAGTAGTATCAATGGATACATTGGATAGTAATTGCTTGTCAATATTCTCCAGGTCCAGGATATTCCTTTACCCCCCCGGTGCCTGCATCATCATCGGCTTGCTACTCCAACAAACCCCCAAAAATCCCGAAGCTAGTGCCGCTCTCCCCCTCCAAAACACTTAGCGCCGCCATATCCGAGGCGCCGAATTGTAATTAACGAAAAAAAATCATACCATAGGAAAAGAAAAGCCCGAGTGACTTAGTATTGGAAACACGGGCATTGGATGGTTGCCGCGCGCTGGATCCGGAGAACAGAAAAAATCGCGGGGCAAAAAAAAGAAGAGCTACATAGAAGAAAATGTGGGGGAGTAGCGCTAGAGGGGTTGGAAGTGAGGGGCTTTTGCCGCCGGTTTGTAGGTTCGGTAATTGATTGGGGTGGAATGGGAATGGCAGGGCCGGGTAGATAAAGGATGTAGCCGTGAAGGGGGCCGGAAGGGGAATCCGGAGGGAGTGGGATGGGAATTTGATGGTTGAATTAGTGGGAGTTTAGCTGAGTTTGAGGAGATTACAGTGAAGTTGAGAGAGAATTAGTTGCCAAGTAAATGACATGTAAAAGTAATTAGAAAAGTTGAAGCAAAAAGACAGAAAGAAGAGAGGCAAGAAATGTCGCGATATGTTCTGTACATGATTCTATCTAGGCAAAGCCCAGGTACCTGCAAGTATGCAACCCACCCCTGCAGCCAACCTGCGGCAATACCCAGGAGATACAGTGCAGTACGGCTGTTCCGCGCCTCGTTTCGCTCGCTAATAACGAGTCCCGACATCAGCTCCCGGACATGCTTTCCGTCGTTTTGGGGTCCCAGTCTTAAGCTAGGGTCCACTGACGACGGGGTGGCGCGGGATTGGGGGAGACAGAGAGACAAAGCCTTTATCCGCCTGGGGGATGATGATGGCATGTGAGATCAAGTGGGATGAATACGGAGATGCTGCTGTGCTGGATTAGTCGTATTACAGCTGTTAGACACACTAATTCGAATAACTATTACGGAGCAACTATATACTACTTCCATCTGTCCATTCTCTTATATATATCTCTCGATGGATGCCATTTCCCGTCCATTCCCATCCATCTCACCATCTCTCACACACCTCACTCATCCTTTCTAAGATAGACTCTCCTAATACCTTGGTATATATATATAGCAGCTGCATCCTCTCTCTCTCTCTCTCTCATCTTATAACTTCAACCTCACCTTATCTACATCTTCCTCTCATCACTACCAAAATGGCCACCAACGGCACCACCAATGGCACCAACGGCCAGAGCAGCCGCTTCGACCCGACTTTCACGCAGCGCGTCATCGACACCATGGGCCCCAACATGACGCCGCGCAACCGCGAGGTCATGTCTTCCCTGCTGCGGCACCTGCACGACTTTGCGCGTGAGGTCGAGCTGACGGTGGACGAGTGGATGACGGGCGTGCACTTTATCAACGCTGTGGGCCAGATTTCGACCAAGACGCGCAACGAGGCGCACCGAGTGTCGGATGTGCTTGGTCTGGAGTCGTAAGTCTTTGTAAACCTCTTGTACAACAACACCCCAAACTAACACCATCACAGCCTCGTTGATGAAATCGCCAACAAAATCGTGGCAGAGGGCGACGTCGACCCGACCTCGTCCTCCATCCTCGGCCCCTTCTGGTCCCCCAACGCCCCCTTCCGCGACAACGGCGCCTCCATCATCCAGGATCCCAACCCCTCGGGCCGCGTCGCCCTCATGCACGGCACCATCACCGACCTGCTGACCGGCAAGCCCATCCCCAACGCCGTCTTCGACATCTGGCAGGCCAGCGCCAACGGCAAGTACGACTTCCAGGACCCGGAGAACCAGACGCCCAACAACCTGCGCGGCAAGTTCAAGGCCGACGAGAACGGCAAGTATTGGTTCTACTGCTACCATCCCACGGCGTATTCGCTGCCTACCGATGGGCCTTCGTATAAGCTGCTGTCGCTGATGGACAGACATCCTATGCGCCCTGCCCACATCCACATCATGGTGAGTTTCATTTCCTGGATATATATAAAAATAAAGAAATCAGTATAAAAAGAGGCTAACACCGCTATCAGGTCACTCACCCCGAGTACAAGGGCTGCACCACCCAGCTCTACCCCAAGGACGACCCCTGGTTGGCCACCGACACCGTCTTCGCCGTCAAGGACGACCTCATCATTGACTTTAAGCCCCTCAAGGGCGACGACAAGGCCGAGCTGGATCTCGAGTACAACGTCGTGCTGGCGCCCAAGGGATACAAGGGCAAGCAGTTCTAAAAGTAAAGTAAAGCAAGAAGCAAAGAGGGGAAAGAAGGGACAGTTTAGCGATGAATTTTCTTGTTTGTTTTTCTTTTGTATGATGTATAATGAAAGAATTGCGCGCGCTGGATATGGGATTGTAAGCAAAGACGAAAGAAAGAAGAAGACGATTAGCTGGAGGGGGAAATCATGTGTATTATGTATGGAGGTTTATGGCATATTCACCTACCTACCTGGGTCAATCTGCTCAGGCTGCATAGACTGCAATTGACAAATTAATTCCATCCTTTTTTTTTCTGAGTCTGGATGCATTTAAATGGTGATATAGTAGTAGTGCTTTATACATCTTTTTGACAGAAAACCCCTTGCTCAGAGCAAATCGACTCTTATGCTGTTGGTTTGCTGCTTGCATGCATGCAGATTGCAGTAGAGACGTGAGGCATAGGTACATGTACATGAAGCGCAATGACATGTCAGTTAATGGCTGAGTCAAGGCATTACATATCAATGAGAAATAGTACGAAATTCACTCTTTTCTTGCTTCTTTAATCCTCAAGTCTTTGGACTCCATTAATCTCTGCTGTTTAACATTCTCAACGTCATGTCGGCAATCCCACTGCTCGTCTTCCCCTTCACACCCCTGCAGCTCACCCAGGAATGATAACTCACACGTGCGCCCAAAACTTGACTCAGGCATTCGTAATGTATGCCTCGCTTTTCCTTCTTCCTTGCACGGACGACCGCCGAGTATCCGCCCCCCTCTCTCTTATCTCTCTCATGCCACACATACATACGGCACAACATAGGCTACTCCGTAACATATAACATACATACATACGCACTCACTTACATATACACGTACATACATACACGCATATGCATCTCTCAAGGTTCCCTCCGTCCAATCCATCCTCAAAACGAACAAAACAGCCCCGATTGGACCATCAATTGACCAACCGTATTGTAATCGCCATGCCATGATTCCTCCTGCACGCCATTCTCACCAATCGCCTCACCTCACCCGCTCACCTCACTCGACGCAAGATAAACACAGCCCGCGCCCCCGCCATGTGACGAAAGATGCCGCTCTCAATCTCGTCACAATCACATCCAATTCCTTTCCTCATTTTTCCCTTTTCCTTCTCTTCTTTTCTTTATATTACTATACATGTACTCACCCCCCTCTCACACAAAGCCTGGACTCTCACCTCGACAAAAAAAAACCACCAAGGCAGGGATATTCACTCGTCCCAGCCTCTTCACCAGCCTCTCTCTCAAACTTCCCTGTCCAAAACGTACATCATAGCCCACACACCAAAGGCGAAAAAGAAAAAAGAAAACCACCAGCGTAGAAGTTAAAACGGCTCTACGGAAGACATACCGCATCATCCGACTGGTCCATCCACACACCACATGTCATATGAAGAAAGTTTCCCAGATTCCAAGGAAGAAAAAAGACCTCAATTCTCCACCGCAACCAAGAAAAAAACACATGCACAAGTCACCGTCCCTTTTTTTTTTTTGCTTTTCCCCAGAAACCGGCACATCTTTCTTGCTGCATGTCTCACCTACGCACCCTCTCTCTCTGGCCGCCACGCGCCGCAACGCCAAAAACGCCGCCAGGGAAAACCCACCCGCAGCCCCGGCGCAGCACCGCCCCCGGTTCCGCGTTGTTTCGAGTGTTCTAGCCTCCCAAAAGCACGGGCAGCTTAGCACAGCTCATAGCACAGCTCAGCTGTAGTTGTAGTGTAGTTCCGGACTCGTATATTCTGTACTTACAGCAAAACGCACCTTTGTATGTCCTCGTCCAGCAGAAGCTATCCAGACCAGGTACACAAAAAAAGGTCCCTACGCACATGTACATGCCACCAAGGATGCCTCTAGCACTAGCAGCCAAAGTAAAAATCCACGTACTACTGCACAAGACCCCAAAATGCTTGCATGCCCACCAATACACCCCGGTCACACCTCTCCCCGTTTCCCCGGCAACCGCCTCCCCCACATCAACAACAGCCCGCCACTTCCAACCCCCCCAGCACCAGCCCAGCAAAGCAAATCCGACCGCGCGACTCCCTGAAAGGTCGGCGCTCCCCTAAAGGAACCTCCCCAATTACTCCACTTGACGCAATGCCCGTACTCTTGCAAAAGAACATGTAGGCGCAAGTCAAGGCAAGACAAGGTTGGTCAAAAAAAAGG
Source organism: Trichoderma harzianum CBS 226.95 (assembly GCF_003025095.1). Taxonomy (NCBI): domain Eukaryota; kingdom Fungi; phylum Ascomycota; class Sordariomycetes; order Hypocreales; family Hypocreaceae; genus Trichoderma; species Trichoderma harzianum. The sequence continues at coordinate 369,999 of NW_020209252.1, read as the reverse complement.
GTCACCCCGACAAAAAGAGAGAGCGAGAGAGACACAAGCAAACAGCCTTCCTTCCTTTCTGCAATGCCGCGTTGCCTTTCGTAGCTTCGAGGCATCCCCTTTCGGCGCGCTTTCTTCCTTTTTGCTTGTGCTTCCGTCATCCTTCCAACTCATCAAGCTATCATCAAATTCCCCTTTCTGGCCCGTCAAGGGCTTCTTTTTGTTTCTTTCTTCTCTTCTTCTTCTTCTCTTCTTCTCTTCTTCTTAGCTTTTGTCGCGTCATCGTCATCATCGTCATCATCGTATCAGCCGGCTATACCTACCTTCCTGTATCTGTTCCACCACATTTCTTCTACTTCCACTTCTTCTTCTCCCCTCCTCGCCCAAATCCGAGACAATCAATACAATTCCTGTCTTGTTGTTTGTGTAACAGGCAGCTCTTCGCATAGGACGCCCTGGTTGTGCAACGCGGAAGCCGATACACGCACCCCAGACAGAGAGGAACAAAGGGGGGCAAAGGAAAACGAAAGGAAAGGAAATAGAGAGCCGGGTCTGCTCGACGCAGCAAGCCGGGTGCCATGGCCTCGAGCAATGGCGTCTACAACAATCCCACGGCCAACTTCAGCCCTCCGCGGCACCGATCGAAGCCGTCCGTCCTAAAGTTCATCCACCGCCGAGAGCAGTCCGCAAACGACGCCCTGCAGCTGCCCAAAGCTTCACCCCTAGAGGCCCAGTTCTCAAACATCATGCCCGTCGGCAACTTCGCCAGGCACTCACACAACCCGAGCGCGCTCGGCGAGCTGCAGCATAACCAGCAGCTGGAGCCGGCCCCTCGACCCTCCCGCAAATCGCGAGACGAACGCCGACCAGACGTCGAGCCGGCCGCCCGCGACGAATCGCCCACCAAGAAGAGCCTGTTCCTCAGCATGACCAAGTCGCGCGACTCGTCTCCGACCAAGAGCCCCAAGAAGGCGAAATCGGGAGAGAAGCTCACCGGTCTTCTCGGCCGACCCAAGACGATCAAGAGCCTGCACAAGCTGGTGACGGACGGCGACGACGGAATACAGTCGGGAAAGGATAAGGAAAATAGAACGCCGGATGAGCCGCGCAGTGCCACCCTGCCAGTTTACGCCCAGTTCGCCAGCAATGAGTCCATGAATTCTCTCGCGCCCCCCAGCCCAACTAGAAGTTCGAGGAATTCCTCTGAGAGACGTTCAATGGCAAAGGAACGACCGCGTACTTATATGCATCCCACCAGGTCACAGCAGGACATTAAGAAGTCGTCCATTAAGTCGGAATCGCCTAGTGGGTCAAAGTCGGCATCGTCAAAGGGCAAGTCCATTCGCGAACGAGGCAAGGTCTTTGGCGCCTTTGCTAGCTTCGGTCATGGCCGGTCCAAGTCAGAGACGTCGACTCCCCGAGGCGGCTCGCCCACGACAGCAGGCCACGTCCTCGACCTCAAGGACATCAACAAGCAGCTCGAGGCACTCCTAGATCGTCGAAATATCCCAGAGAACCAGCGCTACAAGATGCGGAACCTGAGCGATACCATCAAGATGGAGTTTATCAGACAGGACTGGGCCGAGATGCGAGCCGCCAAATTGGAGCGCAAACAGGATCGTCCACGAACCAGCCTCAGCAGTAACAACACTAACGGTGCTTCTGCTACTGCTGCCTCCTCCTCTTCCGCCGCCGCCGCCGCCGCGAAAGACTCCGCCGTCGTTTCCGATGAGGAGGAGGAAAAGCCGAAGCGGAATCGCGGCAGAAGCTTCACATTCTCTCGAGCGAAAAAGGAAAAGGAGCAGCAGCAAGGCCGCTCAACGTCAAAAGCCCGCTCGTCTTCAAAAGCCCGCTCATCATCAAAAAAGTCCACAAAGGGAGAGAGCACGCTGGGCCGCCATTTCAGAAATAAGTCAGCCGACAGCGTGGCCAGCGATCGGCCGATTTCGAGCGGCAACTCGTCTGCTGGGAGCACTTTGCTGTCCAAGATCAAAATGCAGCAGGGCCCGGCCGACTATGTCGCGTACCTTAGAAAGGTGCGCCAACCGCAGCAGTTTGAAGTGGGCAAACTTCATAAACTAAGGCTGCTGCTGCGGAACGAGACTGTTGCCTGGATTGAAGAGTTTATCCAACACGGGGGGATGAAGGAAATTGTCGGGTTGCTGAATCGCATCATGGAGGTGGAATGGAGGTAAGTTGCCATGTCCCGTCACTGATGTTTCTTTTTTTTTTTTTTCTTTCACTCTGCTCTCTCTCTGTGTCTCTGAGACTTCATTCGTCTAACCTGATAAACAGAGAGGAGCACGAAGATGCTCTCCTCCACGAGAATCTCCTCTGTCTCAAGGCTCTGTCCACCACGGCAAAGGCCATGGAGTATCTCCACTTGGTCCAGGCGGACCTCTTCCCAAAACTATTACACCTACTCTTCGACCCGGAGAAGAAGGGCCCCAGCGAGTTTACTACGCGCAATATTGTCACGTCGGTACTGTATACGTACATCGAGTCCGCCTCGTCCGCCGAGCGCGTCATCAGAGCTAGGAGCGTCCTGAGACACCTGCGGGACCCCGAGCCGGAGGAGTCAGCTCGACCGCTGCCCTTCGTCCTGGAAATGAGACAAGACCGGCCTTACCGCGTCTGGTGCAAGGAGGTAGTCAGCGTGACCAAGGAAGTCTTCTGGATCTTTCTCCATCACCTCAACGTGGTGGCGCTGACGGGCGACCCGGACAGCTCAGGCGATGCAGGCATGGGCCGTCTTACCAACAACGACGACGAGCAGTATGCATACATGCGCCGCCATTTCCCCCAAGAAAAGGCCCCGGTGGCCGCTGCCCCTTATGTGGGCGGCGTGGAGTGGGACGCGACCAATTATCTCGCGTCTCACCTGGACCTGATGAATGCCATCCTGGCATGCACTCTGACGGCCGACGACAGGAACCGCCTTCGAGCCGACCTTCGAATTTCGGGCTGGGAGCGCTGCATGGGCGGCAGCCTGCGCCTGTGCAAGGAGAAGTTTTACGGCAGCGTCCACACTGGCCTGAGGACTTGGGTTGCCGCCGCCGCAGAGGACGGATGGGACGTCAAGGACGTGAGATACGGGCCGCCTGCTGATGCCCGGTCCCCAGTCAAGTCTGGCTCTCCGCGAAAAAAGGTTGAAGAGCCGGCACCGAAGCTCGACATGCCCAAGCTCAACTTTAGCTCAAAGAAGACACCACAGCCGCCTCCACAGGATGGTTGGTTATGAGGCAAATGATGGGAAACTGTTTTTTTTTTACGTATTTTGGAGAAGAAGATGCTCCCGTCTGCAACATGTTTGGTGGCGTGGCTCTATGTTTTCTGACGACGTAAAAAAAACAAAAAAAACAACCGCCTTCAAGGACAAAAAAAAAAATATATGCAAGAAAAAAAAAACTAAACAATCAGAGAAGATTGCCAATGGGGGTATTTTTTATTGCTGGCGTCTCACCCCCTTCTCCCTGAACTCATGGGGCAACAACGAAACCCGGTTGAGGTGGAGAAATATTGGGTAGTGGCAAGGATCATCTTTTTCTTCTTCTTTTTTTGTTCTCTCTTTTGTTGAAACATTGGGGCAAGGGTTCTTCTGTATGATTGCATGTTCATGAATTAATGACACGACTAAGCCTGCGGGCCAACTTCATCTATAGGTATTAACGAAATTTGAGCCAACAAGCTTTGCTCCCAACTCATGAGATTTAAAGATTTTTTTTTTTCGTAACCAAGTTCTTCCAAAACAGGATGCTCAGGTAAGAGTAGAAGAGGGGGAGGAGTGGAACTCCTGAATATTCTATACCATTTCAGAAGAAAACTTACCTTACCCTCGCTCTGAGCCCGCTGACTTGCTGCTCGTCTCACGCTCACCGATGTAGTTTGAACGCTTCATAGACCGACATGCCCTTCAAAACGTCCTCTTTTACCTTGTCATCCGCAGCAACAAGACCAGGTAGCAGCTCTAGAACCTGATCGATCTTATCTCGGGGAATAATCACAACTCCGTTGCCTGGGTCGCTGAAAGCAACGTCGCCTGGGTTGATTTCGACCCCATTGACCTGGACCGTCACCTGGGTCGCCCAGGGCACGCTGCCGCCGCCAGATCCTACGGTGGAGGTGCCGTAGCCCCAGATCTGCAAAGCTTAGGTTGGTGAAAAAGAGCTCGTCCCAGGGGGGGGGAAGTGTTTCAAGGAGTTGAGGGCGCCAAGGAAGAAGAGGAAGGAAGGGGGGTGCTCACATCAGGCTGCAGGGGGGCTGAGGGAGGGAACGGGGAATGATGGTGAGGGGTTCTTACAGGCAGATTGGTGCTTCTCAACTCGTCCAGGTCTCTCACTCTTCCGGCAACGATGATGCCTGTTACCTGGCGCACTTTCATCCTGAGGGCCATGATGCCGCCGCAGACTGCGTTTGTTTGACCCGGAGGCTGCTTGAGCACGGCAAAGGTGCCAGGTTCGGCCAAATCAGCCCAATGGACATCCTTGGGGATGTTTTGCGGCGGGAGGCTGCCACCGCCCTCGCTAAGGCCGGCCGGCTGCCCCTTTGGAGCAAACAAGACTGTGAATACAGGAGCGACGGTGACCCGTGACTGAGTGGCTTGGCTCGCTTGCTGCTGCGGGCTGTATGCTACGAGGTCGGCAATGTAGCCCGCGCCGGGAACTTTGAGCTTCAGCAGGGCGTCCGAGATATCACACGCCGAGTACTTTTCGAGCTGCGCAATGATGCTGGTGGAAAGCGGCGACGACTGGGACTGGGCCATGGCGTGCGTGCTATGATGTCCAATATTCTGATATCTATCGAAGGGGGATGATCTCACGTTGGCATGTGACACCAAAGCCGCCCAAATATCAAAACAAGGGCTGGCCGCTGGAAACTGACGGAGGCTTCTGCCGCCACTGCTACGGGGTCCGGGGGGATATGCAGCACCAAGTCTGGTGCTATTTACAGCAACTTTGCTGGTGAAGGGAGCTCTCCTCTCCTGTCGTGTCCTGTCCAGTCGTGTCGGGGCTTGTCTTGCCGTAGTCGGGCTGAGTCGGCCGAGTTATCGGAGCGCGGAATGCACGACTGAGAAGCACCTGAGGGGCGAGAAATAAGTCGGTGAGCGCAACCAACTCAAAGGGCCCGGGGGTGGGTTGAGGCCGGTGGTGATGCGAAGGAGAAGTGGAAATGAGATGAGCAGTTGAGGCTGGGCCAGGCCGGGTTACCTTGACCGAGTCGCCACAGACCAGGGCAAGCGGTGCAGATGATTCGTGCCTGCCTCGGGGGCTGGACGCTGGATGATGATGCCTCAGGCGGTCGGTTTTTGTGGCGAGCTAGACAGGCAGGGACGCAGGGACGCAGGGACGCAGGAAAGAAAGCAGGTAGGCAGGTAGGCAAGGCAGGCGGGCAAGGCAGGCAGGTAGGACCGGGCCAGCAAACGATGGCAGGTCGGGGGGCAGGCAGGAGCGATGGAGGGCTGGCGGGCTGAGGGAAGCATGGAACTGGAAGCGGAAATACCTAGCGGCGGCGGCAATTGGAGGAAGCGCTGAGGTGTACGAATACAACACTTGGTACGCGTACAGGTAAGATATAGATAGACTGTGCTGAATTGGTGCTAATAAGACATATTAACGCATACTACAGGTATAGTTAGTAGCTGGGCAGCATGTAGACGCAGCAGCTTGTCAATGAGAGTTCGAGTCGAATCGAATCCAGTCGAGTTGAGCCGTGGGCAATGCCCGGCACTGATTGTCGTCGCCAAGCGGCATGTGTCAATTGGAGCTACGTCAGTTGTTGACCGGATGGAGCTGTGGATAAGGCCAGTCCAGTCCAGTCCCATTTGCATGTGGCGTCCATACAGTACGGCTGTATGCCTACTAATACATTGAAAGTTGCAGGTAGCATTCATGTACAAGGAGTCGAGTTGCACAGCAGCCAGCCATCGGCATCTGGTGGGATGGCTGAGACACAGCACGGACGGCATGGCCAGTCTCTCAGGTTCTCCGTGCTTCCATGCCTTGTCCTCATTCTTCCATTCTCCCCCAGTCTCCGAGTCTACAGTGCCTGCAGAACAGACCAGGAGAATAAGAAAGAACCTGGACGAGAAACAAAGTCCTAAGCAAAACTAGAGTCCAGCGGCCGTTCCACGGTGGGGGTTGCAGCAGTGGGGCTTTTTCTTTCTTCTCTTCCTGACCGGAGGAGCTCAAACGGGAGCCGCCGTAATAGCCCGGGCCGCCCAATCAGGCTCCGTACCATCCCGTACGGCCTGCTGGGCCAGCATGTACAAGCACCTCTGCATATCCCCCTCTGGCTCCCCTCTGGCAGAATTCGGTGGAAGAGGGGGGCTCGATAGGCTTGGAGAGTTGTCGGGCAATCGGTCCTGCAGATGATGCCACATTGGTTACGGTTGGCCCCATGGGAGCTGCATCCAGAGTTTGTGCCTGAATTGCCTGGACGTGGGATCGAAGACCTTGCTCGTGGGGCTGATACAATACGAACATGTACAATACAGTAGCTTGATGCTCACTCTCGTAGCGACCAGACAACTACTTACCACCTGAGGCTGGGAGTGCTACCTTGGCCCCCCTTAACGAGGAGCCTTCTCGCACCAATTTGCCTGGAAGACGGGCGTGGATGGCGCTAATCGCAGGATCGTGCATTTCCCTCCTTGGAAGGCGCATATTAATGGGTGACAACAACAGCAGCAGCAGCAATATAAGAACAAGCGGAACGCCAGGGAAACGTTAATACGAGAACCGCGTGAAGGATCCTAGACATGCATGGTGAGGCTGGACACGAAGCGACTCCCCCGATTTGTTACGTCTCTCCGCGCTCCAGCCAGCGTCCAGAGTTGAGGCCAGGGCAAGGGGTAATGGAGGGTCGGCTGAAGCCAAAGCGACAAGCAAACCTCCTAGGGGAGGCGGGAGCGACGGGAGTGATGGGTTGAAGAAGCGCCCTATTGTGACCGGTGAGCTAGCAGCATGTGCGTTGGGAGATGGTGGCGGGCTGAGGGCTGGATCTGTGTGAAACGTGATGCTGATGCCGTGACAAGCCGGCGAAAAAAAGATGAGGTGTCAAGGTGTGTCGAACTTAGAACTATTGAACTCTGGCGTCTCGATCGACGATTGCAGCCAAAAAAAAAAAAAAAAAACTTGTACTTGTAATATACGAGTGTGAGTGAGCAGCATCTCGTCCATTATATCGCCTGACTTCTGCGGGATTCGTGGGCCAGTCGGAGCCTCTCCGACCCGGCGCCAGAGGGGCAGAGGCACGACTGTACGGAAGAGGCAAGGCAAGGCCTTCTGCTATATGTATTGAACTCGTCAGATGCGATAGGGGGCCCCAAATGCGAATCACAGCCTGCCACAATGACAGCGACGAGACTGGCAGAAGCAGGCAACGAAAATAGCCGTCACCGAATGGCTGGATGCTGGGGCCTCGCTTACCCTTGCGCAGCCGATACCAGGGTCGGACTAGCAGAGTAGCAGAGCTTGATGCTTGAATGTAACTGCAGATCCAGCCAACCCCAGGGCCACGTCGAGGGCATCAATGTTGCAATCTGGAGAAGCGGATAGTCGTACGCCCAGCAGCAGCAGACCAATGGCCCCAAGAAGAATCCATTGACTTACCAAACACATCACATGTATACCAACGTGCATAAGGTGCATAGAGTATCCAGTCAGTAGAGATAGTTATCAGTACCTATATGTGATAATTCCACTAGATAAATCTCACAGACTCGACCGGCATCATCAACGCTACTTGGCAGGCATTAGATCGATGACCGATTTGGTGGTGGGCGTGTGCCTCCAGACTCTTCCATGCTGTCTCCCGCCCCCCCGCGCGCCCCCCCTTTTTTCTCCTCTGACCCCCTCCCATCATTTCAACGACGCAAAGCCGCATACAAAGACAAGCCACCGACTCTTGCTGTTGGCTGCTCCAGGCGCGTTGATTCGCCTCAACTGAAGCTCAACTGCACACTTATAGTACGTCACCTACATCTTACCGGGATCCAGGAAGTAAGTCCGTGGGAGCCCTTGTGCTTCGCGCGGGGCACACATTGGTGGTAACGCGAAGGCCATGCACAGCATCTCGTAACAAAATCTGCTGTGCCCCCCGTCGCCAACTAGCCAGGGCAACCAAAAGCATATGCAGCCCAAATCAGGATTTTGAGGGATACACAGGATGTCAGTTCGCATCTCGTGTGCCCACCGTCATTTAGCCCATTGTTGCTATTCTTATTCTTCCCCCCGTCTGCCCTGCAAAGCCAAGTTGCTGCTGCCGCTCATTCGATGCTTTTCCATGCAATTCGCCGTTTGCGGACATGAGTGTGCCCGAATGGCCTCCACAACGATTGGCAAGGTGACGAACGCACAGCACAGAAAATATGACGAGGACATTCGATGGGTGTCTCATAGCTGGACATGCATATGCAAGTATCGTATCGCAAGGCCACGGGTGCTGCCACCGTTACTCATACCCCCCCCTTCGATCTGGGTGGCATGTATTACCGAATGCTTTTTGTACGGAGAGTTGGAGTTGCAATGTCACGAGGAGAATGGAGCCAACAGCCGCAGAGCCGGCGAGTCGGGTCCGTTGGCCATTGTTACTTTAACTCCGTGCTGCCTGGGTTGATGGCCATGTGTGATCGTCTCCCCCAGACTTTATTCCCAAACACGCCCCCTTTCCCCCCCCCCCCCGCCTCTTTAAATCCCCCTGAACACTTGACTAACCTTTCGGAGTAATCGCCCATCGCCCCAAGGTAAATCCCCGATTCGAACATCTCGAAGTGACAACAGTCAAAGAGAGGCTCTAGGCAATGCAAGGAGTACATACGGGGTAAGCTCGACACTACTCCGAGAGGCATGGTTTGCAGGGTCAGGACCAGTCGCCATTGGCCACGCGACGGCTGCCACCCCCATCCAGCGAGTCGACCAATTGTCAAGACGAGAATCCTTGTATCGAGGTGCTGCACAAGCTGCGCGTTCACCTGTTAGCTCCCGCGTGGTTCTCCAGTCTTAGCTGGCGCGCATCGAGCCAGATGATGCAGGCTCTGCGTCGCGGAGACGCGGGCCTTCATGTACAAGGTCTGCTGGCCGTGGTGAGATCGCCTGACTGAGGCGAGTCAGGAAGGGGGGCGTGTAGATGTAGAGGCAGAGGCCCCAACGGCGGGCAGACTCGACTGTTGCAACCGGTGAAGAAAAGAATGCACAACAGCCCGCGCCTTCGATGACCGAATGGGCGCGTGTCGTCGAACGGCGAGAATCGAATTAAGGTTGTACAGGCCTATCGACTGATCAGCAGTCCCCAGCCATTATAGTGGCGGGCAGAAACGAGCTATGGGGCCGGTCCCCCTAGCCCTGGCCTATGGAAGCCGGGAGGAGCAGAAGCGTGGCTGTCCTGCAGGCGCTAATCTGCTAGCAAAGGTACGAAGTAGGTACCAGGGCCGAAGTGTTTAGGGGAGAGCTGACCACATGCAGCCGCTCGCGGTGTCGGTCTGAGCTGTCAGGGCTATGCTTTATACAGAAGATTGAGCATTGCTAGTCACTTCCGTATGGAGCACCTTGCTTCTTAGTCCTGAGAGTGTATCAACATTGCCCATCTTGGCTGTGTGCTTTTGCTCGTGGGCAAATTGGGCTGTTGCTGAGTCATGGTTGATGGAGCAGCCAAGGTAGTGAGAGGTGGTACACGCTGCCGATAGGTGGGAGACAATGGATCCTTGGTGTCCGTATTTTATTACATGTCAATTGCTATTTTGCACTTGAGCAGGTGTTGTGCGACGGGCAGGGATGGAGATGGGATTCCTCTCAGCGCTCAATGGGCCGCTGCTGGCCGAGTTGGAGAGCAGCAGGTCAATATGGTCCATGTCATATGGGATGCCACATGCGCACTCACTGCCGTCGCAGCATCTTATCGCCAGATTGAGCCATTGAGTGTGTACGGCCGGTCGCTTCTTGTCGCAACAGCAGCGGGAGAGGAAGGGGGGGCGTCTTTTCGAGCAGGCATATGTACCAAGGGCCAATTGATTGGATTGATGATCCGTCTGCCTGCTAGTGTTACGGAGAAGCAATTACCTGCTGTCCTGTACAGTCCAGCAACAGCAAGGAAGACAGACACAAGTCGGTGGAACGCAGCAAGGTTCGATGCTGGCGATGGATCCTTGGACCAGACACTAAGGCTAGTACCCTCTCAGCCGCTATTAAAGAAGTGGAGGCGGTAAGGGACCCTGCCTTGTCCTGTACCCGGACTTTGGTAGCACCCTTGGTTAAAAGGCGAGTCGTCAATTGTTTGCGACAGGCGAGCTACGGCAGAGTCCGGCATCTACTAATCTACTCATACTAGATATCTAAGTATCTGCCTGGCAGCTAGGCTGGACGCAATGGAGTGATGTCAAGGTATCTATGAGCTTGCAACCTCTACAGCCATCCAGAGCATCAAGCAACTCGTGTCCAAGGCGTGGAGTGTACATGTACTTGTGACTCTTGTCTCTGCAAGCATGCATGTACGAGCAGCATCGAACCTTTTAAGTTGTCACAACAAGACAGACAACTCAATTGATGCTGTAGACTAACACTGCTGCTCAAGACCCTTTGGTGCTAGTGCCAGCGAGAATCCGCCAAGATGCTTGCCGTACCTAGCTGCGCCGTTCTCCGTGTGCATCTTTTGTGGATAGCTCGGGAATCCTTGCTCCAGCCAGGCCAGGCCAGATAATTCCCATTGATCCATCCATTCAATGACTTGTGCAGGCTCCAGCGCTGATTCAGTCTATCGTTAGACGGAGAGAGGGAGTTTCCGTGAATACCGAGTAGAGCACCTACGTACGAGAGCACTCATATCACCTGTACAGGTACCAAGCATGTACTCGTGCTCATAAGTTCAAACTGTCCGTCTGTTCAATTAGTACTAATTGATGGATTACTGCAACGCTCAACTCGTCTTGTGCCCCGAATTAGCACCAACCGCGCCGCGGATTACATACGCCCGTCCTCTCCAGCCTGCCGCCTGACAGATCACCTTACACAGCAGCATCCAAGGCCCAGGCGCCGCTGTGCAGTTTCTTTCCCCCCACACCCCTCTCTGGCTCCGTCTTTTGCCTTTCTCCTCACTCACTCGTCGCTTTTTTTCCATTTTTTTTTTTGCTTCTGGTCGTCTCGTCACAACCGCTTCCAACGCCCACACCCCCAGCCACTCTTTTTTTTCTTCCCCTTCTCCTCTTTTGGTCCTGTCGCCTTCTTCTCCCCCGTTTGGGCCGCCCAACGTTGAGCGCCTGCGCCGGCCCCACCACACTGGCAACAGACATTGAACAGGGTCTGTCGAGACGACGCTTGCGAGATCTCCTGCTAGTACCAGCTCCAGCACCTCCCAGCCCAGCCCAGGACAGGACAGACCAGGACAGACACAGAACACACCGGCTGCACTGCTGCTGCACGGCGTGCCTGTACGTGGACGGTCCATCGAGCTGCTCTAGCCCAGCGATCCGGATAGGAGCTAGGGTTTGCTCGAATACCCTTGTCGGAGAGAAAAAAAAAACAATGTCAATAAAGTAAGCCTCCTTCGCGAGCCGCCGTCGTCCCGTCTCTTTTCTCTCGTTTCCCTTGTCCCCATCCTGCCGCATCTCTTGTTCACTGTCCCCTTCCATCTTTGTCGTCCGGTGCCTCCCAATCATTGCAGCTGGCGCGGCTTCAACGTCGCCTGGCTCGAGTCCTCCAGACTATTTAATTCCTCGTCACTCTCCTTCCTCTCTCGTCTCCCCCTTCTCTCTTCTTATTCTTGCCCGTCTTCGTCTGCCTTGCTATACAGGAGCAAGCTAGCTTCGTCTCCGGTCCTCTCTCTTCTGCTGAGCCTCTCCTTTACCTTGCCTTGCCTTGACTTGCCTACCTGTCCATATCCACCTCCTCCATCACGTCTGTTCCGCATCGTTTGCCTTTTGCTCGCCTGCCAGAAAGTTGTTCTGGTCAACGGCTTCCTTCTGCCCCGCTGTCGAGCCCAGAGGTTCATGGAACCATGTGCCTGGGCCCCGCCCCACGATGAACAATCCTCATGACTATCTTATCCCGAGCGCCACGAGCGCACCTCCCCCGCGGCCGATCGATCCTGACAATGCCGATAGTTGGGTAATGCTCAACCAGGGCGGATTCGTGAAGCTGCAGAATGAATCAATCCTGTACAAGCTCGATTCGCGCATATCATGCGAACTGTCTGTTCCCCCGGAGCTAAGAGCTCGCTGCGTCCCGTTCCAGCGCAAGAGTGACAAGGGGGCGCTTTTCCTAACCAGCAAGCGGGTTGGTGAAGCCTTTTAGAAACGACCCCGTATGGCCTGGGCGCCTGTATATGCTAATGTGCCTGGCAGATCATCTACCTCCCGGCAAAGCCAACCCAGGAGCCAAAGTTCGAATCCTTCAGCGCTCCCATCCTAAAGTTCCAAGACTCAACCACCTCCTCGTCCATGTGGTGGGGATGGGTTTGGAAATCAGATTGTATTCCCGTGTCAGGCGGTGGAATTCCGCCCGAGCTGCCTCGCGTTGAGGTCAAATTCACCTTCTCGGATGGCGGCATGATCGAGTTCAACGAGGCTTACATTGGCCTGCGAGAGCGTCTCTTCCAATGGCAGGAAATGCGCAGGGAGCTGGACGGCAGCGTTCCAGACGAACCTCTGCCTGCCTACGAGGCCGAGGGTGGCCGCCAGGAGCCGACGTCGTCGGACCAGCTCGCCGTCCCACCACCGAACCGCTCAGACAGCTCCGCGAGCCGCCGTGCTCCCAACGAGCCGCCGCCAAACTACGACGAGGCGCAAGCTCAGCAACTCAGTAACCGACTAGAAGACCACATTCGTGGCGAGGTGGACCGTGGTACCGAAGAAGAGTAGACGGAATAATTTGCGTGCTCCGTAGCGAAGCCAAGCCTGGGCGAAACGATTAATGAGACTACGAACAATCTCTGTTGTGATTTTGCGCTTGCTTCTCTGTGGAATGGACCAACTTGAACAGCTCGGTTTAGTCGCCGTAATATGTTGCTTTTGGATGGATTTGGATGGCGCCGGAAGTACAAGTACTATTATATTCGAACCATGGGTTTATTATTACAGATGGACAAGGGGGGTTATTAGAGCCCGCCAGGCCCTACAGTTGCAGGGTCTGGCTTGATGAAATGCCAGTTTTTGTTTTTGGGATTCACTACTTGAAGCCGTTGCATCTGTCCCACCCTTTGTGTGATATCGTCTCGTTGACGTTTCACTTTGCACACGGCGTCAGGTCCTCCGTTGTCCTGGCTGTGGATGTAAGGGGGTGATACAGCCCCCCAGCTGATCGGAGATCTTAAACCCCAGTCCTTGAGTGAGGATCAGCCAAAAAGGGCAACCCCAGCTCTGCCAATAACCTCCCGACGCTACCACAGCTAGCTTGCCTGGCTTTTGGCTGACAAAGATGAAAGTAATGTGACATATCCCGTGACTTTAGCCGGCCGGGTCGGGCCAATCAAAATGCCTCAATTCCGGATCAGCTTTTCGCGAATTTGACCGACAGCTCCCGATCTGCCAATACGCTCACCCAAAACCGTACGATACCGCACACGGAAACCGATCACACGGCGACATCACCACTCGCCAAACCATCGCAATGGGTATCTGGGACGCTTTCTCCGAGATTGTTGAGGCGGTGACGCCATGGAGTGTTGTGGAGGCCGAAGCTCCGGCTGAGGAACCCAAGGTAGGTGGGATGTGTGCGGCATGAAGGACCGAAAAAAAATACACTTGGGCAGCTCTGCAGCCATTTGGCCTCTGGTCTTTTCTATGGCAAAAACAGGATGAGCGGTCAAATGGCTCTGCGCTGTCGAAGTGTAGTCCCATTCCTGCATGAGAGCTCTGTTTTCAATGGATCTTGGGGCTGATTGACATCACAGGAGGCTCCCGAGGCCAGCGTAGAGGAGACCAAGGAAGAGCCCGAGGAGGAACCCGCCGCCGAGGAGGACGAGGAGGAAGAGGAAGAGGAGGACGAGGAGGAGATCAAGGACCCCAAGGAGGAGCTCGAGGAAGGTTCGTCAATTGCTTCCATCCCCGTCTTGTTCTTTTTTTGCGCAATGTCGTCTTTGAGAAGAAACCCGCGGCCGCGGTGCGGGGCGAGGCATTTCCGCTTTTCATTCGCATCCGGATGCTGGCGACAATTGTCTTTCTTATGGGCGCTATTTGCTGACACGGAGTGTTTTTCCAGAGTGCAAGAACTCTCCCCAGTGCTCCCCCGCCAAGCACCACTTCGACGAGTGCGTTGAGCGAGTCCACCAGCAGGAGAGCGAGGGCGAGGCCAAGGAGGATTGCGTCGAGGAGTGTACGTGGCTCACTCATATCCCCCCATTGTTTGTCATGGATCGCAAGAGTGCTGCACGGCGACTTAATCATTACAATTCATGACTCACAATTATTCTATGTTCTGATAACTGACTTGAGCTCTTTAGTCTTCCACCTTGCTCACTGCGCTACCGCATGCGCCGCCCCTAAGCTGTGGTCCAAGCTGAAATAAATGTTCCATGAAACAATATGAATCATACACCCGACGAAGCATGCCCGAAACCAAGGAAGGAGTTGAAGGAAGAAAAAAAAAAAGGGGGTGTCGACGTAGCGGGCAAAACGCTCAATTACCGTGTTGGGGGTATGCATGTTCATTATATGATCAACTCTTCCGATGGTCAACGACAACTACAGCAGCTTTTGCCATCTCGGCGGGACTGCCCTGTGTGTAATCTTACGCTCAGCGAGCCATGAAAATAGAATTTTTCTCTCTTGCTTGCCTTGGTCCAGCGTTCTTTTCTCTTACTTTGTGATGCTGATGTTACCTCTGCGATGCTAACCAGCTTCACGACAAACGCATGACCTCTATCGAGCTCGAATTTATATTATGATAAAGCGCAATATTGCTTTTGTGCTCATTGTCTACTTTGTGTCCCGTGCCAGCAAAGCTACATGATGGACTAATCCTTCATTTTTGCATAGACTCACTTTCCTGGTTGAGCTGATATGTTGATCTTACTGAGCTACCTTAGCAATCTTTGAAAAAGGCACTTCATCAAGTCGATTCCTTGATATGGCAATGAGGCCAAATTGAGCTCGTACTCGAAGTATACACTATACACCGTGATAATCTCAAACATTGATATTATATAAAGTGATTCGATCAACAAGAAGCTGGTTTCATAGATTAATCAGCTGAGAGGACCCCCATAAAATCTAATGGCATGAACATCAAAATATTCATTTTCCCCTATCATGTTACACCCGGCAGGCTTGTACTGCTCAGCCTCGTACCGTACAACCGTCGCCCCAATGCAATCTTCCGCCAGTTGGAAAAGAAAAAAAACAACACTCGCATCAGGCCAGAAGCAAACATCGAATGACCAAAGAAAAGAAAAGACTTCCAAAAAAAACGCCCGTTTGCTGCTGCTACTGCTCTCTCGTCGTAATGATCCGCTCGGTTTTCACAAAGAAATCGCGCCCCTTCTATTCTCTCGGACGTGGAGCATGCCCTGTAGACTGCAAAACACAAAGAATCCCTGAGCAAAATTAGCAAAAACCAGAACATTTTGAGCCACCCGGTTCGAAGTGTCGAGAGAAGAAACGCACGATGTAGACGAAGACGGCGGTGAAGACGGTGCGAGAGACGGCTTTGCCGTCGGTAGGGTCGTTGGTGCTGCCCATGAGCTGCTCGTGGTTGGAGCGGTAGAGGAGGGCGAGGACGCTGAGGATGATGATTGCGAAGAAGGAGATGACGGTGCTGCCGGGAATCACGAGGCAATCGTTAGCTTGAACTTCCTTCTAATAAAGTCTCTCGCTGTTCTCGGGTGCTGTTTCGCGAGAGGCATGCCGAAGAGTGTTTTGACGTACCACGACCAAGCTTGCATTGAACTAACGACGGGCTTCATGATGGGCGAATTGGGGGCGTGCGAGTTCAAACACGCGAAATCGGAAGACGGGAGGTATGATTCGGTGATTCGCCTTCGGAAGGAAGGAAAAAAGAAGCGAAGAAGAGCAAAAGGGAAAAAGAAGAACAAAAGAGCCTCGTGTAAAGCTCCGTAGTTTTGTTGTGTTCTCCGAGGCTGGCGAATATGCAGAGTTGCGTAGCTTCGAGATTCCAATGGCGCAACTACCTAGGTACCTACCACAGTTGATAGCACGGGAGCTACCCGACAATACGCCGGTGTAGTGCTGGAGGTGAGTTTGTGGCCTTGGATGTTAGGCGGCGAGGTTTCGGGGTGCTATACTGGACTCCGTTGGTAGGCGCGCGGAAATGGCGGCCGCAGGGCGCTGGGGCGCTTAAGAGATGGGCGAGGTACGTACTCGTGCGGTTGTATATAAGACCCCTTCGGAGACGCGGCACTTTGAAACGAGATGTTTTCTTTTAGCGGCGAATCTGCATGCGTCTGTTTGATCTACTGGGCTATTTTGATGTTTTCCTGCATTGGCCATGTTTCGTTTGGCCGCCTGTGAATAAACCGGAGAGAGGTAGAGGGTGAATGCTAGTAGGCTCTGATGGGGCTGAGAGGGATAGTGATGAATCCAGGTTTATTGTTGCACAAAATCCATGAAAAGCGTTGGAAGAGAATGGCTGTTAGCATGGCTTAGTGGCGAAGCTGCAATTGCTTGTTTCACAACGTGGACGAGGCGAGATGGTCGAAGTTGTGCGGCGAAATCCATCTTACACTGGTGTAAGTGCCGTTGCCAGCTCAAGGCGTGGTAGAGAGGCAACCTACATGTGCCCTCTCGCTCTAAGTAAACGGCAGCAGACCACATAGCCACCACTCACTCCTAGGTACATACTACAAAATACGACTCCCAGTATACAGTAGAGATGCACGGATTTATGCGGCTGCTGCTTGACTTACAACACGCATCCATCCCTGTCTAAAGGAAGCACTTTTAGGCTGAGCCGGCCCACCCAGTGTCGCATCACGGCTCGGCTGGCCGCCTATCAATCTCGTCCAGCCAGGGGGGGCTCCCTTGCGCAAATCTCGAGTCGCATCGGCTGCCCTCGCCCGCCCAACCAGCCGTCGTGGCCTCGCAACGTTTGGGGGCATGTACTGGTACTATTTTACGATGGCAGACAGGCTATGGGCGCAGACCGGAAGCCGGCAATCGAAAATGTATTTTTTTGCTGCGAATGGGTGTGAAACAATGGCAGTGCTGATGTGAGGCCTGGGAATATAAAAGGGAATGAATGGGTGGTAGATGTAACAACACCTTTGTGTTCCAATCCCTCTTTGTTGTTGTTGCTGCTGCTGCTGCAAGGTCCCTTTCTTTTCATTTCTTGTGTACGAGTGTGTGTTTCTGTGGGAGCCGGCTACCAACAGATTTGAACAAACGAACAGACAAACAAACAGTTCATATTTTCATTTCATTTTCGTCGAGAATATACCGGGTCATAGATCGGACCATTTGGGAGTATATCAAGGGCGCAAACAGCCCTGTTCATCGACCACGAAGCGAGAACGAGACCATCGATTGCTGTCGCACTTCGCTACAATCCCGCCTCAAAGTAACCTTGCCTGCCACTATTTGCTACCGAGGGTGGGAAGAGACGAAAGGGCTCGGACTCGAAAGTCAGGTACGTGCATGGATCTTGTCGGGATGGAGGATGGGATGCCCTGAATGTCTCGAGCAAGAGCTGTCTCTGAACTGTCTGCCCTTTGCCTCGCTTTGATGTTCATTCATGTTCTTCTTGCTGGTCTCCTTGTTCGTCTGTTTGTTCAGACATATAATTGCTTGGTGTTTCCCTGTTCGCCTGGCTGTTTTGCCACTTTCTTCTTTGTCTCTTCACTTATCGCATCATACTTATATGGCCAACAGCACCAAGTTATCCAAGTTATCCAAATTATCCCAATAATACTTGATATCATTCGTTACATTACCGAAAATCATCAACTTTCCCTCTCTTCACCTCTAAAATGCGAGCCTCTGGAATTTTTGCTATTCTTTCTCTCGCCGTGTCGAGCTGCGTCGCAGAGAAAGATGCCCCCGTCGTAACCGGCAATCCTCAAAGCGTCGAATACAAGGCCACTCTACCCAAAAAGCCCTTCTTCGCCGGCGCTGATCTGGCGGGCAACGTCAAGGGCTCTGTTTCCGCCGTGGCTGCTCCTGGCGGCAAGGGCGTCAGGTTCAGAGTCCAATTCGAAAACTTCCCCAAAAGCGGCGGCCCCTTTAGTGAGTTTTGTTTACTTCTTTTGCTGGCCTGGTCAAAGGTGATGCGACGGCCGTTATAGTTGCTAACCAAACCCCCTTGTATGCAGTGTACCACATCCACGAAGAGCCGGCTACCAATGGCAACTGTACGAGCACCCTGGCTCATCTGGACCCGTATCATCGCGGCGAGACGCCCGCTTGCGATGCTTCCAAGCCCGAGACTTGCCAGGTCGGTGATCTGAGTGGCAAGTACGGCAAGATCATCTCGGATCCCTTCGTGGCCGAGTACTTTGACCTCTACACCTCTCTTTCACCTGACAACCCGGCCTTCTTTGGCAACCGATCGATCGTCGTCCATTATGCGAACAAGACGCGGCTGACGTGCGCCAACTTTGCCAAGCTGCCAGTGTCGAGTGCTGCCACAAAGTCGCATACCGCCACCAGTGCTCATCATTCGGTCCATGGCCCCGTTACCACCGGTTCTCCTCATAATGTCACTGGTGCTCAGAACACCACAAGTCATCACCATCCCACGGGAACCCATTACACCACCGGCTCTCACCACACCACGAGTGTCTCTCCTACAGGTGCTGCCAGTCCAACTGGCGTCGTCACCATCACTTCGACCAGCTATGCTACCGTCCCTCCTGAGATCACTACAAGTGCCACGTCATCCATTGCTCCTTTCCCAGGAGCTGCTTCAGGTAATAGAGTATCCGTCTTCTCTTTGCTGAGTGGCGTTGTTGCTGTCATGTTCTTCTCCCTGTGAGACACTAGAAGGGATAGGCCTGGTAATGGAGTGAGTAGGTAGGGAGCTGAATATGGGCGTCTTTTCTCTTCTTTCCTCTTCTCATACACATTTAATGATAGACGAATTTTTTGCTTTTTTGAGCTGGCTCTTCAGGTAGATTCAGGTAGACATCCGAATTTCATTTCCCTTTTCAAACGGTTGGGGTGGGCACATGCTGCGAGTTTGTGGTTAGCGGGCAGCGGCTGAACAACAGCAAGCAGCAGGAAAAAGGAAAAAAGAATTCACTAATACATGGTTACATTTTTAATCTCCTTCTGCGTGCTTCATTGGTCTGTAAAGGCAGGGCAACTGTTAAAAATGAGGCTGATTGGCCTTGCAGCGCCCCCATGCAGGCAAACGATAACTGTCTGCCAATAGTTTCTTGTTATGCCCTTCTCCTTGCTTCCAAAGCGCACATGCAGTGACAGCTCATAAAACAGTAGCGAAGGCCCGCTTGTTTGGGCCGCTCAGAGGAGGAAAAGTGTACGAATGCCGGTTGTAAGAATTATAAATTGGGCTGGCTCCAAGTTGCTGAACAGCCCAGGCACAAATATGAGATGAAATGAGGAGAGAAATCAAAAGTGTTCAGACTATTGTGAACCAAGGTGAGCTCAAACTTAATCGCAACTCAAAAGGTTAGCTTCACGTGATTGGGATTCCGACCACTGGCAGCCACCACCGGCACCTGCATTTGGCACTGTCATCATAGCAACTTTTTTTTTCTTTCTTTGTTTTTCCCTTCTGAATTTCTGTTGTAAAAATTCTGGGATTGGAGCCTCTATTGCAACACACATGATCCTTTAGCCTTTTTCTCTCCTCATTATTTTTTTTTCTCTCCCTGCTAATAGCTTTAATCCAACACCAGCATCCTCTTTCTAGCATCGCCAATCGGTTCTTGTCGATCTCTTCCTAGCTACTCCACCACCCCACGTCTTGTTGACTTTCTGCCGTCCATCGGAGATTGTACGAGGCACTCGATCATGCCAAGGAGGTAGAACTTCCGGGGCCCTCAAAAAACATCATCATGGCGAAGAAGAAGGTGAGACAGACATTGGTTGAAGAGGCTTCGCTGGACAGTGGGAGTGCAAGTCAACCGTCTGTGCCATCGGCCACGGCGCAAGCGTCTCAGGCATCGTCAAGTTCAGGTCCTAAACCGAGATCTAGAATTTCCCATGCGGCTCCAACGACGGCCATTTCACCCTCGCTCGTCATCTGTCGCAACAAGTATGTGTATGGCAATCCGTTTTTTATATGATTTTACCATCGTTTGTTTTTGGCAAGCTCTTTCGCTGACCTTGATCTGAAACATAGGCACTGGCGCCACATCTCTGCGTATCACGGACCGTGGCTGCAAATGCCCTTTGAGCTGCTCGAGACCCTTGCCAACATCAATTACAACACTCCCGCGCCGCGGCCCATCGATGCTGCCTCCTTCTTCGATCTCGTCAAGGTGCGACGGCTTGTCGACGAGGCCACCAATCTTGCTGTGAGGGCTGCTAGCGACATCGCCTCACCAACGCTGACCAACGTCAATGGTGGCTTCCCGAGCATATCGTCAGCCATGGGCTCGCATGGGCTAGGTGCGCCGCCAGTCCATGGCGGGAAACTGAGCAGAGAGCGCAAATTCCGAATGAGAGAGCAGGCCAGCCAGAAGCTGGGACGGGCGTATCGCTTGGACGAAATCGCCTGCAGCGTTGCGACGATGCAGGGCGCCTCGCCGCTGGAGGATGTGGGCAGCCTTGTGCTGCAGCGCAGCCCCAAGGATTCCGACGCCAAATATGTGCACTTTTTCCATGAAAAGATACCGTCAAGGAAAATGGCCGAATCGACGAGCTTGCAGCCTCTGACGGATATCATTGAGGACCGGCCCACAGAACCAGAGGTGCTGCGAACTCGCGCAACTGTCAAGATATTCAAGGAAGATTTTGACGGTGCCATTTTCGATTTGACACATGCTCTGTCTATATCGCAATTCATTCGCAGGTCTCATGGTCCCAACCAGGAGGAGATGCAAGTTGGGGAGGCGCAACGCACAGCTAGGAGACGGCCCCATGATATCATCTTGTCAGAGAAGGATCAACCTAGCAGCTTTGAAGCGCAGCTATACTTCCAGAGAGCATCGGTGTATCTAACAATGGCCACCGAACATGTTCTGGACAGCATACCAACACCGCCATCTAATCAGGCCAATGAGCAATCTATGGCTAGCGAAGCAGACGATGGCGATGCGGGAGCAGAGGCCAGCGGCAAAAGCTCTCCCGAGCCAAACAAGGAGGGCGCGCGAAAGCAGGCCGAGGCGCGGAAATTGGTCAAGACATTTGCTAAGCGCGCCATCAAGGACTTCCTTTCATTCATCTCACACTTTGATTATTCACCCAATCTCCCCGCCAAAGCAGCCAAGGAGTTTAACGATCGTGTTAACCTAGTCGCGCACGGCATGCGCAGCTCAAGGGCCATTGACTCGAGCAGTTGGACAGAGTCACACACAGTCTACCCCTTATCTGACCTCTTTCGCTCTGTTCCCCCTACCGATCTCCCGCCGTATCCATCTCAGGCCGTGGTGAAGCACGACTCATACCAGTCTCCAAAAGAGCTGTTATCGACGAAAGCAGCTGCTGTATGCGAGTGTGTGACATATCACCCGTTACTCGCCGACGCATTGCACTCTCTTCTCCTTGCCCATTGCCTCGCCCAGACCTCCACCAAAGAGATCCAACGGCATGCTTACATGGTTGCTCGTCTTATCAGGCTTGCCGACGGGTATCCCATCTTTCAAGCGAACCGGTCTCCTGCGCGAGCCGATTGGGCAGAGGTCATCCATCGTACTGAAAACTGGCTTTCCCTCAGTTCCTCGTGGGACACGCTGTGTTCCCCTGCTCCACTGCCCATATACGACGATGAGCCATGCTGTGGCCATCATACATGTATTCACTCTCACCAGGCCCAGACAGCTGTGATTTCGGCTGGCAGGGCCGCTTCTGCTGCAGCAGCACTTATCAACGGCATGTCCTCTGACGCTGCCGGCGAAGAAGAAAAGCGGCGGAGAGAGCTCATACGCGAGCAAGCGATATTGGATGCTCTTGATGATGAGCGCGTTACTGACGAAGCATCATTCCGCGCAGCCATCGAAGCCCACGAGAAGCGTGCTCAGCGGAATGACGCTGTCATTTCAGGCAAGCCTTCCAATGGCACCGCTACCACGCCTAGACCAAGCCCGGGAACAAGCATAAGTCCAAACGGTCCAGACGCCTTGAATGGCACAAATGGCACAAATGGCACAAATGGCACAAATGGCACAAATGGCACAGACAAGCCGATGCATGTATGGGTGGCCGAAGATCTCAAAGAGGATGCTACTGACACTGATATCACGTCGCGCCGCTGGTCTGCCGATGACGGTAGAGACTACCCCCTCATGACAGACCGCGCCAGTGCAATTGCGCGATGGGTGCAAGAAGCTCCCGTTGTTACGGGCACGGCAAAACGCAAGAAGCGCACCAAGAAGACAGGGGCCGCTGGCGAAGGCGCCAATACGAGAGTCGATGAAGCTGGAGAGGGATTGGAGAAGCTTGAAATTTAGGCCTTGGGCCATGATTTGTTTGACTTGTTGCTGTGGGCACGCAGCTAGATGTGATTTATTGAGGCAACTTACTTTGTCACATATGTTTTATGAGGTATCAACACGGCAGCAGGAAGGCATGTCTGCCATATGACTACGGAGTATAGGAAGGGAAACGGGAAGGATTACACAAAATGTTGCACAAGGGCTCAGATATGTAGGCTTGCATTGATGCAATGTATGGGATTCATAGTGATCATATATACATGGTAGTGAGGAAAAGGGTTGAATGATAGAAACCATTCTGCAGCTGAGAAATTCCCCCTTTGTTTGTTCATGAGCCATCACCGAGTATACCACGATAGGAGTCGTTAATCTTTCTTCAAGTCGTCATGCGTATTATTGTTATTACTCTTTCAAAGAGCTCAAGTCATCGAATCGCAATAAGCGATATCCCCTACGACAGTCGATCAGTTACCTTCATCTCGTCCATATCCCAACACCAAATCCACATACCCAAAAAACAAGAACACCAGTACTAATCAGTCACTTCATCACCGTTGTAGATTCACGTATCCCCTCTTCAAACGAATTCTCTCATCAACCAACAAGCGTAACCTCTTCATCACGCCCGTCCTATTCGGCCTCGCAAAGTCTTCCCTAGGCTGTGCTGTATTCTGGACAGACGTGCTCCTATTTGACGTGGAGAGTCTTCGCTTGACGGATGACGAGAACGGGAGAGTCGTTACGAAGTCGTTGTATTCGTCTACGTTGTGGATCGGGACGATGAATCCCGGGTATGACAATCCGATCATACTGCCTGTCTGTTGGTTGATATTGACGTTTTCTTGAATTTCTCTTTAGGATATGATAACGCTGTGAATTCCTTCGCTCTATTCAAACGAACTGGGTTCTTGAATGCCATATAAGTATAAGTGGAAGAGAGAGAAATCAGCAAGATGGCCTTGGAACATGTCAGAAAAGACATAGTCTCCATTCCGGCATGCCATTCCAAGCCATCGACAACGCCTCATCTAGCTAAGCATCACCCAGCTGACAGACCCAACCCCATCAACATAGCAAAGTATAACCCTCGTCCATGGCATAGCTTATAAACAAAGGGTTGCTTGTACTGAGGGTGTATTCCTTGTCCATTGAGTCTCAAGGAGGGCTCTTGTTTTCGTGTCGTCACAATATATAAATGCATTTATTTTATAGTAGAATGTAATGAATACTGCTCCGTCATTAACTCGTGACAATGAATGGCATGAAAGCTTGTCAATCAGCCGTCTTGGAACCATCAGCCGCCACGCGCTAAATCCAGCCATAGGTATGCAACAGTATCATTCCAAAAGCTAGAGTCGTGAGACTCTCCAACACGCAAAGAGAACAAACCAATGCAAGGAGAAAAGAGCTACTGAGTTAGCTGGTGTTTGATAGACACAAATGCGGCAACATCATCTCACAGAAGCAAGCACAGAAGATAATCGTCTTCCTAGAGCATACAGCGGTCAAACATCGTGCTGTATTCGACTGACTAAAATCACATGTAAAGCCAACAGGGTGAACCATCGTCAGCATTGAAAATGCCCCCTCACTGCAGCTATACATCGCAGCTAATCTCCCACTGTCACCGATTCGAGCCCCAATTAGACCTGTTTCTAACGCCCAATTCTAATCCCAAATGCAAAAAGCCAAGACTCAATCGTCATATCATCCTTTGTGCCCATGATGTATCCATTTGCCAAATCAGAAAGAGAAAAAAAGAAGAACAAAACTCCTCCCATGATTCCATGCACGCCATCATATACAACGCATCACACATTGACTCGGGCTTCCGTTAGCTGGTTTCGTCCACCTCCAACCCTTCTAGAACTTTAATAGCTCTTGTGCCCTCCATCTCGAATCGGTTGACCAAAGACTCGCATTCGAACTTGAGCTTCTTCTCTGCCTCGGCTGCGTTAAAGTAAATCCATTCTTCCACAGTCATCCGTCTTTCCGGACTGGTCAATTCCTTTCCTCGTTTCAAAAAACGATCTACCTCATTCTCCTTGCCCGGACTTTCGAGCGGCGTCTCAAATATCGCCTCCAGACTCGCCGTTACCCATGGCGTTGTGCTTCGAACACCGGCCATAACGTTGCGCTTCGAAGGTGATCCATGGGTGGGAGTTGACGCCTTGGGAGCCAGCACAAGGCGCTTGGCAGCGGTGAGATTGGAGGGCGGCTGGTTCTCTGCGTCTGATGACTGAGGAGATTGCGAAGGCGACAGAACCGCCTGCCTAGCCGAAGGTACGGGCGACAAAAGTTTGGACGGAGTACCAGGCAACGCTGCCAGGGACCCAGCCGCTCCCCTAGGAGAGAAAATGGCTCGGACTGGCGACTGCCTAGGCAATCGCATAGGTTCCTCCACTGATTCCTGAGCTTCGACAAAGTCATCTTCGACTTCCGTCTCTACAGGTTCCACGGGTATCGCTTCGACCAATTTCTTAGCCGGTCTTCCGCGTCCACGCTTCCCAGGCGCAAGAGACTCTTTGCTCTTCTCAACAGCCGCGATATCGCGAGGACCGTGTAACATCGAAGTGGTTTTAGACGGCCGTCCCCTACGTTTTGGTGCCGGGGCAGGCGCAGCCAAGATGTCTTCATCCGACCCCGTTGACTCTAGTGACAGCAATGACGCATTTGAGGGTCGAACACGAGCTCGCTTTATGGGGGCATCAGCAGGAGGGGCATCACCAGTCTCAGCGGACAATAGAGATGCTAATGACAACCTAGACGGAGGTCGACCCGGTCCGCGCTTAATCGATTGTTGTGACGACTCAGCAACATCAAGAGTGGCAGATTCATCTTGCGATCCGAGCGAGGCCCTTGGCCGTCCACGCCCTCGCTTTCCAGCAGCAGTGCTGCCCGCACTAATGCCAGCCGATCCCACTCCCTCTTCTTCCTGCTGTGACTCTGGGAATTCGGACTCAGTCTCTTGTTGGACCTTTTGGGCCTTGACTTGTTTTGCCCCTTTTTGCACACCAGCTTTGCGACCTCTTTTAGGTTTCGGGGGCTGCTCTGCTTCGTCAACCTCCATCTCAGCCTGTAAGGCTTTAAGCTCGTCATCAAGCTCATCCTCAGCGGGTTCGGGCACCGCCGGATCAAACATGGCATACTCAGGCGACCTTGGCTTTGCGGGTCGAAAAGCCTCATTCTCCGAGTCTGTCACAGTTCTATTTGCTTTAACCTTGTTTCGTAACAAGTCAGAATCGTATGAAATCTCCTCATCGTCGGTGAATTGTCGATCCAGGTCAGCCTCCAGCTCACGTTCAATCTCATCATCGTCTGGAATCCCCCCGCGAGCCCGTAAGGACGCCATGGATGCATGCGAGATCAACTTCGGGGCGCCCTTACGACCCCTCTTGGAAGGAGGCTGCGCTGCATTCTTTTTGTAGGAAGCCCTAGAGATGTCGGTCGCCTCGGAGTCGTATTCGTGAACACCATCAATGCTACCAACGCTAGGGGTTCGTGACGCTCGTTTTTTCGATATGGGCCCGTCTGTTGAACTCAGTACCGGGTCTTCCACTGCGTCGCTCGGTCTCTTCTTGCCGCGCCTAGCCTTTGGGCGCTGTGTTTCTTCCTCCATCTGGCTACTCTGGTCCAGCTCAGACTGTTCATCTTTCTGGATCTTCTTTCTACCAGCCTTTGCCGCGGCCCCCTTCTTTGCTCTGGGTTTTTTCATGTCCAGTTGTGAAGCCGAAGACGCAGTTGTAAGAACACTGTCTTCAGGTCCTATGCTCACATCACTAGCATTTGAAATGTCGGCGGCGGCTGTCCCATAAGACTGAACAGATGATGCCGAGTTGCGCGATGCTTTTCCACGTCCAGAGCCTTTTCCCAGCGCCCTATATTGGCTAATTAGGGAGAAAAAAGGACAATCAGGGGACCGATTGTAATGTTCATCTCTAGATGACAGTTAGTCAGTCTGTACGGGCCAGGAGACAGATAGTCAAGTCTCACAAAGGTTTGTCACCCTGCTCCCATCCATCAAGTGCCAGTTGACAGTATGTACACGTAGCCATGTCGTCTGATTCTTCGGTCGGGGTGTACTTCCACCCAGCATCCACCAGCTGGTAAGATGTCAGCATGATATTTCAGTTCCTAGGTTTCATCTTCTAGAGCGGCAACAAACCTGCTTAGTCTTGCACTTCCATCCCTTTTTGTTTTCGTGAGGCCATCGGTCCGCAAAAGTCGCTCTACGTGCTTCAATCATCTCGGGGTCGTTGGGATCCTCTCGTCCGTAGTCGCCAATGTCAACCTCAATGGCAGCAACTATTGCCCAGCCGCAATGGGGGGCATGTTTGACGTGCTCGTATATCGGGTCATCGCCTGCTTCCCATCCATCGAGTCCCTTTCCGCATAGAAAACAAACAGTGTTATCTGGGCTATCAGGGCTTGGTCTAAACACAAACCCGGCCCTGGCAAGCTACAGAGGAGGTCAGCACGTCTCCCATCGATGCGCTACCTAATAATAATAGGGTGCGTACGCTTGCGATAGAAATCTGCTTATGGGGCCAATTGAGGGCCTTGGCTGCTCGGCCACCAGTTGTTGATCCGCGCTTCCTGGTGGCTTTCTGAAAGGAAGCCAGGCGGGCTTCGTAGGTAAAATACTGATCAAATTCTGTGGCCATGTTGAGGATCGCCTCAGGCGTAGGCGAGGGATAGCAGCTGGAAGCTTGTTGTTGTATACTCGTATTTGGTTCTGTGTCGGAATGGCGTGAACAAGAGACAACGCAGGCACGAAGGGCGCAAAGCTCTTAACCGACTATCAGAGGCACAAGAGCAGCATCTCAGGAAGTGCCAACTGGGTGTATATCGGCGGTTTGCGAGACGTGATTGCGAGGTATTCGTACTTTGTTGAGACCTGATAGAGGTGGGATATCGAGGTTTCGGCTTCGATTGGGGGAGTCGAGTCGAGATTGGGCCTGCAAGAATGGACAGCAGCTGAGACAACAGTTGATTGTTTGTTTGACGCTGCATCGTGACGTGGGTCCGCGAGCGCGTTTGTTTACTTCCATCGCAGGGGTGGGGCGCGGCTTCAGCCACTGAACTTACAGCGCTTGGCTCCCTGGAAGCCCCTGGAAGCGCCACGCTAGGGAGGGCTGGCATTGTAATTTGCAATCCATGGATCATTGACCAGATAATAGGAGCTTGGTTGTAATAAGTTGGATATACAACTGAACTTACATTACAATTGGCCACAGCTCCTTTTCTCAACTTTCATTTTCAAAGTCCATCATAAGGTAAACGGTAGGTTGGATGGTGACCAAGGGCTGAGGATGCTGTAGTCGCAGAATGGCAGAGCCCGATAGTAGTAGAGCGCAAAGGCATTGTTCTCGGTCTTCTTTAGTATGATGAGATGGATACGATGGTACTAATGTAGTTTATATAGAAGCATAAGATATATAGAATGGAGTAACTTGATATATAGATTATCCAAGGTATAACAGAGAATCTTGAACTGAGCCGCCATCGTCCATAAGAGATGGGGGATAGAGGATGTACTTACGTTGGCTTTCCGGAGGTCTTCATTTAAAACGTACGCCGTGGCATTGGATCTATTTACATAACGTCGCTTTGTCTGGCCTTCTACCCAAGTATCTACTACAATTTTTCATACCAATTGCTATATCTCAATCTCCATGCCATCTTTATATGGAATGTCATTCACACGGCCCATATACCACCCAACGATTTTATTTAGGCGCCCTCTTTCTCCAATTATAATGTGTTCTATTTATAGAGAGCTTTTATACAGCCAACAGGTGCAATGCTGGATTGCATCTGGTGCATTCATATGCAAATAGGTGGTTGTTCATAAGCTGAACAGATGAGCCGTCTCTTGAATTGAAGTCATCACCTCTGTAATCTCATTCGGTCTAATCTCATTCAGCCAAACAGGTGCACGCTAGGGTGAGTCCGATAACGGGCATAATGACCACAGATAGTATTTCAATTGAGAAGACCTCTGTCGGTTTGGCCGTCCAATAGCAGCAATTCAGAGCTACACTACAACTTTCCAGCATCCTTCAAAGCTTTTCCACCATCAACAAGGACGCACCAGCCCTCAGAGCCCCGGCCTCCATCTCCGTAGACAACAGCCTCAAAAGTTCCGTCAGCCAGAGCGAAATCCAGAACATCCTTGTCAAAAGTGCCGGGTTGCAGCCAGACTGCAGGAATACCAACGCTCTTGGCTTCCTTGAGGACATTGATGGTGATGCCGGGGTGAGTGATGATGGAGACAGACGTTTCCGTTGGCTTCGGTAGTGACTTCACATCTGGCAATGTAGGATAATCCTCGTCATTCACCGTGACAGTCTTGGACGCTGGGTTGATGGGAGTGACGGGCAGATCATGATTCAGATACCAGGCATGAACTATTAAAGAAAACGACCGAATTAGTGAGATGCTCTGATATCAAAGGGCATGAAGGAGGGGCTTGTGTTGAACCTTTGTGACCAAATTTGGCGGGGTTGGAGCTAGCTCCCACAACCGCAAAGAAGGGAGATGAGAAGAAGCGCTTGGCCGTGGCCTCGGTGACTGCAGCCATGGTTCCTGTAATTGTGTGATTTGTGAGAGGAGAGGTATTTACTTGTGAGATAATTCGTTTGAGAGGGATTGAGTATTCTTTATGAGGATATTTCTAAGCACCGGAGCCGGCTAGCTGACGTGATTAATCACAGGAAGTCCTCATCGGTTGATTGTCGGAACATGTTGAGGTTATCTCAGGATGGCACTTCAAGGTAACATTTGACGGATGAACGGCATAGACATAGATAACAACTGGTTGAGATTGTAATTATTTGTCATGATCGGACAGAGTAGCAACTAGATGAATACTTTGCTGCCGAATCGAGAAGATGGGGAAACCCTCGAGATGACATAGTGAGCTATAGGGTAGGCGGCCTACAGAGTCCAAGGAGGCCAACCCGTCAGTGTAAACAGAGTTGGCGACAGATCATTACAGTAAGGTTATTGCTCATACACAATATTCAGCTGCAGGCAAATACCCAACAATAAGGCAGACTGTATATCTGCAATGCCCTGTGTAATTCTTATGACCTTATTATCATCTATAGATACTAACAATCCTTGGTGTGATGCTCGCTCTTGTGTTTTGGAAACTGCAGCACTCTACGATAGGCAGTGAGACGGAGGCTGTTTGAAAACCCCGGTCCTGCTCTATTCTTGGTGAACAGCGGCAATACTACTCCAGACTACTCCGTAGAAGATGCATAATCAGAACCGTAGCGTTGTTATGGGGCGCAATGCACGGCATAAACCACGGCAGCAAATCATCCATCCTTATGCCGCCTAATTATACAGACCGCCTCCACGACAAGCGACAGGTCGATTGGCTGCGATGCCGACTATTGACTCGTTGCCCCGTCAGGACCAGGCAAGGGGACCCAGTGGGGCATCAATGTCAGGAGACGCAGACCTCTTGTTGTCATTTTCAACTTTGCATCATTGTTGAGTCTGAAAGACATCATTAACGACGGTTTTGGAACACGCGTGCTGAACCGACTTTGCGACAGCGACACAGAGACAGTCCCATCTGACAAAGCAAAAGCTAAGACACCAATCACAATGGTGAGTTGCCCCAGCACCGCTCGATGTAAACAAAGCCGGCTCGAGTTCGTCTGGTGCTGGCGCCGCACATGATTCGCCAGCACCTGTTGCTTCCCGTTTTGCGCGCAACTCGAAAGCCAAAATATCCCAAAACAAATCGCTTGTCCCCCATTTCTCCTGCGAAAAGAAGCTGCACCACCCGGTCGCATTCGAGAGACTTGCGCTTCAGCCCGGCATTTGCACATTTTCAGAAACGAAACGAGGAAGAAACAAAGATAAAAAACATGGCTTCTAATCAGTTTGATTCCCAGGCCTCGACCAACTACAAGGAGGCTTTTGCCCTGTTCGACAAGCGCGGCAACGGTCGCTGTGCCGTCGACTCCCTGGGCGACCTGCTGCGAGCATGCGGCCAGAACCCCACGCTGGCCGAGATCCAGGAGCTGGAGAAGGGCCTTGGAGGCGAATGTAGGTTTCGCATATCCTCCCGTTCTCGTTTTGTCGATAATGCGCAGCCGTGCTGACTCTTGCCCCCCTTGGTACAGTTGATTTCGAGACCTTCCAGCGCATCCTGAACCGACCCGGCGGATTCCGCGACCCTGGCGAGCCCGAAGAATATTGCCGTGGCTTCCAAGTCTTTGATAAAGACATGACGGGTTTTATCGGCGTCGGCCAGCTCAAGTACATCCTGACCAACCTGGGCGAGAAGATGACGGAGGAGGAGGTCGACGAGCTGCTCAAGGCTGTGGACACCAGCTCTGGCCAGATCAACTACACAGGTACAACCTCACCGGCATGGCTTTTTTTGCCTGCACTTGTCTCCCCATATATCACATCTAGGTTGCTGACCGTGCGCTTGTTTTCTCCGCAGATCTTGTCCGAACTATCCTCGCCAACTAAGATTCCCCTTGTACGAAGAACCTAACCCCCGGTGGCATCTAAGTGCATCTGCGAACGGGATGGCGTTGCTATGTGTTTGTTTTGATTATGGCAGTGAAATTGGGCACGCTTGGGATTGATGAATTTTTCTTTTGTACGGGATGGCCGTAGACTTTGTTTGCTACCAGTGGAATATGAATATGTGTTGGTACTTGGAGTGCACAATGAAATGAGTCGACCAAACACCTCTTGAATCGGAATATTTTACTTGATGTGAGGGTGACTACTACCTTGATAGGCAGTAGTAAATTGTTCCATGCCCATATAAAGTATCAAAGACGTAGGTAGCTACTGTATCTTGCAATTAGGTTGTAAATCAACCTTGTTATAACCGTTAAATTGGCATCTAATTTTCCGATTGCATGGCTGATTAACCTGTCTTCAACCCCCCTTTGCATGCGGAGCAACCCCGCGATGCGGTTGGGCTTAGCGGCTCACCACCTGCCGGATAGAGTCACTCCAAAGTGCAAATACCGGAGCTTAAGGTATTGACAT
The DNA here is from genome assembly GCF_003025095.1 of Trichoderma harzianum CBS 226.95. Lineage (NCBI taxonomy): Eukaryota > Fungi > Ascomycota > Sordariomycetes > Hypocreales > Hypocreaceae > Trichoderma > Trichoderma harzianum. Next base: position 338,487 of record NW_020209252.1, on the reverse strand, counting down.
GTGGTAGTGCTGCCCAAACTGAATTTATTGCCCACGCCAGTAAACTGCCTTGACTGCATACGAGTACAATAGGTGGCAATAGCATTACTTGCTGCTTTGGACCGACTTGGCATTTCTTCAGTACAAATCCGGCGTTCTCGGCGCCGTTGAAGAAGCTACTAAGCGGCCTAGCTTAGCATTAATGATGCCTTTTGTAAAGTCTAATAGCTATTATGAGAACAGCCTCTGCCCCATGGGAGGCGAGAGGCGGCTGAAGCCAGCAGCCATTTATCCGCACTAAATAAACAATGCAATACGAGTACAACACAATACTACAGTAGTATAACAATGTAATAAATCAATCTTCACAATTAACGTTTTCCATCTGGGCTCCCAATTCACACTGTTCGACCCAAAGCCGCGTTCTGCCGCGTCAAACTGTCTCGTCTCTGGGCATCACTCTACCTACCCCTCACCAGCACTCAATTTCCGCCCTTCTGGTAGGCTGAAGCAACATCACGCTGTCATACGTCCTGCAGTCCAAGCGGGCCAATTTGGGTCAGAACCTCCGGCCAAGCTTGTACTTCGTACGTAAGGACAGCCCGTCATCGAGCTGGAGCGACCTCGTGCCATAAAGCCCCTCCTTCTCCTCCTCTCCCTCCTCGTGCTCCTTCTCGCCGCAACCCTGGCTTCCCAACGAGCTCTTCTGCGCCTCAACTCTCTTGCGAGTCACGTACGGCTGCAAGGAATAGCCCGTCTTCCGTCATATCGTCGCTTCTTGACCACCAGCAGCATGGCTCCCGAGCAATTTCGAAACCCGCCGCAGCGGCCGCCGGTCTTTACAGCTACGGCTGAATCCATCCTGGCCGATGCGAAGAAGAGCACTGACCAGAGCAAGAGCGTTTTGGATCAAATCGTTGCCAGCGTGACTCCCGAGACTGCCACCTTCGACAACACTCTGAAGCCCATCCTCATTGATGGCAACGATTCCTCAGGCCCCCAGAACATCCTGACCTTTTATCAACATGTATCGACCAACGAGTCCCTCCGTGAAGCTTCCACCAAGGCGGAAGAGCTCTTGAACGATTTCTATATTGAAGCAAAGATGCGAGAAGATGTGTTCAAGCTGGTGGACGCGGCCTATGCCACTCGAGAGTCTCAAAACTTGGACAAAGAGTCGCTCCATATCCTAGAGAAGGAACGCCAAAAGTACATCCGCAACGGCTTGCTTCTTCCACCTGGGGAGAAGAGGGAACGCTTCAAGGAGATCCAGAAGCGCCTGAGTCAACTCTGCATCCAGGGCAAGAAGAATCTCAACGAGGAAAAGGGTGGAGTCTGGTTTACTCCCCAGGAGCTCGAGGGAGTGCCCAAGGATGATATTGATGTCGACACGCTCGAAAAGGGAACCGGCGAAAACGAAGGAAAAGTGAAGGTCACATTCAAATACAACCACTTTACCCCCTTGAGCAAGTATGCTATACATGAAAATACCAGACGCAGATATATGATTGCGGATTCCAACAAGGTATGAATCCAGCCCACTGGGGTTCTCTCTCCAAGCAATATCATAATCTTTGGCTGACACGGAATATCTAGGTAAACAACAATGTCGAAATCTTCAAGGAGATTATGGTGCTTCGAGATGAAGCTGCTCGACTTTTAGGCTACCCGAACCATGCAAGCGTCCGGATTGAGGAGAAGATGGCCAAGTCGCCGACCCGCGTCAACGAGTTCTTGGGCGACTTGAGAACTCGCTTGGCCCCTGGAGGTGAGAAGGAAGTCCAGAAACTCACAGAATACAAGAAGCGAGACTATGAAGAGCGCGGCATCCCCTTTGATGGCAACTTTTATATGTGGGACGCCGGTTACTATACGAGAATCATGAAAGAAAAGGAGTACAGCGTAGACGAGGTCGCAATCTCACAGTACTACCCAGCAGAATCAACATTTGCTGGCATGCTGAAGATTTTTGAAGAAATCTTTGGCTTCGTCTTTGTTGAGCTCGGCCCGGAGGATCGCGCGCGACTGAGCCCCAGTGGAAAAGCTGAAGACATTTCCTGGCATGAAGATGTCATCATTTACAGCGTCTGGGATGAGCCCGCTAAGGGCGGTGAGTTCTGTGGCTACCTATACCTTGATCTCTTCCCTAGAGACAACAAGTACGGACACTATGCAAACTTTGGAATCGAGCCCGGCTTCCTCACGGTGGATGGAAAGAGAAGCTACCCTTCAACCTCCCTGGTGTGCAATTTTAGCAAGCCTACCGCGACCAAGCCGTCGCTGCTCAAGCATCATGAAGTCGTCACCTTCTTCCACGAGCTTGGCCACGGCATCCATGACCTTGCTGGCCGATCTCGTTTTAGCTATACCCATGGCACTGCCACCGTGGCTGATTTCGTCGAAGCACCCTCTCAAATGCTTGAGAACTGGTGCTGGACGCCAAGTGTATTGAAATCGCTGTCGAAGCACTGGGAGACTGGAGAAAGCATCCCCGACGAGCTTGTAGAGAAGCTGGTAAAGACCAAGCATCTCAATTCTGCAATCGGCGCGCTGTCTCAGCTCGTTATCGGAACTTTTGACATGACCGTTCATGGCCCGAAGTCCAATGAGGAAGCTAAAGATATACACTATGGCAGGCTCTGGAACCAGCTCCGTCACGATATCTCGGGCATCAAGGGCCCGGAGGATGCCGGTGAAACTATGTATGACCTCCCCATTTCTCCATTCCACCTGATTGTGTCGCTCGTTACTAACATGTGCTAGTGAATGGGGCAACCGATATGCCACCATCGGTCATTTCCTCGGCGGTTACGATGCCGGCTACTATGGCTACCTCTATTCTGAAGTCTTCTCGTTGGACATGTTCCATTCTTTCTTCAAGAAGAACCCGATGGATGGTAAGGAAGGCCGACGATACCGCCACACCGTGCTGGAACGCGGCGGCAGCATCGAAGAGATGGAGTTTTTGAAGGAGTTTTTGGGCAGAGAGCCTAGCACCGAGGCGTTTTACGAAGAGTTGGGCATTTCTGCCAAATAAGTGTTGGCACCAGTATAGCTGGTTGGTACTCGAATCATACATACCAGTACAAAAAAGAACCATGACAGACACATACATTAGCAACTCAAGGGGAACCAAAAAGTAGTATATCATTCATTCTAAATACATAGAATAGATGACTCCTCCACTAACTCGCTTGACTGATTTTATTTGCCGTGACTCTTCGGCTTGATAGAGTGCCAAAAAGACAAAAAATTGCGACCTGTGTGGATCGAACACACGACCTTCAGATATCAGGTGATTGAAGTTGGAACTTCAGTCTGACGCTCTCCCAGCTGAGCTAAGGTCGCAATCCATTGGTTGAAAGAACAGCGGGATTTTTCGCATTATACAGGCTATGACTATGACTCTGATTGTGGGAAGATGGCTTGGGATCGTGGGGGTTGAAAAGAGTGGAGATCTGGAAAGAGGCGTATTTTGGTGGGGCAGATGCAGCTCTGCCAATCAGGTGGATCATGAGTACGTATCTTTTTTTGTTGATTGGATGAAGAAGTTTCCACATGTTGCAGACAGCGTGGGTGGGCATGTGAGTCCAAGTTGTGATATTTGTGTTTGTGTATACGATGTTTTGTCTATGGAGAGGCTGAGACGAGCGTTGAAATGAATCAATGAACGATTTGATGAATGCATTGATGACATAAATCCGCCAAAAATAGAAAACTACAACTGCAATGTCACTTATACTCTGCACGCCGTCCGAAACCGATGTCTCGGCGGTATCGACGGTGCACCTGCGGGCCATGGACGAGAACCTCCTTACGCACGCACAGTTCCCGAGCCCGGAGGGTCTTGAGTTTTTTCACGGCTGGCTGGAGAGGAACACGCTGGAGCATTTAAGAGATGGGGACAAGGGGGTGCTGGTTGCGAAGGATGGGGAGACGGGGGAGGTGGTGAGTTTTGTCAAGTGGCTTGTTCATAGGCCTGGTGAAGGAGGACAGGAGCAGGTCGAGGAGGAGGAGTGGCCGGATGTTGCGAGGGCGGAGTATTTGGATCCGTATGCGAAGTTGACGGAGAGGGTGAGGGATAGGGCTGTTGGAGAGGAGGCGGCGTATTATCGTGAGTTTGTCTTTTTCACTGATTGTCATTGGATTTGATCGGCTGCTAACAATATGGAAATGATAGATCCGACGTATCTATGCACGGATCCTCGCTGGGCTGGACGCGGAGCTGCATCATTGCTTCTTCGCAAGGTCCAGGAACTCGCCGCGGCAGAGGGTCTCCCTCTTGTGTTGGAAGCTACGATGAATGCAGTTACGTTTTACCAAAAGATGGGTTTCGAAATCAGAGATGAGCTATCGATGATGTTGCCGCCTCGAGGGTCGAGTGAGCCTACAGAATTTTATGAAGAAAGGTGCATGGTGTGGACGCCGAAGATCGGAGCGGCATCATCATGAACCGGAGTTTCGAATGTACAAGGTTATGAATGAGAAATAGAAGTGTTGATAGATATGACGGTTGCATATAGAAGCGAAAGACATTCACCTTGCGGCTTGATACATGTCTTGTCAATCCTGTGATGGAAACACCAAGCTTACACGGCCAATGGCCTAACAAAGCTGCACAGCATCTCACGAATTGCATCACGGGCGGAATCCCCACATGCACGTGGCATATAGCCTGATTTGGGGGAACTTGTCTACACGTATCGATCTTCTCCACGGGGGAATGGCATGTTCAGCTGAATGATTAGCCACCAACGTCTTAACACTGAGTCGTGGCCTCGATGCCACAGATGGGATGTGCGAGACATGGAGGGAACGGAGAATAACGATTCCGGGCTCGGGATAATTCGAAACGACCGAGTTTATTTCACGTCAAACGTGCGGTCAAGAATCAGCAGACGAGCGCGGGAGAAGCGAAATCTCGTTACGTAGTGTCATCTCATCATAGCTGCGGGCCTGCATCCCAGATCGCGTGAGGGAGGAGGAGGGGGGGGGGAACAAGCACCGAAAACAAAAAAAAAAGATGCATGCCAATGAAGAGCCAAGATGTACTTTTGTCGGACTGAATAACAGTTTTGTCTTGATCGAGTCCAGATCCTCATGCAGATGACGTCGCCTGAGTCACTTGAACAAGTTCACAAGTTCTCGACGGCCCCTCGGTTTGAGCTTTTTCGGGGCCGCGGTCGATCCAACGCTGCGTGCGGGAGGGAACTTTGCGATGGGCTTGATTGGAGCACCGGTAATGAAACAAGAAAACGGCCCGTTGCTACGTTGACTAAAGAAGGAGTTCGCGGAGACGACCGAAGAACGGACCACGGAGAAAATAGTACTAGCAATAACGGTAAAGATGTGGCGCGCGCGCGGTTCACATATTTGTTACGTGTTCTCTGCGGCCTTGAGATATTACAAGCACACAATACGAGAGGGAAAACCTGACGGTTGGCGCGGTCGTTTGGGGGAATATCATATCCCAGAGCCAAAAAGGCCGCAAAACGGGGAGTTTCGTTCGATTGTGTGGGGGGCACGTGTATTTCACGGGCAGGGGTTTGGGGCGATGAGCCGAGCTATTTTCGTTGTTCGTTTTCTGTTCCGGCCTCTCTCTCGTTTGCATGAAAGTGATGAGGAACAAAAAGGGGAACAGGGGTGGGCAAGCAAGAGCGAGTTTTCTCGTCTGATGAAGACAGATAAACTACGGCAGACGGCTGTACTCGTATATTGCAATTTGTCACTTAATTCTCGCAAATGCAACATCCGGAGCTCGGCTAACGTGCCTTGACGCCTTGCCTTGTGCCTGTACCGCCAACGGCACGAGATGTGTTGCCAGAACCACCCAATGAGGCTGAATCAAGATGTAGTGGCATATGCCGACATCTGAATGGAGATGGAGTGGTGGTGACATGCCACCTGAGATGGGCACCGGGGGGCTGAGCGCAGGCGTTGGCCATTACGTGAGAGGTATTCAAGGCCTGTCGCAGCGAGGCTTTTCCATTTGGTAATAGTACGAGCTTTACGGAGTAGTAGCAGCTTTTGTGTTTTTTTGGCCTCTTTGCTTAGCGGAACCAATGCAGTGTTGCGTTTGTTGCTTATTTTTTCCTTCTTATTGGGCTGATTTTATTTACACTACCGCCACGCATTGGCCCGATTCGGCACAGAGAGAGATCGGCTGGCAGCACCGGCAAATTTCGACGAGGCTTCACGCTGTTTGAAGGTCCTCATCATGTATCCAGCATCTAATAGTGCCGACGCCCTCTTCCCGAAGCTGCCTGTTTTGGGGCCCGTTGACAGCACGAAAACGCAATTGATCTTGCTTGACTCGAATCCGATCTCCAGTTTGGTGGAGAGAAGAGCATCCATCCATCCCAAGGGGGTAAAATGCACGGCCGGCGGTGACGTACATGCGACACGGAAATATTACTGCTAGCGCTCTTTTGGGCCGGCGCTGCGTTGTACCTTGTACGAGGCAGGGCCAAGATGCCAAGCGCAGCTTTATCTCGAGCGGTTATTAATTTTGATCCGTCACAGATAAGACAAGGTTGCAAGGCCCGATTGACTAGCAGAAACGGCGTCGGTATCGCATACCTGCGCCCGTCCCCACTTGCGACGACAGATGGGTGCATGCATTGGACCCTGATTTATTTGGGTGACTAATTAATTGGAAGAAGCATCAAGACATTTTGGAGCTGTGCTCGTGCTCGTGCTCGTGCTTCCGTGACAGCACTCGTACACGGTACCAATCATAGGCAGAGCAAATCACTGGGTGTTGCATTGCATCTCTCATCTCTTGGTATTACGGATTACTGTAGTTTTCATTTATCAGTGGCACTTCTCGGATGGACTCTCGTGAATTTCTTTTGGTAAGCATGCACGCGCGGATGGGCCCATCTCCGTTATTATGCTAGGCATACCTAGGGATAATACTCCGTGCAAGCAAGCACTAGGCTCTCGGGGAGAAAGACAGAAGCTCAGAACCTGAAACCAGGCGTTCGGAAACACGCACAAAAAGCCACCGAGACACTTTTGTGGGCTCCAGGCACGGCTCGATGTATGAGTCGGATGCTGCGAGGGAAAAGGGGATTGCTACAATATCTCACTGGTCAACGTAGTTTTAGAGCACGCGGGACTATTCTGTGATACAGAAATAGAACAGGTTGCTTCAGTGTAGGAAACGTCAGGATCAAGCCATTTGTGTTTTTCATCATGCCAAGCATTGAGGATGCTGCCGTGCCACTGGGATTCATGTGAAGCATTTTGCGTACGTACAATTTTTTCTTGGACGTCGTACTTTGTAATCGTGCGTCCTCGTACATGTGAGTCTGGAAGGCATCCAAGCATTGCACCCAATCCCACTCAGCGACGGATCCATCCCATCCAATCCAAACGAATCTAGCCTCAGCACTTGCTAGCCTCAGCACTTGTACAGAGTACGTGGGCAGACAAGGTAAGACGTTGAGTAATAGTGACCCGCCAGCAGCGCGATTAGCGAACGACATGCCAGGTACTGCGTACTTGAGCCATCATCGAAGCCATTTGCATTACATTGCATTGCATTGAATTTGCTGCTGATTGCTGTCTTGTCTTACTCGGCCGGCCGCATTTCTCAACAACTCGACGGTCAAGCCAAAATCAGCAAACAAGCCCATCATCATTCTTACGTTTGGACAGCTGCCTGGGCTCTAGAACTCTAGCCACGGGTGGTCGGTGGCGGCGCCCTTTATTGAACGAGAAAAACAGGCCCCCCTTTGCCTAATTCGCACTTCCGGACCTCGAGATCGCCAAGCAAACGCCATTTTACAAACCGCCGCGGTTGGGTTGGCTCAAGCCGAGTCCTCTCTTCTCACTAGCATCGGCGAGGGACCGGCCTAAAAGCGTCCCATCGCTTGTGTGACAATCCATCCACACTGGGTCCGTTCCGGTAAAAAGGGTAGCCCTGGTCTGGGGAAGCACATGTCATTTGTCTAATCCTCATCTTTACGTCCTTCTTCTCGCTCATTCTCACTTCTCTCACCCTCTTAACTTATCTTTTTTCCCTCAAGCTGGGCATCGGTCATTTTCGGAAGCAAGAGACACGACAAGGAACGAAAAAAAAAAAGCGAGCTGCGGCGTGGCCCATCCAGCCTCTTAGATCTCGCTCCTCTCCCGGCCTGTCCGTTCAGCTGCTGCTCTTGGCCATCTATCATCTGTCATATCCTTCGCACATAGTTCAGGCATCTGCTGATACCACCGCCACGTTTTACGTATCTTCACCGGCCCAAACTTGGCCCGATGCTCTCCAGATCCTAACTGAAATCCGCTGGATGAAGTCGATCTAGGAAGGGGACAGAAAAAAAAACATCTGCGAGGTGGTGCTTCCTCCAGCCTTATATACGGTTTACCCCCGGTACAAATGACGCCGATAACCAAAGCCTATCTCATCCTGGCCACCATCATCACCTGAACTGAAGATCCCCAAACGCGTATCTCCTCCTAGTCTGGCTGTCATCCGTTTACTTCTTGTCCCCCAATCCCATCCTGCTGCTCGAAAAAGGCCGTCCTTGGCGGGTACCAGCGACCGGGTCGTCGACCAGTCTTGCTCGTGCTCCTTATCTGCTTCGGACTAAACAAGTAGCGCCACGCCCTTTTTCAGCAACCTTATCACGGACACCCACAAAAAACATACAAGGGCCGATCTCCTACAGTTGACCAACCGTTGCTTTGGCTTTTGTCGTCCCCTTATCTCTCCGCCGTTTCCGTTATCGGGCGACCCGAGAGACGCTCGTTCTGTTCCGTTGCTCATCCAGTCCAGCATTGGATTGGACTCAAGCCTCAGCCTTTGCCGCGTTGCGTCATACCCGAGTTGCCAGGCGTGGGGAGCCTCCTTCATCCAGCCTTGGGGTAGCGAATAGCATCACTTTTGCATCTCCGGGGTGGTTCTCTTGTCACGCAGCCTCCCGCAAGCTTCTTTTTCCTTATCCCCCGCTTCCCTCAGTGGCTGCTCGTACGGCTATTATTATCTATCCAATCCATCTTGAAAGATTACGGAGTTACTAGCTGCAAGCCCTTGCTTGGAGAGGCGTTCCGTATCTGCTTGCTTTTACTTATCTCCAAGTTTACTTACCTACACGCAGCACCTAATACATACCTGCTACGGAGTATCTAGTAGATACATTTGATACCTTAGTAGTATCTATCGCTAATCTATCATACCCGCACATACTTTGACACTTCCGGGTTCATCCTAACTGGCCAAGCCATGGCCCATGACGCTCCTATCCAGCGCACGGCGCCAATCGCCATCGCTCCCAAACCTCCAAGGCCGGAGCCACTCCCACTCCCACGCCGCCAGAACAGCTCCCACAGGTTCGAGATAGGCCCCGCGAGCTTGCATGGCAGGGGATCCATCGACTCCGGCTCATTTCCTGGGGCTGCCGCTCCCCCGTGTCAGGCCTGTCGCTTCTCTGGCACCAGGTGTACCGTGGCCGAGGATGACGATGGCTGCATGCCCTGTCAGCTCAACGGCACCGAATGCTCGCTAGTGTCGCCGAGCCCTCAGACCCGTAAGAGGAAGCTTAACGGGGATTCTGCCGATGAAAGCGTCAAGAGAGGGTCAGTATTATCATTGCTCTTGTGCCTTTTGCCTTGCTTTACCTTGTCTTGCTTTACCTTGCCTTGCTTTACCTTGCCTGGCCTTGCTTAGCTTTGCCTTGTTTTTGATTTGCTTCTCCTTCTCTCTCTCCCCTCGTGCCGAATTGCCTCGCTTCGACTCGTTCCACCACATGATCCCGCCCTGTCCTGTCCCTCACAGCCAAAAGGACGTCCCACGTTGCATAACAATCTGACACATGATTGGTTTTCTAGCTCCCCCGGTATCCCCAGCCGCAGAAATCACAACTCGAGCCTCTCCAGCACCGCTGCCAGCAGCTCATTCTTGGAAGACATGGCCAATGTCGGCGGCCCCACCATGCTCAAGCGGACGCTAGGTCTCCAAGAAGATCGGTACAGCCAGTATATCGGCCCCACGACAGATTTCGAGCCCTCTCTCATCAACCTCTCTCCCTTTGACACGCATGACGAGAGCCTTCTCGCCCGCGGTACCCTCCGCAAGGTCAGCGATTCGGACACCTTTCTCATGCTGCCGGACCAGAGCACGCCCGGCTACGACCATGTAATTGAGGATCTGGACGCCATCGAGGCCATCGTGGCCCCCCATGGCCGCACACTCATCGACCTGTATTTCCGAGTCGTCCATCCCGGAATGCCCATCATCCAGAAGACCGTCTTCATGGAAAAGTATGAACGATCCTATCGCGAGTTCTCACCACCCATCCTCGCCGCCGTCTATATCCTCGCCATCAACTGGTGGGATCATCACGATGAACTATCCAAGCTTCCCCGCCCCGACGTGCGTGAATTAGAAAGACTCGTCCGCACCACCCTCGAAGATGCCATGTACCGACCGAAACTGTCGACAGTCCAAGCCGGGCTGCTTCTGTCTCAGCGACCCGAGGGCGATCAGTGGGCTCCGACTGCGCAGTTGGTTGCTATTGCTCAAGAGCTTGGCCTCCACCTGGACTGCTCGGGATGGAAAATCCCACCATGGGAAAAGGGGCTGCGAAGACGCCTGGCCTGGGCTCTGTACATGCAAGATAAATGGGGTGCTCTCGTTCACGGGAGACCCTCTCACATTTTCCCTTCCAACTGGGCCGTCCGACCGTTGCGTGCCAACGACTTTCCCGATGTCGAATGGGATGAGAACGACCAGGAGGAGCGCCAGGACATAGAAAAGGGTCGTCTTGTCTTTACACGGTTCGTGCAGCTCTCTGAGATTCTTTCCGTGATCCTCGACACCTTTTATACTCTGCAAGCCATGCAAACCGTCTCCAACGCGGGCTCTGGAGGAACACAGCTGGTCCTTTCACTGGCGAAACCTATTCAGCTTAGGCTCAAAGAGTGGTATAGCGGACTACCCACCAATATTCGGTTGGATTCGTACTCGGCAAGCAAAATGTCGGGGAGGCTGTCGTGCATTGGTTATCTTCATTTGGGATACTTTGCAACCGAAATCACCCTCCATAGACGCATCATTCGATCACTGGCATCCAACACATCGTCGGTCGACTCGTACGTGCAACACATCTGCCGCAGTGCCGCCAAGGCTCGCCTGATTTCCGCCATGGATTTTGTCAACCGACTGATGCCGAATCACATCCAGTCGTTTTGGTATTTCGCCTCTAAAACCAACTTTGCCCTCATCGGAACGTTCGGATCTTTGCTGTGGGCGACATCACCTGGCCGGGAAGAGGCAGAGTGGTATAGGCGTCGACTTGGTGAATATCGTTGGACATTGTCGGTCAGCTGCAAGCCAGGCCAGAGCAAGGGCTTGACGGAATTTGCCATGACCATGTTGGATATTTCAACCGGCCTTTTGAAGCAACTTCCGGAAAAGCCATCCATGAGTCGCTCCGGCAGCATGGCAGATTTCTCTGCCATGTCTATGCCCAGTTCATATTCTGGCGGAGTCAACATTCTGGGTAGCTTCAGCAACTTGCCCAGCACAGACGTCAGTAATGCCCAGAGCCCTCTCAGTGAATCAGAGATCAGTGACGAGGGTATGGGAGATGACGATTATGCAACACCGATGTAAAGAAGGTGGAAGAGGTGTTGCCGAATTTGCATATATACCTTCGATTTTTTCGTATTATTTCCTTTCTCTGTTTGTTTTTCTCTTTTTCCTTTCTATTCCTTCGGCTTGGAATATGCGATTTGGAAATGAATGAATGATTTTGGCATCAGTCGTGTGTGGGCACTTCTGGTATTAGTGTTGCATTTCCTCCCCACACTGACGCGATAGAGGAGTTTGATGACTTTACGTTTGATGGTTCTCTTCTTCTTACCCCGTTCTATAGTTTGCATTTTTCTTCGACTATTCTTTCGTTTTTCTCACAAGTTTATTTTGGCATAATGTCATGGGCGGAAGCCAGTAGAGGAGATACCCGCTCGGAGGCCAGCGGGGATCCGAGCGTGTTTACACAAGGCGTTTTAAGGCAAGGTGATGGAATGAATTTTGCAAAGCTAGGATGAAGCAATTGGGTTGACGAAATAGCTAGGTGACTGATAGTCTAACGATGGCATATTTTTCTTTCAATCTTATGCGAATATGGCGTGCTCACCTGTTGGGAAGATGACGTGACATTTGTGCTATTGAACCTCATCCGATGTGCTTTCAATCTGACATGCCGGGAAATGATTATTCAGAGTATTGAAGTCATTTCATAACCAGGTAATAATGCAGACGTATAATTAAGCTCAAGCTACCTGATTCTATATCTCCGAGATCTCTCGTGGGTTGCTCACGGCCCTGGTGCTTATAGCGGAGCTGCTCCATGTCCCAAATAGGTAGGGCAATGTTTGCGCCACAGTTACATGCAGTCGATGTCAGTCGATGTCCGTGCACCGCCACACCGCCAAGCACCTCCTGTTCTCCCAAGATGTTTTGCATGAGGCAGGTGGGATCAATTGAAACGTAAACCTTTGTCGGCCATTCTCAGTATTATTCGATTATTCTTCAGATGCAGGTCATCTGAAGCCGGCTTGCTTGGCATATTTCCGTCTTTTCGTTGTTTTCAGTTCTCATTCATTGTTCTTACCACCTGTCTGTAATCGAGCTTCCGTTTCTCTATATCTGGCCAAACATGGCGCGCCAAAAGAAAGCAGCTAAAGACAATGCCGCGGACACATCCATGGGATTCACGCCGGAGAGGTTTGAGCGGGAGCTGAAGGATCTGGCATCCAAGGCCAAGGATGACACGTGGAGCAACCGCGTGCTTGGCCAGGTTGTGCTCTACGTCAAGACGCTGGTGCTGCTGACCCTGCTGGGCGTATACTCGAATGCATCGCAGCTTGCACTGTCGCCCGTCTATGGCTCGATACCGGCGGCAGCATGGCATTCCAAGGCATTGATGGCTGGCTGCTTCATCGGCTGGGCGGGTAACCTGGCGTTTCGCCAGGTGCTCCCCATATCGACGGAGAAGCTTCTTCCCTTGGTGGCGCTTTATGTGCCTGTGATGCAGTGCTTCTTGTACCGGTTTAGTCAGACTTTGGGGGCTAATTATGGACCTCTTGTTACGGAGGGAGTCACTTTAGTCCCGATGGCGATTCTAACGGCTGCTTCTGTTGCAGACAATTTGGAGGGTGTGGATCTGAGCTCGGTGCCCAAGGTCCTAGCAGATGCTGTCCCTGGCGTTGGATCTTGGGGAACGTTTAAGCTGATAGAGCACATCGCTGAGATGCTCCTGCGAAAACACGTTGGGACAGTGTTTTGGTACACGAGGGTGGGCATGGAGATCCTTCTGGCTGGATCGTACACGGTGTTTGCACCCTCCAAGTATCTTGCCCTTGCAATCCCGGCATTGGTGCATACAGCCATGTTCAATCCTCACGTGGATACACCAACTGCAATGGCGTTGTTGAATACCACCATGTTGGCTGACAACTGGATGATTCTGGACAGGCGGGAGTCTGTTACAGGATACATATCGGTGGTTGAGCAGACGCGGAGCAAGATGCGAGTCTTGCGAGCTGATCATAGCCTGTTGGGAGGCGATTGGGCGGAATGGCGTGGCAATCAAGTAACGGAGCCCATCTACGCCATCTTTGTTATGCTAGAAGCAGTGCGTCTAGTTGAGAGAGAGGTGCCGGTTGCGGATGCTGATGCTAAGGCACTGGTCATGTAAGTGTCGCTTCACCTATCTTCTCTATCTCCGGTAATAAGGTTCACTCACTGAGACTTACATTTATGGCTAGTGGTATGGGTATTGGTACTGCGCCGTCTGCACTCGTGTCTCATGGAATTGAGACCACAGTCGTGGAGATTGACCCTGTTGTCTACGAATTCGCTCAAAAGTATTTCCAGCTCAGAGAGAACCACCCGGCGGTTATCGAAGACGCGGTCAAGTATACCAACAGAGCCGCCAACGAAACCCAGGATGTCTATGACTACATTGTTCATGATGTCTTTACGGGAGGCGTAGAGCCTGTTGATTTATTCACGTTTGAATTCTTCCAAAATCTCTACACTCTGCTGAAGCCCGATGGAGTCATTGCTATTGTGCGTATCTTCTGCTGTATCCTTTCTGAACACATGAGTTGGCTAACCCAGACAATAGAACTACGCGGGCGATCTAAGGTCGCCAACTCCCAAAGCCATCGTGCGGACCATACTGCAAAACTTTCCAACTTGCCGTATCTTTCGGGAGAATCTACCTGACGACAAAGCTATTGCTGAGACGGGTTCCGACTTTACGAACATGGTCATCTTTTGTCGCAAAGCCGCCGGAGCACTGACGTTTCGGAACCCGGTGAAAGAAGATTACCTTAACAGTCCTTCCAGGCAGAATTTCTTGACACCTCAAAATGAAGTCCTACCCGGAGATGTGTTTTCCAATGGCAAAGACGAGGAGGGTTTTTTGTTCAGAAACGGGACAGACAAGGTCAAGGAAGGACAGTATGCTAACGCAGCTGGCCACTGGGCGGTCATGAGGAGCGGCCTTCCGGCTACCTTTTGGGAAAGGTGGTAGATATGAGTTTCATCTTTGAATATTTCGCTGTAAACCTTTGTTCTCTTCGCATCTCTGTTAAAAATTCCCCATCTTGTCTTCTCAATACCTCGCATGTAATATAGACATAAAATTCCAGCAAACTCCGAGCCCGTTTTTGATCTATTTCTTAATAGCCGACAGAACATACTCTTTATTCTCATTGTTATAGTCTTTGATGAAATCAGTTACGTTGGCCGGAACCTCGACCTTGTTGTAAGTCGTCGACACTGGCTCTCCAAGGCTAGAGAAGACAGGCACCACGCCCGTCCAGACGGAATTCTGAGCCTCCTCGTTCTGCAAGTCGTGCTTGTCGTCGGAGACGCCGCCGTCGCGGAATTTGGCGCTGCCGGAGGTGATCTTGACCTTGAGGATGCTGGTGCTCTGCATCTCGGCCTTTGTGGGGGGCTGGCGGGAGGTCTTCCAGCGGTCGGGGACGACGCCGTTTGTGATGAGCTCCATGGCGTAGGTCTTTTCGGCTTCGTCTTCGACGAGGGTGGCGTAGCCGAAGAGGACGACGGAGCGGTAGTTGTAGGAGTGGTTGAAGGCGGATGTGGCGAGGATGAGGGCGTCGACGTGGGAGGCTGCGACGCAGACGGGGAGGCCTTGTTCTTGCTGCTGCTGCTGCTGCTGCTGCTGTTGGTCGTCACCCTCGGGTTTGTCCTTGTTGGTAGCACGAGCGACGTTCATCATACGGGAGGAGACGTAGCCGTGGAGGTAGAGGTCCAGGGGGTCGCCGAGGTCCGCGCTGGGGCGGTCGAAGGAGCCCATGTGGCCGATCATGGGGAGGGTGGCGGGGAAGGGGGAGTCTGGGGGGTTGAAGGAGACGTCGAGGAGCTGGGAGGAGTTGATGAGCTTGTGGATGGTTTCGAGGGCGTAGATTGCGCGCTCGTTATGGCGGCGGACGGTGTTGTCCTTTGTTCTGGGGTATTCTAGCGTGTGGCGGCCCATGGTGGTGGTGATGTGTGTTTGTGTGGTTGATATGTGTTTGTATGTTTGTGTAAGTCGAGGTTCTGGAGATGAGGCTATCTATCTGTGTTACTGGCTGATGACTTATAAGAACGCGGGGGCAAGACACTATGGCAGCGAGGGGGCTTATATATTAAACAAACAAGGTACTATCTTTGATATCATGACATGTGAGTCAAGGAGAGAAACAAAACAAGCGTGACTCCTTTGCAAGGAGCATCAGGATTCACAATGTGAATCTTATTGCCCCAAAGCGGCAATGTGGGCTCCGTGTAGACGCAAGGCGGATGCAAAGCCCGACTCCGGGTCCGGAATTTGGTTGATTACTTACTAGAAGACGTCAATTGGTTGACGTTGACCTTTCTTCGACCGGGTAGCGGCGGGACGGCTTCTATCTGCTTTAGTTGGGTATGCACGTCAAGATGCGATGTGGGCGGAATTGCCTTTTTGAAGGGGAGTGTGGGGGGAAATGGTATAGTAGTTTGAGAGCAACTAGACTAAGAGGAATACGAAATGTATACGGACTAGATACTAATAGTATAAGAGGATGTAGGGAATGTTACATGCGGGTTGAGGAGCTCTTGCATCTTGCATTAGGAGGAGAGAGACACCGGGCCGGCGTGGGGTAACCGGCCCGGCCTGAGCTGGATTGGTTGACCAGTTTGTCTGCATGTAATAGTGTTGATTGGAATGGGCAAGTTGTCTAAGTGAATGCGATTACAGCGGGTAAAAGATTAGACGAGACTTGACCGTGTAACACTATTGTTGTTTTAGTTAATAATTGGAGGAGGAGGGAAGGCACTACTGCTGAGAGGAGTTAGAGGATTCGTTAATCAGATGCCTGCTTTAAGGGCGTTGCTTGTTGTCGGGCATCAATCCGGAGGAGGTGGTGGTGGATTGAATGGAGGGATCGAGATTGGATTTGGATCTGTGAGAAGAGTCTAGACTTTTAGATGATAGGTGATGGGACTGTAATTGAGATAGGTTTGGATTAGTAATATGAGGAAGCGGCTAATTGCTGAGACAATTGCAATGGTGTTTAAGATGTCCATATCCATGACGGCTGGTTATGTTAAGTACATCAGTCTACGGTGAAGGGTTGAAATATATCCGTTTACTCTTGAACAGTTGTGATATTGGCATCATTACATGTTAGTGCATATCACGATAAAATATACTATAATCCTCCAAAGCTGTGTTGGGTTGAAGCTACGGCCGTTCCGTTCTCTCGCTCCATATGATAGCCCACTCGCCACTTCTGCACACCAACGCAAAGGACTCATGCAACGTGTAGATCCAAGGCGCAAAGCCTCAACCTCGGGACGAACATCCGAATAGGTATTTTAAGCAAAGAAACAACCTAAATGTACCTCTTACCTTAAATTCGTTTGTTGCCTGTGGCGGTGCTGTTATAAGCCCTGTGGCTGCTCGCCTCCAATTGCTCCCTTCAACGGTCAGGTAAGGGTTACAGGGGGCTTTACTCCTAGTTGCAATAACCTTCCAGGTTCACTGATCCCAGTTGATCCCCGTCTTCCGGCCTTTGCCATTCATTTCCTAGCCGAGCGGCGCATTATGTGCTTAATCTCGTGTTATCTAAGCCAGGTCCGGACTACGCTGCAGATCTCCGTGCATTGAGATCTAATCTTGCTGCTCCATAGCCGCTGCTAAAAAGCGCCTCCATCGTGGAGCCTCTGCATCAACAGCGTTAATCGAAACACCAAGATGGCAGAATCCAGAATATTAAGACGAAAAAGAAGAACAAATACGACAAAATTTCTCTCTTTGTGCTCGCCCTGCCCTCGCTTCGGGGCCCGTCATGTGCCAGCAGCCGCTTGCTTGCCCCGTCGTTTCGTTTTGCCCGCTAGAACAAGGCCTGCGTCTCGTAACATCGTGACCCCATGCGCATCTCCCGACGTTGGAGGTTTCAAGTGAAACGGCACCACCCCCGGAGCCTCCCCTTCTTAGCCCAATCCAGCTTCTGCGTCTTCTCAGTCCGACCGCTGCCGTGTGTCAAGTTTGATGTCTGCGTTTCTTGGCAGCTCGAGTGAGAAGGGAAAAAATAGCCTCTACGAGTACGGAGTAGCTTTTGCTTGAACCGGCCATGGCGTCGCATCTTGTCGTGCCCCCCAGCCCAAGTCTCCACGGATCCGCCCCAGAATTCGAGATACCGTAGTCGTTTGTATGGCGCCTCGTTTCGGGCTTCTTTCTCTTCTCTTCTCTTTTCTCAACTCACGCTTTTCTCTGCTGCGCTGGAGATTTTCGCGTCTCATTGGAGTTTGTGAGGAGTTGTCGGACACCTTCGCTATGGTTTAGTTTTGTTCTTGTGCTGATACCTTTCTTTTTCTCTTCGCTTCTTTCCACCCCCTTTCTCTCTTTAAGCCGTTCCTCGTAAGCCCATTGACTGGGTCTTCTGCTTCTTTTCGACCGTTAATTCAACTACCATCTGGTGCCGCTGCAATGGCCGGCTCCAGCAGCGCCCCGGCTTTGGTCGCGACTTTCGTTTTGTTCGTCACCCCGATGTTTGATTCGACTTGTGAGGATTGGGGAGGAACCGCCATGTGCTAACATGTAGAACTTGCGAAACACAGTGGTCTTGTTGTTCTCGCCGCCTCTGCGGCCATATTTTTCTTTGTCAAAGCCAGTAAATCGCCTCTTATTCGAGACGAGCTGAGGCTGGCCCTCTCGTTCTTCCTGGCGGCTTCGGCACTCTGGGGAATACTCGATTTCGCTACCACGCTCGTCCACGAAAACTCTGCCTCAGCATGTCAGACCGTCATCTCATTTGCCGCCGTTTTCGATCAAGTCGCTCGCGTTTCGGTGGAACAGTTCTTGCTATGGGCAGTTAATGGCGGTATCAAGGTCACCAAGTTGTCGCTTGCTATGCAGGGAGCTCTCCTCGTGCGATTTATTCTTGGCGCAATTTTTGTGGGAGTCCAACGTCCTCAATTCGAACCTGTTTGTGTTGCTAGAAACCTGGTTCTCCCTATTGGTGTCATCGTCATGGTGACTGACGTTGCCATGGTTGCGGCTCTCTCGACCAAGGTTGTTCTTGCAAAGAAGAGCAACGCCCTCAGGCCAGAGCTGTCTCGGACTAACGCCTTGATCTTTGTTACTGCCGGACTTGGCATCTGGACTGGAGTGAGTGGTTCTGGTACTAGAGTTTGCTAAGGAAAAACGCTAATTGTAGCAACTATAGTTGAGTATTCCTCTTTTCCTCGGACTCAAATCATCTGGCTTCGCTGTCCGAACAATTATGCCTGCTATTGGGCTTTTAATTCTAATTGGTATGTGACAACTATTTACCCCCAAGCATATATAGACTCACATCCAAATAGGCGTCGTTGCCCTGTCCATGAAGAATTTCGTTTCCTCGCCATCGGCTTCTACTCTCAAGATTCAGAAAACCGTGTCATTCGAGTCCACAACACATATCGAGGAACCAACACGAGGCCTCCAGGCCCAGGCTTTTCCCTCGCAGAATGTTACGACAAGAGTGGCCGGTGTTCTGCCTCTTATCAGCCAGCCAGAAACCGGCCAAGCTACCAGGGGTATGGGTGGGCTTCCTGTTGAGGGTGAGTTGTTCCCCCCGATGCGAGCTCAGGTTGCAGCTCCCAGAGTGCATCACAAGAAGCAGATGTCAGATAAGGCTTTCAATGGAGGCAAAGTTGTCATCTCGAAACCAATTGTGCCGGCGGGCACCGAGCCGAACACCTTCGACCACATTCCGACCATTGACCTGGCTACTGCTGCCATGATGGAGCGAGAGCGCCGCGAGCAGAGACCTCTCCCCTTTTCAAATATCGATGCAGCGCTGGATGGGGCTCTATCTACTAGAGATATGATGGACAAGTTGCAGACATCTAAGCGGAAACCGGTCCCCCAGTCTACATCTCCGAAGAACAGTCGAAACCTCCTCTCTGTCGAAGAGCCCTCAGTTGCCATGACCTCGGCCGTGCAGCTCTCCCCTGGTATGGAGGAAACAAGGAGACGGTCCCCTCGACAGCCCTATCAAGGCGATGGTCCATCACCTTCTCCGCCAATGATCCCGGCAAAGGATGAGGCCCGAACGCCCAAATCAGCTCCCCTCCAAGCTGCGACAACAGTGCTGGTACCACCGCCAAGATCTACCAAGAGGCCGCCTCCTATCAAGCCATTACAGTCAAGAACCACCAAGGATATCAACGCATTGCCGGCCGTTTCTCGCTTCAGCGTCAGCACTATGGATCCCATGACTGCACGGATTACGTCGTCAATGTTCAGTCCCCAGGAGCAGAAGTCGGCAAAAGCAGTGCCTCTACCTCGTCAAACACTTCCACCGCCCCCGCCACCCGTCTCTGAGTTCTGGGTAGATCCTCGAACGGCATCTCTACCTCGAAGCAATTCCGTCAAGAACAATATTCGACCCTCTCGGCGTGCGCCTCTGTCACCCCCGGTGGAAAAAGAAGAAGTGAAAGAGACGAAGACCCCTCTTCAGAGGAGGGCAACAGTAGGACTGCCGCAAAATCCAAGGGCCCGAGCAACTCGGATGTTCACCAACCAACGAAGCAAGTCTGACGGCCAGCAAATCATGTTCTTGAACAATGAAGAGGAGATTGCCACTCTTTTGGTCGTGCCTGCACCAGAAGAGGATGTCGAGTCTCCATCCCGGAAATCTATGATTCATCGGCCGAGACCGATTCCTCGCAAATCTACGGCTTCCGCATCTGAGCTCTTGGGAATTTCTGCGCTCCCCTCTCAGGATGAGTTTACCATCGTCTCCACGCCTAACCTCCCCCTGATCTCTCCTGTGGGTGTGAAGACTCTGTCGCAAAGTACTTATGGCGCGACATCTCCTGGATCGCTCACCAGACGCAAGACTGTCAGAAGAACATCCTTCGTTCCCGATTTGCCGGCTGTTCCTGTGGAATACCAGGGACAGCAGCCGAAAATTTCGGAAGATGCTGCTGTTGATATGGCCGGGACAAGCGTCTGGACAGTCGTTCCAAATGACCAAGGTTTCCAAATGCCTAGCTCTGACAACAAGACACAACGCGCCCTCTGCGTTTCAAAATTCAGTGTGGACACTTCTTTGACCGCTGACGAGCCTCGATTGTCTTACAACAGCCGATTATCAGTCAACACTCAGTCATCTTATGAGGAAACCATTGGCCGAAATTCGTCAGTTGTGTTTGCTACCGATTTCAAGGTCACAGCAGTTTCAACAATGGTCAACTCTCTCAGCGAGCGCCCCCTGAAGCACGAGAGTGTCGATTCTGAGTTCTCCATGATGCTGAGAAACGCACCGGTGCCGCCGAAAACTGCCCCTATCGAGAACCGGGTCACTGAGGAAGACGACAGGATGGTGGAAGCTCCCTTTGTGCTTGATATGTCTAAATACGAGTCGTCAACGACCTATGAGAGTGAATACCAATCCACTGCTCAACAGATGGTTTCATGGCACCATCGCGTTGGTGAAGAGTTGCCTTCATTCTCATCTCAGCTCAAGGATAGGAGAAGCCGAAAGCTCTTGGTGCCAAAACCATTGGCCCTGTACAGGCCGGCCAATGTAACTGTCGTGATTGAAGCTGAGCCCTCACCCGTGGAGCCCGACCAGGAGGCTCTCGATAGAATACACGAGCAGCTCAAGAAATTCGACACGGAGAATGGAGACTCTCGTGCCACCATTAGCGAGCAGCAGCGAATGACCATCTTGGCCAATTTGGAATCCGAAATGGGTGCTCAGGAATCTCAGTGGCAGATGCTCAAGGTCGATCTTGGCCCAAGTTCCCCGTCGACCATTGTCTCGTCGCCAGGCATCAACTCGCTACGCAGCAGCGTCGACATTAGCAAATTTGAGATGATCCCCATCACCAAGCTCAACGCAAGTGCTGGCGATTTGATCGTGGCACTGAAGGAAGAAGCCAGCCATCGCCTGTCAAAGTCTTCAGACCAATTACTCAAGGAGGAAACACTTGAATCTGGAGACGACAAGTTCAATCGCCGATCCCTCTCAGCGTCCGGGCGAATGAGCCTGATCTCCGTGACCAACCGGTTATCCCAGATTGGTAGCCCTACTCCCCCGGATACTGATGAGTCGGGCGAGGACAGCGATAACGATAGCATGGTGGAAGGCACTGGTTCAACCAAAGACTTGTCTACAGCTCTGATGCCAAGAAGCCAAGTTTCTACAGTTACAAGCTTTTTGGCTTTGGATGAAGTCCTGAACAGCTCGACTGAGGATGTTCAGAGCAAGCTTGATGTTCCAGTCGAGTTTGAAGACGTTTCTTTGATTACCCCCAAGGCCCAGACCCCCAAGGCTCAAACACCCAAGGCCCAGCCTCCTGCGGTGCTCCCTCAACCAGAAGAGCTCAAGACCGAGAGTGCCAAACCTGCTGAACCCGAAACAATCCGGTTTAGCCTAGCAGACTTGGAACAGCCTGCTCCACGACCACGATCAGTCACCCGACGACCTCCCAGACAGAGCAAGCGCATCAGTGCGCTCCCAGACATCGTCGAGAACCCAGAGCCGCTTGCCGGCAAGACTGGCTCTCTTGGCATCTTCCAATTCGCATGGGGCGAAAAGTCAGACTCGGCCAGAGTCCCTCCCCGGATGAATGGCCTTTCCGGCACCATGTCCAGCGGCCGCGGTCGGATGAACCCTCCTCAGTCCATGCTTCTGGGCTCAGTTCAGGAGGCGCAGATGAATTACCCTCCAGCACCCGCTCAGAGCTTCCTTGATGATGATGAAATCGATAACGGCCTTGACAATTATGAAGATGAGGACTACGATGATGGATTTGACGAGAACACGCTCTGGGAGATTGCCAGCTTGCTGGAAAGCGATCTGGACGGCTCCCGTGACGATCTCTTCATGGTTGGCGAGGAGGAGTATTGGGAGGATCAAGTGTCTGTCACTGACGACATTCCCTCTGCTACATCTCCAGTTGAAGAAGCTTCTGAGAGTGTAAAGGAGGAAGCGTATGATTTCATTCCTGTTACTCTAGCTTCTGAAAACTCCCCTGACGTTTCTCAAGTGCCTACTCTCTGGACAGGCGACATGGAGGGTCAGACAACAAAATTCTTGGGCTTACCGCAGCCCAGTGAGGGAGCATGGGAGTACTTTACCGCTGCTCCTAGGTCCGCACGTACGATTCCTCGGACGATGGAGGAGCATGCTCAGCTGTCAAGCAGCTCGTTGTGGATGGCTGCTTCAGCTGGTATTTCTTACACAAGTGGTCTGTGGGCTTCACTCACGTCTCATCGTGAGGAAGAAAAGGAGATCGAGTCTTCCAAAGTCTCTCTGACTGCCGTCAAGTCTCTGGTCTGGTCACCCCCGAGCCCTGGAGAAGTCTCTGGCCTTGGCCTGCCCCAGCCTGATATCAGACTCTGGAACGCTTATATTCCCCAAGAGACACGCAGCGTCCGCAAGACAACTCAGATGTCCCGGCCCGCGAGAATTACATCAAAATCGCTATGGGCATCGAAGCCCACTGTGAAGCCTAGCATGTCGAATGGAGTATGGTCTCCAGTGAACAAAAGCGAGGCCAAGCTCCTAACAGTTGCTGTTGCTGCGCTGTGGCTGCCGCTCTCTTTCGCCAATGGCACCACGGTGGGACTTCCACAGCCAGATGCCAGTGTATGGAACTCTTACATCACACCAGCAGCCCGCACTGTTTACAGAGCATCTCGGATGCCTCAGCCTGCAGTTGTTGCCTCAACATCTCTGTGGAAATCCAAGTCTATCATCAGGCCCAGTGCATCAACTGGTGTATGGAGCCCTGCACCCAAGGAGACTACGGTGGAGGTAACGAGCCTTGCCACCTTTGCTACCGTTCCCTCATTGTGGTCGCCGATTTCTGCCACTCGCAATGGTGTATTGGGACTTCCACAGCCAGACATCCAGGCGTGGAATGCATACATTCAACCAGGAAGCTGTATCGCTCGCCGAACCTCTCGGAAGGAGCAGCAGTTTAAGACTGAAAGCACTGTGATGTGGTCTGCTGAGCCCCTGAGGACTATTGAGTTGGTCTCTACAAAACTGTGGAGTTTGAAGAAGAAGACTTTGCTTTGGGCGCCCACTCCTTTCAAAGGTGCCAGCATTGGTCTCCCGCAGCCTGATGTCAAGACTTGGAATACTTACATTGTTCTGCCAGCTCGTTCGGTTCGCCACAAGGCGAATGGTTTCAAATACGAGACCATCAAGAGCACCTCATTGTGGCAGCCCTCACCAGCTGCTGCTCCTTACTCAGGAGGTGTATGGAAGGCAAAATCACTACTCGTCGAGCCAACTCGTGAATCTCGATCCGACTCCTCTTTGAAGATGGTAAAGGATCTTATGTGGTCTGCACCATCTACAAAGACGCCTTCCGTCGGTCTCCCGCAGCCGGATGCCATGACCTGGAGCATGTATCTCCTCCCAGCAAGCCGTAGCCATCGAAGCGCTTATGTGCCCAGGCCTATCATGATCACTAGCACATCTCTGTGGGCACCTGCATTGTCCATCGAGTCTCCTTCCGGTGGAGTGTGGAAGCCAAAGTCATTGCCCTCCAAGAGTCAAGTAGCAAAGCCATCTCAGGTGCCTCACATTGAACCTGCCGTAGCGGTGGTCAGGGATTTGTTATGGTCTTCATCGCCTGCAAAGATGATTTCTTTGGGCTTGCCACAGCCAGATGCCAAGTTTTGGACTGCTTACCTCGTTCCAGCTGGCCGTAGCCATCGAAGTGCGTATGTTCCTAGAGTTATTACCATTTCAAGCACATCCTTGTGGTCGCCCACGTCCAACGTTGAGACTCAATCGGATGGCGTATGGAAGGCTAAGTCAAAGGTGTCAGCTACTCAAGAGATCAAGGCAGCTCAGAAGTCCGTCAGGGCTAACAGTAGCTCGCTGTGGACTCTTCCCCTCGCCAAAAAGGCTTCAATCGGCCTACCTCAGCCAGACTCCAAGGCATGGGAATCATACATTCCGCCAATGACCCGCTCTACCTCCCGCAGAGTCTTGACTTCAGAGCCTGCTTCAATCGAAAGCCAATCGCTCTGGTCTCTCCCGCCTAACAAGGAGGCCGCTTCTGGCTATCTTTGGCGCCCGAGCAAGACGCAAGCTGAAAAGAAGCGCCCAACCGTTCAAACTGCGTTCGCAATTCGCTCAGAGGCAACGCCCAGCCCGGCCGTATCCTCGGCCGCAGCCGAGAGCCCTGTCCCAGCCATTGCCGCACGTGCAGCCGGTGTCCGTACTTCCACGCCTGTCCTAATGACGCAAGAACAGTGGAAGTTGGCATTCAAGAGAATCTCTCAGGACGTGCAAAAGGACTCCGCGGCGGCAGCAGCTCCGTCGTCGTCGAATCATGCCTCCAGGCCTCGTCCCACTAGGTTGAATCGCTCACAATCTGTCAAGAGCCGCCCAGTCTTCGATCCCTCCGTCATGGCACTCATCTCCGAGCTGCCTTCCCCCCGCCACCAGGGCCTCGGGCGATCAAAGAGCATCTCCTTCTTGCCGCCCAGCCGCAAGTAGGCTTCTTCTTTCTTCTTCTCACGGCCCTTCGGCCAGCGCTTCCTAATGCGGAGCCCTTCTCAGCCAGCCACGTCCTCGATGATCTAAGCTTCCTTTGGAATTCCTCCCGCATCCCACAACCATCTGATTGTGGCGGCAAGGGAGCCCTTGATAGCGACAAGCCGCGCTGACGTGCATTTCGTCTTGATTTGGAGAAGAGCTATCCTTCTACCCCGGTCATTGATGAACCATGCTGGGCTGGAGGATTGATCAGCGTCGTTGGATATTACATTCTCCACTGGGTTTCAGGGCTGAACAGGGGAGAGCAATTAGATGCGGGAATTTGGGCCNGGGGGGGGGGGGGGGGGGGGGGGGGGGGGGGAGGGGGAGATCCAGACCTAATACGGTGTTATCAATCGAGATGAAAAAGAGCAGGGTTTCTGATATGGGGGGAAAACAAAATAGGACAATGCTACTCTTATGAGTAGGTAAAAGTGTGTAGTCTAAGTTGTGGTAAGGAGGGGAGATACCCTTTTTGTTGGATGGATGATATGAGTAGGAGTTTTTTTTTTTTTCTTTTATGTAGTTGTTGTGATGGAGATTGGAGGATGGTAATGTGGTGGAAGCAGTTGGTACAAAGTATATATTTCAGTAACAATCAATACAACCCAGGTATCAGCATCTATCAGTATCCTAACCCACCAAACCCATACCCCTTATCGTAGCCACGAATCCTGTAAGAGAAGAAAAGGTCCAGTCCGGTGTAAAAGAAATCCAGTCCAGTGTAAAGAGAAAAGGTTCAAAAGTATATACTAGAAGTCAAGCAAGAAAAAACCACATCAAACACAAATCGAACAATTCACTCGCTCAATCACAAACAAACAAACAATCACCCTTCACACAAAAAATCAGCAAGGAAGCAAAACATTTCATGCACCAAGTCATTGTTCATGTCATGGCCATTCAGAGCTCTCTATCCATGCGCACCTCGTTAAGCTAAAAAGAACCTTTCAAAAAAGGCGGGGAGAAGAGAAGAATCGCGGAATGGGATAATAAGAAAAGATAACCACCAGATACGCGCGAGGTGTATTTGCGCCGATGCTTACAGAAAAAATGTTTCAAACACCAGACCCAATGCTTTCGTTTGCCGACCACTGTGTATATCCTGTTGTATTTCCGATCCGACAAGTCCCTCCCCCTTCCTTTTGATTTGTTTTTTCTTTAGTGTTACCACTTTAAGCTTGTTTCGCCTTTTGCTTTGTGTTTTTTTGGTCGTTGAACTTTTTTTTATGCTTTTGATTAGCCGTCGAGGGCATGTTTTCCTCTTGCTTCGCGAGCAAAGGTGCTGATGATGATGCCATCGTTGTCATTAATGGGGATGAGCTTCTGTATCGGCTTGCTCTATCCCTTCTGTGTGTCGGAGCTCATTGATTAGACTCGTTAATAGTTCGATTTTTGTTGTTTTTGGCATAAGGGGTATAAGAGGAGATGAGAAAAGAGATAGCAGCCTTTTGAGCCACCCCTACCCCTTCTCTCACCCTCTCTACCCACAAGTTCATTATTTTCTCGTAGCTCGTCGGCCTGTCAAATGAGACATGGCCAACAACTCATACAAAAAAGGTCATGAAAGACAAAGGAAAACCACTTCACATCTCCTTGACACCTTTAAGAAGCTGTCACATTGCCCTACTTGCTGTTAAAAAAACAGGTGGGCTATATGTCACTGTGTCCTAACCGGACTAATATTATACGCAATGAATTATCGTGGATCTCCTTTCAAGAGGAATCGCAGATCGGATGCGTATGAAATAGGGAAGCGTGAGCAGGATGCGATCGGACTGCCTTGTCATTGCTGTGAATTTCTGGCGGAGCAGGACTATGCAGCAAAACCAAAGACGTTTGGCAGGCTTCGTCGATCGCACTGATCTAAGTTGAGAAGGGGGTTCATCGAATTGGTAAGCGTGTTAGGCATTATCATGGAGCATTAATCGAATAAATGGTAACCCGAAACCGTCGCTATGCAAATAGAACAAACACGGAAGATCATTTTGCTGTACAGAAAATTCCATCAGGCAGCAAAGATGGAAGAAAAGAGTTGGATGCGATGCAGACCATGAACCATCTGCACCAGAACAGTAATAGACTAGCTGGCAATCACTGTCTGTATGCGTCTGTTCATCGGTGAAGATGAGGATGAGTTGTCTGGTGACGATGAATCCAGCAAGGTAGAGAGGTTGCCACGATGTCGGATGGTGCGACGAGACTGGCTTGAGCCAGGTTCATCAAACATTTTCGTGAAAGCGGGACTTGAATCGGGTTGACGTTCGCGTTTTGGAGTTCCGGCAGGGCTCTGCGTTATTTGCTCAGCCCGACGTACAACATCTGACAAGGAATCACGAAGCTCTCCGGCTCTCTTCACCAAGACTCTCAGGCTGTTTGTGTCGAAATGCATCTTGGTATCCGAATGAGGTTGTGATTCCTGGTTGGGGGTAGAGCGATGCATTGCCTCCATGACCGACCGAGCGCCGTTGGCAGCTTCTTGCTGTTTATCGGCTCGCAATTCGGGTGTCCGAGTGCGACTAGGGCGTTCTGAAGGCAGGTTATCGTCCACTAATGGCCAATTTCCACCAAAGATGTCGTCGTCGGGGGAAAAGACAGATCGTCGTTTCGGGGATTGACGCTCACGGACCACAGCCGTCTTTGACATAGGCTCCTTGATATCCCAAGCCATGTCCAGCTTGGTGAATGAGAGATCAGCGAAAATATCTTCTTCATCATCAGAGAACCCATCATTGTTGTCGAATTCATCCATCGTATCAGTAGAATCGCCATCAATTTCTCCGTCTACCGACTCCTCCTCATCAGGCGAGGCTAGTGCAATGACGCCCTCAGCCTCCTTCCACAAAGTCTTTTGCGGGCCATCGAGCATGTCCATATCGCGCCCATGGCGGCACAGTCGCTTGAGGTCGTTGACGAGTAAAGAAAGTTCGCGGATTTGTCCTGAATGCGCCTTCACACTGGGCTGCGAAGCCTGGATAGATTCGGGTACCGAGAACAGCTTGCCGTCGGCTGTGCCATCGTTCTCATTGGCGTTACCACCAAACTCGAAATCCTCGTCCCAATCCTCAGAGACTCCTTTTGAGCCCAGCCCCCAGGTGCCGTACTTGGCACCGTTGGAAGGTTTAGCCTCGTCTATGGCGTGCGAGAGAGGCACACTTTGGCTTCGAATGTGTGCCGGGACAGGGTTGCGAATAACGGAACGTCCGCCCCTGGCGTCGAGCTCCTGCTTTTCGTAAGACGTCTTGGGGCGCAAGGGAACACCGCCCACGTTGCTCTTTTCGTGAAAAGAAGTCTCACTCCAGTCAAACAAGTTGGTCAAGCGCCTGTCATCCGGATCCATATCGGACATGTGGTCGAGGCTCAGATTCGCTAGCGCAACTCTGACATTGGGGTTAATGTGTCGAGAGTCGAGCGAGCTGCCTTTGGAAGGGGGAGAGAGTGGATTGAAATGGGCATCGTCGTCATCGCCCCAATCTTCGTCAAAGTCGTCGTCGAGCGAAATGCGACCAAAGTCTTTGGCATAGAGCGAGACGCCGTTCTGCGACGATTCTGAGCTGATGCGAGGCAGGGTGGTGAAGACGTGGCGGCTAGAATATCTTGCCCTGGCACCGACAGGTTCGACCCCTGTGGGCATCACTGTATTTTCGTCCTCCTCCATGATGTCTGTGTCACCGCCCCAGGTGTGACCCAAGATTTCCTGTATTGAGAGGCGCTTGGTCCTACCATTATTTCCTGCAGTGCTCGGGGGAGAGTCGTCATAAATAGAGTCCAAGGGTGTCTCGACGGCCCTTGTGCGACTGGAAGCTGCCGTGCGCAGCGAATCAAACACAGTATCACTCCTGTAGTCGGCGTCGTCCTCATCCCCTGACGTGAAGCCGCGGGCGTCGCTCTCAAAGCTTTCGGCGACGGCGAAGCCCTCGTGCAATGGCGACGCTCTTAGCTGCGACATGGCTGCGGAGCTTGTCGAGCTCCCCGAGGGCTGGTGCTGCCGTGCTGGGTGAGAGGCCGCCCCGCCAGGCGATCCTAAGCGTGGGACTTCGATTTGAAAACTCGAGTTTCTAGGAGCGGGGAGAAGTGGGGAGGAATGGCTTCTTTTATGCATTGTTAGCTGAACTTTGGCTGCTGAATCCAGCGTCGGCCCCTGCCGTGCTAAAGAGTTGGGTGGGATGGGCGAATGCGCCGGCGCTTTAGAGTCGAGCTCCACGGCGATTTGCGCGCCGCTATTACTGGGGGCTGACACGTGCCGCCTGTCGCTCACACCATCAGGCTCAGCCCCCCGTTTCGGTCGTCGAAGGCTTCCCGACGTTCTCGAGATCCAATTGCCGACTGGGGGGAAGGGCATAGACAGAGGTCGCGCCGCTTTGCCGGTGGGCGTGCTCTCGGGGGAAATTGAGCGATCGTCCACGTGAACATCTGTCTCATCTCGGACCTGGCTGAGTTCCTGTCGTCGCTCCATGGGTAACGGCGCAATTGAAGGCACTGACGTAGCTGATACCAGCTTGGGCTTGACGAGATGTACCTTTTGACGATCTTGACCCCCAACGGCAATGCGCTTCCCGGACAGGCTCTGTCCACGGACGGAACCCTCTCCCAGACGGCTCGCTAGGTTACCACCACTGCCTGTATTCTTTGTGCGCGAATGAAAGAAGGATACCCAGCTGATCTTTTTTGGACTTTGGGGTTGCACAGGCGCCAGAAGATGTTCTTGCAGTGACGCTGATTGGTCGAAGGAAAATGCTGGCGACGGCAGACTCGATAAATCTGCACTCTGGCGGAAATGGTGAAGCGTGGCAGACCTCTGGTGGCTCGTTGCAGGCCGGCGCAGGATAGATAGATGCGATTTGGCTCTTGCACGTGTTGGCGTAGGAATGTCTCCGGCCTGGTCTGATGGAGAGCGCTTCACAAGCTTGTTGGGCGACAAAGGGTTGGCGGCAGTATTCGGCCTGGATAGAATCGGGGCCGACGAGGTGTACGACTGGGCAATCGAAGGCGAATCTGGCCCAACGCTGGACCTGGACCTCACACTCCCCTGGCGCGATAACGGGCGGCGACGGATCGAGAGCCTTCTAATCCAAGATCCGTTCGACGAGGTGGAATCCCTAGGCCCCTCTGGCGTTGGTGATGCTGAAGCTTCCCGCATCAACGACGACCGTCTGTCAGGGATTGACCTGGGCGATGCAACAGGTTGATGCGACGGCCTCTGGTAGCGAGAGAGCGGAGGGCGAGACACGGTGATGGGGCTGGATACTGCGTTCTGCTGCGGGTACTCGGCCTCTATTGAAGGCGCATCGAACTCGGCTTCGTATCGTAGGGGAGACAAGGCACCAACTGAGGCAGTCACCGGCAGTTCGCGATCAAACGAGATTTCTTTTCTCAGCTGACTCTGTCGCTTCTTCGGGGGAGCTGACTCGACAGGCTGGCCAAATACCAAGCCGCTGGCCGCTGCAGCAATGGCAGTGCCGGTCCCAATGAGCTACAGTAAAAACGTAGTGTTAGATCAGGTCCCAAGCAGCATTTGCAGCAATATCAAGATGTTCAAAAATGCTCATGTTCCCGCACCATTTCCTTCCTGCAGCGTGGAGCGGCGCAATCGCTGCCTTGCCGGACGGTTGGGCTGACCTGCGCCGTTTGAGAGGGCAGCAAATGGAACTTACACTGGGGACCGTCTGCATGGTTACTGGCGAGGCGACCACCCTCGAATTGGACAGACGAGCCGGCAGAGCTGAGCAGAGCTGAGCAGCAGGCGCATCGTCAAGTCAATGGGACAGCTTGGGTGCTGTTTGGAGAGGGCGAGTCTCCCTGGGCCGCAGGAGAAAGTGTCGAGTCGTCGGGGTGTTTTTCCGTTGCAAACGTTGGGTCGGGTTTTTCCCTTGACTGGAACTAGAACTGGAACTGCGACTGGAACTCGAGACGCGTGCCGCCGGAAAAAATAAGGCGGTTGTTTTGGGACTGCGAGCCCACCAGCCCGGGGGGGGGATGCAGAGGGTAGATAACAGACAAGAGGCCAGGGAGAGGGGGAGAAGGGAGAAGGGGGAAACGAAATGAAGAAAGGTGGAAAACGAGAGGAAGGGGACAGGAAATGAGGAAGCTATTTCCTGCCTTACGGTCCCTGCTTTGCGGGCAGTTGAGAGGTGAGGTGAGCGAACGAGCGGGAGGATGGGATTAATGACTGGGGATTGATGGGAAGAGAGAGCATGAGCATGAGCATGGGACAGCCAGCCAGCCCAGTGACACACATTGAATTCGACCAGACTCAACTGTAAACAGGCACAGGCGCCTGTTTGATTGACGCTGCAGTGCTACATGTACCGTCTGGAGACTGCAATCTTAGCGGCTCGATCAATGGGCTAATTACAACAGCGGAGCCCCGGCGCTGATGCTCGGGGCGCTGGAGCTTAGGCTTTTAGGGAGGTACCAGCCCAGACATGTACAAAGTTCAATTCGGTTGGCGCGAAACACGACCGCTGGTGGGCGGCTGAGACCAGCTGGACCCCCGCTGAAACGGGCTGTCGTGGGTACAGGTACGTACCGCCTCCCGTTTTGAACGGGGGCCCCCCCTTGAAGGCTTGAAGGGAAACGATGGCGCTTGTGACAGAGCAACATCCATGGAATTGGCTCACAGCCACTCCGTCCCGTTGCTGATGCTAATCACGACTGTTATCTCCCAATGTGGCAGAACAGCCACTCGGTCTACACCGAGCAAAAACGGAGAACCAATTTCGGAGCCGGGGCATTGAAGAAGCGGCCCCCCAGGGCTGATGTTGTGCTGTCGCTCACTACCAGGTATCTCACTCACATGCACAGACGGTCAGTAATCTGATCCCAGAGCGGGCAGCAGCAACAACAACAACAACAACAACAACAACAACAAATCCTGCAGGCTCCCCAGCCAGCTCCGTAAACAACGAGCCCGGACTAAGTTTTCTTGTTTACTACTGTACTCGCGGGTCTCGTCTTCTGGCCGGGTCGTCTTGGGCACCGGCACATCTCAGCAAGAATGTCGCATCCCGGCTGTGGGGGCGGGTCTAATGTACAGTGCCTGGCTACTTGCATGCCCGGGTACATGATTTGATACGGAGCGTCAAGTTCTGGCCGGAGCTTTTCTGTGTCCATGGATGTAATTTATGATGAGTATATTCATACTCATCCATACTTGTATAAGCTCCAGGGCCGAGCAATGCACCGTCCAGCCTATCCTATCATCCAGCACTATCGCTGTCCACCTCAAACCCACCATCTCCGTACCTACTGTACGCTGGGCCTCATGCTCGGCCTTTGGGCTTCAACACACACAACACACACACGCACTCAGCATCCATTACAAGCCAAGTGATCCAATTCCAATTTCCCCAATGGGTGCATAGAAAAACTCTATCTATATCTGGAAGTGCCACACCGCAGTTTCTGGCTGCCAGCACTGGCCCTTTTAGGCCTCCTGCTGCCGCCGGCTGGCCGCAAACAAAAGTGTAAGTGTGTAGAATTTCGGGGTGCCACCGTTTCTCTGTCAGACCAGAACGCTCAATACGGCCCATCGATCATGTTTGGCTAGGCCAAAACTCTGTTTCCTTGCCTTGACGTGTGTCGCCCTCTGAAATTAGCCCGTGGCAGCTTCAGACATCGACGAGACAATGGCACGGGACCCAGAGTGGAGGCCATGAGTGCTTGTCACGAGTCCTCTTTTTGCGTGTTTTTAAGTTTCGTCACAAATCTTCTTTTCAGGAACGATGCCACCACATTAACCATTAACAATTTAACAAATACAACTACGAGTACTGCCTGAATACAGGTACGTGCACATCAACTTCATTCAAACTTGACCATAGACGTGGCACCAATCAATCATCACAGGTACAGTACAGTACCAGTGCTCTGCTGTCTCACCATCTCTCTCCCCCCTGAACCCACCGCATCGCATTCATCTCAAAATCTTGCATCATTCTCTGTGGATGGCATCACCCAACTCAACTCGACAGATCTCTCTGTGAGACAGCATCTCGCTTCGTGCCTGGCCCTCGCCAACAAACGAGCGGTGGCCACATGCGCTATCGAGGCATGTCCGTGTTGCTGCACGTTGCACGCAAATATTTTTAGCTTCGATCCGTGGCCCTCGTCATATTACCAAAGGCCCAGTGCATGCCGCAACATCTTCGTCGTGTCTGTAACGAATTTCCCTCCCTCGTGCGCTGGCTCGCTGGACCGCCGTCCCTGGCATGTGTTTCCCGGAGAACGTGGCCCTCGCCAAGACAACAGAGGATTTCAGCGAGTTGAGGCGCCTAGTCCGCTCTCTGTTCTCTGCTCGATGGCGAATGGAAGCAAACAGCTTGAGCTCCTCTCGCGCGCATCTGCCACAAGCACAAGCGCAAGAGGCGCCCTGTGTTCAATGAAGGCGCAACCTCCAACCAGTAGACGGGCCAGGCACATGCAGTTTCTCAACCTCCAGTGCTTTTTTCCCCAATGGTTTTCCTTCTCCGCCCTCTCTCCCGATGCCATTGGAAGTGGCCGGGCCATCCATGCCTTCTTGTCGGCGCCAACGAGCGCTACGCTGCATAAATGGATCGCGATTCCACGACTAATGTTTGCTAACCGCTGGACCGGCATAAGGCCAGCCCGCCTCTCAGCTGGCAACCTAGCTCCGGCCAAGTTCTGAAGTCAGCTTGACGCAATCACCTCATTTCTCGATAGTTTTCAAGTCTACTGCTATTCAGCATAAAATCATGCCACTTGATGCGGCTACCGTCGCGATGATCGTGCCGATCGCGCTGGCTGTGCTGTTTTTAGAGCCAGTCAACCGGTGATTGCTCCTCGTCGCGATGCTGCCTGAATCTACGATCAAATCTGATGCTCACCCACATCTACAGCTACCCCTCTATTGTGGATGTGATCAGGGCAAACAGACCAGATGCAGCATCAGGATTCATAAATATTCAGCTCTCATGAGCCAATTGACCTGTCATGGATGTCGGGCAGCTTCTAGAACCAGCCAATGGGCGGTAACCGTCGCCTTACATGCATTGGTTTGCTAGCCCGACCCTCAATGACGAACCTGAAACAGCATTGATTTTACCAGCCACAGATTTACTTGCTTCACCATCCAGGTTTCGATCTGGTCTTCCATCGGATCTCCTCCGATGAAGTTGGGTCTGTTGCGTTGTTCTTAGTTGCGGCTCTGTTGCGATTGAGTCTCAGACTGCTTGATCTCATGACGAGACATTCAACTCCCTGCAGCTCTTGTCTGCAAGACACTCATTTCTTGTAGCAAACATTCTACCATACTTCCACGCACGTACAACAGAGCCCTTCTGAACCCTTGTAGACCAGCCGGCTTAGCATCCAACGGAACAGTCATCATTGGATTCCCAGTCTTTACCCCAAGAGACGAGTTCGTTCCTAGGCAACCCGCGGGGATTTACGGAACATTCAAGTCTTCTTCCCGTCTTACACGGTAGGGTTACGACTTGCTTTTTCTAATCATCATGCCTAACGATACTCGTATTCAGCTAATACAGCTTAGCAGTAAAACAGCACCCACTTTCACAGTAATATGCAAGGAAATTTCTCATATCCTTCTCTCTAGCGTTTCAGGTACCATCTGAGAATACCACTCGACAATGTTGCACAAAGCCCATCACAATTCCAATGGTTTTCCTTTCGATGAACTCTCACCTCACCGCAAATGTGTAATCTCGCTAGATGAGCTCATCAGGCTTCTCTGACTCGCTGTTCACTACGTATGTTAGACCTGCTAAGTTAAGATCTTTGCTCCCTGCTGTTCTGCGGAGAACGGCCCCCCGGCTCCAATTCTGCGGAAGCAATGGCAGTGTCAAAAGACCGGACAGCCATCCCTGCTAGATTCAAGCTTGCAGCTCTTCATGGGCAAGCTGCGGTCATGAACTCCATTGTTCTGTCTTTTTTATCTCCGTCTCAAAGCGGGCATGTCTGACACACGTGAGGCAAGGCATTGACTTCCTTGCTGCTTTTGTCTTTTCCGATATTGATCCACTATCCAAGTGATGTACGATGGTGGCGTAAGCAACCAAGCAAGGAGGTAGCACGGCGCTGGGCAACAAGATTTGATGTGATTGCAAAGTAACACATGCGTCGTTTAGTGCGGTATCAAGAGACTTGCGGAAGACATCAATTGCGTACAGTTCCTCAGCAACGATACCATTGGCATACGAGTACTGCGAAAGGGAGGGCTCATGTGCTGTATCCTTCCTGCAAGGCGAAATTAAACGCATCAATGTGCGACAGCAGCAGCCCGGAATCAAGCACACCGAGATTTGCTGGTGAGATCCAAGTTGCACAGCCACTGCCAGCGCTTTACACGTATGCAAAGGTAATAAGAAAATTCTCCGGCCCTCCAAACCCGCGGCGCTTCCTTTACGATGCCACACACACACATCGACACACACCCAGCAGCAGCGCTACGTAACTATTTCGTAGTAGCGGCTCGAAGAAGGGCGCGAAAAACCAACCCGAGAAATTCGATATTGGGCTACGAAGATGCCTCCGATAGCCCATGATTGGATCGGGTAGTCCATCCCGAAATCTTGCTTTTTCTCCAGCGTCAATAACGCGTTGCCTTTTGCGCGCGAACACGCCCGTGGGATTTCGACAAGGATGTTCGGTTTAGGTTTGCGCAAGCCTATTGGCTGCTTCTACGGTATTAGCCTAGGTTTCGGAGCTGGATTTGGCACCTCGAAACAGAGCCAATGGTTCCTTGTCAGCTTAGAGTTCAACGTAGCAGTTTAGAGCCTTCCTTTGGCGGCATGGAAATTCGAAGGGCCTGGGGCTTCGGCGTTCCTTTTGAGAGTTATGCCCTAATTGGGCCGTTTGAAACGTTGGCATTTGAAGCGCCCCGAGCCGTGAGCGCCATGGCGAGATAGTTTGAACGGTGCTGCCGTCGCTGTTGACTTTGGGCGTCAATGTTATTGTTATTACTGTTCTGGGAGCTCAGTTTGACGGATTCAGATGATGGAAGGATAACTCAATTGTAAATGTCGTCTGGTTTGGGATTACACTTTCTCTGGAATTTTCTTCAATGGCAAGCGTCTTCATGACAGCTCTTTGCTGACATCATAAGCTCCATGTAGCTAGCTGAAGCTCTTGGAGATATTGGCTTACAGCGTAATATCGGCTTATCGGGGTCAACACTGGCTATCCACTCTGCCAGCTGCAAAAGTGAGCCCGCCGGACCGTTTCGGCCCGTCCACCCAAGCGTCACCAATCATGGCGGGGCACGCCACGGCCCAGAGAATTTCGAGATTGAAGCTCGTAGATGCGAACATCTCCAAAGCGGGCAAGCTATTCAGACGGTTAGCCAGAGCTTCTGAGCCCTGGATCCAAAATCGAGGTCGCCGACAATTCGTCTGGAATCAGACACCAAAGAGATTCCGTCCTCGTCAAAGCTACACATTCGCCCGCAGACATGGAGGCCGAGATCAGGGCCGTCCTCCCCAACATCGACCCGGTGTTATCTGACTACTCGGTTGGATACCTGACGCACGCTTCTACCGCCTGGTCAGACGAAGAGAACGAGGCGCAAATCTCCCCTCTCAACGAAGCTGCGTCGACAATCACCGAATTGCTTCTCTCTGCTTCCGGAGGCACAGACGCCGCTCAAGAGGAAAAGATCAAGCAGCTCGTGGAGAAATGGGTCGACAAGTATGCCGAGGCGAACGGAGGTGAACGACGAGGGCCCTCCGCCATCAGGAGGCTAGATCAGACCATCCAGGTCAGCTCTCAGCGGAACATGTCGTCCACTCTGGCCGTCGCCGGTGGTGCCGTTGATTTGGAATCTGCCAATGTGAGAAAGGTCGAGTCCAAGGTCGACCGCAAGAAGCTTGAAAAGGCCGAGCGAAAGATTGCCGCCAAGCAGCAGAAGAAGACGTTCAAGACGGTCGAATACGAGGCCTCGAGATTGCTTGACCAGTCCGAGGATGCGCAGTCGTACGAGGAGTTCTACATGGCCGTCAACCCGCTGCAGCTGGGTTCGTCGGGAGCCAACAAGACGAAGGATATCAAGCTGGATAACATTGATGTGTCCATTGGCGCCAACCGCATCCTTACCGACACAACCCTTACTCTGGCATACGGTCATCGTTACGGTCTTGTTGGTAATAACGGTGTGGGTAAATCTACATTGCTCAGAGCTCTGTCCAGGAGAGAAGTTGCCATTCCGACACATATTTCTATTCTACACGTCGAGCAAGAGGTGAACTATACACTCTTACCCATATGTGTTTTTGTTCAACGACTAATTTCTCCATGCTAGATTACGGGAGACGATACCCCGGCTATACAAGCTGTTCTTGATGCCGATGTCTGGAGAAAGGTCCTTATCAGGGAACAAGATGTAAGACTACGTTGGCAACCGCAGTTCCCCTCAAAAAATATCATCTGACTTGTTTTATAGGAACTCATCAATAGATTAGCAGAGTTGGAGGTCAAGCGAGCGCCGTTGGCCGATACCTCGGCAGATGCCGCCAAGCTTGATCTGGAGAAGGAGACCATGGACACCAAGCTCGGCGATGTTCAAGCTAAGCTGGCCGAGATGGAATCTGACAAGGCAGAGTCTCGCGCCGCCAGTATTCTGGCCGGTCTTGGTTTCTCGCCCGAGAGACAGCAGTTTGCAACCAAGACGTTCTCCGGTGGTTGGCGTATGCGTCTGGCACTGGCGCGTGCCCTGTTCTGTGAGCCCGATCTGTTGTTGCTCGACGAACCGTCCAACATGTTGGACGTTCCTTCGATTACTTTCCTTTCAAACTATCTCCAAGACTACCCCAGCACAGTTCTCGTCGTCTCTCACGACAGAGCATTCCTCAACGAAGTCGCGACAGATATTGTGCACCAGCACTCTCAGCGACTCGACTACTACCGCGGAGCCAACTTTGAGTCCTTCTACGCCACGCGCGAGGAGCGCAAGAAGGTGGCCAAGAGAGAATACGAGAAGCAGATGGCAGAGCGAGCACATTTGCAAGCCTTTATCGACAAATTCCGATACAATGCGGCCAAGTCGTCAGAAGCACAGTCCCGTATCAAGAAGCTCGAGAAGATGCCCGTGTTGGAGCCTCCGGAGAAGGAGTACGACGTCAAATTCCAGTTCCCCGAGGTGGAAAAGTTGTCACCTCCCATCATCCAGATGTCAGGGGTCAGCTTTGGGTATACTCCTGACAAGCCGCTGCTGAGCAACGTAGATCTCGACGTTCAGCTGGATTCTCGTATCGGCATTGTCGGACCCAACGGTGCTGGTAAGACGACGGTCTTGAAGCTTCTCATCAGCAAGCTCGAAGCATCAAAGGGTCTCGTCACATCGCACCCACGACTGCGTATCGGATTCTTCGCGCAGCACCACGTAGACTCGCTCGACCTCACTATGAGTGCCGTCAGCTTCATGGCCAAGGCGTACCCCGGAAAGACGGATGAAGAATATCGACGCCAGTTGGGAGCGTTTGGCATTACGGGCACAACCGGT
The DNA here is from genome assembly GCF_003025095.1 of Trichoderma harzianum CBS 226.95. Taxonomy (NCBI): domain Eukaryota; kingdom Fungi; phylum Ascomycota; class Sordariomycetes; order Hypocreales; family Hypocreaceae; genus Trichoderma; species Trichoderma harzianum. The sequence continues at coordinate 299,969 of NW_020209252.1, read as the reverse complement.
TTACAGAAGATGGTGCAGCTTTCCGGAGGTCAAAAGTCCAGAGTGGCATTCGCCTGCCTGGCGCTGACGCAGCCGCACATTCTCGTGCTGGACGAGCCGTCTAACCATTTGGATATTGAGGCTATGGATGCGTTGGCGGAGGCACTGAACGAGTTCCAGGGAGGCGTGCTGATGGTTTCCCACGACGTGACGATGCTGCAGTCGGTGTGTACATCGCTTTGGGTGTGCGACGGCGGTACTGTTGAGAAGTTTGACGGCACGGTGCAGCAGTACAAGAAGAAGATTGCGGCTCAGGCAGACGCTGCGGGTGTTGTCAAGGCGCATTAGAAGGGGAGAAATGCAATCCAAATCAATTGGTATCAAAGCAAGTCGCTCATGGACCAATTTGTTCTTATTAGCTGTAAATATACCTTGACATGTCTGTCTGTCTGTCATTCTCACTGCGTCGTCAACAGTATTCGTATCTGTAGCACTCGTAGTCGTACATGCAGCGTTGCCGGATCCTCGCTTGAAAGCGGCCAAAATGTGGGGGCCCGCCAGCTCTCATCTCGGCTCATGAGCTGGCGCTGCATGAGATGGAGACCCAAAGCAACAAGTCTGGTGTTGCGGTAAAAAGGGGATTGACTGGGCTGGAGTGCTTTTTTCTTTTTTTCGCACGCTCTGTGCTCTTTTGGGAGGGGACCTGGAGGGACAGGACAGGGTGACGATGCGAAGCCCAAGGGACCAGGCATCAAAACTGCTTAGCGTGGTTGCAGGTTCTGGCTACATGGCTGGTTGGCGCGTGGATGGCGCTTTGGAGAAGTAGAGGATACAGGTTGGGTCCATGGCTGTTTACGATGGGATTTCGATTCTCTGTGTTACTTGAAGGGATTGATTGATTGATTGGATGATTAAGCTATATAATCTGTATTATTGAGTACATGGTTAGGTAGTCCGTCTATATGTTGTCGATGGTCTCTTTTGCACCCGACGTTGGTAAATAGAGCGAGAGAGAATATGGATCAATGGATGCCCATCAGTCAATTGCCTTTTCCCCTATTCGGGCCCTACTAGCACCACCTGTACCGAGCCTTTCAGTGAGCTTTTTCAGGCCCCAACAGCCAAACAAGCCACTCAATGGCTCTCCCCTTCCCTTCCCCATGCTAACATGCTAACAGGCCCCGCCTCGTGATGGGGCCATGGCGGTGAACCATTTCATCTCCACCCGCTTCCCAACTCAAACAAAAACCACCAGCTACCTCGAGCCCAAGCTCTTGTCCTGCCAAACCCGCCACAGCTCCAGCAATAGCTCGCATCTCCTTTGCGTCTCCTTCTGTTCTCGAATCCTAATTTCCTCCAGCATCATCACTAGCCATCATGCGTGAGATTGTGAGTTTCTCCCTCTATCTGTTGTTTACTTGAGCTTCCCGCCAAACGCGTTTGGGACCTGGAGCCCCTGAAATTATACCCCGCCAACCACGACGAAACGAACACATTGGCGTTTTTCTGCGCGGCAATCCAGCGCGATTGAGGCGTGTCGTGATGCTCTGAGGATGTCCGTTTGCTAATTGTTGATTCTTTTTTGATGTATAGGTCCACATCCAGACCGGCCAGTGCGTAAGTTGATGTCCCTCCATAGTTCCCCCCTTAACGACACCGCAGCCAGGAGCTCACACTATTTGACAGGGTAACCAAATCGGTGCCGCCTTTTGGCAGACCATCTCTGGCGAGCACGGTCTCGACAGCAATGGTATCTATGGAGGCTCTTCCGAGCTCCAGCTCGAGCGCATGAACGTCTACTTCAACGAGGTACGTGTTTCCTTTTCCCTGCTAGACGCGCCACTCGAGAAGCCCCTATTCTGACCTCGGATACCGCAGGCCAACAACAACAAGTATGTTCCTCGCGCTGTCCTCGTCGATCTTGAGCCCGGTACCATGGACGCCGTCCGTGCCGGTCCTTTCGGTCAGCTCTTCCGACCCGACAACTTCATCTTCGGTCAATCCTCTGCCGGAAACAACTGGGCCAAGGGCCACTACACTGAGGGCGCTGAGCTCGTCGACAACGTCCTTGACGTGATCCGCCGTGAGGCCGAAGGCTGCGACTGCCTCCAGGGCTTCCAGATCACCCACTCTCTCGGTGGTGGTACTGGATCTGGTATGGGTACTCTTTTGATCTCCAAGATCCGCGAGGAGTTCCCCGACCGAATGATGGCCACCTTCTCCGTTATGCCATCCCCCAAGGTGTCCGACACCGTCGTTGAACCCTACAACGCCACCCTCTCCGTCCACCAGCTGGTCGAGAACTCTGACGAGACCTTTTGCATTGACAACGAGGCTCTCTACGACATCTGCATGCGCACCCTGAAGCTGTCCAACCCTGCCTACGGTGACCTGAACTACCTCGTCTCCGCTGTCATGTCCGGCATCACCACCTGTCTGCGATTCCCCGGTCAGCTCAACTCTGATCTGCGTAAGCTGGCTGTGAACATGGTTCCTTTCCCCCGTCTCCACTTCTTCATGGTCGGTTTCGCTCCCCTGACGAGCCCCGGTGCTCACTCCTTCCGTGCCGTCACCGTGCCGGAACTCACCCAGCAGATGTTCGACCCCAAGAACATGATGGCTGCTTCCGACTTCCGCAACGGTCGCTACCTGACCTGCTGCTCTATCTTGTAAGTGACAAAGGCGTCCGAGTAATACCGAGATGTGATGCTAACAAGGAATGTCTAGCCGTGGCAAGGTCGCCATGAAGGAGGTTGAGGACCAGATGCGAAACGTTCAGAACAAGAACTCCACCTACTTCGTTGAGTGGATCCCCAACAACATCCAGACTGCCCTTTGCGCCATCCCTCCCCGTGGCCTGAAGATGTCGTCTACCTTTATCGGTAACTCCACCTCCATCCAGGAGCTGTTCAAGCGTGTCGGCGAGCAGTTCAGCGCCATGTTCCGTCGCAAGGCTTTCTTGCATTGGTACACTGGTGAGGGTATGGACGAGATGGAGTTCACCGAGGCCGAGTCCAACATGAACGACTTGGTGTCTGAGTACCAGCAATACCAGGAGGCCGGTATTGACGAGGAGGAGTACGAGGATGAGGCTCCTGCTGAGCACGAGGAGGAGTAAAGGCTTTCCTAGCAATGAGCAAGCGGGCTTTTTATCTTTCTTTTTCACTTTAAATTCTTGGGGGTCGCACTGTTCCCGTGTTACCCTTGATTAACGCTGTAGGACTTGCCTTGCGGGGGTCTGTTTAGATGATTGGACGACCATTTTGATATCCACGCGCGATATGACATTCGGTCAGATGGCAAGTGTTTGCAAACCTAATGAAAATAAGAAGAGTACGATTACGGTACTGTAACACATTTTGAATGGCTGGTCCCAGTTTGTGCATGTGTGCATGTTTATATTGTAACTATGTGATGCTTGATGATATCAGAGATGTAATCAATTGCTTGACAGAGCACTCTGCAAGTCCATTATAGGATTCGCCATACAAAGTTTCCCTCTACAACACCAAGGACGCTCATTATCTACTCCATGAATGATCGACAGGTCCTGTCTGCCTCGTCCCCACACTCTACCTGAAGTAACAAAGCTCAAGCTAAATGATTAGAAAATGCTTCCGTCCAATAGCACCACAAGCTATACGATACAAGGCACTCCGAAGATCAAATAGCACCACAAGCTATACGATACAAGGCACTCCGAAGATCAGGACTGCCTTGCTACTTGGTAAGCAAAAAAAAAAAAATTATGAGGCTATATATATACAGGGTAAACATGGAAGACCGACGTCATGTCAGATGAGGCCCATATTCTCACCATACTTTAAGTCCTGCGAACTTGACGACAAAGTCAATGCTATTTTACTAAAATACTACAACTAATTACGTTGAATGAATGGTCACGATGACGGAAACGCCAGCTGATAACCCCAACGACATCACAATCGAGAGAGCCCCTGAGGAACTCTCCAGTAGTCTAGACACAACTTTTGACGAAACTTTACTAAAAATCGACAAGTATCTCCAATCTCGGGTCATAAGCTCGCTCAAATGGCTTGCCTTCTCCTTCGACCGTCTTACTATCGACCTTTTTACCGAAATTCTCGCTCAACACACAGACAAGAGCGCTCATCTTGACGAAGCAGAAAAACTATCTTCTCCTCATACTGTCCTGGAAGGCTTATATGGCTTGATCGTTGTCGATGAGCATCATGTTTGGCTAGCTGAGCCTTCTATCAAGGAGTATCTAACTTCCAGCAGAATCAGACACGGTCCTGCATCAGCTTTTTCGTTTACAGAGATGGAAGCTCATCTATACATTGCTCACTCCAGCTTGATACATCACCTCGAATGCAATCCTCCAAACACTTATGAAAAAGATGAGCAAAACGTTTCAAAATTAAAGGTCTATGCCGCTCGAAATTGGCCTCTGCATCTTGAAATGGTCCCTCGCTCATCATGGCCTCTCGAGATTGCCCAAGCCGCGAATCTTGCCCTGGCTATGCGCAGTCCCAGTCTATTCAGCATGATTGACTCGCTCACCGGTTATCCGTTTCTTAGTACCGATGCATAAGAAAATCCCTTGATTTACACTGCTTATTTGGGGGCAACTCAGCTCACCGAGATGTTAATCTCAGAGGGGCTCGATAGGCACGAGTATATTACTCAAGGGGACTTGGATGTAGCCTTGCTAAATGCAAGTTCAGCAGGGAAGCTAGAAACTGTTCGTCTCCTCGTTGATAAAGGTGCTGGAGTCGACTTGGAAAACGCAACACGTCGTAATCCTCTTACACAAGCTGCCTTGGGTGGCCATATAGCAGTTGTGAGATACTTTGTTGAGAATGAAGTTCTGACTGCAGCTCTTGATGGCACCGATGTACGCAAATGGACTGTGAATGCTGCAGCTGCAGAAAGTCACTTTGATCTCATAGAGCTGCTTGTCCATAACGGAACTGAGGTTGACGAATACACCCTCGAAAAAGTAGCGGGATCATCCAGAGATGAGGCGTCAATATTAGAATGCTTACAGTTTCTCCTCGGTAACAGCCCCGATATCACCAAGAAAGGGGCAATCTGTAAAGCAGCGTTCAGAGGGAATTGAAAAGTATTTGAACTACTGCTAGGTAAAGAGGCTGACATCAACGCCTTGGGGAGCCGTTGGGGCAACTCGTTGCACATAGCGTGTGCAGCCCAGGATATCGATCAGTCACGGATCGAGTATCTACTCGACTTAGGTGCAGATACCAACGTCCAAGGGGGGGATCACGGAACAGCCCTGCAGGCAGTTTGCTACTCTTATTCCAGCAGGGATGAAGACGCTTGTATCAAGGTCGCGAAGCTCCTCATCGCTCTCGGCGTCGACATCGCGGCTCAAGGAGGAGAGCATGGCAACGCACTGAACAATGCCTGTGCATCCAAAGGCTATGATGGTATGTGCTGGTATATTATGGTGGAATTGCTCCTGAAAAACGGCGCCGATGTGAATGCCCAAGGAGGGCCATACAACAACGCTCTACAAACAGCCTGTCACTATGGGAACTCTGACCTTGTGCCGTTACTCCTGGCCTGGGGAGCAGATGTCCATGCCCAGGGCGGTGCGTTTACAACTGCGCTCCACGCTGCTTGTTTCACAAGACCCAAGGAGGGCAAGAATGGAGATGTCAAAATGGTTCAGCTGCTGCTTGATCATGGCGCCGATGTTAATGCTACAGCCAAGAACAAACTGTTTGGAACTCCGTTTCAAGCAGCCTGCGCAGCTGGGAATATGAAGCTGGTCCGACTCCTCCTCGATCGCGGCGCAGATGTAAACCTTCAAGGTGGCGGATATGGATCTGCACTTCAATCTGCTTGCCACTGGGGGCATACCGAAGTCGTGCGTCTTCTCCTTGATAATGGTGTAGATGTTAACGCACCAGTCCCCGCAAGATTGGAGGCAGGACTGGAACCGCGCTCCTGACTGCATGCTCCTTTTGGCGTAACGATGATGAAATGGTTCATCTTCTGCTCGACCACGGCGCACATATCGATGTTCCTGGTGTTTCCCCCGGATCCATTTTGCACGGTGTCAAACAAGAGCAAAGACAACTCCTTGCTGCTGCGAGTTCTGGAACTGGGCGTTGATATCAACCAAGTAGATGAGCACGGTGGCACTGCCTTGCACTACGCGCTCCGGAACATGCGATTCGATAATAAATACACAAAGCAGAGCAGGATCCGGTTCCTCATCGAACATGGCGCTGACGTTCATTTTGCAGTGGGAGAGTTGGGCTCTACACTGTATTCCATATGTGCAGCTACAACGAATCTTTCCGATGTCTATGAGAAAGATAGAACAGTGGCTCTGCTTCTTGAGATTTGCCCGGATATTGATGTAAATGCGCAAGGCGGAGAGTATGGTTCTGCGTTACAGGCAGCAGCGTGGTCTGGCCAGGCTGAATCAATCAAGCTTTTGATCGAGAAAGGGGCTCATGTCAATGTACGAGGCGGCAAGTATGGGAGTGCATTAAATGCTGTCATTATCATGGGTTACTGGAATATTATCAAAATATTGCTTGAGAATGGTGCGAGGCCGGACTTTCACTGGCGGGACGAGATAGACGAAGATTGGTTGGACCAGGTTCAGAAAGAACATGGGCGAGGGGCTGTAGAAAAGTATAGGAAGTTCTGGGAAGTGGTAAAGAGGAAGTTATCTGGAACAAACCCAGATAACAGCGTATGGGTGGCGAAGACTTGAAGTTGCATGTTGAGGAGTTTAAGTCAAAGGACATTTTAATATTATATATATATAAGTGTATCCCTTAGAGAGAGATATTTCATACTAATATACAAGACATAGTTGGTTACACTAGATCGTAACATTAAGCCTAGATACCAGCAAGTCTTGAGTAATGTAAACCTATGTTTTTTTTTTTTTTTTTTGGTTTTTTTTTTTAAATCAAATGTGCCATAATACAATTTGTACTGAGCTTTATAACGGCATGCATATATTACTCTTTTTATTGGTTCCGCAAACTCTGAAGGAACTCCAACTCTCGCCTAACCTCTGGATCTTCATCCACCTTCTTTACTTCCGACTCAGTGAATTCCACGATTAAGTCGGCACCTAGTGTTCTCATTTTGTTGACTGCGACAACGTAGTTTCCATCCTTGAATAGTAATAAGCCTCATTACTGTTTCCACAAGAAAAGTCTAGGAATTAGTCACATGAATGGCAACGATGGTACCGTAGGAAGGTTCGTCGTCGTCGCCCAAAGAAACTTCCACCGTGGTTCCCCTATAGTCTTGTCAGAACAGATACGAGAGAAGAGATAGTCTTAACATACTCTGAATATCGCATGGTGGGCTAAATCTCTGCTCTGTTTAGATGCTTGATTCTAACAAAAACGCAATAAGGAAGTACGGATCCGATAAGCTTTATATTTGCAGTGCCGTATGTAGAAATGCCTTCTTTTTCTTAGGTAGATATCAAATACGTTCAGCTGTGATATCGCAGCAACTAAGACGGATATAGCTCTGATCCGTTGACGTGCATGCATAATAGCCGCCTAAATACAAATGCTGCCTACATGGGGGGTTACACGAGCACAGCTGAAAAGCAAGACGTTATCACGTAGAGAGTAAGGGAATATATGATATCTACTGAACATGTTGAAATGTAATTCCACTTTGTTGCATGTGTACTATACTATCAGAGGCAAAGATTCTCGCCATATGTCTTGGCTCAAAATGATGCCCGTAGGTAGAAAATAATAGTCCAGCTCTTCCCACAGATCAAGAATTCAGCCAGTATAACAATTCCTAACTATTGGCTAATTTAACTTGGCTTATTAGAGACAGACAAAACTATTTTTGACTACCTACAACCTATTAATTTGTTGACAGCTAGGGAACGCACCGTTGCACTGGATCGACTAACACCAGAGACAAAACAAGAAATCTACATTCTGGACCTGACTTACCTTGAGACCAATGACTGTGGTTAAAAGCCCCATGTTCTAATAATTATATATAAAGCAAGAACTAATCTATCGTCACTGTCTCTCATTAAAAGTGATTTAGAATTGTATTTTCTAAAAAGAGTTGAATCGCACCTTGCAAATACATCACCAAAGGCACAGTGCGCATAACCCAACATGCGCACTCCATCTGCTGACTCAGCAAAAACTTCAACCCATCCCAGCGCCATCATCAAACCAGCCCACCTCGAAAAAAGAAACGAACAAACCGCCAGCCATTGAATTGCGCCAGCCCTCCCGGCCCAGCTTCCCAAAGCCCCAAATGGCCGCAATTCTCGCTCCCCGTCGCGGCAAGGCCCTCAGTCAGGCCTTGTCCGCGGCGGCAGCCTCGCCGTGCCCGCTCTCGTCCTTCCTCCCGGCATCATCGACCGCCGCCTCCAGCACATGGCATTCTTCCGCACGACGATCGTTTTCGACGACACATGCCCGGGGATCGAAGCTGGGGAGGACGCCGCTGTCGATTCCTCCTGGTGTGGAGGTTTTGATGGGCGAGCCTAAGACGTTGAGGTCGGCGACGTCGTATAAACCTGTGGTGAGGAAGACGATTACTGTCAAGGGACCTCTGGGTGTGTACCTTTTTTTCTTGTTGGCAGTATATTGCTGTTACGCCTATTGGAAAACTTTCTTCTATACTGAAGAAATGCGATTTCGTGGTTTACAAGGAGTGCGTTGGACTGACGAGTGCGTGCTGTGCAGGAACATTAAACCTCGAAGTGCCCGAGTTTGTCGACCTGGTACAGAGCGAAGAAGACAAGACTGCGACGCTGAGCGTGAGGGATCCGAATGCAAAGGAGCAGAAGGAGATGTGGGGTACGTCATAATCTTGCATCCCCTTTCCCATTGCTCGAGAAAGTCGTCTGGAACACTGCTAACCTCGAGCCCGACATTTTGAAACCATACAGGCACATCATGGTCCTACCTCAGCAACCACATCACAGGCGTCTCCGAAGGCCACACAGCCATCATCCGCCTCGTCGGCGTCGGCTACCGCGCCAGCGTCGAGCAGCGCGGCGCCAAGGAGGAGTACCCGGGCCAAAAGTTCCTCTGCCTCAAGCTCGGCTTCACGCACCCCGTCGAGGTCGGCATCCCCAGGGGCGTCACCGTCACGACGCCGTCGCTGACGCGCATCCTGCTCGAGGGGCCTGATCGAGAGGTGCTCATGAGTTTTGCTGGTGTGGTGCGCAAGTGGAGGCCGCCGGAGCCGTACAAGGGCAAGGGCGTGTTTATAAATGACCAGACGATCAAGTTGAAGCAGAAGAAGATTAAATAAATGACACGACTATGACATGAGAGAGGGGAAAGGGCTTAGGGTCAATGATGATGTGGTGGCTATGAATAAAAAGGAGTGTGGGGGGAGAAACGACAAATGTACAATATGTGGTCTTTTGGTATGGGTGTTTGACAGACTTGTATTATCATCAGTTGAAAACAAAAAGGGCCTCTTTCGCGAGGTATTTAGACACACACACACACACACACACACACACACATATATATATATATATATACCTATATATACCATATCTGTATATTCCCAATCATCATTCAAGATTTAAACATGGGTAGATAAAAATTTGTTTAGTCCCTTACGATGGTATTTTTTACGTTTCTTTTATCAATCACCGCTTATGCAGACGTCTTACAACTTGGCACTCAACACCTCCTGCACCGCTTCCAACACCTTCCCATGCACCGCCAATGGCGCCGCGACAACACCCTTGTTGCCAGCGAGCGTCCGTCCAATGCTAAAGTCCAACCTCTTGCCGTGGATGTCCGTGACCTGGCCGCCAGATTCCCTCACAATGAGATCGCCAGCAGCGTGGTCCCAGATCTTCTCCTGGTACGTCGCGCTCACGGGGAGGCGCAGGTAGATGTCGCCTGCGCCACGGGCAATGGAGCCGTACTTGGCCTGGCTGTCCATGCGAACGCTCTGCGCAGTGATTCCCAACTTCTGTGAGATGGCAGCCTGGTCTCCGTGGGACGAGTGTCCAGCTTCGACGCTCTCGCAAAAGTTGGCCTTTGTCAGATCATCAATGGCGCGCATAGAAATGGGCGTGCCGGCCTCAACGTCGAGATTGACTGTCGCGATAGGGCGGCTCGTGGCGCCGTGGCCTTGGACAGCGGAGAAGAGCACGCCGTGGCCCTCGTCGGTCTGGTTCTCGCCAATGCCGGCAGTGAGGCGGGCATCGTTGTCGATGGGGAGGTTGGGGCATCCCAGGGCACCAACTTTGACGTCACCATCTACCATGAGGGCGAGACAAACGGCATACTGGCCTCCGCGGAGGAAACCCTTTGTACCGTCGATGGGATCAATGGCCCAGATGCGTCCTTGAGAGCCGCCCTGGCTGTTTCCCTTGTCGATAAGCTCAACCATGGCATCGATATCCTTGATAGGTCCACCGAGCAGCGCTTCAGCAGCAGCATCATCCAACTTAGTATCCTTGACCAAATCCCAAATAGTAGCCCTCAAGTTAGCATCCTCCTTGAGCTTCGCAGACTCCTCCTCGGCGACAATGGCATCGTCCGGGAAATTGTGCTGCAGGGCAGCGATGATGAGCGCCTGCGCGCCAAAGTCGCCGATTGTGACGGGGGACTTGTCGTTCTTGTCGACGGTCCCCTTGGCCTTTTCGTGGAAGACGCGCTTGGTGAGGATGGAGGCGCGCTGGACGGCGAGCTGGGCGATCTGCAGCTCCTTTTCGTACTTGTCCAAACGCATGGTTGCGGCTGTGGTGGAGAGGGAGAAGAATCGAGTTTGGCGGAGGAGGGAGGATAGCTGTTGTCCGGGTTGATGGACGAGGCGGGCGATGGAGAGCGATAGAGAAGCCGTTGTTGCGCCTGTGGAGGGGGAGGGGAGGGCGAGGATGAGGATTATGGCGGGAAGGACTAGGAAGAGGAAGAATCGAAGCTTTGGGAGGGAGGAAGATGGACTGGAGGCTGACGGCGGCGGTAGTTTATGTGGAGATGACGAGGAGGACATTCAGCGCGCAGTCAGACGAACGGGCGAGCCTTATTGTGAGCTACAAAGGATGATGTCTCTCTCTGTGTGTACCCTGTTAGAGACCCATACGACGAGTAATGATAATTAAACGGCAGTTGAATGTACAACAATCTTCAGCAACTGAATCCGTATAATATTGTAAAGATCAATTCTCCCCCGATACCGATGGCCCGTGATAGCACTGCCAAACTCGCTGCTGTTTCAATAATTACCCCGCCACCGCCTCCGATGTCCCGCCGCCTTTCCTCCCGCTAACGAGCTCCCTCATGGCGGGGCTCCTCTTCCTCCCCCGGCGCTCCGGCCACCCAATTTTCCGAGCCAGAAAAAAAAAATTCCATCTAAGCACATCAGATGGGAATTGCAACATGCTAACTAATTAACCCGTGCTAACTAATAGCCTCGGAACCTCTCCCAGCTTCCCATCCATCACCACCTCCATCCTCTCTTCCTCTCCCTTAATTCTCCCTCCTATCTTTATATATACGAAAACTCACCAAACTCCCGCAATGGCCTCCTCCCCCGCCAACCTCCGCGCCATTTACCGCTCCCTCCTCCGCGAGCTCCCGCCCCGCCCCATCCTCTCCTCTCCGCGAACTCCTCTCCACCGCCGCATCCGCTCCTCCTTCGTCGACTCTCCCTCTCCCTCGTCCTCTTCCTCTTTTGCGTCCTCCTCACACGCTTTAGAGCACCAGGCCCAGCTCGCCCAGCAGCTCATCGCCTACCTCCGCGCCCAGCGCATGTACGTCACCCTCATCGAGCGCTATAATCCGGGTATGGAGATGGACCAGGACGAGCGCATCCGCTTAACCGCCCGGAGAGTCGGCATGGATCTTCCCTCGGTGCAGAAGAAGAAGAAGACGCAGTGAGCTCGGGCTCTGCTAGGAAGAGGAGGGGGATAAACTACCTTCTTCCTTCTCTTCCTTTTTTTTATATTTTTTATACTTTTTGTTCTACTACTATTCGACTCTTGTCTTTTTTTATACCTGATTTTTTGGGATGGGATGCTGTCGTGTGACCTATCACGACTTTATTTATATGAAATACGTCTTCTGCGAAACGGCGCGGGAAGAGATGGGACACGTTGGAGAAGCCAATGCCGTGTAGCAATGCGCGGCTACACTGGAGCAATTTGGCGCTCGGCGGAAACGAGCGCTCAAGCGGAGAATATATCCATGGACAGGAAACTCTGTGAGCTTCAAATCGGTGCGCCACAATGACGGCGCACATGTACACATACAACAAAAGGGAGGAGATACCACTACACACAGGAACACAGGGCCTGCACAAAGCTGAGAGCATTGAGAGGGAGATAGTGTCGGGAATTTTCTCATCCAAGCCCGGCACTACGCACCGTCCCGTGCTAGAGCGAGGCGAGGGACATGCAACAACGACCACTTTACTAACAACCAACAATTTAAGACGAAGAGACTCTACAACGATATATCCACATCAAATATCCACTCATGTTTTTTATATGTATACACGCGCCATGTTCGGCCATACATATCTACCTGGTATATGTATATATATATTTACTTATATACAATGAAATGTCCGAAAATGCCAAAGCTCCAGGCCAGGTATAAATTTCCTCGGTGGGGTATCAAAAATCAGGCACAAAGCATGTGTGTGCCAATTCCAACTCTTCGCTTGCCAATAATCAGATGTCGTGAAAATCTCTTCTTCTTTTTTTTCATCTCTTTGCATCATCGTTGAAATCGTCGTGAAAAAGTGCTCTTCAAAGTAAAAACGAATGAGCTGAATGGAAAAAGGGGGGTGAAGAAAAAAGTAAATGAAAAAAACAGTCAAAATGCACGCTCACACCACGCCAACTCCGTTATCTTCCAGGGACTCGTCCCATCCTCCCGTCTGCAGCAGCCACTCCCCAGCCCGCTGCTTCACTGCCGCCATGGCCGTTCCCAGTGAGCTGTTCCACTGGTCCTGTACAACCCGTACTTTTTCTTTGAGATCCTCCGTCAGACGGCGATTCTCCACCTCTCGCATCTGCTTGGCCCGTAGCTCTCGATCCTCAGGTCGGATCGGTGTACCGTCGGCTTCGGCAAGCTGCGTTGCAAGTACCCTTGCTTTGGCATTGACAACCGCCTCCTTGACCTCGTGAAGAAGACACAGCTGGTTTGTGTGCGCCTCGATGAATTGATAGGTACTCTTCTCGGCATGGAGTAGCAGGCTGTAGAGGTACTGTAGCGGATGATCATGATACGCCGGGTTCTCCTCGTACTCTGAAGCTGGAATTTGAACACCAAAATCCTCCAGATCCATCGGGATAGTATCCAAAAGACCGCAGAGCGGCGGTGCGATGTCCCAAAACGCCGAAAGCTGTAGCTCGATGCCACGCGCAACTGCCTCTTCCATCACGGATCTGAATTCACGTGCCCGGTTTAGTACCTCATTGGCATACGCGTATTCTCGCTTCTCTGCGTCCTCTCTGAAAAATGCCTCTGCCGACTTGAGTTTCTCCGTGTTGCCAGACAGTCGATATGGTGTCAGCACAACGTCACGGTATCGGGCATTGCGGTCCGATAGCAAGTCGTAGATGGCCCGGTGCAAAGACTCGCGCTGCTCAAAGATCCATTTGAGGAGAGTCAGTTTCTCTAATAGCTCGGGCTTATCGTCTCCTTCTTCTTGGGGCATGTCGGCATCGATCTCGCTGCTGTCGAATAAGTGCCGTGCTAGATCATCGAATAGCTCTGTCGCTCGAGTGATTCGCTCCGTCAGAATGTCGTTCAACGGCAGTACCACTTGGTTCTGAAAATGCTCGTATTCCAGCTTCTCAATCTCCTTCTTCTTATCCTTCTCCTGTTCATTAAAGTCGGATTCAATCGCCGCGGCATCAGCGTACCCCAGATTTCCCGAGTTGATTTCTTTCTGCAGGTTGGACCTCAGCGCCAGGCGACGCTCTCCTGCTGCCTTGGTAGCCTCCTCTCGGCGCCGGAGGCTGCTAGAAGCAAATCTCTCTTTTGACCCCTCAATATCCGCCAGCTCGCTCAAAGATCGTACAGAGGTGCGAATCGATGTCAGCTCAGGGTGGTTATTATTCACCGCAGGATGATGCCTTGGGTAAGGGGGTGGCATGGTGACCAATCTGGAAACATCCAAAAGCCCATGCCTGTTTGTCGCCGTCGACGGAGTAGAGGCCACGGAGGTGTTTGACGGCTGAGGAGTCCATACCGCCTCTCCCTGGTCATGCCAGCCTGTCTTTTCCGGAGGATACTCTGACGAAGAGCCTTGCTCGCTTATAGTCGCATAATGCGGAGTATTCTGCTCATCTTCGATCCACTGGTCCTTGGGAACACCCATGTACTTGGACTCACGCTTGGATCTTTCAAAACCACCACGATTCGGGTCACCATTTGAATCCGTTTCCCACCATCGACTGGGAGGTCTCCCACGTGAGCTATTCTCATGGTTGTCACTCACGCTCATGCTAAGGATGGGGGAGAGGGAGGGCATATAATTTGCGGTGCCGCCCCAGTTAAGAGGTTGCTTTATCCCAGGGGATGGCGGGAGGCTGCCAGATGCTGGGGCCGAGCTCGATGAGTCGTCAGCCTGGTGGACAGAACTGACAGACCCCCGGTGCGATCGGTTTGGTTCCGAAGACTCCGGAGTCCAATCGCCCAGAGACTGTGAAGTCATCGACTCTCGCCGGGCAGCGTTCATGGGGCGAAATAGATCACGGCTCAAATCGAAGATCTCAGATCCCATAGCGCCAATAGCGGACGAGTATCTCTCACGTCGAATTCTGGACTCGGTGACTATGAAATCTGAAAAGAGACGGACTCGGTCTGCGTCTGTGGCAGCCGAGGCTTCTTTAATCGCAAATGATCGAAACCGTTCGATGGTGCCAGTTGCGAATTCAGCAGCGCTCTGGTTCACAATCACTTCTTTGGATGGCGACGCCGCCATGGACGCAGAGAGGCGTGAAGCCTCAGCAATCATCGATCCAGAGGCAGACCTGGTCTGAGGCGGCGGAGTCGGGAGAGATTTTGGCACAGCACCTTGGCTTCCGCCGCGTTGTCGGTAGGCCTTGGCCGGCATTGGCGAGAACGGTGGCGTGGCTGCTTCGTGGTGTAGCAATGTCGCCGAATCCGGTGCCCGAGGTGTCGAATTACGGGAATTTGATGATTCCCCGGTAAGAGGTTGGTCCATGGGGGCTTTCCCACTGCTCCGGGGAGTTGTCTTGCCAACAGTAAGCTTACGGGCCAGGCCACCAGCCGGGGGAACAATAATGTCGGCAATATGCTGTCCTTGTAACGTGCTATCAATAGATCCCCTGGATTCATGTCGAGAACGGCTCTCGCTTCTCCTCTGGAGGATGGTCTTGTCATGGCGCACGGCCTTGGCACGGTTCAAGCCACTTGCGCTGCCCGAAGAATTCAGGGGTGGCTCTATGGGCTCGCTAGGATTGCTCGCGCTCGTCGTATCAATTGTCAGGTTATGAGACCGCCCTTTTGCTGGCTCAGTGGGCTGCGGTAGCTGTATTTGTCGTGACGACTCGCCGGTCTGGACGGACGCGAGAGGATGTAACTGCGCAGAGGATACTTGAGTCTGAGGCCGAGCGGCCGGCGGCGTGTCACTGTCAACCCAGTCGGCGGGCGTTGGAGGAACGGGTCCTAGGGACGATATACCGGAAGGGGGAGGCCTGCGAGTTGGTGGGGAAATGATGGGCACATTGTTCCTGTCCATGCCCTGTACGCTTTGTGATCTGCTCGACGAAGGCGGCGGAGGTGGCCCAGGCGGAGGCGGAGGGAGTGGCATGCCAGGCTCCCACCTCGTCTGAGAAGTAGACCGTGAGCGGGCAGACGTCGGCGTATCGATGGCGCCTGTGGAGGCAGCTCTACGAGATGCTGGCGGAAATGCGTCAACGTTGATAGCAGATGTAGCTGCGGCTCGTTCTTGCTCCAAGGCGTGGAATAAGGCAGGCCCAACGCTCCGTCTAGACGCGGGCATCGGCTCTGGGGGGCTGGCAGATTCGGTGTCTCTCCGTCTTCCCAAAGATGCCAGTGCAAAGAGACGCTCTCGAGAACTTCCCCTACCACTCACACCCGGCGGGGGAGGAAATGAGCGGGTAGCAGCAGCTGGAGGCTCGGGAGAGGGCCGGTGGCCCAGCATGTTAGAGAAGCGCGAAGTAGTAGCGGCGGCCACTTGCGCCGGTGAGTAGTCGAAAGCCATACTGACGGGACGAGGTTGCTGCATGCTTCTCCTAGGAGTGTATGGCGGAGGCGGAGGCGGGTTTGATGGTGAAGCTGTCATTTCAAATCTGGTCAGCACACAACTGTTGCCCATTTGCAGGTAGTCCAAGGGCGATGTTGAAGAGGCCCAGCAAAGATCTAGCAGAGACATAGGAAAGGTTTCTAAAAACAGCTATCTAGGGAGAGTATCAACGAGAGAAAAGAAGAAAAGGTCCCCACCCTGAGCTTCGCTGCCCACAAACTGCAGAGGTCGCTCTGTCGCTGCCATGGCGGCTGGCGATGCTACCCATTCCTGCGGATTGTACGGCAGGATGGCGCTGCCAGGCGTGTGTATCGTCTGGACATGAGAGGAAGCCATGGACACAGCGGATATGGGCGAGACGAGCTGGTTACCGTAGCCCGCTAAGGACGTGGTTGAGAGCGGATGAAGGGCATGGCGAAGACGCGTGGGATCACGGGGAGAGGTGGAAGACATATTGGCTCAAGCTCCCAGAGGCCCAACCGCCCGCGGTCTCCTAAGTCGGTAACCCTTGACCCTTGTTGTTGACCTAGGGGGGGCAAAGACGCTTGCTGAGAAGTGCTGAGGCTGCCGAGGGATGCGACTTGGAAGGCAGGTGGAAGATTGGATCTGGAGATGGGCCCCCAGGTCGGGCCTGATGTCAGAACTATCGGCGGCAGCGCACTCCACACCAACTCGGAGGCGGTATGCCAGATGAGGTCTGTGTTTCGTTCTATTTGGAGGTCTCGCCTGGCATCCCTGGATCCACCCCAGAGCATCGATTTCAGGTGGCGGATAGAGGCCGGTCGACAAGGAGCGCTCGGATTGGCGAGAAGAGGGCGAGGAGGGGGAAGAGCTGGACTAGCGACAAGACCAGGAAGGACGGCTGCTACCATACAGGTACGGTACTCGCACAGGCACGAGATGTTCCCTGTACAGGACTCCGGACGACAGGCACTTGACGCAGGTATGGGCAAACGGGAAGCGATCAAACATGGCGAGTCGCACGGCTTCCCGTAGTGGGAAAAGGAGCGAGCCGCGGCTGAGGTACGAGTACATTCGGCGCGGCTGGGCTTTGGCTTGGCCTGGACGTACCGGTTCGGACACTAACACCGTAGCCAGACACGAGCCATTAAGAAGCCTGCATCAAGGCAGAAAGAGGGAGCATGGCAGCACGCAAGGCAGCGCATTGAGGGGCCGTTTGGTGGTGATGGCGAGATCTGCTTGGCCGAGCGCGAGTTTGGCGGTCCCTGTGGAAGCGGCGCGCTAGGCCGAGCAGGGACGAGGCGACCAGCCTGTGGCGCCAGTGCGCAAATCC
This sequence comes from Trichoderma harzianum CBS 226.95, assembly GCF_003025095.1. Taxonomy (NCBI): domain Eukaryota; kingdom Fungi; phylum Ascomycota; class Sordariomycetes; order Hypocreales; family Hypocreaceae; genus Trichoderma; species Trichoderma harzianum. The sequence goes on along the minus strand of NW_020209252.1, from coordinate 282,451 downwards.
CATGTACAGGTACCAGGGATCTTTTGTACCCGCTGTTTCTAATACACATCGTACATGCGCTCTGCATCTGCACGTGTGTTCAATCCCTCCCTATAACGCCTACATAGCACTACTGTATCTATAACTAACACTACCTACTCTGTAGTATTACATGCAGTTGTACGTTTTGTTGTTTCAAGATGGCAAACCAAGGGGCTCGATCGCTGCAAGCTTGCTGAAGGATTCCCGCCGTCGACTCAAGGATTGCCTAAAAGCGCATACCCGGACGCTCCATGAAATGCCAGGGACGGTCCGGTGTGTGATGGAATGTGACGACGACAAAGTGGGCCGCCTCGTTTTCAAGAACACAACCGAACGTGCATTGTTCGTTTTTCCTTATCAATCATGCCTGCACGCGACTGTTGGTTACAGGTTGATTGGGGATTTAGGCTGCATGGAGGTATGAAACTTGCATCTCCCACAGTTTGCCTTGACCTGGTCAATGTGGCGTGCATTCCTTTGCACTTTGAAAGAAAGCACAGATAAGGAATCGAATGTCAAAACGGCGTTACAAACATGTGATGTGGCCTGAGAAATACAGATAGGCAGACATCGAGGCCATCGCGAAGTGCTTGCATTGAAGAAAATCCAGTATTGGTGGGTGGTACGGGGTACATTCAACCAAGTACTTGGTACGAAGGCGTCTGCCACTAGATATGCGACCGCCCCTGCGTGGATCGCGCCTTTTTTTTTTTTTTTCTGCTTTGGACGCAAGTTTATTATCGAGAACCGGCTCCTGTTGGCTGAAAGAAACAAGGCGCTACTAAGCGCCGGCAGCCATTGAACCACATGTGTTCCTAATATAGCTGCCAATCAGAGCTGCAGACGGAGATCCATCTCCAAGAATAGATCGGCGCTCCCACATTTGGATTCTGCATCATTGGAGCGACAAAAAGGAACGGATGGATGGGTTACTCAAAACTCGGTCGATTTTTTGCAGAATCTGCTCGCTTTTAGTTTTCCGAGACTGTTTCTTCAGTGTTTTTGACTTTTCACCTTCTTATTCAATTTTTTTTCATCTCCATCTTCATGATACGATACAGATAACGTACTCAGACATACACGAGAGCACACCAATTCGTCCTCTGTAGCCCTGCTCTTTCGGCAGTTGGTGGGCTTATAACCGCCCGGCCGGCATTCTTGCGCATAATCATCCTTGCCCTTCCATGTTCCCCTTGGTAAAATCACCGGAAGCAAAAAATAGCAATCGATCACGATTTGGAATCTGCTATAAGGAAGCGTCAGATTTCCCCTTTTCCTCCCAACGGCGAGCCCGCCAATGGCCTGTAAGGAGTAACATGCTGTTGATTTTTTTTAGCAGCCGTTATATCTTGAGGTCGTGTGTCATGCAACCGCGCTGATAACGGCACCAGACCCAGATAGTGTGCAGCCTCGCTGACCCGGCACTCGGTCGCTCTACTAATCTGACTTTCAGATTCCTCTGCCAGATTCAGCTTCATGGGCGCTAGCCCCGCCTCTCACTGAGCTTATTGCTGAGAATGAGGCACGGCGGGCAAAGTAGCACGCCCTGTTGCGTCGAATGAATTCCTCAAACTGGTGTTGACATAAGCGGAAGTAATCACGCTTGGCGACTATCGAAGCGGCTATTTAAATCACTAATACGGTACAGGCCGCCTTCTGCGAGTGGTTACATATTAACAGCCGCTCGGTTACAATCTTCCTGCTACAGGGTAAGGATTATACGCAGACGCTTGTACGAGGATAGAAACTGTGCCAGGAACCTGGGATCATGATGTTACTCTGGTGATGTAAGTAATAAGCCCTACGGATATTTCGATGCTTTGTCTTCCATTACATGCGCCTTGCACCTACCGAGTACCCATATACACAAGTGTATCATGATGAATGGCAAATAAGTACAATTATAGAAAAGGGTCTGAGCGGCACAATATCCACAAGTAATCAGAGAGTCTGGATGGGTCGTAAGACCTAGCATTGCAGTACCAGTATATTGATTGAGGATATGTCACTTGACTAACTTTCAAGGCTTAATCTTAATCATTCTTGTGCCACGGGAATGGCTCGGCAAGCACATCGCTCGGACAGCCACAAACCTGCTCGGCCTTTCTTGAGCTTACTTGCACTCTTCAGTTGACTTGCACGGTAGAGCTGCGGGTTTACAGCGGATGTTCCGGATAACATGAGCGTTCCATTCTTGTCTTGTTTGTGAAAGCTCACGGCCAATCGGAGCTGCTCCTTATCTAGCTGTCAAGTTGGCGTCTCAGTGCACCGAACTCCGAGAGAGGTGTGAAACAGATCAAGTATAGAAAGAGTATTTGGACTTTTTAATCACCTCTCTCTGTCCTCGAGCTATTACTATTACCATAATATCCTCCCAATATTGCGTGCACACGGAAAATATGCCGCCAGCCGCAGAGCCACTCAAGTGCACATGTGTCCTGTAGAACGTGCTTGAGTCCATTCACGAATTACGTTGCTCTATATGGCTTATGTAATACAATTGTTTGGTGAGGCTAGGTTGACCAGCCAATTGCACTAGCAGCCAAGTGGGGACGAGGCTCATAAAAATTCTAGAGGCTTCTGAAGGTCTCTTTCTTCCTTCTTCAAGCAGCCCGCCAATTCTCTCCTTCTCTGCTTCAAACCACCATTTCACCTTCACGCCATACTCTTACTTCTTAATCAGCTCTAATCAATACGGTACGTTGAATCCGAAGCTTCCCATACAACTGCCCACCATTGCATAACCCCTACATGATGAGATACCAGCTGGCACCAGTCATAGAGTGATTTGTACTCCCTTTCAGTGATGACCAAAATGCTTAGGTCTTAGACCATTTCTGAACCCTTATTTGCAAGCTCAATTATGCGTTGTTCTTCTGCTTGATCTAGGGTTGACATTGAAGCTGACCACTGGAATCGAACAGGACTTGCCCGCTGCGCGGACGACCGGTTAAAATTTTTTCATTCTCTAAGCCTGCTCGTCAAAATGGTTCTGCACAACCCCAACAACTGGCACTGGGTGAACAAGGATGCGTCTGCCTGGGCAAAAGAGTGGTTCGAAGAAAACTTGACCAAGCTTGAGACCGAAAATGGAGACGTCAAGGCCAGAATCACCAAGGTCCAAAGCATGAGTGGTGACGTTGACGTCAGCCAACGCAAGGGGAAAGTCATCACCATCTTTGATGTTAAGCTAGTGCTGGAGTATTCTGGTATGGTAAACCTCAACGTTCATGGCGAGAGCGTCTGGGGCTGACTTTCCCCCTAGGGTCCACTGCCGAGATCGACGAGGTCTCTGGTAACATTACTGTTCCCGAGATTGCCCATGATACGGAAGAGGACGAGTACGTGGTATGTATAGCTGTCCTCTAGCCTTGTCTTGCTCTCACATATATCTAACAGCCCGTATCTAGTTTGAGATTGACATCTTCTCAGAGTCAAAGGAGAAGCAGCCCGTCAAGGATCTCGTGCGATCAAAGCTTGTTCCTCAGCTCCGAAAAGAGTTTCAGAAACTTGCTGGTGCCTTGATCACTGAGCATGGAAAGGATATTCAGCACGCTCCCGGCTCCAACCCTTCCAGCGGCTTCTCTACCCCACGAACCCTCCCCCAGGCTGCACCAAAAGCTGCAGCTCAACCCACAGCTTCTCACACTAGCAGCTCGGGCGTTGTCAACACGGTAACAGTGCGTGACGACCAAGAGTTCCGCACCACTGCTGAGGAGCTGTATCAGACCTTTGTCGATCCTCAGCGATTGGCTGCCTTCACTCGGGCGCCACCAAAGGTGTTTGAGGGAGCAAAGGCAGGAGGCAAGTTTGAGCTCTTTGACGGCAACGTCTCTGGAGAATACCTTGAGCTGGAAAAGCCCAAGAAGATTGTCCAGACCTGGAGATTGAACCAGTGGCCCGCCGGTCACTACTCGAAGCTCAACATTGAGTTCGACCAGAACGATATCGACCACGTTACCGTCATGCGCGTCACCTGGGAGGGCGTTCCTGTCGGCCAGGAAGACGTGACCAGGCGTAACTGGGGCGAGTATTACGTGCGAAGCATCAAGCAGACTTTTGGGTACGTTGTCATCATTCACTGAATGTGTTGGAGTCCCCCAGAGCATGACTAACTCTTGTGGAATTAGATTTGGTACCATTCTATAATCTGAGAAACATATCCATTGGAAACACATACACATTTTCTTTATAATCAAAGCGCTCTAGATGAGGGTAGAGACAAGGGGTCGGCATCTCTGCCAATGGTGGCGGATGGGTATATACTTTATTACTAGGTAGTCTTGGTAGGTCTACGCAAGACCTAGATGCGTGTAGATACGACGAACATGAATGATGATACGAAGATGTCCAACAAGAAAGAGGAAAAAATACAATATAAAACCCCATTATTCAAACAGTATCGATGAAGATGTCTCTTTCTCGTGCCGCGAATGTAGTACAAGAGAATTAGAATTCATGTCTCTTTTATTGAGGATATCCAGACTTGGTGGTAGAGATACTGCGCCCTCGTGGTCGACGCTCGGCTAGGGGCTCCTCTGTTCCGTCATTAAATGCATAGTTGGAAAAGAAGACATCGCCGAGGTTATGCCACAATCCCATGTCATATAAGTTGTCGACGGTTTTGAGGTCCCATACATGCTCCCACTCGCCCTCGCCTGGGTAATTCCCTTGGTCGCTTGGCGGCTGCGCGTCTTGGGTGGCCAATATGATGTGCTCTGGCGACGAGGGCCACCGAGGACATAGTGGCTCCAAACGCAAGTTACGGGGTCGGTTAGGCGCCAGAGGACGTCGAAAGGCATAGCCGTCCCTCATGTCCTCCTTGTAGTCTGTCCATTTCATGGACTCGTTGGTCGTGGTTCCGCAGTAGATGAGGAAGACGGTGTAGATGAAGAGGGCCCATATTAGAGGTGAGGTGAGGAGGGCGAGAAGAGTGGCAGCGCCGACACGGATATCGCCATGGAGGCCCCAGCCCCAGACAGCAAGATACTCGCTGAACTCCAAATCTTGGCCTGGCCAGACGGTCCATAATGGGTACTCTTCTTTTATTTTCGACGTTAACAGGTAGAGACCCAGGAAGCCGCCGTAGGTGGCCAAGACGCACGTCGATAAAAGGAGGAGAAGGAACCAGTGGTGGTTGCCGTAGCCCACACACGAGTTGATGAAGACGCAGTGATGATCGGCCCTGGCGATGCAGCGTTTACAGACATCGCAGTGCTTTGATCGCGCGGGTTTCAGGAACCGACAGGTGCGGCATTCGTTGCCCGGATGGAAGAGGGCGTAGTCATAGGGGTAGAGAGACATGTGGTACGCATGATTCTCGCGGGTGATGTACCCTGGGTCTGCGGAGCAGGCGAGATACAGGAACACGTACGGCAGGATGACGGCGATGGTGGCGGTGAATTTGGTGAAGAGGCCGATCCTGGGCCAGACATCAGGGAGGTACATGTACTCAGAGACCGTCATGATCAATAAAAAGAAGATCTGGAGGGCATGTGTAAGTCGTGGATCATGTGTATAAAGAGAGCCATTGCAACTACATACCACGATCGTTGGATGACGGTCATACATGAGGCGATTATAAATCCATGACAGCGATCCAGTCACTCTCCCACCAGTGAGTGTCTGGTCTATACTCGACACCAGGTCGGGGAAATGAATCCATATCAGCTTGTATAACCAAGCGATGGGTGTTTTCCTACGTGTCCCCTGTGTTCAGTAACAAGCCCCTCTTGTACACAGATGCCAGTCTCTAACTCACCTCAAAGCCGGAAGTCTGCCGAAGAAGGTAATGAATACCATAAAAGATATGGCCAAAACTACAATGAGAATCTTCTTTAGGGTGTCCATCGTGACAGACGGATCGAGCTGGGCAGGACTACGGCATCTGATGTTAATAGGGCGAGGAGTCCTATGCCGTAATTTCGTATATATGATCCGAATCCAAAATCTATCGTTGAGGGACTAAAAGCTCTTATATCGTTAATTTTTTTTGAGGGGTAAATAAAAGAAAGAAAGAAATAACAAGAGAAATATATGCTACAAAGCTCGTGTACTGCAGCGCGCTGAAAAGAAGCAAAAGGAAACAAAGGAGTAAGGATAATAGAAAGGTGGCTGAGCTGGATGACTGGACAACAGCTGTCACCAGCTGCATCGCAAGCAAAATATCGGTGTTTACTATTCTTATCGCGGGGCGCCTAGGCCCCCGATAATCGATAATAGCCTCCACTGCAACTGCAACTGCACTACAACTGGAGGTCTAGGGAATGCAGCGTATGCATCACGTGACCCCGCGACGTCCGTCACGCGTCTCATGCGTTGGGTGAATGAGTTTGGGAGTTAAAAGTGAGCAGAAAGGCACGGACAGCAAAGAAATGAACGCGGAAGAGAGTGTGGAATTTATTTCCAACGAGAATCGACGCTGAATTTGAGCTCACGCAGCACCGCTGGGGGCGTGTTTCTGCCCTTTTCACTCAGCTTTCCCTTCATTGATATTGGAGAGCCTCGATCCCTTCACTCACCTCGGAGTCGGTCAAAGCTTGTCAGCGCAACAACGCATTTCATCTCATTGAGCATGAATTTTATCGCACTCTAGGGGATTCATATAACTGGGGATCATCGCCACCGATTTAACTCTTAATCCTGCACACCGACAAAGGATTGCGCATCAATCGTATACAATGGCGTCGCACATTACGTATGATGGGGTTACAGGCGCAGCGGCGGGTGGCAACATCTTCAAGGACATCAAATTCTGGGTTTCCAGAAGAGTTCCCCAAAGAGACAGCATTCTCGACAAGATTCAGGTATGATGAGAGCTTACAAGTCTACTGAGCTGTTACTAACATTTTTTTCAGAGCAACTCGGGTGTTGTGGTCGCTCTGGAGAAGGATGCAGACATGCTCATTGCAGACCACGCAAGAAAAGATGCACCACTAGGTTCATATTCGTGGAAGTACATCACAGAGTCTGTAAACGCCGGCATTATCCAGGTCGAGGACAAATATCTCATTGGACCTCCGCCCAACCAGCGCCGATCAGTGCTCACGGGCGCACATGCCAAGAAAACCCGGACACCCTTTACAGAACAAGACGACGCCATCGTTGCCAAGTGGATTCTCAAGCATGGGACCTATACTGCTGGGAATAAAATGTACATGGAGCTAGAAGACGCAGTATGTCTGCATCAATTGCCTCCCGTTCCCTTATAACTCAAAAGATCACATCCTAATCATGTCTAGTATCCCCATCATCCTTGGCAGTCATGGAGGAACCGGTGGGTAAAGGTCTTGTCAGCAAGGTCCAATGCAGAGATAGATCGCCTGGCAAGATTGGCCAACGTGGATGTGGACAATGCACCAATTACCGCGAGACATATTATCAGGAGACACCAGAGAGAGGACTGGCCAGAGGCACCTCAGAGCAACGCAGTCCCCAACACCAACCGAAATCCTCAAAATCACAACGTACCGGCGGCGCCTAGAGTATCTAGAAGTGAACAAACTCAGCCCAGAGATGTGGCACCACCTGATCGCAATATGAGAAACGCCCCAGATGACGCAGCCTCTAAGCCAAACAGTGATGGTGATGAAGAAGAGGATACGGTTATCCACCACGATACAGCTGGTGAAGCGAGGCCAGCTGCCTCCAGAGAGCCTGAGAGGCAATCAATACAGAAGCGAAAGAAAAGTACCAGAGTGGAACCAGGAGGCGAATTAGGAGAAGAAGAGAGAAGAAATGCTGAACAAGGCAATGAAAATGACGACGGCCAAGATGAAGCCAGTGTTGACGAAGGTCTATCTTCCTTCTCGGAGAGAGAGCAGTTCCTCAGCGATCTCCAGGACTACTGCGAGGCAAATGACAGGGCGCTTGACACACGGTGTATTATCGGGGATAAAGAAGTAGACCTATGGGAATTGTTTCGCGCTGTTAGCGTGCAAGAATTACCTCCAGATGAGTTGGACTGGCAGCAAGTGGCAGAGCACGTGGGACTTGGGCGGATGCGGAACGGCGAGGCTGTCGCTGCTTCACTGAGATCGAGCTACGATCGTCATCTCGCAGACTTCGTAGAGGCCATGATGAGCTTTGAAGAGAACGAGGAGGATCCTGATGAGGATATTGCTGAAGGCGAAGAAACATTCATAGGAGATGAGGAAACTGCGGCGGGATCAAAAACACCAAGAGGCTCACAGAGAAACAGCGCAGCATCCCCATTATTGAGCGACAATGGCGGCTCAAATTTGAGAAAAAGGTTACCAGAGGGGCAGCTTTCAACACCAACCAAACTGACCAAGCGAAGGCGAACAGTGCACTCCGAGATTCCAGTGACTCCCGAAGACAAGCTGAGAACCGGCAGGCCCTCGTCCGCACCAGCATCAGCACCAGGTAATCTGCAAAGCATGGCGGACCAAGAGCAAGAATTGCCAGAGATGGAGGACTCGCGGCAAAGGACACCGCGGCAGAATCAACAGCGCCAGCAATCGCCTGATGAGCCAGATATGACTCCCTCTCAACAACTACGGAGCGAGACCGATTCGATTGCGAGCCCCGAACATAATGAATCAAGGACTCCTACTCTCTATTACAGTCCGACAGCATCTTATCCCCACAGACAACTTGAAACAATACAAGAGGAAGACTCTGCCACATCCACGCCGACGAAGTCGAGGTCTAAGAGGCGCGAGCTCCCGGCGTCTTTTCAACAGCCTCGGGAACCTCGGCTCTTGCAGCTTGAGGAGAGGCGAGAAAAGAGGCGGCAGCTGGAACAAGAACGACGACAACGGCAACAGCAGCGACAGCAGCAACGACTGGAAGAGCATCGGCAGCAAGAACTACGCCAGGAAGAACGGCGGCGAGAAGAAGAGCAACAACAGCAACAGCAACAGCAACAACAAGAACAGCAGCAAGTTGATCAAACACAGGAACAGGAGCAGGAACAGGAACTTCAACGACAGCGATGGCACCAAGACGCAGCCGACTCAAGCGAAACCGACCCAGAAGTCGTCCAGCAGAGCCAGGAACAGTTCATCTCCTGGAAAGAACACTACCTCGACCAGGGCTTTTCCGAGGAAATCATCATCGAAGCCATGCGCCGCACCACAATGACCCCCGGCGAAGCCATGGAGGCCGTCCTGACGAGCCTCAGGGACGGTCAAGGCATCCCGCCCAACCACGAGGGCATCTGGACGGACCGCGACGACGCACAGCTGAAATACGTCGTCCGCGTCGGCGATTTGCGGCGCGCGGACGAGGACAACGGCGATACGCGGCGGCGCAAGGAGAAGGCGCGCAAGATGCTTGACAGGCTGCTGTTCAAGCATGATGAGTCCAGGGTCAAGCTGCGTAGGAAGTTTCATCGGGCGGTGGCCTTGGCGGAGAGGGACAGGCGGCGGCGGGATAGACAGCAGTCGAGGGAAGGGAATGATCAATGATTTGCTTTGCTTATGTTACATTCAAACATCGTGTCCAGCGTTTGTGCTTTCCGCATTTTCTCTCTTTTGTTACCGCAACGAATGGAGCAAAAAATGGTATACTGAATGAAAATTAGGCCGGTTTGTTCTGAGTGTTTTACTGTTTTTCTTTCATTTTTATCCCAAGTATATACTTATACATATATACAGAATGTTGGATTTCCGTCATTCTTGAAATCAATCGCTCGCCAACCTTCACTCTCTGCGCTGCAGAGTATGTCCATAGTGCCATCCCTCCATAGCAATATCCGCCCTCACCTTGTACACCTCCTCTGCAATGTCCAAGACCTTCATATCAACGTCCACCACAGTCATCGCCTCCTCAACGCCAAGCTTGCCAAGGGCTCCCTGCAGCGGCATCGCCACCTGTGTCAGCCCAATAAACTCTGTGCCCTCTTCGTCCTTGCCACTCGTTCCGCTTCCCAGCGGTGCGCCCGTGTTGCAGAACACAAAGCCGCACGTGTTCTCAAATGCTCGGGCCACAGCCACGTTCTCCAAGAACAGGCGCTCGCATTCCGGGTTCACATCAGCACCAATGTCGCCTCCGTCGCTGTTGAGCCAAAAGGTAGGGCACACGACAAACTTGGCCCCATCGGCAACCAGCGCACGGCATGCCTCAGGGAAGGCCAAGTCCCAGCAGATGATGAGTCCGACACGACCCCAGGGAGTATCAAACGCCCTGTGCGGCGTCAATCCATCGGCCGTCAGATGATCTCTCTCGGGGTGCCACAGGTTCTTCTTCTGGTAGCGCCCCAGAACGGCGCCGTCCGGACCGATAAAGTACGCCGCATTCGCAATTCCTTCAGTCATGGAGGCGTGGCCTTCTTCCGCAGGGATAGGCTCTAGGATCGTGCCCGGAGCAATGGCGATGCCGAGCTCCTTGGCAATGGCCTGATATTTTGCAAGATATGGCGTCTGCTCCTTGGCCGTTGCGAGGAGGATCTTGGAGTCGGGCTTCCATGAGCCGAGATGGTACTCAGGAAGGACGACCAGGTTCGCGCCCTGGGAGGCGGCCTTGCGGATGTATGACTCTGCGCGAGCAAAGTTGCCAGCTACATCGAGCGGCTAGAGTTGGTGAACAATTAGGAGACAAGATCAGCCTTCATAATTGCTTCCTAGGAGCTGCAGCAGGGGTTGTTGGTGGCACACGGGCGACGAATGCCAAGCAATACGTCAGATATGCAAACTCACCTTGGAATACAGCTGAACCAGCGCAATCTTCAAATTCGACGCCATTGTCACAGAAAATCAAATGCTAACACAAGTCAAAGTGTACTGGGGAATCTTTGAAAGGATGGAGTCAAGTGCCAAGAGATGTTTTCTACCTAGTAAACCGGCCCGGTCGAGATAAAGAAAGTCGTTTATAAATGCGCAACTCCATATGGGGTAAACCCGGAACCGGCTCAAAGCTGACATCAACTACGGAGAGGGCGCCGGGTCTGTCCAATTGCACGGCGCGGCTGAACCCCGCGATTCGGTCACTAGCTGTACTCGATATTTCTGTTATCAAATCCCGGAACTCGAGTCAGGTTCAGGGCTAATAAGCTGCTCCATGCTAATATTCCCCATGATTCCACATAAGAACTAGTAGGAATTCTTCCCCAAGAGACCACGAGGCCACCGTTTTCGTACGGAACAGATCGGAAGGCTGCGTAGTGATCAGCTCTTAGAACGATCCATAACTGTGTTGCCCAACGAACCAAGACCTCCCGCCCACAACTGATCTAGATGATTGCTTGCGTATCTCGAAACCCATAAAACTCCTGGTTCAATAATATTTGGTGGTAACCGTGTCCGTTGAAAACCGTGTCCGTTGAAATCGCTCCTGGAATACTAATATGAAATCGCCACTCCAGAGTATTCATGTCCCAAACGCCATATCCCCATATACCTTCCAAAAATGGAAACCCAATGATTTCCGCTGTTACGCTCGAGCAGCCTCTTCCAGTTTAAATTGGTAAAGATCGCCACGGGAAAGCCCATTATTCGAATAAATAGCCTCATCAAATGACGGTGTCGAGTTCGCTCTGAGGGGCACCTTGCCATGAGACGAAAATGCTGTGTGAATATCACTTCCATAATGCTTGACAATGGATATTCCAAATCCAACCATCTCTCCTAAGTTTTTACTTTTGTTAATATTTCGCACCAAGAAACGCTGGTCCACCTCAGTATCACTCACCTAAACTGATGAGCATAATGTTTCGTGTTGCAGAAGGTGGGAGTCCATACGACCCAACAACCAGAGACGTGAGTGGGCAAAATACGTGCGGCCACCAAGAACCCCAGCCAAAGCTGCTGTAGATTGTGCCACGAAGGGTAACGGCTGATGAAGAAGCCGAGTCCAGAATGTCTATCAGATCCGAAGCTGTTTGCTGGGCAGAAACAAGCTGTTCCTGGTGGCCTTTGTGCTGAGCCAGTAAAGAGTCAGCTAACCTTTCGAGTTTTTTCATGCTCTATTCAAGCTCTATCAGCTATTCGTGTTTGAAAAGGAGCCAACGCGGGCAACGTACCGTCTCTATGCTCTCCTGTCTCAACGCAACTGCTGCAGCTGCAGACTGCGAGATTTCAATTTCTCTATGCAGAGATGTGGACGAGGCGATTGCCGCGCCAAGCGCTCCCAAAATGATATCTACTTCATTGGTGATCCGTATTGTAGCCTCTTGTAAAGCAGACTCATGAGAAGTTGTTAAATCGTGACTCTGATTTTGTGTCACGTCGACCAGCATGGATAGCAGTGTTTGTAATTGCCTTGCCTCTCCAAGCCCATGAGTGACAAAGTCCGCTGATTGCTGCAAGCTCCGTTAGTGCCAATCATGAGAATCAATGAAGCAAATCACATACGAACCTGTACGTTTTGAACTATGTGGTCTCTGAAGAGCGCATCTACCTCTGTGATGCTATTCTTGAGATGATTCACATGAGGCTTTAGATTCTCCACAGTGGCTCCTGCTTCCTCAAACATTTTGTTCATTGATCGAAACCGTGCCTCCATCTCTTCTTCGAGCTGTGTCGTCAATTTCGCAAGTATACTAGTCAGCCTCTGATGGAGTCGAATATTTTGATCTATTATCGGATTAGCTGAGCCCCCTTTATCGTGTTACAGCATTGCACAAGCTACAGACCTTTCTCGTTATCCGCACGAGCTGCTTCGCAAAATCGCAACGTCTTGTGGCGATAGCTCACCCAAGTATTCCAGGCGGAATCTGACTGTGCCAGTCCCTCGAGGCAGCCATCGATCTCGGATGTCGTTACGTGTAGTTGTGGCTTGGTCGGCGGCGACATACGGGCGAGTATCGATTCTTGAAACTTGGAGCAAGAGGAGGGGATAGTGAAGCTTCCTCTTTCCAAGTCACATATGGCTAGGCTTGCAGCATATGAGTCGACAAAATCACGAGCCGCCCTTCCACTATCAGTCAACATTGTTGCATCATTCCGGCCATCGAGTAGTTGACAGTTGTTGATCAAAAGGCGAGCCGCAGTACGGTGGCATAAGGGCTCCGATTCCAGCTCCTGCAACTCGCTGAGCGCAGTGGCATACATGGCAGGCAGTTGTGAAGAGTCAAATCTGGAGGTGCCAGTAGAACGACTCCCAGACGAAGGCAAATCGGCAGAATAGTTAAGCCCTAGGATCAAATCAGCAACAGTTTATATGGTGTAGGAGGGAGGTGTAGTGTGAATGAGATATGCACGACTCACTGCCGCCCCTACGCCCTCCCCATGAGAAGCCGAGAACTCCATTGAGGAACAGGAGAATGATTTGGAAGCTGCAGAAAAGGAACGTCGAGGCTGATGTCATCGTAAAGAACCAAGACTCTAGGCCTCCTGGAGTTGCAGGATATAAACGGTCGAGGGGGGGTCTCTCCACAGGGCTTCTATGTTTTGTCCAAGCTCGAGTATCGTTTCTTACTAAACTTGGGTTGCGATTCGGTTGTGGTGTTTTAATGAGATGTTGAGAAAGAGATTGTAAGAGGTGGCTTCACGGCGGGAGAGGAGTGGTGCATAGATGGGCAGCTGATGGGTCGCTTTGTTTGTGCATAGACGGCGGTCACTTTTCTCCCATCTGATTCTGGTTGCGCGTTTGGCATCTCCAATCTATCACGCAAAACATGATGGAAACAAGGAGATGATGGGCAAACACAGAAAACATTGGCGATGGTACCTGATCGAGCTCGTGCCTGCAGGTCATCGGCGCGGCCAGTCGCACCTGCCGCAAGCGAGCGGGTGTATGACGGCCCGGCACCTCCTTCCTATGTATATTTTTTTCGAGAGCTCCTTTTCACTGTTAAAATCATGCCGTTAACGGAATTCACATACTTGAGGCATTTCTCAAAGAATTTCTCAAAGAATCTTACAGCAAAACTACAAACATCGCGATATTAGACACCCCCCCTAAGTATCGAACAACACCAGAAACCCTCTTTGCCCAAACACGCACAGTCTCATGATTAGCTGCTGAGTATTGCTTTTACATCACAGCTTTGAGTTGGCTCAGTATCTCTGCATCATCTACTCTCGGCTTGATGATGACTTTGGGGTTCGTCACCGGCTCGAGAATGTGAACCGGCATTATCCGGTCGTCTTTCTCGGGAACAGCGACGGTACCTCCATCAGGAGCAACGATTTCAACCGCATGAATGATCATAGCAGCAAATAGCAAAATCTCATTGGTGGCAAAGTCACGGCCAGGACACAAAGTCTTGCCACCACCGAATCCCCGAAACGCTGCTGGGTGAAAGCCATCGCTTTTGCCCTTCTCTTTGAGAAATCTGCCAGGGTTGAACTCGTCTACGTCTTGGCCCCAGATGGTGCTCCTGGCATGAATAGCTCCGCCAGATATCTGAACAACGGCACCTTTCTTCAAAAAGTACCGGTCGGCCAGCATCGTGTCCTCTTTGATCAACCGAACAGAGAAATTCTCAGACCCGACGCGCAGACTCTCCCTATAAACGGCAAATAGCGTTTTGCACGTTTCTTTGACCACTCCAATGCTCAATGAATCTGGTCCAGAGCGCTGGCTGCTGAGTTTTAGCGCCTGACGAATTTCCTGTCGCACTTGGTTAAGGAGTTGTTGATCCGCGAAAATTCTCAATACCACCCAAAAAGTTGTAGTCGTCGCATTTACAATACCAGCAAAAAGGAACGACAAAGCCGACCGAGCTGTCATATCTATATCCATGCCATATTCCTTCTCGATCCGCGCTCTACCTTTCACAATCAACGATGCTGAATCCAAATGGCCGGCTTCCAAATACTTGCGGAACCCCGCCGTTAACCTCTCTCGGCCTTTGTATGCTTTAGGAGCCGTGAGAGATGGCAAGATCCCGATAAGCAGTCCGCCAAGGCCGTGGTCGAATGCCCAGAAATCATGCTCCAAGTCTGGCTCTTCCGAAATAGGATTGTTCGGTCCAAAGAGAAACTTTCCTGTACCCACGGTGACCATATGACGAATCCAGGCCAAAAGATCGACGGGCTTAGAGACATGGCCAGCGTCATTAGAGGCTTTAATCTCTTGAAGCAACTGGTAGCATAACTCCTGCGCCGCCTCACAGCTTAATGTATTCACATATTCACCAGGCCCAAAGGAAGAATACACCCAATCATGGATGTCGGCAAAGAACCCCCGGGGCTCCCCCGGTTCCGGATCCAGATTTTGTCCAATTACGCGACATGTTTTCTCATCGAGTCCTAGAACCCGCTTGGTTATCTCCGGCAGCAGAGGCGACATTGATAATGCCTTGGTATTACGCTGAACGCTAGCGGCCAATGACGGCTCCGTAACCACATATATTCGAGATCCTGGGACGGGCAGAGTCAGAATTGGCTCATCAGAGTAAGACAATCTGGGAGATATTAGTACGACATCTCACAATATATGCAAATATAGATTTGATTCTAACCCAAGACGCTTGATGTAGCGGCCGCCTTGCGTCGCCATGCCCAATAAATGACCTATAAGAGGAACCCATGGCTGAACCACCGTTGGTTCGCTTGGATGCAGCTTTTTTCCTGACGTGTAGCGAAGCACAAAGGCCAGTGTCAACAAGCTAACGGTGATGGTGGTTAAATTTATAGGCCATGCCTCAATATCAAATATTGCCATGATCCATACGAGCGCTGAGCCGATACTGCAATATATCCTTTACGAGCTGATACGACGATGCCTCCAGTCACTTGCTAGGCAACGGTCAAGGCAAAAGAAATAAAGAAATTCGACACTTCTCCCAGAATATGAAATTCTATGGATATCACATGTATCCCGCTTCAGATTCACAGTCAACGATGGTTAGAGGTCGCAGTTGAAATGCAAGGCGGGGTTGCGCGGTTGCATCCTGTAGGATCGTTACAGAATTGGCATACCTCGTCGGTCTATCATTGGCCAATGGCGCATTCTGACTACGCAGCGGCCAGGCGGGACGCTTCCTGGCCAATGAATGTTTTCTGAGAGCTGACAGAGCTCATCTTCACCGTTGATCCCCCTGCAATCGACAGGTGCATTGATGGATAACCCGGGGAGAAGAGTGATATTCCAGACATGAGGCTCAGTCGGAGGTTTTGCTCGACCATTGCAGAACTAACCACTAAATCGCCGAGACTCGATGGCGCGTCTTCCTCTCTCTCAACAAGTCAGCCGTGGCGTCTGGAAAACATGTCACGCCATGTTGCCAATATTTTCTCTATACGTCGTATCCGCATTCAAGACGGGAATGACTGGTCATTGGGATAAGTGGGGGTGGAAATTCGATTCGATGCCGCCTCGAAGTGGAGGTTAGGCAAGCCCTGAATAGTCATAGTATGGAAGGAAACCCTGGCCTCACCGAAATGTTTCTCCGCTTTCGCGTTTTGTCTCTCTTTAACTCTTTAACTCTTATTTCTTATTCTCTTATTTTCCCACTTTAGCTCGTCTTCGGGTGGCGTGCCGGGCGTTGACAGCTACCCTCAAGTCCTGGAAAAGGCCAGATATCTCGGCATTGCGTGGACAAAACGCGGCTTGTTGTTGGGGGAGCATGCCGTTTAAGAACACCGGCTCTACCCGCGGGGCCACTTGTATAAGCCAGCCCAGACCTATCAAGTCATGAAGAAGACCGCCATCACGAGAGCATCTCTGCGGTCAGCGAAGAAAGAACACCGAACCTCGTCGTTTCGGAGGGCGAGGCCCATGTGAAACCGCGAAATCGCCAATCCCATGGTTATTCCCGGTTGCCCCCCTAGGACCGCAGACGAGAAGCAAAGCTTGATTTAAGGGCCGAAGCTCAAGATCACTCCACCCCTGGAAGAACTCGGAGCTGAGGCCATACTGCTCCGCCCCGGGGGCACGGCCAGGCGCCGGGACGGAGGCGGCGTCACGGAGAATCATGTGTGTTCAGGTTGATAAGCAATGGTCGTGTGGACACGTCGGATACTTCCAGATCCGGTGGTGTGAGAAGTTGTTCAAGGGCTGCAAAGGGACGTCAGCTGCCCACGACATCATATACGAGCCGCAAGAATGCAGCGACTGCCTTCGTCGCAAGACACTCCCCAAGCCATTTACTTCTAAGTGATTACTTATAAGTGAGCTATTACTGGAATGATTGAGAGTTCTGGGAGACTTGCTCTCTCTTGCAATACTGGCTCTCAGTCGAGAATCAATTTCAAAACCAAACAAGTTATCGTGGCCATTGGACTACATGGGCGACTCTTGCGATTCAACTGGCGTTCATTAGGAAATAGAACGGAAATCAGTTGAAAATGCCGGCATGAGAACACTTTGCAGCGAACGATTGTAAATATCAAAGTGACAAAAACGGTGACAAAACAGCACCTTGGAGCTAGGAAGCGGCAAATGTCTTTGTTTTATGCAATATGTTTCTCCAGCCTTTGGTTACTAAGATTATAGACATGGCTGTTGCCAATTTAAGCGACGGACAATTCATTTTGTTTCATATAAAAACCAATTCACGAACCAAGCTCTCTGTCTGGTTTTTCTAGTCACAAAGCTGGGGCGGCCCTGAAGCATAATCAAGGCCCGTAGCCTCGGCTCGGGGAAATGGATGGCAAAGTATCACGGTACCGCATGTGTTATTCGGTAGTACTTGCCAACAAAACTGGACTCTGGTGACCTGGCTCTGGTGACCTGGCCCTGGTGACCTGGCTCTGGGCTTTTCCCTTTTCAGGGGTAAACTCGTGGGGGTAGTTTGCCACTGCCTTTGATATTTAGTCCCAGAGATGGCCTCGTAGGAAAAGGATTTCATATGGAGATTGTGCGAGCCACCTGCAGTTAGCTCAAAGAGGGGATTTCGATGGGAACGAAGCAATCTGGAACGTGGTATCCAAGGAGTGTAGAGGTAGTCTCGATGTATACTCGCCACATCGTATCCTGAGCGAGTCCTATGCATTTTCGATGTGTCAACGCTTGGTGATTGGAACAAATCAACCAATGCTGGGCCTCGCGTAATCTGTATCTTGCACAACATTGCGGGGATGATCTTTAGCTGATATCTTGGAAGCCAGCGCGAATGACCATCTACTACGTCCAAACCGGGCGATAAGAGAGGCCGCCACGTACGCGATTCGCGCGGTCCTCGGTCGTTCGGAGTGGTGTTGTGGAGAGTGCCAGGCAACTAATGTCAGTCGTGTCTATTTCTGCAGTCAAAGGGCAGCACGCCATGCCATGTATCAAACCGCATCGAGACACTTTTCCGGTGGGCTTCGGGCTGCCCTGCCACCGACCAGTAGCCGTGTGTACTTGGATGAGATCGACGAAGCTCGGAGATGCCATGGAATGGAGACGGGGCATGAAACCGAACAAAGAGAGAGAACACTGCATCGATAGTTTGCCTCTCTCTGAAAAGGGCGTCACATGGCCCTGTGTCGGATGCCAGTTGCGGCAATGTAGCTTCAAGGAGCTGCCGCATGAGCACCAGCATCAGCATCAGCACCAGCAACCAGATGAATTGCTGCCACCCGTTGCTCTAGATTGGGCGACTGCTCTCTTGGTTTGTCGCCACGGGGATACTGGAGGCGGATCATGAGAAGCGAGCCGGTGATTTTGAGCCGTATTTCTGGGGGATTTTTTGGGGTTGTCTTGTTTCCCAGCTGCATTTTTAGCATTAAACGAACTTTAGTCGTGTATGCAAGGCCCTGCTCGTTTCTGTCTCCCCCGGGGTTCGTTGGTCGCATCTGCAAATGCGCAGTGTCAGTGTCAGCAGTGGATGGGCCCATCTTAGCGACTGATGCCATCCTTAATCTTGCATCTTCCTATTCGATGGTGGCGAGACCTGGCGATGTCAGAGCACTCGTCAACATCGCGACTGAAAAATACTTAAGAAGCAGCTTCCCCGTAGTCGTGGAGATGGCAGAGAAATCGTGGAGGCAGGAACCGCCCGGAGGTTGTTGCAAGATGCCACCACCCAGCATCGTCACTATCTCCTGACCATGCGGCCACTTTTTGTTTTATTTCCCGAAGAGCAAAAGTCGCCCCATCCCATGCGGCCGCCCCTTGCCTAACGGGGTAGCAATAAGCTCGATACCGAGGCGCCGACAGCGGGAAGCGGCCTGGCCAATCAGCGACGACGTGGCTCCTTTGGGCCCTTCAGCAACCTTGCGAATCATACGATATTCGAGCAGCAATTTTTCTTCTTCCCACATGCATGGCATCCATGGCGCAGGGACCCCCCCCTCCAGCGCCTCAGAGGGTCCCCAAAAGCCCTTCGAGACCGCCCGGCGCCTCTGTGGCCTCTGTGGCCGGTGGCAGCCCATTTCGCGGTCGCAGGGGCCCGGCATAGCTCCGCGAGGAAGAAATCAGGCCATTTTCATCATCGACGCAGCGCTGGTAAAAGGCTATCCCTTCGAATTTTTCTCGCTGCCCACCTGCAATTCGCCATTGCGCCTTGCTGATACCCACGGCAGTGACAGGTCATGTCTGGCTCACAGACGCCATCCCCCAACGCCTCGATCCCGGCTCTCGCCGACCGAAGCCTCGTGCGGGACGGGGAGACGCAGCAGGTCGAGGATGAGGATGAGACTGAGACTCATCTAGAGCAGAGCAAAGCATGAGCATGCAAGCGTTTTTCCCTCGCTTGCATGGCATGACTGGAGCCTTGCGATCCACCACTGCCAACCGCGGGTCCTAGCGCCGGGGCCTTGTTCTGGATAGCACCGGTTCCTAGAGCAGCATCCTCGTTCTTCGTAGCTGTGCTGTTGCTGTGCTTGCTGCTGTGCCGTCTGGAACGCAGCGCCGTTCGCTCGGAATCGCAGCCGTCGCGGCGTTGCCCGACCTGTCACCCGGAGCTGGGCCTGCTCTACTTTGCTAGCTGCCCTGGAGGGTTACTGGTGTAATGCTAATGCTGAAACTTCCCGACCCCGTATATTACTTTGTGATGCTCTGGCACCGCATGGGGGCCAGCTTTTCGAGTTTTGCCAATATCGACACCCATTCTAAGTGCATATCGCCAGGTACTTTCTCCGAGTACCTCCTCTGCCCTGTACTCGTACGGATACCTTGCCTATCCCGTTGACTCTTTATCAACGGTACATCTGCATCTACATCTACATTCGCATTCGCATCTGCACACATTCTGCTTTGTTTGCATTTGCATCATCCCGTACAAATATACATCATACAGTTGCACTCATCTCGGCGGAGCTGTGCCCGTCTCTCCCGCCCCGAACCACTCACTGTATCCTCCATCCGTCCGCCAGGGCGCTACCACGACGCATTACTCTTGATAATCAAACGTGGTCCTCTCTCAATCTCAATCTCAATCTCTTTTTTCTTCTCTCCCTCTCTTCCCTCCATACTCAACCCTCTTCATCTTCACCTGTCACCGGCGCCCCTCCTCCTCCTGAAGTAGCCAATTCCACCGAAACCGATCTGTGGATGCCATTGGCTTTTTGGCGCGCACCTCCCTCACGCCACCTGTAGGGTCCCCTTTAATCCCAGCCAGTGCTGCTGCGCTGGGCATGGAACAAGCCCTCGACTACTCTTCACAGCCTGTAACCAACGGCCGCGCTTTCAATCTACCTGAGCGACACCTCACCTCCTCAGCCTCAAAGGTCCAGCGCTCCTGGACTTCACCCGCCATGGACATGTTCAACTTCACATCCGCAGCCTCGTCTTCGGCGGTCCCCTCATATGCCCCCGCCGGCAACGGCAACGCCAGCGGCCTAGGCGGCGACATGAGCTTCTCTCAGATGCCGCAGTATCCCGCCCGCAACCCACTACAGTCGGTCCTGTCTCAGGGCAAAGAGCACGATGCCAAACGGATAAAGGTTGAGTCGCCGCACTCGGCGCTCGACTCGATTGATTCCTGGCTTCAATTCGACGAAGAGGCCGACAAGTTTGGCAGCTTTGAGATTGATTTTTCAAAGCAGTACAACACGGCCAACCAGCCGAGGTGAGTCGGCCCAAGAGTGCTGATCACAGTCCCTCTCACGTTCTAACATGTGCGCATCAAGGCCTGCCACAAACATGACACCAGGATTGGGCAGCGGTCTCTACGCCAATCCCACCGCCCCTTTCCGGGAAGAAGACTTCCTCGATGATAGCGCCTTTGATCATTCTCTGTCCGAGGACGATGAGTTGTTTGACACCGTCAACCTGAATGACCAGCTGTCCAAGATTGAGACGCTGCCCTCGACCGAGCCCCAGTCCTCCAGAAGCCTCTACTCCACACCGTCACTGGGATGGGAGAAGCCCCAGCAGGGCATTCAGCCCAGTTCCATCACAATGTCTGACGAGATCCCAAGACGCATGACCAGCGACTCCTGGGATCCGATTCCACAAGGCACCAACTACACGCTTACTCCGGATGAGCGCCGCCGACTTCTCGAAATCGCCATGGGCCCCAGCAGAATGTCGGCCTATGTTTCCCCCAATCGATTCAACCTCGGATACGGATCTACGATGCAGCCCGGCCTAACTCAGGAGTTTGGCTTTGGCTTTGGCGCCCCGAAACAGGGGCTAAATCCTGTGGGAATGTTCCAGAGAAACAACTCTACCGACACAACGGCATCTGGACTCTCTCAGCAGAATCGGGATCTGAAACACAAGCATCTCAAGAATGAGACGCCGCCCAAAACAGTGCCCGCGAAACGACCAAGCACGCTGTCGGAAACCAGCAGCATCGGCAAAGAAAAGACAAAGTCCGCCGATCGCATGGCGCACAACGATGTCGAACGGAAATATCGCACCAACCTCAAGGACAAAATCACCGAGCTGCGCAATGCGGTGCCAGCGCTGCAGCAAGCCACCGAAAACGATCAGGACAACGGACAGGGGAATGCCAAAGTGAGCAAGGTTAGTGGCAATATACCTCAACTGGGACACATTTACAGGACGACTCTGCTAACCCACGTCTTTACAGGGGACCGTGTTGACAAAAGCGACTGAATACATCCACCAACTAGAGCAGCGCAACAAAGACATCATGTCAGAACATAAGCAGCTCATGCGAAGACTTCAAGCATTCGAAGCACTCCTTAACAACTCGATGAGAGTGGACATTATGCCCAGCCATAGCATGACGCTCTTCGACCCGAGAGGATTCTGTTGATTCACTGTATCAATATTTTCCGTGTTTCACCTACCACTTTTCAACGACTGCATGACAAAATATTTTGACGGACTCTTGTTTTTCTTTTTCTCTTTTAGTGAAAAGCATTTCAACGAGCTTCTTTCTACAGGCCGGCATTTTATGTTTATTCTTTTTTTTCTATTTCTTTTGCCACCATTACAGGGTTTACTTTGGCATTCTGCCACCTATTTAACTCACTACTTTTCGGCGTCAGGTCAGGGTGGACTTTTTTTCTTTTTTTCCTTTTACAAACATGGCATGAAAACCCAGAAAGGATATACTATAACTCGGCATGGGCGGTCTCTTGGGGATTTTTATTCATAGGAAACGGAACGAGATGAAAGGGGGTATTCTTATCAAGGCAATGTGTGGGTCGGTGAAAGAAGGGAATTTTACGGAAGAGGACAAATCTTGAGACGAAAAAATCGGAGCGGTAACATTTGTCGAAGGAAGCGAATTAAGAAGGCAAAAATTGAGCTTTATTCTTATGACAGGGAATATAGATCTGGCGGGCCAATTTGGTTGATAGAGAACGGGAACCCTTATTCTTCTTGGACTTATTACAGACAGAAAGAGAAAGAAACGAAAATTGTTCGGGGGT
Source organism: Trichoderma harzianum CBS 226.95 (assembly GCF_003025095.1). Classification (NCBI taxonomy): domain Eukaryota; kingdom Fungi; phylum Ascomycota; class Sordariomycetes; order Hypocreales; family Hypocreaceae; genus Trichoderma; species Trichoderma harzianum. Next base: position 259,805 of record NW_020209252.1, on the reverse strand, counting down.
TTTTTGAGAAAAAGGAGCAATTTTCGGAGGGGGTTGTCGATAATACAAGTGCACGCGAGGCGTCTTTTTGCCTTGATTTGAACTCTCGGAACTGCATCAGAGTCCCACCTTTTCTTTTCTCTTTTTTTCTTTTTTTTTTTTTTTTGGTCTTTATTGTGAAACTCTCTCTTGGGTCTAGGCATTCATGGAGCTATGGTGAGATAAATAAACGGCAGTGATACCCTGGGCACATATGCAGGAGGGGTGATGCTACTGCATCCTCGCATCCGTTTAATATGCGAGGTGCATTTTCTGTTTAATGCAGGTAAGAAGGGGGGGGGGAGAGGGGACAGAATAGGAAGTCCTATGAGAATGATGATTGAGTCCTACGAAAGGGATGATTGTGTCCTATGAGAAGGATGATTGTGTCCTATGAGAAGGATGATTTATCCGCTTCTCGTTTTTTACGTGATATATACAGGTGGTGGCTAGTATTACAGGAGAGATTGCCTGCTAATCAATCTCGTAGCGCTTCGATATCATCGATTTCCTTGACGGCCTCGGTGGTGAGTATGTAGGGCGCGTCCTCGTCCACACAGATGCTGTCCTCGATGCGAATGCCCATGCCCCTGAAGTGAGCGGGCCAGCGCTCATCGTCGGGAACGTAGACGCCCGGCTCGATGGTAACGCAGTGGCCCCTCCGCAGAATCTCTCTCCTGCTGTACCCTGGGCAGTCATGCACGTCCAGGCCGATGTAGTGGCCTACGTGGTGGGGGAACAGCTGGTCGATGTTGCTCACGGTGAGGTTTGTGAAGCCGATGCTCTTGAGCTGGTCGACAAGGCCGCGGACCGTGACGCCGTGGATGTCCTCGAGGGACATGCGGGCGGACTCGCGGCAGAGGGAGACGCTGGAGCGCTGGACCTTGAGCACGGCCTCGTAGAGGTCGCGCTGGGCGGGGGAGAACTTGCCGGAGGCGGGCCACGTCCGGGAGATGTCGGTGATGTAGGTGCCGTACTGGCCGCCGGCGTCGACGAGGATGAACTCGTCGTCGCGGAAGATGTTGTTGTTGACCGTGTAGTGGATGCAGTTTGCGCGTTGGCCGCCTGCGATGACAGGAATGTAGGCAGGCCCGTCGCAGCCGTTGATGGTGAATTCGTAGTCGAGGAAGGCGTGCAGGTCCTTCTCCTTGACCCACGATCGCCGCATGGCATTGGTGATGGCACGGCCGGAGATTTGACCGGCCATCCGCATGTTGGTCACCTCAGCCGGGCTCTTGATGACTCGGAGCTTGTTCATGACGGGGTACAGCGGCGTCTTTGCAGGACCGCTGCCAGAGGCATTACCAGTGATGAAGCGCCATAGGGAGCTGTTTGTAGCCTTTGCCGATTCGACGTCGGTGTAAATGATCTTGGCCGAGTCGAGTAGCTTGGGCAGCACAGAGTCGATTCTGTCCATGGACCACGCCTCGTCTGCATTCCACACGTCCTGAGCGGCCTGGACGCCGTTACGGTAGCCTGACCACTGCTCCTCCCTGGGGTTCTTGGCCTTGACAAACATGCGAAAGAGATAATCCCCCCACTTGGGACCCGTCTTCTCAATGATGGCCATGGCGTCAGGCTCGTCCCATCCCGTCAGCCATAAGAAGTTTGTCTCCTGCCTGTAAGGATGGAAGACAGCACCAGACTTGTACACGAGTGGCGCAGCGTGCAGGACAGCAACGCCGCCCTCGGGCATGGCATCGGCGAGGGCGGCCCGACGATCAGCATATTCCTGAGCGCTGATGCCCGGCGTGACTGATTGTAGCTTTCCAGTTAGCAGATGATTCAAGTTGAAAGCTCTTGGCTCATGGCACGATTACTGAATAACAGTAATAAGATGAAGATGTCAGAATATCAAAGGGGAGACCCACCCTCGCCAGCCTTGAGGATGTGGGGATGTGTCTCATGGACAGGCTGTCCAAACTGGAGGCTGGCAGCTGACACCAGGGAGCTGTATCTCTGTCGATGGGAGAAGATGTAAGACGGTCTTTGGTATTTGAAGGTGGCTTGAGAGATGCCGCGCTGCTGCTGCTGGTGTTGGTGCAAGGGCAGCTTCCGAGGGGGGAGCCCGAGGCTCCGGAATGACGGCCGAGGGAGCCTCATTTTAAGGACTCAGGGCGTTATGGAATTTCTGAAGCAATTGAGGATTGGATTCATTTGTCTAAATAGAAGGAGGGTCCACTGGATGTCTTTTTACCTTGACTTAAGCAACTTTTTTTTTTTCTCAATGACTGGTGATCCACTTGGTTTTTTGTAATATTCGATGGTTATTATGCGGAGTAAGAGGATGAATTGGTCCTCTGTGAGTTGAAATGAAAATAAGTGAAAATGCGTATATACTGAGGGAGAGGGAGAGGTAGATAATAGACAGAAATGACGATGGATTGCTTGGTGTTGGTCGTGATAACCCTGTGAGTGCTGTGAGTATGTAAGCAGACGGTGGCAATCGACATACCTGGCAGCATAAATGGTTAATGCAAGGGCGTTTGATGTCATGCACAATCTGCACAGCATTTGCACAGATGGCGGTACGTACCTCTGCTCTGCTGGCAATCCCCGCGGATGTACCTCAAGAGTACCGCAATCAAATCATGTGCGCACCGCAGAGGCGCCCTAGGAGCGCGTCTTGCATCGTAGGCGCAGCTGTTGCTGGGCACTAACACCAAGTGGTGCTACTGCTGCTACTTTGCATGTACGGGGCGTCTGTTTTCTGCGAGCAGCCCCGCCATTTCTTTCCCACTTTGGACCGCGACGTGTTTTTGGGCTCCAGCGACAAAAAAAAAAAAAAAATACAGCGCATTTGCTAGATGGATCTGTAAGGGCCATTGTGTGAGGACTGTATGTGAGGGATGCAGTATAGAAATCTGCATCTTTAATGAGTTTGACTCACCTCGTGTTGATGATACAATGGAGAAACAATCATGTCGCACTTTTTGAGATGAGCTTGGATTGTATTGTTGCGTGTCTACTGTATAATCGTATCAATCTGGGCTTTGTTGTTTTTCCCAGTCGTAGGTGGCCGCGCTAAGGTTGCTGGCAGGCCTGTTATGGGGTAGAGATGCATCCATCCATGTCGAGAATTGGGGGTTTCAACTTTTTGTGTGATAACAGCCCGAGCTCCATCTAGCGAAACCCAATCGGCCATGGGTGTCAATAATATCGTCAGACTTGAATTGAGTGTAATGTAGAGCATCAGAGTAACTGTAGTCAACTCGCTGTAAATCCCAGGCTTTCCATATTATCATCATCCATGAAATTGAATTGCAAACACAGAGCTACCCTATTGCTGTATTTTGATAGGTGCTGGAGCTTCACAATTTTAATGCTACCCTTACCCGTGAATTAGCGGTTGCTGGTGCGCCGGGCGGGCCCGTGCATGTTTTTGGCAGGGAGGCCCAACCGGGCATAGCGCTGTTGTGCCAAGCGCGAAGGCTCCATCAACACCTCAAAGGCACGCCTCAGCCAATTCTTCCCGCACACACGCAAAACCACATTGATTTCTTTGTCCTCCGAAAAGCCCTCGATAGGCTCGACAAGCTCTCCAGCCAGCCTGGTCTCGTCCCCCAAAGGCTTCCTGGACCTTCAATGTCCTCTTAGCATCCTTTACCTGCCCCCCTCGTCCGCCTCTTCCTCTGCCTCCGAGACGTGCCCCGTTCCCTGCACGTCGCGTGCTTCTCTCCTCCCCAGCCCCTCCTTGGTGCTCCCTGTCTTGCTGCATCTCGACTTGCTCAGCATTTGCACCGGGGCATGCTGATCCCAGAGGCACCAGCTCTCGTACATGGCCACCGTATCCGTGTCTCTGTCTGCTTCCTCCAAGGCGCCGGTTCCCGCCATGGCCTCTAAGCGAGCACCTCTCGCCAGCAATCCCAATGTCGCCAACTCACCTCTTCGCGCACCTTCAATCCTGGCTGGTTACGCCAAGCCGAAGCGGTCCTTTGCCACGGCCCAGCGTGAAGAGCCCTACGGACAGCCTCCGCCGGTGAAGAAGCAAGCTCTCGAAAATGGCGCCCAGCGGGCCGTCCGATCGCCGACCAAGCCATTGACCCGTGCCCCGGCACACATTGTTGTCCCCCGCAACTCGAGTGCTGTTCCACGGCCTGTTGTAAGAGAACGAGCTGCCAGAACAGTCACTGCTTCGACAACAAGAGCTACACAGGATCAAGACACCGATAGGGAGGCGTGGAAGAAGCACCACCGGGCCAAGTTTCCCAAAATGGTCTTTTATTTTGAAAGTATTCCAGATGACATTCGGGCAAAGCTGACCAAGAGGGTCACTTATCTTGGTGCTGTATGTCGCTCCTATGCTGAATTTTACCCATTAAAGAATGCCGCTAACTTGTCATGACTGAAAATAGCGCCAAGAGCCCTTCTTCTCAATTGATGTTACCCATGTCATCACTACGCGAGCCATTCCGCCCGAGAAACCAGAGGCTGGGGAAGCCGAAGCTGAGGTATCCGAGGAACAAGAGCCTGAGGAGCAGCCCCAAACCATCAACCCGTCTCTTCTTGACAGGAACACCGCTGCTAGGCGAAGATTGCTCTTTGATTTTCGCCAGGCTTCTTCGGTGCCTTCTCAGTTGGACGGTCTTGCGAGACGCAACAAGACGGTTCGCAACAATGATGTTCTAACCAAGGCTCGAGATATGGGGAAGAAAATCTGGTCTCTTGATAAGTTTCAGAGTATGCTTGCCGTTCTTCTCGAGTCAGAAACCCAAAACTACAACTCTCGATCTGCGAGCACGAGAAATCACTACGGCACCAAGGGCTCTCACGAGCCTAACCTGTTTCAGCTTCTTCACAACGAACGTATCAATGGACCCTCCGACCGAGACCCAACTGCGATCAACCGGGAGTTGACGTATTTCAAGGGTCCGTATGTCTATATCTGGGATATGGATGAAAAGCAAAAACCCATCATGGTTCGTGAATATGCCAAGGTTGCGAACAAAACCGACGGCGAATGGCCACAGTTCCGCAGTGTTGGGAACGGACGCTGCCCTTTTGTGGAGGAAGTGGATGCTGCTGAAAAGGATTACCGAAAGGCACGGGAGCGGGAAAAGGCGCGCTTGGCTAAGAAGGAAGAATCCGTTCAGATTCTCAAGGCCCCCGAGGTCCCTCCCATGAAACCCGTGACTGGAAAGCGCACCTTGACTGAGATGGAAGAAGCTCACAACCGATCTCGCGCTGCTGTGGCGGCGGAGACGTTCCAGCCAGTAAAGGTCACCTTCTCCAGGCCGGCAGCAGTACCGGCTCAGAATGCCTTTACCAGTCGAGCTGAAGGAGGCCGTATGTTTGGAGGCGAGCCTGTGGCCTCTGGCATTCAGAACACCATTACGTCGGCAATCCGTTCCCAGATGATCTCGTCGACATCTGGCATCAACGGCGCAAAGGCCGGAACCAGCAAGGAAGTCCATGGGCTGCAGAGGAAAGTTTTGCAGATGGCCCAGCCGACCTCACACGATGCCAGCTCTCGCCGTCTTGCGGAAGTTCCTGCGGACGTCGCATCTAGCCGATCGACAACGCTGACCCGAACCACGTCCAAGATTCAGGGCCAGGAGGAAGATGGGCAGAAGGCGGAGAAGAAGGCACCTGCACAGCACCTGAAGAGCAAGCGAGACTTGAAGCCAGGCTACTGTGAGAATTGCCAGGACAAGTTCCGCGATTTCGACGAGGTAAGATTCCATTGGACTTTCAACACCCTTGCTTTGCTACTTGACAAAGACATTTCACTAACTTATACAATAGCACATCTTGTCTCGCAAGCACCGCAAGTTTGCGGAAAATGACGAGAACTGGATCGAGCTGGATGCTCTTCTTACGCAGCTAAAGCGTCTACCAAAATTCTCAGCTGCCACTTCTGATGATTCGGAGGGAGAGTGGTAACGACATGGCGTTATTCTTCTTGGGTTGATCTTGTCCAACTAGAGACTTTATGGGTTATGGTGCCGCGCATTTGGATCTCATTCTTTTTTTCCGACTTGCGTTGGCTATCGCATTCATTATGCTACTTCTCAACACTTTGAAAAAAATCTTCGGTCACCACAACCATCAACTTACATCCTGGAACCCCGGTCAAAGAAACCGAGTGCCAGGCTTTGAATTTTCTTTTGCATCTCAATCAGATTTGCGCGGCATAGCGCAGAAGACACCTTTGTCAATACGTCTCTGATTTGAGCTATACCCTTTTTTGGTCTTTTTCTTGTTCTTTCTTTCAGGGTTCTTTACTTATCTTTCACTCGGCTATAACGAAACAGCACGTGGATTTTGTTTGGTACCACTGCCGGCATGGTTTGGCATTTTGAACCCGCATTACATAACAGGAGGCGTTATTTACAAGCTCGGCTCTTTTTTTGCTGCCGTTTCACAGATGGATGGACTTTTTTGGTGGCGGAGAGGATTTTTGGCAAAGGAGAAGCTGAATGTGGTCTGGATTGCCCGATAGAGGATACTGGGATGCTCTGCGCGCTGACGCAGAATGGGCTTTAATGAAGGAACTTGGCTGGGACGATGTGGCGGGCCCATGGGGGTCGAGAAGAGAGAGAGAAGGATGTGATGGTATGTGATGCTTGCTGGAGCAAGACATTCAATGGGAGGTTGATGGGACTGGTCATGTTAAAAGAAAAAAAAATTATGTATATTGTAGCTGGCATGTTACAATTCACGAAAGTGTATAAGTAAAGGCAGGTCCGGGGGCGTCTATTTGGTGCACGGAACGGACAGGTATTTATGACATGAGATAGCATTTTATGATAGAGATATGTAGCGCTAACAGCAGAACTGGATAGGAATTAATTCTAGGGTGTTGAATGAAGTGTTGCGTATTTTATGTCTTGGTGTTGAGTGAGCTTGTGGTGTTGCATATGTCGCACTGTGTACACTGTACAAGGCAGCCTACCTACAGAGGGGTCAAGATGCACTCTGGCTGTTGTCTCACTCTTTGACATGTCATCCGCTCATAGTCTCATGAAACATTTCACTTTTTGACGCCGTCATCTCAGTTTCTCTTCTTTAAATGCCTAGTGACCTTTCTCTTTTTTAATTTTTTATACAATCCAGATAAATCCAAGCACCAGCTACACTGCAAGATCAACGCAGCCATGGATCCCGACCCCCCCCCTCCGTCCGACTCGCCCATGCCGGACACAGACTCGGACATGAACAACAGAGCCAGCGGCACGGCCTCACCCGAGATCCCGCTGACGCTCAGCGCTTCAGTGATGCTAGCAGACCTGCCACGAGACGCAACGGCAGCACTGGCTAGCGCAGGAGGGTTTCCACCACAGCTCAAGGTCGTGGTCAAGTTCAAGGCCGTGGGGTCGGCGCCGGCGCTGCAGCAGGACGTGTGCAAGATCTCGGCGAGCCGCAAGTTTGAGGAGGTGGTGCGGTATCTGCGGCGTAAATTGCGGTGCCGCGAGACGGACAGCGTGTTTCTGTATGTGAATAGCGCGTTTGCGCCGTCGCTGGACGAGGTGGTGGGCAATTTACACCAGGTGAGCTCTTTTTTTGCGAGGTAGATGGTTTTAACGTAGTTGGATGAGGCTGACGGGATGAACAATGTGCAGTGCTTCAAGAATGCTCATGATCAGCTTGTTGTGGCCTATTCTATCACTCCGGCGTTTGGATGAAACTGCTCGACATGAGAACCGAGACAACCGAACGCGGCGGTGTTCTTCTATATCATCCATCCAGTGCCCCAATTCCTCCTCAGGAAATATCATTACAACGCCACCCTTCTTGCTCATGCTTAAACAATGAAATACACAATCTATATAGACAGGCCGGGACATTATATCATGCAGGATGAAAATCCAGTAAAGCAAACAACGCCACCGCTCCATGTTCTCATACCCATTTTCTCTTTTCTTATCTTTTACAAGTCTTTTGCGGCCTTGGCAAACGCTTCAAACTCTTCGGCAGGCATTGGATAGGTGTGCTCTGGAGCGGGGAACTGCTTGCTCTTGACCTCGTCACGATAGGCCACAACAGCCTTGGCCGACTCGCTCCAGATGTCGCCAAACTTCTTGACAAACTTGGGCATGAATCTTCCGGGAGGAAAGTTGCCAGTTAAGTCGATCTGGACAAGCACTTGGCCTGAGCAGCCGCTGCCAGCACCAATACCGATAGTGGGAATGGATAGCTTCTGAGTAATCAGTGTAGCAACCTCGGCGGGGACGGCCTCCAGAACGACGGCGAAAGCCCCAGCTTCCTGCACGGCGAGGGCGTCCTCCAAGACTCTCATGGCGCCGGCAGAGGTTTTGCCCTGGACGCGGAACCCTCCAAGAGCGTTCTGGCGCTGAGGAGTGAGGCCGATGTGGGCAAGGACTGGGATGCCGGCGGTAGTGATTTTGCGGATGGTTGGGGCAAACTCCTTGCCACCCTCGAGCTTGACGCTCTGTGCTTTGCCGTGCTTGACGAAGCGGATGGCTGTGGCTAGGGCTTGCTCGGGAGAGATTTCATATGAGCCCATGGGAAGATCTCCAACCTGCAATGAATTGTTAGCCGCAATCACATCTTGTCTTGTGTGCTGCTTGGACATGTTATAAGGGATTGCTTACGGTAAAGGCACTCTTGGCGGCTCGTGCTACTGATCGACAGTGGAGCAGCATGTCTTCTACCTCTACTTCGTTTGTGTCTTCCATGCCCAGCGCCACCATGGCCAAGCTATCGCCCACCAGGATGATATCCATGCCGTTTTGGTCGGCAACGTAGGCGCTGGGGAAGTCATGAGCAGTGATCATGGCAATGGGCTCTCCCTTTTGATAGAGCGACTTGATGGTGCTCATGGTGACCTTTTTGCGAGCAGGCCCAAACTGAGAGCCCATGGGAGAGTGAGAACTGTATCTCTTTTGGTGACATGGCGAGGCATGTGATGTAGTGATGGCGGGAGCATGAGACACGATGGAGTGTGTTGATGAAGAGAAGGAAGATGATGAAGGTGCAGTGAGGGCAGCAGCAGTATATCTGAGGCTGGTGTTGAGTCGCGTGCTGCTGCGTGTGAGTGCTGCACACGATCTCGCCGAGGCTCCGATCGGGAACATTTTTTCCCAACTCGGAAATTACTTGGTGTTATGGGGATGCAGTTTGTTTCTTGCAGGTACTCTGCAGTGCAGATTTATATGTGAGAGGTACTAGTGGGGTACCTTGATGTGAGATGTGGGAACAGGCGAGGCAGGTTGGAGGATGGAGGGGGAAATGCGGGAGAAGAAAAAAAAGTAAATAGTCTATTGAGAAGAGGAGAAATGATTGTAGTAATTCATGTAAATGAAACGAAGCAAAAGAAAAGCCAGAGGTGGCGGACGAGGCGCTTTTTTTAATAGTTGAAGAAAAAGGCATGCTGGTTTTTACGATGTAGAATTGAGTATCTTGGGAGGCACAAGGCCAGAGACCCCGGGGCAGGCACTTGTCAGCATTGGATGGCCTTGGTACGAGTACGGCAGGAGTAAGAGTACGAGGTACTGTGCTTGGCCGGTTTGGTTTGGTATTACTACATGCTGCGCAACCACCTGCATCGGCAATTCCAGAGGTGTACTTGTTTTTTATGTTGTTGTTATTTTCTTAGTCGGATTGTTTTGTATTACATGAGATGAGGAGGTAATTTATTGCTTTGTTTGTTGTGATTTTCTTCTTTTCTTTTGAATGTGTTACGGGGGATCAGGTACTGTACTTGAGTCAAGTTACAGCGCTGTTTGCGGGCATGGCAGCACTGTGTGAGGAGCCGTTACGGCTCAATGGAACCGAGGCACGAGGTACGGACCCGATGCGGATTCGCCGTTGCCGCGGGCTGCAGCCTTATGAGAGAAGTCGGATGTTATTTCATGGGGAAAAAGTGAATATGCAATAAGAAATAATACAAATGAAAATGCAAAGCAAGATTCATGATGACGACGAAGATGATGATTGTGAGATGAGAAAGATACAGCCTTGCGTTGAGTTTCTGTACTTCGGATACGTTGGATGACAGAGTAAACATGATTCAGTTTGCGTCGATGATTAATTCTTTTGCTGTGGCTTACATGAATGTGGCTGTGGTTTTCTATTGTACGTTGCGGTAAGTTGTTTAAGGGTAAGGCTGTGGCTGGAACTGACGTCGTGGTTCATTATGACGGCGAATGAATCTGCGCATCAGCTGGCAGTGGCTTGTATTACGAGCTTTGTCTATGATGATTCTAATTGCGTGGCTGTTGACTGTAAATTGATTACTGTTATTAAGTAGCCGAAAGAGTTGTGATATATTATATTGTATCCACCTAATTGTGCGAATACGATAGATGGTGTTATTGGGTATGCACCTTGATAAGTCGATCTGTGTGTGTACCATTACAGCACCCGGCACTCGATATTATTGAACCTTCATTCCAACTCGGCGACACGTTTTACTCAAAAAGATGAACCCTTGATCCTTGCCCCCTTCGGCTGACAACTCGCCTCCAATACAAATACAAAATACCAAAATGGCCAAAGCGGTGCTTAGTAGGAAATAGCGCAAAAGTATGAAAACCCCCCAAATGCTGAGCCCGGGACATGCCGTCACATCAATCGAGCGCATGCAATCGCCATCCAACGGTGCTGTAACGCCGGCGCCTTTCCGCTAAATCCTCGGCGCCCTCAGCGCTGCCCGCCCGCTACAAGGCCGAAATTGTTAGCTGTTAGCCAGCGCCAGCGCCCTCCTCGTGACTCTTCCAGCAGCGGGGAGGGGAGGGGCTGTTTTGGGTCTTTGGTGGAGGAGTGACATGACCAGAACAATTCCAACGGCCACTCGTCCGGTCCGGCTGCTCAACTCAAACCTGCTTTTGTTCCGCTGCATTGCATTCGCATCACCAGAAACTTCGGCCCAACCATCGACTGACTGACTCACTGCTGCTTTTTCGCAACCAAATCACTTGCATTTCTCCCGGTTTCTTTCGCCTCCTTATTCTTCCCCTCTCTCTCTTTCTTCCTGCTCTGCATCCGTCTTCGCCTCCGTTGTTCCGAGTTCGCGACAGCTCCGAAACCAAACGTCCACGATCGATCCCCCTGCTGCAAGCTTTATAGCCACGAGAGACGCTACTGCAAGTGACGACGCACTCTGGCGAAGCCGGGAGCCACACACCTCAAGAGGCTCAGACATATTCAGCATCTCATCTCCACATCTGGTTTATAATTGCCCTTCTGGGCCAGAGAGTCCCTTGACAGTTGCCCATCATGAGCAGCCCACGCCGTCGAATTGAGACTGATGTAAGTCATGAGTCTACAACATTTCACCAGTCTGGGGGGAAAAGACCAAAGGCTAATCAATTGTCTTTCGTTTTGGGACGTTTAGGTCATGAAGTAAGTCGCCTCTTTCTTCATTGCCGTGGAAATGGAACAAAGAAATAAGATCAGCGTTTAGCTAACAACCTTGCAGGATGTACGAACCGCCACTCCCAACAACGCCCGCCCTGGCTCGACTAACATGACCGTGATCTAGGTTGATGAGCGACTATGAAGTGACACTAGTGAACGATAACAGTAGGCAACACCCTGCTATATATCATTTACCCAAAACCAAAGGATGCTGACTGACTGACTCGTTACAGTGTAAGCATCATCACCAGCTACGCTCTTACTTCCTTCTGTCCTCGCACCGATCGATCCATAATATCAACGTTGAATCATTGACAATGCGATTTACTACAGGCAGGAGTTCTTTGTCAGATTCAAGGGCCCGGCAGAAAGTAAGTCGGCAAACAGAGAGGGGAACGGATGCGGCAAGTTTGTGTCACGACAGCTAACACGCCTTGGCAGCTCCGTTCGAGGGAGGTCTTTGGAAAGTACATGTCGAACTTCCCGATACGTACCCGTATAAGTCACCTAGTATTGGCTTCGTGAACCGAATCTTCCACCCAAACATCGATGAGCTGTGAGTCTACACGGGAAGCGAGGCGGCCGATTGTGGTGAATGGTTGTGCTAAGAGTGGCGAATTGGAAAATAGGTCTGGTTCTGTGTGTCTGGACGTCATTAACCAGACATGGTCACCCATGTTCGATATGATCAACATCTTCGAGGTCTTCCTGCCGCAGCTTCTTCGATATCCCAACCCGACGGACCCCCTCAACGGCGAAGCAGCTGCTCTGCTTATTAGGGAGCCCAAGAGCTACGACGCAAAAGTCAAAGGTGCGCAATATCTTGCAGAGTCGAGCGGAGCTGGAAAATGGGGGGATATGAGAATGAAAGGCTGACAGGGTGGCTCAACAGAATATGTCCAAAAATACGCCAACAAGGATGTCGTGGACGAGGCTGGCGCCGAGAGTGAGGATGAGGACGACATGTCCTCCGTGGCGAGTTTCGACGACGACGACGAGGAGCCGGCTGGCCAGATGGATGACGTATAGGGACCATGTTCTTTCTTTTTCTTTTGGTCATGGCAGTCACCATCTGCCGAAGCGCTCGATTTGAAACAAAACCACTGCAATCCAGTCACAAACAGCGGCGTCACAATGGGATTAATTAGTCGACAGGCCAGCCACAGCACCGGGAGTTTTTATTTCTGACTTTTCATTTTTCAGCCCTCGACATAAACCAAGATGGAGGAATCGCACCAGCTGCCCCTTTTCTACTTTTTCTACTTTTGTCTTTGTCGGTATCTCTCTTGCTTGCCTCTGAGATGTGGGAGGAGAGACGACTACGTTTGGGTCACATGTGCTCTGGAGTTTGGTACCTAGGTATTTGAATGGACGACAGCGTGGAGGAGGAAGCTCAGGTAATGAGTGGGATTGGGTTACAGTATGTTGAATAGGATGTCCGTTAGAATGCGGAATGCGAGTAGTTTTCAATGCATCTTGATTAAATAAAGAAATGGCCGTAATGTGCCAGTTGCATCCAATTAAATCTAACAAAGGGGTATCATATCTGTACTAAATATTGTCATAATGTAATTCCATCTCTTTCTCGCTTGGGAATCGTTTCCCTTTTATAAATGCCAAATCTATGCGCCATTGAAACCATATAAAACAAGATGAGGGAAAAGATGCCGTCGCTCACAGCACTCAATCAGAATCATACTGCACCAGTCCTCCGCCAACCGGCATCGCGGCTTTAGTTTCGGGCTTGTCGTCCGATTCGCCGTCAACACGCTTCCTCTTCTTGACGATACCGAGAGACGGTCTGCTGCTTGTCGCCTTGTCGTTATTGTTGGGCTGGACAAGAAAGGGGTCCTGCGCTGCCCGCGTGTTGGAGATGACGCCTGCAACAAAGGTCTCTTTTCTCCTCGACGCTTCCTTTTCGGCCTTGAGCCTGGTGTCCTTCATGGCCGAGGATGATGATTTCTGTTGTGCTTTGGCTCGTGAACTCGTCGTCGTCGTCGTCGATGCAAATAAAGGCTTAGAAAGCGCCTTATCCTCCTCGTCCTCACCATCCGGCCTAGACCCAAAATCCACCAAAGCGGCTCTCTTCGCATCCTCCTCCCTCTCCGGCAGCAACTCCAGCCCCAGCCCCATCCTCTCCTTCAAGTCCTCCGTCGCAGCAGCCATCTTCTCCCTCTCCTTGCGACCCACGCGAAACGCCTTTCTCAGCCTCTGATTCTGCGCATACGGATCATCCCACTGCCGCCTCGACAAGTCCTCCAAGTCATCAAGCCTTTCCGCCGCCATCTCAAGCTGCTTCCTGTCCGCAATCGTCTTTTCCAAACTCGCAAAGGCATTCTTGCGCAGCTCCTCCCTCTCACGATCCGTCAAAATAGCTACCCCCTCTCCTACATCCCCAGCATCACCGGTATCCCGCTTCGTAGCCCCCTCGACAACAACATACGCCGTGTTCTTCGGATCGGTGCGCATCTCAATCCACCCCCCACACTCAACATGCCTGAACCGAAAACTCCATACCGGCGTCGAAAAGTAGTTTCCCGCGCGCTTCTTCTCGGCGTTGAAGCGCACGCCTTGGCTGATGATTGTGGGCTTCGGGCAGTGCGCGCACCAGATGGGGAAGGGCATCTCGAAGCGCACGGTGAGGATGCCGTGGGATGCGAGCTTGGAGGCGCGGTTGCCGAGGGGGTGTTTCTTGTTGAGCTTGTTGCCGGAGGTGGTGCCTTCGAGGTCTGGGGGGACGTAGCGTCCCATGTTGAAGCCCTGCATGGTGGGCGGGTTGTTGTGAGGATGGCGATTATGTAGCTGTTTGTGTTGTTGTTGTTGTTCTTTGCTTAGAGAGGTTGAGGTTGGAGATGAGGATGAGGATGAAGAGAAGAGTTGGATTGTAGATGGTGTTGTGGAGTGCGAATTGATAGCGATACGTCACTCTAGGTAGAAAAGGACCCTGGAATTGGGAGTGGGGCACGCCACTCCGCCTAAAAGCCCGTGTAAGTGCCTGGGCGTTGTGTTATACGTGATTCTTTCTCCAATACTCCCATATACTATGTCGCACGTGAATTAAATAAGAAGGGAATTGAAATAGTTTAGAAAGAAATTCAGTGTTCAACGTCGAATGCTTGGAAGTCATGAAAACCACTGCCAAAAACTTACGAAATATACCAATGCCCACAAGATTGCCTCACGCCGTCTCTCACACCATCATTTCACACAATTCATAATATACTGGTAATTTCTATTTTATAAGTCTAACTACCCAGTGTCCAACTGGGCGGCCTATCCTTCAATGCCGTCCCCCAGCTCGACTCCTTTGCTCCAAGCACCAGCTCCAGCGTCCACCCCTCCGTGAAAAACTCATGTCCAATCCACGACTTCGTCCACGGCTTACCATTCACCTTGGCGCTCTGCACATAAATATTCTTATATGAAGCATCGAACCCAATATTCCTCACCGTCGCAGTCTTGCCCGTCACAGGATGCTTGATGCTAATCTCCTCAACGAACGGCGGCGAGATCAGGTACACGTTTTGTCCCGCGACGGGGAACAGACCCATAACGGAGAAGACGAGGAACGCGCCCATGGCACCGGAGTCGTCATTGCCCGGGAGGCCGCCGGGTGACGAGTTAAAGTCCGAGGGGACGTACTGGTGGATTCGCTCGGTCGAGAGGGCGGGCCGGCCCGTGTAGTGGTAGAGGAAGACGGTGAAGAAGACGGGCTCGTTGGAAATGTCTGCTAGGCCTGAGGTGTGGAAGAAGTCGAGGCGCGAAATCATGGCGTCGTCGCCACCAAGCAGGGAAATGAGGGAAGAGACGGAGTGGGGGACATAGCTTGGTAAAGGTTTAGCTTCGGCATTGCTTCTTCTTCATCATCTTATGGTGACTTACAAGAGATATTGCCAGATGCTGGCTTCAAATGTCTCGCTCGGATTTGTCGTCAATGAACAGAAGTCCGCAAGCGCAGAGCACGCAATTGGGTCCTGGAAACCCCAAGTTCCATTCTGATACTTGGGCTGGAAAAAGCCCTTGAACCCGGTGTCGGTCCCGTTGATGAAAGACGTCTGGTCGGCTTTCCACAGATTCTTCCAGTTCATAGCTCGCTGCTGGTATTTGCGCCGCAAATCACCCCTGCCCAGCCCGCTGGCAAGCTCCGAAATGCAATAGTCGTCGTAGGCATACTCAAGCGTGCGGGAAATACTTCGAGAGTTGGTTCCGAAACCGTACGGATCAAAGTCTAGATAGGGGATATAGTCCAGACTCTTCCAGCTGTGAAGGCCGCCCCGGCCGTGATACGACCACTCTAGTGGCTCGTTTTCAGCGTCCGCCAGGACGGCGTCCAGGGCAAGTTCCCAGTCAATGGTTGTACTGAGATTCTTGACAAACGCATCTGCAATGACAACATCGGCGTTGGAGCCTCCTTGGGTCCAGCCCTTGCAGAGAGACATTCGGCAGTCGGGCATCCATCCTTCGTGCTTGTATATGTCTAGCAGAGCTTCCACCATCTGCATCTGAGCACGGGGATCAAGAATGGTCAACAGAGGGTGCTGGACACGAAAGCTATCCCAAATGCTATACGTACGTATTTCACGGATTAGTACGCTGAATGAGAAAGGCAAATGAATCAGGAGAACAATTCTCTTACCAGTAAAATGAGTCAAAGTAGGGCTTATCGCTACGCCAGAGCGGGTTCTCGCCCGTATAATTCTGCGGTGAAATCATGTTGCGGTACACGCCGCTCCAGAAGCTGGTCAAAAGGTCGTCCGTTGCACCGCCGCTCTTGATAGAAATGGGACTCAGCTTCTCCGTCCAAGCCTTCTGCGCATTGTCAACAAGCCGGTCGAAGTCCGTCGCCGGTCTTGGGATCTCGCTTTCTGCGTTTCGGCATGCCTGCGCGCTGTTGATGTAGCTGATACCCATCCGGACCGTCACCACGCCATTGCTCGGTGGGTTCAAGCGTACGAAGCCGCCGCCTTCCAGGAAGAACAAGTTGAAGCCTCGCGTGAGAAAGATCTGTTTAGGTTCGGTGCCCGCGCGGTTGTTGACCCATACGCCCGTCTCGTGTATACTTGACCCGTAGAAATCGACGCAAAAGTGCATCACGTACGACCCGGCGCCGAAGCTGGGCAGAAACGTGCCGTTGCCCGTCATGCGGCCTGACTTTTCATCGACCTGAATCGAGGCATTCTGCCGGCTCTGCCACAGATCCGTCAAATCTAAGAGAACTAGTGGGTGTTTCGTGCCCTTTGGGAACGTGAAGCGATACAAGGCCGCATGCTGCGAAACTGTCATGTTGGCCCCGATACCAGATTCTAGCTGGAGTCCAAAGTACCCCGGCTGGGCTACCAGCGAGCCATTGACATAAGGAAGCTTCCGGTCGCCAATCCGAAACTTGCAGTTGTTGAGCTCGTCGTCGGGACAGACCTGTGGGAACAGCGGAAAGTTGCCCAAGCTGGGATTCCCGCCGGTGCCACTGTCATGGACTGACGAAAATCCTACAACATTTGGTCCCTCAATTCCGAATCCCCCGGTATTCTGTCCATCTACATCGGCTGATGCCTTTGCGAGGCCGTAGGGAAGCGTTGCTCCGGCAAAGACGTTGCCACCGTTGTCGGTTCCAATCAGCGGGTTGATGTAGGAGAAGCCATTGCTCGACTTCTGGGCTGCAGGCGATGCGGCAATCCCAGGCACGGGGCCAAGCAGGACGAGAGCGAGGAGCTCGACACTCGCACGCATCTTGACTAGAAGAAGCCAATTGGATAAATATGACAAGGAGGTGATCGGAAGAGGGAGAGAGAGAGAGACAGTTCAGAGACACCCGTTGCTATTTGTACGACTCATCCCGGCCAACGCGGGGAGGCATGGCCCAGACCCAATTGCCAATGCACTTCCCAGAGACACAAGACAAAAAGACCCTGCAATAGGCGTAGCGACGTCACCGATCTGCATGAAGAATGCATGTACCTTGCTGGTAAAAGGCACATCTCCAACTCTCTCAATGCATTCTGCCGACGGCTTAGACTCCAAAACTCTTATCATTGCTAGAGTCTCCACTCGATGCGGACAAATGTGATGATGATTAGGCCATGGAGTTGTCATGACCCCCGCCTTGAGCGACTGGGAATTCAGTTGCCTATTGTGGAAAAACGTTGTGTTGGAGAGGAGAGGGGATAGAGACTGGGGACCGGGGTTGTTGGATGGGCTCATGGCTTAACCAAAAGCAAGCCTTTTCAACCATAACCATAACTATTGCAAAGGGTAATCGTAATCCAAACTATTGCGTCGTCATCAATCATGCATACTATCGTTAGATCCAAAAGAATCCGGAGCGCTGCGGCTCCCCATGTACCAATCCATAACAGACCAGATTTCATGATTCTAAACCCCAAGTCTTATTATAACCACCTCAAAATGAATCATCGTGTTTTCGTCAAGTTGGAGAAAAAGAGAAGGAGATATCCAAAACAGAGGCGCCCACACATATAGAGACCAGATGATGAGTTAGGCAATACGCTCCTCTGCCCTCTCACCCAAATCAGGGCATCCCAAACTCGCCATCCTCATCCGGCTTGCCGATAACAGGCTCCAGTAGAATCGGCAGACATTCGGCTGCATCTCTTCCAAAGGCAAAGTCACCCGGCTTTATCTTGTACATTTCCGCCTCGTCTTCCGCTTCGGGGTTGATGGTGACGATGCGCGCGCCTCGCTTTCTCGCCTTGTCGATATAACTAGCAGCAGGATAAACCTGCGCAGAAGTTCCAATGACAAACATGAGGTCCTTTTGCAAACAAGAGAACAATGGTTAGTCACAGTGAGGAGAGATGAAAGGGAGTAAAGGGTGGTGTGTGGTGGGTATAGTACGTACTATTGGCTCAGCACGCATCCATGCCGATATATCCATCATCATATTCGCATCCAAATCCTCACCAAACCAAACAACTCCGGGTCGCTGAATTCCTTTCTTGCATTGAGGACACTTGGGAATTTCATCCTCTCCGATATGCTTAACTCTATGATACGGGTCCAAGAGTGGGAGCGGCTCGCCATTGGGCATATCCACTGAGGCGGGAGCGAGCGCGGCACAAAATGGATCGTCAAAGTTTCCTTTTTGTATCCAGTCGCAGCTCTCGTTTGAGCACTTTATATCATAGAGGGAGCCATGCAGAGACTTGAGTTGTGAAGAAGGATGTTCTGCTCGCTGCGAGAGGTCTAAGAGGTTGAGCAACGATCTTGATTAGCCAATGAGAACAACAGAAGTATAGCCGCCATCAAACCTCAAACACACGCAATTCTGGAGCCAGCTTCAACAACTTACTGTCGACATTCTGCGTCAGGCACAAAAAGTCCATGTTCCGCCTGGCCAACGCGGCCAAGGCTCTATGTCCCATGTTCGGTTCTGCCTTGAGGGCAAGATGTCTCCGATATGAATAAAACAGCCAAACTATACCAGCGTCCATCTTGAAGGCTCGCACCGTCGCCAGCTGTGTAGCATCGTAGTTTCGCCAAAATCCTCCAGCACCACGGAATGTGGGAAGACCCGAGGACGCTGAGAGGCCCGCTCCACAAAGAGCGAGAATACGGCGGCTAGACTTCAGAACTTGGTGAAAGGCCTCGATATCGTTGTGAGGCGCCATCGGGTGGTTCGTTGTGCTCGTTTCTGCGCTTGCGCTTGTGTCTGCCGGTGTGGAATCCATTGAGTTTGTGACTAGCGGAAGCTGTTGTTCTCCCATCCTTTGAACAGGAAACCGAAACGCTGAGTCAGGCCTCTGATGGGAAGAAACAGTCGTCGAGAAGAATTAACGAGCGATGGAGGAATGGCTCAGGAAAAAGGGCGACAGAGATCGACGAGGAAAGGCGCGAGAGAGGGGACACAAAGGAGGGGAAATGCTGGCCAGACGCAGAAGCACAGCAGAAACAAGCTGCTGCGGTGTAAGGCAACAGGCCAGGAATAGTTATTGGTAGCGTCAAGCTCGGTCCGCGCACCAGCAGCTAAGCGGCGCTGAAGATTAAAAAAAAAAAAAGGAACGAAAAGAAAAGGCTGCGAGGCTGGATTGAGGCTTGACGGACGCCAAACCAGGGTCGTGAAAACGAGGGTCAGTTGGGCAGACAAGACAAGAGGTAAACGGAACGAGTAATTGGAAAAGACGCGGCGTCGGAAAAAGTGCAACGCGCGAGTCCAGCTTTATCTAACCTGCAGTACCAGCGAACTGATCAAAACAGTCTCGTTTGTAGGTCGAAGCCTGTTCCTGCGACCTGTTGCCGTGAGAGGATGTACGTCATGCTGTTAATCAGCTGTGAACTGGGATGTATGTCGCATCATTTTTGGAGACGTCGAGGTGGTTGGTGATTGGCCAGGGGAGGCTCCGTAGCTGCGACTCGACCAACAGCACAGACGATCAATCCCCCGGCAAAGATTGGACGAGCAGCGTTAGGACATCCCATTGCATTTAATAGTCTACATGAGACGCAATAAGCAAACCTGTGCTGTCAAACCGGCACTTGCACTCTTGCCTGTATCCTCTTAAGATACCTACTTCGGCATGAATCGACTAACCACGGATATGGGTCCGGCTCCAGCCAGCCATATTCTATATTTAGCAGCGATGGCGAGGTTCCTTATACCCGGTAACTACGGCAAACTATAAAAGAAGGTGGCTTTTGACATCACCAGATCCTAGAGGAATATTACTGTTGCAGCAGACAGACCGTCTTGCACCACTCTCTCTTGGTCTGCGCCAATCTGATCCCCCTAAAATTGTTTGTTAATAAGGATGGCACCTTCTCCGAATTGTTTAAGAGCGGGTATTACACATTGGAAGAGATATGCCGACAGTCTGTGAAGACGTAAATAAGAAGAGGTAATTTGCACAAAATTATTCATTAGGGTCTGTGGTTCCCTCATGATTCACCGGTAACCAGCCTAGACCAGTCAGCAGTGTTTTCATTACTCTTTTCTTGACCAAGATTCCTGACATAGCGGTACTTGATATTGCGCACAATTGTGCCGGAAAAACTATTCTCTTACGTTGATGGCGGTGGCCGTTGATGGCGGTGGCTAGCCCCAAGAAGTTGTAGTACTAGGAAATGGGAAGAACTTCGTACATAGTCAGCTATCCAGCATCTCATGTCTCAGATTTAAAGCTACATAGATAGGTAGTGATAATTCCAGAATATATATTAAAGATATATCGCCGTAGTAGCAGATACTAGAACAATGCGGCGATAGCGTAGATAGTAGAACAAAGTATCGACAATAGCAGATACTATAATAAAATATTAATAATGATAGAAAGTAGCGGTAGTAGCAGATCTTTCAAGAGCTAGGTACAGGAACATATCCACTACCTAGATACCTACTGGAAAAGTGAGTAGTAAATAAAAAGCTTCCCTCTAGAAGAAATTGAAAAGAATACGAATCATTTGGACTTAAGGCCGTCCGAAGGCAGTCTCAGATAGATTAAAAAGGTTTCGAAGGCGATTGCAGCAACGTTGCCAACTGCTGGAGACTTTGAACCATGGCGAGAAATTATCATCAACCGGGAACAATCAGCATGAAATGGGGCAAGATATAAAGGCCATGAAGCAAGAAATGCAGCTACACAGCTTGAGCATCCACAGCACATCATCCGACATTAATCAAATTAAAGAAAACGGTATACAAATCCGGGGAACCACTGGCTTCACATCCTGTTCCTACATGTGACCTCACGCAGTTTCTGAGGTGCTGGTTGGAATTCCCCCAGAAAATATTTTGTCCCCGCCCAAAGGGCAATACTTCCTCACGTGGCCCCATTTGTGCGATACATATGGGAAGGGAGCACGGATAACCTCTGGTTCGCAGGTGGGATCAGGGATAGGCTCTGCTTCTCTTCTGTCTCTAACTCTAAGTCGGCGGCGGCTGCGTGGACCGAGTCATGTTCTGAAGCTAGCGAATAGGCAGAAATTCTGTACTTACATGTGAGTTGTTAACAAAATGAGAAAGGGACGCCAAACGAGACTCTGTATTGGTGTACGGCATGGGATGGGGGGAGGAAAGAGAATGAAAGAGAATATGAAGGTGTAGGAGTAAGAAAGTGTAAGAGTGAAAGGGGAAAAGGGCAAGAGATGAATAGAGGAAGAGAGGAAAGCGGTTGCTGTTGCGGCTCGGGCTCAGGCTCGGGCTCGGGGGCCGGTCCTTCGGCCAACCGCAACGGCAGAGTCTGGGGAGGACGTTGCAGTCCCAATGCTTATGAGCCCAGGGCTATGCTGACCAATATTTTTTTATCTCCTCAAGATCATCACCGCCGTTGTGTTGTTCTCTTCTTCTTCTCTAGTCTTCAAGCACACCTCGTCGTCGTCATTACGCTCGCTCTTCCTCTCCGGATTCTCACGGTTGTCGTCGTCGACTCCTCTGTCTCCCTCTCGTCAAACTACTGGTCCCACATGACAATTTGTCGACATCGTTGTGTCACTATGGCGTCTAAAACAATTGTCGAGGTAATGCGTGAGCTCGTCTCGGCTTGTCTTTCTGTCCCTACATACAAGAACGACAACTTCGACCAGGTGTTTAATTCCATGGAAGCGTTCACCACTATCTTTGACGACGCTACTACAACACCGACTGCTGTCAACAGACAGCATCAGACTAACGCCTACACCAACTCCTGAGCTGATCCCACTCCCCTGGGAGGGACGGTCATGGACACCATCACCAGTGCACCCCAGAAGAGACATGTGACGTGGAAGAAAGTCTACAATGGATTGGTGGCGGATCTTGAGAATGGAGGGTCTGTCCAAACGCCACCAATCCGGTGACCTATCTACAATCTTCAACAAAAGATTAACCTTTTCCAACCTACTAGATATATGCCGTTATTAAAACAGCTTGTTAAAGGAACTAGCTAACTGCAGCTGTGGTTTAAGAGTAGTTGATAAAGATACCGGTAACATACCCCCATTAGTTGCCGATACTATAACTTGGGCCGCTCCAGCGACGGCTTTTTAAACGAGAAAAGCCCGCAGAGAGGTCTCATCGCTTTATAAAGGTGTCTTAGAAGATAAATGCTGATAGACAGAGAAGATACTGATAGATCTAGTGAGTGAGAGTGTGCAAGTGTAAGAGAGAGTAAGAGGAAGAAGGTGAGAGAAGAAGGGTACATTGATGCGTGTGTTGATCGCTGCTGCGAGGCGGGCATTGTAAAACGCTTTCATCTCGATCAGAGGCAGGCCCAGCTGATTTTTTCCCTCAACAAAAAATCGAGGGACAAAATATATGCAGGCAGGGGCACACTCGAGATTGTGAATTTATAACCTTTGTGCTCCTCTATTGGCCTTGCTTGCTGATGCATCACAAAGGCACATCTATGAAAGGGCTGCTAGATGTTCATCGTGTGGTTCGAGATGTAATGTATCAGTCGGCCGTTTCGTTTTCCTGTCCAGCCTCGTCAAGCCGACGCTTTCCCTCCAATGAACCACAATTAGCAAATCTGTGCTATTGAATGGCACTCACAGCCTCGTTTCCTCGCAGGGCTATTCCCTGAATCGAATATGGGTCCCGCTGCCGCCATCTTCTATATTTAGCAACGATGGAGATATCTCATAGCCACCCGCCAAACTTTAAAAGCGTACTCCATCTGGAGCTCGGAATAGACGGGTCGGCATTTTTTCCCTTTCTTTCACTTCTTTATTCTTCTATTTGGTGGGTCGGCTTGATGAACTCTATACCCGTGCTCATATCCACTACTCAACGACATGTGTGACCGATTTCATGACATCACTCTCGTACGTCTTAAACCACAGAGAGAGCATCGCGTGTTTATTCCACACATCTCTATTCTTATACCATGGGCTTAAATGGTCATTAAGCGGACGAATCAACATCAGTGGTTAAACAAAATTCCTGTTCTATACTTGTAATATGTGCATCGAAAATCTCATCCTTTGACTGCAAGTGAGATTTATAATTATAGTGGCTTATGTAATGTCCGACGGAGCATACGGGGACATGTATCTATTCCGTACCTATTTTGAGCAATACATTGCGCTGAGATGCGTCAAGAATATAAATAAGTAAATGAATAGTTCGCATACGAGTACATGAAAGTATTTATTTTGAGGAACTCACCTTGTTCTGTAGTATGTAGAGTACTGCGGTTGGTGCATTACATCAACACCCAACGGAGAAATACTTTTGACATGTCACTGCTAAATGAACATACAACTCAAGAATGTAAACATGACCATTTACATCACATTGTGCTTAATGGCTAGCTACACTATCTAAGAGTCTAACGATTAATTGTATCGTGAAAATATAAGTTAAGCAAATGCACCAAAAGTGGTTGGATCCAATATGTCAACAAGGTAGAGCTTGTTCCTATCTAGTTGCTGGCTGGTATGCGGTATGCTATTGACCTTTGATCACCAGATTCAGGACAGCTACTATTTAAGTGCATAAGGACCTAACCTACATCATTTATCGTTTACATAGTTACGCATAAGTAAGTATAAGTGGTGCTACTGTAACTGATATAATGGTACTACTATATATGCACTTTGCGTTCGAAGGACACTCTGTACGCCTGAACGGCCCTTCCCGTCATCGACAGCTTAATCGTAAAGGTTAATCATCATTAATCTACTCCGTACACAGAGATCGTCAGGGTAGAGTAAAAAACAACAAAAACAATAATAAAGAGTCTTTGTTATATTAAAGCGGAACATGTCTGAGACATTGAATCGATCCCAGCCGAAACAACCTCTCAAGGGATAGCCTACGCACATACATACTGCCTAGCAAGAGAAAATGGAGCACTTCAAACCGCTCTACTCCGTAGTTAGTTGATTCTACTCTTTGTTGTGGTCAAACTGGCCGGTCTGAAGGAAAGACTTCGGCCGCATAGTGGGAGAATACGACCTTTGCTTCCCATTGGGAGGCAACCGGGAACCCGCCATCACGAGCATCCCAATCCAAGTTTACGAGTACTTTTTACGAGACCCTACTGTACGAACAATGCACGTTCCGCTACCCCTCTTTTTGATACGGCGGCAGCAGGATGGTTGAGTTCTTAGATGCTCCTTTGTCGCAGGCGCCACAGCTGTCTCATCCGCCCTGCAGGGAGAGCAAGAACTAGGAAACACCCGGCGCAAAGCACATCCAATATTCTTCCTCTTCCGTCTTTGTCTATGAGCGTAGAGCAAGTGCGTGATTAGGAAGACGGGGGCTGCTGCTCGACAACTGTTTCGTGTGAGGCGCAAATTCGTCTGAAACGGCACCGGATAGGTCCCTTGCGCTGTCGAGCCACTGTTTTAGAATGATCGTCGCGAAACCTTGGCAACAAAAGACAACCGGGCTTTTTTCTTCCCCTTCTTTTCTTCTTTTCTTCCCTTTTCCACCCCCCATCCGCTGGACGAGAGCCGCTGTCGACGCAGGATCTTGCCATATGCGGCCATGCCCGACCGTGCAAAGGGCGACCTGTCACCCAGTAGGTGCAAAGTAAGCCATGGGTAAGAGTCAATGCCCGGGCCCTCAGCGGTGAGGCCGTATTAGAAATGAATACGAGAGCACAACCGAAACGCCGAAGCAGCACCTGGGCAAAAAATGATGTGGTGAAGGTTGCCAATGGGAACCCAAAGCCACGGCATTTATCTGCTGCTGGAGTTTTGACGGGTTTGGAAACGATAAGGACGCCCTACGACGACAGTAGTGCCTCGTACATGCAGGTATGGTGTTAATGCTCGTACGGGTGCTTGTACAACTACATGGTCAGCAAAGAAAAGGCTCACATGCGTCCGGACATTTGGCTGCAGGGAGAGGAGGCTTAACAGCGAAGAGTCCCCTTTGCAGCCTAGCCGGGCCACGAACGTGATGCTACTTGCTTGCGCAAAGAGTAAATATAGAAACATTGAAACTCATGATGCAGGCAAAAGGCCGAACTAGCGCAACGGGATTCCCCGTATCTCTCTCTCTAAAAAAATTCTTCTCTTCTTCTTTTTGCCTCGATAATCTCGTGTCAATGCGACGATCGCTTCGGAGGCTAGATGAGTGCATGTGCCCGGAGGTGGGAAATTTTGAGACCGTCAGATGAGCAACACCGAGTAAGTGCAGAGTGGCACAGCTACGGCAGACTCCGAAGATGGATCCGGAGGCTAAAAACAAGCACGAAGCACTAACAAAAGAGCTTAAAAATGAGAGAGAGACAGAAGGAAAATGGTAAAACAAAAGAAGACCAAAGAGGATAGTATCGGCCTCCCTTGGAACACACTTCGTATGTCATGATCACTCACCTGGTGTCGACGTCAATGGGCCAAGAAACGCCGTGGACGAGAGAAGAGACTGCCAAGGAGTAATTTAAAACAACAGACAATAGACGCTCTGGCACGGCCGAATTCGGTAGTCGCCGCGCCGGGGTCACACAAAGCGCCGCATGGCATTGGATGGGGACTCGGAAAAGGGCTTGCAAGCACAGCACAGCCCCGCGGCTACAGCCCACTGTTTTTCTGCTGTAGATTGAAGAAGAAAAAAGCAGAGAGATAATGCTCGTATGTATGTACAGTAGGTACAGTACAGTACCTCACCTATCAACTCTCAATACGCAATATACGTGTGAATACGAAGCCGCCCCATCCCGCCGGGCTAGCACTGGACGGCGACGGTGCCGGAGTGCCGTGGCCAACAGAGCAGCTGAGGAAGTCGGCACAAGAGTTCAGTTCAAGGCTTGGAGCGACTCGGGTCACGGGGACTGAGTTGGCGACCTGGGCCCTGGACTCGTTCCCTTCATGTGCTGTCCGTTATTTTTGGTCCGTGATCTCGGAATCGATCATGGATGCCGGTACAAGTATGAGTACATCGATGTTGTCATGGGTGACAGCACCTCCAGGCTCCCTGTGCGGGTACATGTACAAGTACAGATGCCAAGCACCGACTTTCTCGTGTTTGCGGGCTCTCGTGAGGTACCGCCCTCCGTATTTGAGTAAAAAAAGAACAAGACGGAGAAAAAAAGGGACAAAGGGAAGAAGAAAAGGGTGTGGAGGGGCAGGAGAGAGAGAGAGAGGCTGGGCCTTGTAAGCTGCTCTGCTGTGCTGTAAGGCTATTGGGCGAGTAATCGGAGCTGGCAACTTCGTAGCATCGGGCTGCAGAATCCACGGCATCCCGCTGTGTCTGAGATTGGACGAGGTTGGATGGGATTGGCGCTGTGGAGGAGGAGTTTCCGATTGAGTCATCTGCGCTTTTCAATCTTTTTTGTGAGACCCAGACCGTGTTACAGACACTTTACATCCAATATACAATCCATGACAGCAACGATCTCAGCCAAGGCGTTTTACTGTTACTAGTGACATGACGCTTTGGCAGCCCCGGCGGAGAAAAAAAGTCTCCTGAGGGGCATTTGAGGGGCTCTCGAGGGGGATCGGATCAGAGATCAGATCAGAAAAGAAGGCGAGTCGAAGAATGGGCAGAAGGGAGGAGGCTGGGCTTAGCGTTGGTGACATGGCGACACACATGCACGAAAACGACGGGACATGCATTAGAGGAGAGAGATATGAGATGTAGATTTGGGTCACCCATAGATACAGAGTAGATTGAGATTGGTGTATTACGGCACACAAAGGGCTCGCAAAAGTCTGGAGAGGAAAGTGATTTGATTGATGGCATCTTGGGGGTGGATTTGACTAGGTAGCACCATGCCGAGGCCGCTTGGCCGATTGAGGCTGGTTACCTGACTTTGGATGGGGCTTCCGACCAGCAGCTTACTCTGAGCCCCATGTAGCGGTACCTGTACTCGTACTTTTTGCGGGTGATCGGTACGCACCTTTTTGGTGGTACGAGCGACGATGAGGAAGACGAGGAAGGGCACGGTGCTTATACTCCGTGTACTGGATATCAGCTCGGACGGTGTTTTGGAGATGGTGGCAACAAGCTCGAAACTCGAGACTCGAGCTCCTTTTTTTTTTTTTTTTCTGCGGCTCTGGACGATCCATCGCGCATCCCATCTCGGGCACTGTGACACACAGCTGTCAACGGCCTGAGCAACGCCGTATCGTTGGCCGTGCTTTTTGTTTCGCTGCTGTACCCGAAGATGGACCCTGCAGCTCGATAGTCGTGTCCATCCAGGGGCCGGAGCCAATGACGTACCAGTACAAGCAGGGTCTCTAACTTGTACCGGTACAGGCGTCAGGTTGAGGCGCTGTGCCTGGGCTGGGCATGTAGGTACAGTAAGAGTACATGTAACCTCCCTAAAGCAGCAGGTCCTGTAGCAGCGATCCCAACGGCGGTTTCGAAAGAGCGCACATCCTTCTTTGTGATTATCGTGATTGACAGCCAACGGACCGAAACGGAGCACAGGGCATCGTGTGAGCTGACGGTGCGATTATTATTCTGTGCGATTTGTTTGCGATCGTGTTGCGCGTCGGCGTCATGGACTGACCGTTCGATCAATTGGTTCCTAAGTGACGTATTGTACAGTATTGCAAAGTGCATGTACTGTCACAGGCCACGAAGCGTCTCTCCCATTCACTACCACGCGGAAGCTGATTAAAATACGAGTCTAATGTGTGGGTGCTGCTGCAACTGCACCGCTCGTTACGCGTACCAGAGCAACAGCATCACTCGTATGAGCGTCGGATGTACGAGTACTCGTACAAAACGGCTGATAACGGCAAGCCACCACGTTGGCTGCAGTTTTCTGGCAGGAAAATGGGCGGCTAGGCAGGAGACACGAGACCCGATTAGGCTACCGGAAAGTCGGAAATGGCATCAATCGAGCAATACGATGCGGAGTACCGGTACAAGGCCAGCCGCAGCTGCGATGACTGGCGGGCGAGTAACACCTCGTACCTCGTTCTTTTGCTGTCGCTGTCTAAACGCCAGTAGCCATACAGTTGAACGCCACCTGGGCACTGACTGGGGGTCCAGAACGGTGGGCGACTTTTTTTTTTTGGGCGGGCTCTCCACCAGCCGGACCCATGGAGCCGAGGACAGTTCTTGGGGCTTTGGGGGCTCTCTCTCCTACTGTACGAGGACAACAGCGCTGGCAATGGGCTGGGCTGGGCTGGGATCTTTTCAGGCGTCGTATCGGACTGCACTCAGCCTGGTTGGCCACCGCAGCAGCGCGCCATGACGGACAGGGGGAGGCGAAGAACAGTCTGAACAGATGCAGGGGGCTAAGTCAAAGATAGGCGCCATGTACTGTACTCGTACGAAAAGCTGACATGGATCCCCTGCCTCCGCCAAGACAAGGGTCCACAGCAGGGGGCCTGGACCCCTGGAAGGTCTCGAGGTTCCTCCAAAGCCTCTCAAGTCGGCGTCCCTTCTCTCTAGGTGTGTCTTGGAAAAAGAATAATAAGACACTCACCACCAGCCTAGCCTTCCCTTCTCTTTTCCTCTCTTTTTTCCTCTCGTCCCTTTTAATCGTCATCACACTTTCTCGTTAAAAGCCTCTCGAGCTTCCTCAACTTCTCCTCGAGTCCCCTCCCGCGTCTTTTCTTTTGCGCAGTCTCTCGCTACCAGCCTTTCGGATTGACCGACTATCGCTTGGTTTTTGCAGCCATAATCCTGCATAGGTTAATAATATCTTTCGACCGTCTTATACTTGCACATTTTCCACCCGTCAATCCGGTTATTTATTTATTTTCGACAATCCGTCGCTATCGTATAATCATCTGCAACCATGCTTTCCAAGACCTTCACCACCGCTGCTCTGGCTCTTGCCGCCTCCACCCTGGTGTCTGCCCAGACCTCCACGGACTGCAACCCTCTCGAGAAGAGTAAGTGAATTTCGAAAGGGGCATCTCATTTCTCCAGCACGGATTATGAGATATGTCACTCCATAGCCAACTAACACAAACCTCACAGCTTGCCCTAACGACCCTGCCTTCGGAAAGAACGACGGCGACTGTGACTTCACCAAGGGCGCCTGTGGCAACTTCGAGAGCCTTCCCGGCACCACCCTCAAGTACAACGGCAACGGTGCTGTCTTCTCCATCAGCACCGAGAAGGAGGCCCCTACCATCCGCACTGGCAAGTACATCTTCTTCGGCCGCATCGATGTCGTTGTCCAGGCCGCCGCCGGTGCCGGTATCGTCACCTCTGCCGTTCTCCAGTCCGACGATCTTGACGAGGTATGTTTGCTTTCCATTCTTTGCTACCAATGTCGAAATGTGACAGTATGACTAACTGTGATGATGTAGATCGATTGGGAGTGGGTTGGCGGTGACAACGCCCAGGCTCAGACCAACTACTTCAGCAAGGGTAACACCGCTACTTACGACCGTGGTGCTTTCCACCCCGTCTCCAACCCTCTGGGATCTTTCCACACCTACTCTGTTGAGTGGACTTCTGCTGGTGTCAACTGGCTGATCGACAACAACGTCGTCCGCAGCCTCACTGCTGCTAACGCCGAGGGCGGTGCTGCCGGCCTTCCCCAGACCCCCATGCAGGTCAAGCTCGGAACCTGGGTCGCTGGTCGCAAGGATGCTCCCCAGGGCACCGTCGAGTGGGCTGGTGGTTACACCGATTTCTCCAAGGCTCCCTTCCTCGGCTACTACAAGAGCATCTCCATTGTCGACTACGCCGGTGCTGATGCCCCTACCTCCAAGAGCGTCAAGGAGTACATCTACGGCGACCACAGCGGTTCCTGGCAGAGCATCAAGGTCTCTCTCGGAGACGGCAGCGATGACAGCAGCGACTCTTCTTCCACCACCGCTGCCCCTACCTCCACCAAGGGTTCTTCCTCCTCCACCAAGGCTCCTGCTTCTTCCACCAAGGCCCCTGCTTCCACCACCGCCGCTGAGCAGCAGACCACCACTGCCGAGCAGACCACCCTGGCTTCTTCCACCGCCGCTCCTACCAAGAGCTCCGGCGGTGGCAGCGCCAGCAACGGCACCGTCTCCTCCACCGGCTCTGTCCAGCCCACCAAGCCTCCCACCGTCCCCGGCAGCGCTGGTGCCCGCACCGCCGCTACCCTCGGCAGCGTCTTCGCTGTTGGTGCTGGCCTTGCCCTTGCTCAGTTCCTCCTGTAAACGGGACCCTCAAGTCACACTCCCCTTTTGTTTTGCTTTTTAGGAATGTACTTATTGTTGCGGGCATGAAAAGCATGTAGATGGGGCAGATCGTTTGCGTGCGGAGAAGAGAGCGGACCAAGCTAATACTATACAAATTCGGGTTTTTTACACAAGCCGCCGTTTTTCTTGTTCAATTGTACATTCTGGCAACGGACACCAAAATCTGTGGCAAGTCGTATTCACTCGACCGAAATATTCCACCCAATTTCCTTTTATTCCTATTCACTGCAAATTACTTCTGGACGAGAACGCCTATAATGATTTTTTTTTTTTTAATGGGGGAGGTCTGCTCTTCTTCCCGCCGAGCCGATTTCGGGTAATGACGTTTGCTTGGATTGATGAAGAGAACAGGATCGATGATTGTTTTTTTGCCGTTGGTGTTTTTGTTTTTTGGTTTGATATCCTCTTTTGATGTTTTGTTATTGCCTGTTTTGGATCATGTATTTCCCGGCGCATGCCCGATTGGGACGCTGCCTATTTGTAGAAGGACGTTACAAAAATGAGAGAAACCTTGATTACATCTTACCCTTGCCTTTCTCCATGTGTGATTCTGTTACCAACAGCAAAGTGTTACTAACAGCCAAGAGTCGGGTATCATAACTCTCTTCGCTTGGCTGTCTCTTCTCCATCCCCCCATACTCGTGTCAAATTGCCATCTGCTGTGAATACGGGGTACTGCTACTCCGTCCCGGGCCATTAATTACACCCAGACGCAGCTAGTGGCTGCTAGTTGGTGCCTCCCCGCGCATAGGCGCAGTTGGTTAGGCCCGAAGCGGACGATGCGATGCAAGGGTCTGGGGGCTTTCATTTCCTTTCGGTGCCTGCCAAGCTTGGGAGGCGTTTGCGGGCTTTTGGGGCGGCGGATTTGTGTTTGGGGCCTTGCTTGCATGGTACGTGTACGGGGGATGGGATGATGGTTCGTGACAACTGGAGAGGACATGGAGGCATGGGCGTTGAAGGGGCCTGTGCGTTGGTGATCGAGTAATACGATACGAGAGGGCATGGGTGTGGATGAGGTGAGTTGAGTGAACTGGACTCGTGTTGGATGAGGTGAGGGAGATGGAGAAATTGAGATGAATTGTTACGAGTACAGAGGGCGTTGAATCTCATGCCCGTTGTGGGAGTTGGTTGGTTTGGATTACAACGGTGAAGAAGTAAATTACGTGCATGAACAATGAAACGTGCAAGAGTCTCGCGATACGAGTAAGCCCTCTGCTCTGCTTACAGCATTTTTTTTCTCTCTCTTTTACGTGCGATTACTCACGACAAGTCAATGCGACCACCTCCTTTTCCATGGGCTAAACGCGTACTTGGCTGCATTGGGCAAGAGAGAAATGGGTGGTTTTGTTATTACTGTTACACTGGTACCTGTACTGGTACTGGGGGGACGAAGCTATCGAGTGTGAGTGAGTGCTGGTGGTGGGTTTTTGGGTGGTGCTATGCGGAAATGAGGGTAGTGCGACTTGGGCGCGTGGGAGGAGAGATGGTTGCATGAATGAGTGATGCTGTGCATGATGAAGGAGATAGAGACTGTCAATTGGTGTCATTGGCGGTGGATTGTTTCTTCTTCTTCTTCTTTTGGTTCTGTTTAGGTGAATGCAGCTGAAGTTGTGTTGCCATGAAATTGCTCGTATTGCTACTTGGGCAGGCCGTCAAGTACACGTTATTTCAAGCACCTCCCCAAGACGAGATAACGCGAGATGGCACTTCATTGCCGCGCCGATGATAAGAGGCATTTATTCCGCCAATGCAGGTACCAGTACCTGCTATCTCGATCGAGGTGCTAAGGTACGGAGAACGCCGTGGTTTTGCCTCTACCTAGCTCTATAGGTACCTGAAAGCTATCTTGGGCTGCTTCGAATTGAGCTCGGCCTTTTCGCACAAGCTGATGGCGCCGAGTCCGGCTTGGCCTCTTCCAATGCCAATGCTTGGCTACCTTTTTTTTCATCCTCACTCATTGAAGCCTTTAAGCGAGCCAGCAGCCTGTAGTTTCCCCCATGAGTTACTTTGAGCACTAGCTGCCGAAACATTTGGGGAGATGCAACGAATGAGCGCGCAGAGACGTGAGTTCTGAGTCATGGAGCTTTTTCAGCTGTGGTTTTCGAAGGTGCTTAGCCTTCTACTGTCTCTCTATCTCTCGCTATTTGTTTCCTAGAATGGGACTTTTTGACTACGTTGGTAGAGTGTTACTTTGTTGTGAGCTGAGCTGCCCATGATTGCGGTTTTGAGTGACGCGACTTGGCTTTTGACGTGACGGTTGCACATGGCTTGTCGCTGTTTTGGGTGAGATGCCATTTGGAATGAAGTTTTTACTTTTATAGATGTCATGTCCATCCATAAGAAGCATAAATTATGGAATGGTAGTTCGTAGATTCATAGTGGTTTCTTGGTAGAGAGTGTGTATTGCTTCTCCAAGATGTACATACACATTTGGTGTCTTAAGCACACGTATAGGCACAAATTGACGATATTGATAGTGTCGACAATTAGTATCTGGTATAGAAATGTCGTGACTGAGCCTTGCTGGGAGGTATGTAAAAGCTGTGGCAGCCGCAAACTTCCATTATATGTTGCCATGCTTCGCTATCATCGCCATAGCGGGAGAGTCTCAGCTGAGTGTGCTCATACTCCTGGTAGGAGACCTGCTATTCATCTCGGACACAGTGAATATTGTTAAACAGCTGCGCTATGATTTCACTTGCTTGAAACACTCGAACGCATCTATATAATGACTCTGTCCAACGTCACATCCCCCTCTTCGGGAATTCTACTCCAAAGAGACTTACAAACGAAAACTTTTCTGCTCTTGTGAGGTTCTCACGAATAAAACTCTATTAGTTCGATCTTGCGAGTGTTGCACATTCCTGCTGTCTTTGAACAAAGATACAATGTGACTGATATGACGTGGCTCGAGCATCTCATCAGCTGTGGAAGGCACAACCATCGTCTCTCGTAGTTGACAAGATGCATTTTGATATAAAAAGGGAAAGAGCATCTCAGGATCATGGTTCTGCTTTTCATATCCCAACGCAAACCTGCATCTCTGCACATCAACACACACTCTATCATCATCACTACAATCACCGGCTTACTGTGGTATTGTGTTATATTTCCTGGAATCACATTATTTTTATCATAACGTTACCATCTCAACATCTCCACCATGTCCTATCGCTGCTACATCGTCCCTCCTCACCTCCTCAAGGCCATTGGTGAATCCTCTCACAATCCCGACACCATCCGTGAAGCTGCTCGAGCTGCCCTTCAGTCTCATCACGCCTTTACTGCCAAACGCAAGAGCCACATCGAGGCAGTGATACAGAGCCGACGCAGCAGCCGCGCTCCACCTCCCACTCGTCCCTTTGTTCCCGCCCATGTCCTTCGCCATATATCAGAATCGGAGCACGTGGACGAGGAAGCTCGAGCACGCGCTGCGAGAGACCTAGAACATACCCTTCACCTTGAGTCACGAGCAAAGCATCGTGAAGAAGGGGCTCAGATCGCGGCAGAAGTAGCAAAACTCGGCAAAGATGCGCCACAGCGATCAATCTACGATGCAGAGCATACCTCAAGCGAGAGACAATTGCCTGGTAAGCTCGTTCGGGCTGAGGGCGACAAGGCGGCCAAAGACAAGACTGTCAATCAGGCATATGACAATGTCGGAACAGTTTTGGAATTTTACAAAGACAAGTTTAAGTGGAACTCCATTGACAACAAAAACATGGATGTTATCAGCTCTGTCCATTTTGGTCAACAGTATGAGAATGCTTGTAAGTGTTTGATCGATAGCCCTGCTTCAACCCCAACCTATTGCACTGGCTAACACGAGGGCAGTTTGGGACTCGGAAGAACGCCAAATGGTGTTTGGAGACGGCGGCGAGTTCCTCAGCAACTTTACTGGCTGCATCGACGTTATTGGGCACGAGTTGACGCACGCAGTTACTGAACACACAAGCGCCCTCGACTACCAGGGACAACCAGGTGCCTTGAATGAGCATATTTCCGACGTGTTTGGCATCATGATAAAGCAAAAGGTACAGGATGAAACATCGCAAAATGCCGACTGGCTCATCGGCGAAGACTGCATTCTTCCCGGTGTCAAAGGCGTTGCTCTTCGAAGCATGAAAGCCCCTGGAACAGCATACGATGACCCTCGATTTGTGAGTTGCAGAATGTTATCCCCCAGATCATTCGAGACTGACAATTTGAGTAGGGCAAAGATCCCCAAGTCGACAACATGAAAGACTATGTCACAATGTATGAGGACAATGGCGGTGTACACATCTACTCTGGCATTCCCAACAAGGCCTTTTACCTGGTCGCCAAGGCATTCGGCGGCTACTCTTGGGAGAAGGCCGGCCAGATTTGGTGGAAGACGATGCGGAGCGGCAAGGTGCCTGAGAGTTCCACGTTTCTCCAATTCGCTGATGCTACCGTCGATGTTGCCAAGAAGGAGTTTGGCGAGGATGTGGCCAAGACGGTTCGGAAGGCTTGGGATGATGTTGGCGTGCGCAGGAGCATCTAGAGGAGAAGCCCGGGTGGTTGGTGCACCATTCTCTAGACACTTGTCTTGCTACGATCTTCCCTATGATGAAGCCGCTCCCTAAGTTGTCCTTTTTTCTCTCCTCAAGTACTGATAGTTTGAATTGTATTCTTCAAAGGCTGAGGTCTGAATGATGTGCTTTCTGATGTGCTTGTCTAATTTAGCCACTGTGACAAGAGTTTGCAAGTACATCACCCCTATACGCGCTAAATAGCCTCATTGTCTGAGTGATATCTCTATGATGGCCGACTGAGTGAAGATATTGCGGCAATTGCTTGTGTGAGGAGAGACCGATATATTTATCAATCTGCATGGAGAACCAAGTGTCCTATCAAAGATAAGATACGGGTACCTCGGAACGCCCAATGGAAGGAGCAAAGGGTGAGTGGATGGAGCATCAAGACAGAGCAAATATGAGGAAGGAGGTGCCTGCCTGGCATTGAGCTTTGGCACCTGTAACAAAAGACAGATGTGAGAATCTCTCCGCATTTCCAACTTTTGGCGATCCTTCCTCTTCATTGCTTCACTCGAACTATTTCACGCCATTTGTCAACATTTACTGCGTTTCATTAAACCCTGTTACACATTATTAGAGTGCTTCAGCCAGTTGGATTGAACTCTCCATTATCAAGCCCAAGAGCAAGACAATGGCTTCTTTCTTCACGCCTTTAAACCGCAAGGCTGACCAGAGAGCGCCGCCTTCTACTCCAGCAGATGACCCGCCACAAGAAGCGCCGAATAAACCGTCTCCAATCGCTGTCGGGAAAATAGAATCACCAAAACACAACGAGATCAGACTTCGCTACCAGCTCTCACTGCCCACGCTTAGATCGCTTTCTGCAATTGACAAAGCGCCCAACCGACGAAAGGTGCTGCAGACCGCGTGCGGCGCAACAGAGTTTCGATCTTTCCCAATAAGACAAGCGGAAAAGAATCTGTTTCGAGAAATCAACGATCATACAGGAATCCCTTATCCAGTCAACGGGCCTGTCACTGAACCTTGGCAGAAGGTATTTTTGCTCATTCAGATTGATCTGTCGCGAGGAGGATGGCCGAACAAAATATCTGCCAATGGTCGCAAAGAGCTTATGCGAGACAGCGGCCGAATTTACATCGTGATGGATCGTGTATTGAGATGCATTGCCGACATCCTTGGAGAGAGGGAAGACGGCAGGGGAGTCACTGTTACCTTGGATGTTCTCAGGAGCGTTCATGCAAAAGTATGGGAAGGCTCCGAAATGGAATTGCTACAGGTCGAAGGAATTGGCGCGGCAAAAATGAAGCGCCTTACTGATGCAAGCATCAAGACCATCAAGCAACTTGCCGGATTGGAGTTTTATCACATTGAACGGTTGCTTAGCAGAAACCCACCCTTTGGGCATCAAATGTTAAATCAGCTATCAGGATTCCCGCTGCTACACCTGCAGGTTTCTGTGATATCCAGTTATACTCCTGCCCAGGATGATAAGGAAGACGCTAGCATGCCAGGACCCTGTCAATCTTGGGTGACCAGAATCGTACTGGGGTACAGCAATGACATTATACCGACCTGGTGTAAAAAAAATCCGTGGGCAACTTTGGTGATAGAAGGAGATGATGGTCGTCTCCTGTGGTTCTGGAGGGGAAGCGTGAAAAGGATGGAGGGCACCAAGATCATGTTTGTCCGTCTGGATGCCAAGAAGGGAGAGAGCGTCAAGGCTACGTTTGCTTGTGAAGGCATTGTAGGGACTCTTGTACGATTTACACTGACCATCTAAAACCTACTAGTAGCCTCATGTATACCAGATTTGCATCTCAAATTGGCAGGTTAGAAGGCTCTGCTCGCGCTCTCACGCCACTACTTCATCATTGTGTCGAAAAAAGTACCGATATATTAATAACTTTACGAAATAGCCAATGTGGGTGACAGAACAATACAGAGCTGTGCCTTGAGGAAATTGGAAGGAGATTTTCGACCACTCTGGCTTGCAGCTGTTGAAACCAATGCAACGACCGGTCTGCTTTTGCTTTTAGCGCAAATGCAAGGCAGACTGCCCTGACCTCATTGTCGCTGACAACTCACAGACAGACTAATTTCAGCCGCAATTATCCTAGTTAGCCCCCCTCCGTAAGGGAGGAGGAATTATATGCCGAGCTCAAGAGAGAGAGAGAGACAGAGAGGAAAAAGAAGTCAAGAGTGGGCGAGTCGGGAGAGCTTACAAGAATTAAATATGAAGAAAAAAGACCAACCTTCACTTACATTCGAAAGACAGCATCGAAAGTATCCAAGAGCAGGAGACTTAACCGAGACTCTCAGGTTACGAGCTATACTCCTCTATACCGGAGCCTGATCCAGCCCGATGGAGTTTTGCCTTGCAGTCGATGCATAAGGAACATTTCAGCCCCATGGCCACCTGCTGCTTGCCACTGGAAACCAAGTCTCATGGGCACCCATTCACAACTGGCGCAAATACGATATACGATCTGGTTAGCGAGCGCCTGTCGGCTGAGGCTTGTGCTGGCCTTAGTCTTGTAGCTAAGCTTAAGTGCGTCTCCACTGCGACATCCGGCTTGAGCAATGGAATTATTTTGCCTATTTACTGCCGATGCTATCAACGGAAGCGGCCCAAGTATACAGCGAAAGATTGAGTCATCAGTCCAACATCTGCACATCCGCATCCAGTTGAGGACAATGGCTGCTGGAGGCAACGAGATCGAGAGACAGTCTGTCGGTGAATACTCTCCAAGGCCTAGAACTTGACGATGCGAGTGCCGGAATATTGCTGGGGTATATCCACAACCCATTGGGCTGCTTCATAGGGAGATCATCCGCAACGGTCTGGCCCAGCCCTGGTCTACAACCGACTATCGCTGGCATTATGGAGGCTAGAGTGATCCCATGTCTCACATCCTATAAAACCATCCAACTGTTGCCTCGCACTATTCCCAGAACTGCTCATCCCGTCCACATGGTCCCTGCGAGCTGAAAGAATCGACCCCGCTCTATATTTTCCTTCCCTCTCTGGACCCCATCGTGGGAGGCAATTGTTATTCTTGGTCACCGCGACTTTCTATTGTCACTGGCAAACATACCGCATCAAGGCAGACCTGACCGCCTCAATGTGAGGGGAGCGGGAAGAATTAGCCACCCACCCTCCTCAACTTGGGTGTCATTGCTCAATAACTCAATGGCCAAGCAATGCCACTTGGCTGGGCTGCATGAATATGGGCAGTAGCTCAAGCCACCAGTAAACCGCAGCATACTGGTATAAGCTTTCCTCTGCCCTACTGGAAATACTTGGCGAAATGGGCTGAGGGATTAGTGCCGGCATGGGCCTTGCCATGACTCCAAGCCGTCCCTGTGCTTCACCAATCAAGGCTGGATGGAGTGTCGCTTGTTTTTCGACCCCTGGACAGGATTGCCTGCTAGCTTGTGATGGCTTCTTCTGAACCCCAATGGGTGTATGAGAAGTTCAGGGCTACTGCAGGAGTTTTGAAAAAGGAAATTGTTGAGAGTCCCTTTTTGCAGCTTTGCGTAGCTGCCTATAAAGACGGCTGAGAACCTGCTTCAACTCTGGTTGTTGCACGTCTATTGCCGTTAAACACTCTTGGAGTCCGAGGCAATCTTTTGGCCAAGCAACATTGTGTGTCGTCCACTCAATTCTTTCACGACCATCATCTTTCACTTCTCCATTATGACTGTTTACTCTACTCTTCTCCTGGCTGCGGCTGGGCTCGCCGCCGCCGATAAGCTGGCGGCCATGAACCTCGGCGAGGCCAGTGGTCGAGGCATCACCGTCGCCGCTCCTGGTTCATCAGACTTCGGCGTCCATTCCCCCTTCGGCGTCCACTCCCTTTCCGATGGCTGTGGCATCGGAATGACTACCTGTGATTCCAACTGCATGCCCCTGACCGGTATTTGCTGCGGACTTGGTTCGGGAGCCTACTGCGATATCGGCTACACGTGTGAGTCGGACGGATGTTGTCCTGTTGGCAAGGTCTGTACTGGACCTCCCACGGGCTGTGAGGGCGATCGTGATCTTTGTGGCGAGTTTTGTGTACCTAAGGGCACTTGCTCAAGCGGTGGAGGTGGAGGTGGTGGTGGAGGCAGCGGAGGTGGTGATGGCGGCTGTCCTACCGGATACGAAGCGTGCGACGACGAATGTATGCCCACTGGTTCAGTCTGCTGCCACAATGGATATCACTGCGATGCTGGACAAACATGTACGGCCGACTTCAAATGCCGGATCGGTAGTGGTGGAGGAGGCGGTGGCAGCGGAGGAGGCAGCGGCGGCGATGGCGGTGATGACCAGACTACTTCCAGAGGAGGATCCAGCGGTTCTCAAACCACCTACAGTCTCTCGCCCAACCCTGAGCCTACTGCTACGTCTTCTACCGAGTCGAACCCCTTTGGCGGCGATGATGCTACCACTACCAGTCAAGACAGCTTCCCTGAGCCTACTCAGCCTCCTGCCACCACCTCTAGCAGCAGCAGCAGCAGCAGTGGCGGTAATGGTGGTAGCAACGGTGGCAATGGTGGTTCCAACGGCGGCAACAATGGTGGAAACAATGGCGGCAGCGGAGGTAGCAACGGCGGCTCCAGCGGCGGTAGCAGTGGTAGCAGCAGTGGTGGCAGCAATGGAGGCAACGGAGGCAGCGGTGGCTCAATCGTCGCTCCCAGCATCCTCGTTGGCCTCCTTGCCCTCGTCCCCTTTGTTCTATAAACGGGCTTCTTCATCGTGGTGTTCAGGGGTACCAAACACGCAGCCATCAACCGCAAATACGGACCGATGTTGGCGATATACGAGAGTGAAGGACATGATCTGGTAATGATAATAATGGAATACAATGTTGGTGGAACGGAAATTGAAATTGAAATGATACCTTTTTTTCT
The DNA here is from genome assembly GCF_003025095.1 of Trichoderma harzianum CBS 226.95. NCBI lineage: Eukaryota > Fungi > Ascomycota > Sordariomycetes > Hypocreales > Hypocreaceae > Trichoderma > Trichoderma harzianum. The sequence continues at coordinate 220,020 of NW_020209252.1, read as the reverse complement.
TTTCTTATATACTTGGGAGAAATCGAGGGGCTGTGTCGGACTTTGACGCCCCCGAATAGCCATTAGATATATATACGCGATTCTAATGCATTAATTACCTTCACGTATCTTTTCTGTTCCTTTCTATGATTTGACATTTCTCAATTTTCAGCTGCCTCTTAAGTACGGAAAGTGGTATTCGCCTATTCATACAATCTTCGTATGTGCCTCTTCCACCACCCCCTTTTTATCATTGTAGTTTTACAAGCTAAAGGATAAAAGATGCATAAGCAAATAGTAAAGATAGCAAAAATGGTTGTATGATGAGATTTTTTTACAGGGGAGAGGGGAAAACCAAGAAAAAAGATAAAAAAAGAAAAACCACACACATGCGAACAAAAACGCGCATTAAACGCCGTGTCTGCCCAAATCTTCGCTTTCCCTATAGTGCAGTCGTGACGTGGGCCAACAACGCCTTCCATACTCCCCTCGTTCTCTCTTCTACCCTTTTCACATGTCTAGAAGGTAATCCTGTGGCCCCTATTTGGCCCATGCGTTATGATAATTGTAGAAATTGTTTCGTGCTTTGATTTATACAGCTTGGTGTCCTCTTGCCCCTTACTTCTTCTCGGCAACCTGGTTGAAGCTTTCCAGCACCTTGTCCTTTAGATCGCCCTTGTTTTCGTTGGCAAACTCTTCAGAGGGCGTCCCTGTGACGGTCTCGGCTTCGCTGCTGGAAGATGATGGGAGGAGCTGCTTGGCCAAGACCTTTGCCTGAGCCTCGCTGACTTTGCCGTATACATTGAGACCAGTGGCAATCATGCCGCTGATGTCACCGACGTTTCCAGGAACCACAACAGCCGTGCTCTCCTTGGCAAGCTTGCTGAAGGCCTCGACATACTTCTCCGCCACCGTCAAGCTCATGGCGCCCTGGGCTCCGTGAGAGCCCTTGAGAATGCTTGCAGCCACGGCATCAATACCTTCGGCAGTGGCCTTGGCCTTGAGCAAGATGGCTTCAGCCTCACCATCTGCCTCGTTGATGCGCTCGGCACGCATAGCTTCGGAAGCGAGGATGACACTCTGCTTCTTACCCTCGGCGATGTTGATGGCACTCTGTCGCTGACCTTCGGACTCGAGAATCTCAGCACGCTTGGAGCGCTCAGCGGTGACTTGGCGGTGCATGGCTTCCACGACAGCTCCTGGAGCATGGATATCCCGAATCTCATATCGAAGGCAAGTTACTCCCCAAGCTTGGGCGGCTTCATTGATTGCGGCGGTAATGTTGGTGTTGAGAGCAGCACGCTCTTTGAGGACGTGATCGAGAGTCAGTTGGCCGATTTCGGATCGCATCGTGGTCTGGGCGAGTTGGGAGATGGCATATTCGGCATCTTCAACGCCGTAGCTGGAAACACATTCCTCGTTAGTATGGATCTTGCACCTAGTAGTTCAGCTGTAAAGGAGTATGCAACTCACCTAGCTTTGTACGCATCAAACACTCTTGTAAACAAAACACCATCTAGCTCCAATGTCACATTGTCCGCCGTAATGGCACTCTGACTAGGAATCTCAATTGCCACCTCCTTCAAGCTCTTGACGTATGCAATCCGGTCAATGACGGGCGCCAGGATTGCCAATCCGGGCTCTAGAATGCGGCTAAACTTGCCCATTCGCTCGACAATCCATGCTGTCTGCTGCGGCACAAAGCGCACAATGGTGTTGGCGGGCAGCCGAGGCTTCTGGAAATATGAAGGCAGAGGACCACCAAAGCTGCCACTGGTGCCCGAGAAGCTGGCGGGGAGGAGAGTGCGAGAAGTCGTAGAGAAGGAAAGACGAGATTGTGGCCGCAGGAGGAGAGCCGTGGGTTTCCTGCCCGCTCGGAGGGCGGCTCTGGGTGGCAATGAGGGCATCGTGGAAAATGTGTGGCTGCGTGTATGCGAGTGCCTGCTTGGGCTAGCCGGTGGCCGAGAGTTGCGGATTGCTCCCTGGTTTGCTTTGGAGCTGCAGCTTGTGCTTGTGTGTCAGCGTATCTGGTATGTCGAATTGAGCTGCAGCAAAGCAGGGAGGACAGCAGATGGCCAAGAGAAGAGAAAACAAAAGGAAAAACTTGTGCTGTCGTACGAGGAACCAAGTGGTGTAGATGGCTATGATTTGTCGTTTCGGGAAATGCTTGCAGGTTGCAGCTTTCGGAGAGCTTCGGTGCTCCCGGCATTTACCCATTCAGCTGTAAATCCCATGGAGAGCACTAACAATCCGCTGAGCCGCAGACAGGACAGGGTACCTCCGACCAGGTACCCCCGAACCATTCCGTCATATCACTCACTGTCCTGATTCTTGTTCTCCATAATAGTGATTCGGCATACAAAAACTGCCCCGCGCCAGGAATAGCTGCACAGCGGTGATCCCATACTAAACAAAACCTGCGATAATACGAGTACACTGCGATATTTCGACATCGAATCTTCTATTTGCGTCTAGATCCGCTCGATCGAAAAAAAAAAAAAAAACAGAAATAAACGCATAGAGACGAGAGAGTCACCGGGTGGTTACTGCGCCACGCAACGACGAGCAGCAAAGCATCACACACGCAACTCATCGAGGCGATAAGGAGAGAAAAAAAAAGGAAAGGGAACATAAAACAGGAACCATGTCTGCCAAGGTCCCGCGCAACTTCCGCCTGCTGGAGGAGCTCGAAAAGGGCGAAAAAGGTCTCGGAGCTGAAGCCTGCAGCTATGGCTTGGAGGACGGAGAGGACTTGCTCATGTCCAACTGGAACGGAACCATCCTGGGACCTCCTCATGTAAGGCTGACTCACTGCATCTGCTTTCGTTTTCCACACACGCTTTTTGTCGTCCTCTTATACACTTCTGGGCCTGCAGAGCTCAGGAGTCGTGTAAGACGAGAGATGAATAGCCTGCTTTCACCCCCTTGGCGTTGATGTCCGGCAGAGCAATACGCTCTCCATCAGTTCAACATGTAAATCAGAAAAGCTAACCTCCAATACACCTGCAGTCTGCCCACGAGAACCGCATCTACAGCCTCAAAATGCACTGCGGCGAGAAATACCCCGACGAGCCCCCGTCCATCCAATTCGTCAGCCAGGTCAACCTCCCCTGCGTCAACCCCCAGAATGGCGTCGTCGATCCCAGGCAGCTGCCCTGCCTGGCCCAGTGGAAGCGCGAAAACACCATGGAGATGGTCTTGATTGAGCTGCGAAGGTGGGTTTACATGTCCCCTTTTCTTTCCTCATTTGCCCATATTCGCCGTCTTGTTGCGGCTGGCACTTGAGCTATTTTGCACTCTCCTTGACCGCCATAACTGACTTGATATGACAGATATATGGCCGCTCCCGCCAACAAGAAGATCCCCCAGCCTCCCGAAGGTTCTACATACTCATAATCACCAAAGGTAATACCGGGGAGCAGATAAGATGAGGAGAAGAGGGGCGTTCGTAGATGGGAAAGGAAACAGGGCAAGCAGACACACGTGGAACCTCTCTTTCAGCCAACAATACATGGTTCCACAAAGACCACACACCGTCACTCACGAAGAATTACGTAGCACGTCTTCTTTTAAAGCGCAAAATCTCATCCACAATTTTGTTCAAGAGTTTTGGAAGCACGAAAATTCACATTTCTCATTCCAATCGTCAACTTTCTTCCTCGAATAGTTAAAATTGTTGCACATGAGCAGACCATAAGTTTGACGTTATATGAGCGAGCACCATGAAATCCCGTACTCCCCCCACAAGACACCCATTCATTCCATGCCGTTTCTCTCATCCTTCCTTCCCGCTTGCTCCAACCATTAATCCAACCGATGTTTCTTTTGTTTCGCTCCATTCTATCCCCTGTCATGCATAGATAAATAAGAAGAGTGGAAAATGAATAAACGATAAAGAAAGAGAAAAAAGGGGAAAAGCCAAAAGAAGATTCCCTCCAATGACGCAGTTTGCTCCGGGTATCAGCTTGCTTGTGTTTGCCGGCAAGTTTGTGACAACCAACCCAATATATAGCAATGTTCGACATAAAAAGAAAAGTAGTAATTAAAAGGTAGTAGTAGACGTAAAAATTGTGTGGTGTAGTAATGAACTAGAAGATACTTTGTTGTAGTTTGCGGTAATGCAAAACAGTTCGTAATTTCGAGAAGCAGAAAGCATAGGCGTGCATATGAGAGTAATAGCGAGGTTGCGAGTAGTTCGTTTAATCGTCATCTCCCCACCACCCCATCTCAGGATCTCTTCGCACGAATCCCACGGCACTGAGACGTGCTGTGTTGAGCACAGCGCGACGTTGCTGTCGTGGCTGGAACGTATCATTAGATATCGGACTGTCTGGTCGGGGCACATCTTCGCTTCCGTCTTCGGAGAGCCTAGTAAGCTTAGAAGGAGACATGACCTCGGCTTGCATTTGCTGCCGGGCTGATGCTCTACCCTTGAGCTTGGATGTGCGCTTATCCTCTGGATAATCCCACGACGAAACGGCGTGAAAGCCCGACGACACAGCCGCCTCGTCAAGAGCCTGGCCTTCGCCTCCAGACTGACTCCATTGGCCACTAGCGTGCTTGCTTTGGTCAAGATACACAAGGACATCCTGCTGTTCGCCAAATTCGTCTGGGCCACGAATGGAAGAGACGAAAGACGCCCTTTCGGATCCAGTGTCCGCAGTCAAACGAGAAGGTGCTCGGTAGGGCTCGTCCTCGCCAAATTGATGCTCCGTAATGGGTGCACTTAGCATCGAACTCGCTCCCGATTGTCGTTGTTTCGAACCATGGGATGGTGGCGCGGGAAAGTCGAAGTCGAGCATCGAGTCCGTCACCATTACTTGAGATGGACTTGAGACGTGTCTTCTGCCTTGACGGCCATCCGACTGGGGTTTGCCAGCGGAACCAAGCTGTGACTTCTCACGCATTGCCTGGGTCTTCTTGCGAAGTGCTGATATCAACATCTCCTCTTGACGAGTAAGTGCCATAATGCGGCCTTGACCATTCGAGTCGTCGATGGATGACCGAGCGGATCGTAAATAAAAGTTGACAGAGGATGGACTCAGTGGTGGCGTTGGTTCGTGATCGGGCTGGTCTGATGACGTTGCCGCAGATTCCCGGCGCAACGAGGGCCCCGTTAGCGCTGCCAATGCCTTTTGACGATCCAATTCCGCCTGAGATGGGCGACGAGCTGGCAGAACTGTCGTAGGAACAGAGTCTTCTGCGCCGTAGCCGATCTGACCCGTCATGCCTGACCGTGTCGAGTTCGTAGATCCAACTGAGGGTTTGGGCGAAGAAGCGCGGGAGCCATCTCTGAAGGGCGGGTTCAGACGAGAAGGAGATGGCGACAGTCGCTTTCGCTCGGCGCTAGGAATAGCGATGTAGGTGTTAGATGGCGCGAAGCTTGCCTTCTTGTTCTGCATCCCACCTGACTCATGTCCCGAAACCTGTCGTGATCGCGACGATCTCGGCTGGCTGTGACTTGGTGGTTCCGGTAATGGTCGTGTGGGAAGAGGGACGTGGTCTCTAGTCGAGGACTTTTCATCATCCTCGTCCTCTTCCGAGTCTGATGACAAAAGCAACACGCTTTTATCATGAAAGTCAGCTTCCTGGATGAGCCCGCTGTCGGTCTGCCTGGAAGCCCTAGAAGTTCGAGTATGTCTGCTCGAAACACTTCTAGCACCATCGCCTGGAGACGACGAGTATTCTGAATGAGACATTCTTTTCGACTCGTGTGATTCATTGAGGGGCTTGTGAAGCCAATCGAGATTCTGTCGTACTTGCGGTTCCCGCCATTCAGATTCACCCTGGCCGCGACCGTCTGTTTGGTCCTTCTTGTAGACAGGGCTACCCATGACATCAGAGTCATCATCCATAGCGTTTCGGAAGGTCATCTGCTCATAGTGGTCATATAACGTGGAGAGCCCGTTGTCTGAAAGTTGTGTAGTCATTCGGCGGGCTTCTCCAGCGTTTGATGGTGAGGCATCAGGCACCAAAGACCTGAAGCTGTCCTTTGTCCGTCGTTTGAACATGCCGCGTAGGTCGCTCTGCCGATGGGACACAGTAGAATAGGGAGATGACACCGTCGGGGTTTTTATCGAATTGCTAGATGCACTGGGATTGAAATTGTCCGGCTCTTTTCTTGATAACCGGGGAGACGGTCCTATTGCAGTAAAGTCGAGTTTGGGGGGCTTCTTTCTTAACTTGGAAGACTCGTCGGTATCGGGGAAAGCATGCGGGTTTGATGAAAAGGCAGTATTCATGAGTGGAATCGAGGCTTGCCGTGAAAGAGAACGAGAATGTTTTGATTTGTCGTGCCAAGATTTAATGGTAGAAGACGACTGGGCTTTCTTGAGAGTACCGGACGAATTCTTTCCCCCAAAGTTCATGCTATCGGTAAGGGCACTCAGCCTCAGGTTCGAAGGGGACGGTCCGCGCTCTTTTCTCCGATCATCATCAGTTCTTGTCATCCTTGTTTGGCGCAGATTCAAATCCAGATCGCTTAGGGTCTTGTCTTCGTACATACCAACACTCACGGTTGGCGGCGGGGCGTCATGAATTGAAGAAGGGTCGATACTGAGCGGCGTTGAACCCAAGATTTTATGAGCTTTGCTCATAGGCATCACGGGCATTGGCTGCTGCTGCTGCTGGGGCTCCTGCGGCTTCTTACGTGCCGGCCGGGAAAAGTTGAACTTCCTCATCCTGTAAGATTTCCCCCAAGGCGCCTGGATTAGAAAAAAAAGGAAGAAAAAAAAAGGTTCCGTCCCAACCCTGGTAATCGAAACACTACCACTCCGTCATCTGACAAAATGTTTTAAATAACGTATGTAAGGACGGAATTAAGTCTGTGCAGCTGTATTCTAAACTCCAGGGATTCCAAGAATTCGATTGAAACGTCGAGAGTGTGAGGTGGTTACGTCGGCGAGTTCGCAATCGCAGAAAAAGGAAATCTGGTAGTGATTTTGTCGTTCGCGAATTCCGGTTGCCAGTGGGACCCTGGTCGAATCGCGGATTTTCGCCTCGCTTTGGCCGTGATAGAAACCGCAAAGCGAAGAAGCAAACACGACGACGCGCAGCAGAGCACACGATTCCTCTGGCTGGGAGGCGCGTGGTAATGGCGGGGAAAGATGCAAGTTTGTAAAAGAGACAGGCAAGATCGGGAATGGGGGCTCTCGTGTAAATGAACAAAAGCTGCGGGTACCGCCTGGGATGTGGTGAAGCGAGGTCTAGTGTTCTGCCATGCTGAATTAGACCACTGCAGAATCCGCAGCCAGTCTCCACAGTCTAATTACCTGGAGCAATATAGCCAATGCGACCAGCCGATCAGAATGACCAGGGAGAGCTAGATGCGAGGATAAGGCCGTGGGCAATTGTCAAGCCAGCCTGGCCGTGCGTGCGTGCTTGTCGTTCTGTACTTGTAGGTACGTGCTCCGTACAGTATCATGGAACAAAGAGAAGCGGTTCAGGAAACGATGCGATTGCGGGCAAAGGTCGAAGCGAGCCTGTCCCTTTTCCTCCTCTTGCCGGTTCCCTTGGTCGCAATGGGAAGAACAAGCGAGAGAAGCAGGCCTGGCTGAATCACGAGGGGAGGGAAATGGCGCTGCCGTCAACAACAAGATGGGAGTCTCAGACGATGTCGACAACCTTGCAGGGCCTGGCGCCGGATCACCGACTTGGATGCAACACCATCGTCTCCTCAAAGGCAAGGGTTTGTCGAGCTACCGCTTCCCGCTGCAGGCTCGAAGGCAATTGACCGGCAGTAATGGTGATACCACCTGCACCAACATGCAAGTACTTTGTATCACAACCACATCCGCGGTGCTGGACTCCGTACTACTGGAGTAGCGTGTGCTTGTCGGGTCGGTGCTAAGGGCGCGTTGCTGTACTTGTAAGAACTTCTGGGACAAGGCCATTTAGCCTACCGGCGCACACCTGAATCCCACTCGTCGGGAGCAACAGCTCCTCTCCTTAGGCCTTAGGGCAGCACACGGGCTTGTGCATTCCATCAATGCTTCGCGTCGGTACTCGTACTTGGCACCTCTCGAATCACTCGAATCATCTCGGACTGAGGCCTTGTTGGGGTGACGCTAGCCACGATCTCCACGGTAGACCCATGCAGTCTCTGTCTCCCTGTCACCACCTGGTCCGGGCACGATAGGCTTGCATGCTTGCAGACTTTCCTGTACAAGTACGCGATTTGGAGCGAGAAGCAATCAAAGCAAGCACGCAATGGCTTCAAGGCGTGAAATCGGCTCGTTCCACCACACTGTGTGTCTGGGCTTGTTTGGCCCATCCGTATGCGTCTTGCCCTCGGCCCGTGACTGTGCGCACGATGGCATCCAAGCCGATTTGAGTCGGTGTCGCCTGCTGACCAGGCATTGGCTGTCTAATTTCCGCGGGGGGCCCGTCTTTGGGGGCTTCTCAGCCTTTCTGCAGTGCGATGCAACACATGGCCAGTAATGTGATGACTCTCGGTTGGTGGCAACGAGCGAGCAGCGCAGAAATGGGAAATGAGGAGTGAAGTCAAGACCAGCAGCAAGCAGGGGTTCCCCTTCTTAGGCCCATCCTGGGTGCCTGAGGTCGGCGGACATCCCCTGCACGGGCCGTTATAGTCAGGTAGGGGCTGCTTTCAGGGCCTTGGCGCACCGGGAAGCCCAGACGAACCACTGAAGCCACTGGAGGATGCTCAAAGTGATCAATCAGCAAATTCCACCAGAGTCAAATGACCTGTGCTTGAATCTCAAATCGCATCCATGCATTGAAACTTCACCGCTGCAAATTCTCACCATGATTGCCCGACTTCATCTACATCGTATACCCGCAGTACTGTATCTGCTACACAAGATGCAAGAGGAGGGATACCGCTCCTAGATCAGCTGTTGCGGAGCTTGCCGACATCGACTCGGCTCCTCCGCCCTTTTACATGCATTTCCAATTTGATGTACTTGTAGACTCCAGCAGTGATTACGCCATTTGATTCACACGAGAACAACAACAGCTGAGACATCTCACAGCAAGCGTCCTTCATCCTCCACCTCCTTCTGCAGGGAAATCGAAATCCTACAGGCTTGTCCCTCGCACGCTTACTTTGAGTCTGGGGCGCCCACGTGTCTCTCCCCATCTGCGTTAGCCATCCCGCTGGCAGTGGGAATGGAGCATCAGCTCGTGCCTCAGCGTCCCATTGGGTCCGTCTGTGTCTTTAATGCCCGTCCGTCAATTGCCGTATCGGCAGTTCCATCAAATTTCACCAACAGAAAAGTTGGTGTGCTGTCGCGGCTGTGATATGTTCATATCATGTCTAACGGTCTCATTGTCCGAGCCACGCAAGTTCCCCTACTCGGGAAGTTGATATACCAATTTCGCCCGATGAGATTAACGACGGCCGCCGGGATGTGTCGAACTAATAATTTGCCATCTTTTGTCTGTTGGCGAGATATGACATCCTCCTTGCCAATACGAGGCAGAAATGCCTGCGTATGAGTAACCTACCCAGGGTTCAATACAGGGAGCATTCGATAAGTGTGTGTTATATGCAGGGAAAACACAGCCTGATCCTCACAGGGCAAGGGAAGACGGCAGATCGCCAGTCCTCTTGCAGACGATGTCCCCGGCCAAATAAATGACCAAGTGCATCAACTAGGTGCCAAGCTGCCTAAGAGATGACATCGTCAGCGCTTGCTAGCAGTCATGATAAGCTTTGCTGATGGCAAATATCGCATCATCAGTTGTTGAGGCTGTATGTTTGCACTCTCAGCCTGAATGTTGTTTCATCGCGCAAATCTCAGCTCGCTACGATCCGTTTGTCCGCTGTTAACCCCGTTTCCTTTGCCGTTTGATTGAAACTAGAAACATTCATTGTTTTGTACTAGCATTCTACAGCTCGAGCCCTCCAATTTAAAATCCGGTGACATATGCCCTCAAGGGAAGAGCGTGTGGTGTGGTTCACTCCACCTCACAGAAGTCACGTCAATCCTTTGTGTCAACTTGAATATCAGTCGTCGCCAAGAGGGCAGCAACAAAGTTAAGACAATCTGATTGTCAATTAGCCATGCAGAATATTCCTTACCAACGCTACTGTGCCGTCCATCTTCAACGTCATTTTCTTTTTCCTTGTCCGTTCGTGCGCGTGATTCGTCCCCTTATCCATGTCCATATAATTACGGCTCAATGCGGAGCCCGCTGACTTGCCGGAATGGGATCGATCTATTGCTGCACGTACCTTTGACTGGTCCGTTCACCACATATACAGCTTTGTTTGTTTTTTTCCCTTTTCTTCCTTCGGGCTCGCCTTGTTTCTCTTTTTGACTCGTTACTTGTACGAATCTGGAGGTGGGCGCTGAGCTTAGACGATCCTTGGACAACTCTTGGCCGTGCCATGTGTCCAAAGTGATCAGTGTGGCCTCAGGTCTCAGTCAGCCACAGCCTAGCCCCTCGAGCTCATTTCAATTTCTAGTAGCCTGACGTCTCAAGGGAAACCAGAATACGGAGTGCAGGGCTATTTATTATGTGAATGACTCGATCCCAGGGTGGAGGCCGCTACGGTGGGAATTGATCCATTCATTGTGTCTTCGCCACAAGCCGAGGTGCCTCGACTCATTAGTTCTGCATTTGACAGCTGCTCCATGCCGGGAGATGTGGAAAGATGGGAAATAAAAAAACGTTTATTGACAACGGCACTATAATATTTGTAATTTCAAGCTCTGCTGGGTATACTAAGCTTCATTGCTATTAACAGTGTACATAATTGTATGAGTGTCTCAGGACTCTTTCCCTGCTGCGCATGACATCAACAAAGCTCCAAGAATCGGGCTCGATATTACCTTGTCCTAACGTTACCTCTACCGTCTTCAGATTTCAATTTGCTGAGAAACTAAGAAGCCCACCGTTGTAGTTTATATACGATATCGTGTTAGTCGTGACGCATCATAATGCTAGATAAGAAGGCCACCAGTCCTGGTCTTTCCCAATACTTAGTCTATAACGAAACCACCATTCTTGAGACTTGGGAGCAGATTCAACAGCCTCTTGGATTCTTCGCGTTCGAAATTTGACCTTGACTCCTCGCCCATTCATGCCGTCGAGCATACCCCGGGCAAACTGCCGCCACCACTCGAGGACTTCCACGTGCTGGCGAGCTGTAGCGATGTATATGACTTCCTCGGCATCAAATAAGACGTTGTCATCACCTTGCAGCTTTCGCCAGGTCTCCAAGACATGGACATGTCCCCACCGGCTAGCTGTAAAGGCCACACCACCGCTGTACCCCATTTCAATGCCAGAAGCATGCCACCATCGTAGCACATCTGCTTGGCCATTCGTGGCGGCCCATAAGAGCGACCTGCCAGTCTTCAACACGATATTGTGGTCTAGGGCAGCAGCGTCGCGCCACCACTCAAGGACCGAGATGAGGCCGTTACTGCTCGCCTGTTCCAAAGAGACCTTTGTGTATAACAACGGTAACCCCGATTGCTTCCACCACTGCAAAATATGCACGTGGCCATTCTTACACGCGCCATCTATCGCTTCAGTATCGTAGACATGGCGATTCTGGAAGTGAGGACTGTTTTTCCAGTAATCCAAGACTTTGACCTGGGGATAATATGCGGACGCTTTGATGGGAAGAAAGGCCCCATCAAATGCCTTGAACAGCTGGGGATGGTTGTTTTCCAGATAAGTGAGCACCTTAACTAAAGCGAATCGGGTGATGAGCTTCACGACCAGCACTGGTAAAATCTGGAAATCGTCTGGTGCTTGTGATAACTTCCGACAAATGGCAGCCGTGTTGCATGTGAGGACCGTCCGCTCGAGTTCATGTGAGTATATGAGCAAAGGATCACTCATATCTTCGACACGTACGTTCCATTCTGTTGGCACGGGCAGACTGGTGTTGATACCAAGCGCAGCGGCCAGCTCCCAATCACCTGTGAAACTCAACACTTTGCTCCATAACTCGAAAGGTAGCCCTGGCAAAGTAGTTGCATGAAGTTCCGACATGGCAACGGCTCTTCCTGTTGCTTCCCCATCGCGGCCGAGATTTAATAGATCAGCCTGGTTTTGGATAAGATCAAGCAAGTCTCTGAATCCATGCCAGTTCGTTGCTTGTTGTGGATGTGCTGCATCTTCATAGTGCCACAGTATGGGCTGCATCACACGGATACATGGCCATTCTCTCTGAACTTCACCCAGTTGCTGTTGGACTAGAGGACTCAGCCATGCGCTGTCGTCCATTCCAGGCACCATGATACACCCTTTCTGAGCCTCGTTCCAGCTTCTCAGGAGGTCATCAAGAAAAGTGTCGCCTCCGCCCACCAATAGGGTTTCAATTTTTCTGATATCTAGCGGCACACAAACCAAAAGGTCAGCCCATTCAACTAGGTCGTGTATATTTAGCCCAGTATGTTTAGAAGATATGTCTTCCGGACCAATTGGTTCTTGAGCAATGGGCGTGTTTTGGATGGTAATAATGAGCTGATTCAGCCTTGGTGATGGATCATCAACCACCGCCCTCATCTCTATACGACGATCCTTGGAAAGCCGCACCACGAGTGGTTGAGCCCAAGACGAATGCCGCGTGCCCGTGGCAGTGATCAGCAGCCGCAAGGGGCGGCTTTTCAGTGAGTCTTCGCGCAGAGAAAAGCAAGCCATCATGTCGGTTGCAGTGGGCCGCGGAGACTGGTGAGATTGAGACTGCATGGTGAAAGAAGCAGTTATGACGACACACTACGCTCTGTATGACGGAGAAGCGCATATAGATATCATGTATACTCTTGTGTAGTCCTTTAGATGGCAATTAATGTTTCAATTGTCAAATCCAAAGCTAGCTTCGATGAATTGGCCTATCATCGGACTATTGATGGATTTAGTTCGGTGTCGTCATGGAGCCTCTGCCGAATATCTCACGGCATGCTCTGAAGCGCAGCTGTCATCTTATGTATCTCATCGAGTTGCTGTCGTCTACAGAGTCGAGGTTTATAGGATGAGAAAAATCTTATATATAAAATAGAAAATAGAAAAAACATCAATTGTTACATCGCCCGGCCTCCGTAGCCCCGGCGAGAATGTTCCCGATTCTCGCGGTTCAAGGGAAGCTGCTTCTTATCGTTGATGTAACTGTACGGTTCATGTATGTGATAGGCCGAAGCTCCGCATTCAAGCTCGATAGTGGTGCTCGGCAATTCATACAGTGTACAAGAGGCGTAACCGGCTGTCACATGACCGCCCCAGCGTCAAGACTCATGCTTAACTCATGTACTTGGTACGTGCAAACTTCCATCGAAAAAAAGTCAATCTAGCAAGAGTCATGCCGATTTCAGCTTCAAACAACTTATAACTGCGCGTTCTGCAATCGCCAGCGAACAACTTTAGCTTCCTCTTTTAATTCCTTCAAATCGAGATCAACACTTGCGTCTTTGCTTCCTCTGCACACCACCCAATCCTACTCGCCCCCACTCTTTTTTTTTCTCTTCTTACTTTTTTTCTCTCTCCGGCAGAAGGGATTTCTGCTACCCTCATTAACGATGTTGGACCAAATGGCAAACGAGATCAAGTTAATCTCTGGGAGCTCCCACCCGGAGCTGAGTGCTCTGGTGGCCAGTCGGTATGTCTCGCAAGATGGTCGTTGAACGAGATATGAGACAAATAGCGCCAGACGTCACTTGACTGATGACTGATTCTGCGGCAGACTTGGCATCAATATCGCCAACACCATGAGCCTCAACTACTCCAACCAAGAGACTAGTGTTTCCATTGGAGAGTCCGTGAGAGACGAGGACGTCTTCATCCTTCAGTCGACAGCGCCGGGTGACGTCAACGATGGCCTCATGGAGCTGCTCATCATGATCCACGCTTGCCGCACTGCGTCTGCTAGACGCATCACGGCCGTCATTCCTAATTACCCCTACGCTCGCCAGGACAAGAAGGACAAGTCCCGTGCGCCCATTAGTGCCAGACTGATTGCAAACATGCTGCAGGTGTCCGGCTGCGTGCGTTGAGCCAACCTCTTTTTGATTCTGATCAAGAAGCTAACATGCGGTAGAACCATATCATTACTATGGACCTGCATGCCTCACAGATCCAGGGATTTTTCAACGTGCCTGTAGATAACCTGTATGCTGAGCCATCCGTCCTGCGGTGGATCAGTGAGAACCTAGACGTTGAGAACTGCGTCATCGTCTCTCCCGATGCTGGCGGTGCGAAGCGCGCTACCTCGCTTGCTGACCGTCTCAACACCGGATTTGCTCTGATTCACAAGGAGCGCCCGCGACCTAATGTTGTCGGCCGCATGGTGCTTGTGGGTGATGTTCAAGACAAGGTAGCTATCCTTGTGGATGACATGGCCGACACCTGTGGAACTGTAAGTGATTATACCTATTTCCTGATTTCGTAATCATGCAATTAATGGCCTTCAATAGCTGGCCAAGGCGGCGGAAACCCTCAACAGCCACGGCGCTCGCCAAGTCTTTGCTATTGTCACTCATGGCATTCTCAGCGGCACCGCCATTGACACCATTAACAACTCCCATCTATCTGGCCTTGTCGTCACCAACAGTAAGTGACTTCCGAAAAAGCACCCTGTTCTGATATCACATTACTAACATGTAACTAGCCGTTCCTCGTAGGTTTCATCAAATTCCCCCATGCAAGCATCCAGAGTCTAACCATGTGTGATGTTAGTTGGCGATAAAACTGAGCGGTGCCCTAAGCTCAAGGTCATCGATGTGTCTGGCACGCTTGCTGAGGTAGGCTCATCTCTGCTGGATACTCTTTTATTCCAGACACTGACTTCTCTTAGGCTATTCGACGAACCCACAACGGTGAATCGGTGTCATACCTTTTCACCAATGTTCCCGTCTAAACGACTTGATGGGTTGTTATTTTGTTTGGTTAAACTCTTTAGTATGTGAATACATATTTTCTAATTCCAGGGGCTCTGCTAATGCTTTCCGAAGCTGTTTGTCTTGGTTGGCGACGATTAGATACTCGACCAACCAATGCTTGGGATAATTAGGTGCACCGAATTCCTTTTTTGAGAGAAAGTTTCTTCAAAGTGTCAAGGATGGTTAGATTGATCTCCATATGGGTATTGGAAAACACAATCCTAGCTATTTAGGGTACTGCCAGAAGCTTCATCATTACTTAAACTGCTGGTACTATTCGCAGAGCCGGTTCTGCCTCCTTTGCCGGAGAAAGTATTTTATACCAGGCCAGCTCATGCAAAAAATGCTGCAACTACTAGATGCTGCTATGGGATTTGATTGAGAGAACAGAGAGGGAGACGATTGGATGATTTTTATGGTTACAGAAAACGAAATGCATTGGGCGTAAGGGGTATGAAAATTTTAGCAGAGACAAAAAGATTGAGAGCAATACACATGAGCCAATTTTTTAGCGGGCGACTCACGGCTGCTCTCTCCGTGTAAGTATGTATATAAGTTAGCTAGCTATACTTCCAAGTTGCCACCGTTCAAAATAAAAAGACAAAATAAGATGACATTTGAGTATTTTCTCTTATTTTATTAGATTGAAACGAAATAGAAATTCACTGGATGATTAGGTAGTTCGCATACTCCAATGAATGAAGCTGCAATATCTCGACAGCCCAACAGAGTACGCTAGTCCCCATGCAACTAGCACTAAACAGGCAAAAAGCGGAAAGGCGGTGAGCTGGTTCTGCCGGCTTGATGCTGCACCAAGCATAACACCTTACACACTACCGATGCGCTGTCCTTGAACATGAATGAGACCTGATTGGAGCGAGGAGCATGAAACCGCGGTATTCCACCATTATTCCGACGCTGAAGCTGCATGAAAGCGATATAAACGTCGCCCGTACGTTGAATGCCCATGGGCAGACTATTCGGCCGGACCCAAGATGACGACGCAGCTTCTGGCCACGGAGCTAGCTAATCTCATTCAGGAGAGCAAGAGGAAGCACAATGACCTTCGACAAGTACGCACTTCCTCTTCAACTGGAGCTTCATTGCTCATCGGCTCACCTTGTTCTTTTCTTATAGGCAGCCGAAAGATCTTTAGAAGAGCTGAAGAGCCTTGGCAATGTCCCCGAAACGGCAGCTCCTGAGTGTATGCGCCAGTGGATCCTTCTAAGCCCAAGTGACATCTCGTTGACATTGAACCCCCAGTGCTCTCGCAAAAGCCCAGCTTTGTGAATCCCTTCATCATCGCGTGTGGCACCAAGAATGCAAAGTTTACCGGCATTGCAATCGTCTGTCTGCAGAGGCTTATTGTTGCGAAGGCGCTGCCCAGATCGAAGCTCAACCAGGTCCTGGAGGCGCTGATGCAAGCGTCCTCGGCCGGGCTTGACGTTCAGTTAAAGATTTTGCAGGCGTTGCCTTCGTTGTTGCAAAACTACTCCTCAGATTTGAATGGCAATCTTCTTGTGACTGCTCTGAATATCTGTTTCATCCTGCAAAGTAGCAAGAATGCCATTGTGAATAATACCTCAGCTGCCACTCTCCAGCAGCTTGTCGTTTCGGTATTTGACAAAGTAGTCGCTGAAGATAGTGAGTTCATTTACATTACCATCGACTTACATTTTCTGACGTTGGTGTAGAGAATGGCGGCGATGCCCCTATTGCAGTCGAGGCGCCATCAGCCGACGGCAAAGTAGAACTCCGCGCAGCCGCATTAGATGCGTACCGTGTTAGTGATCTATATATCCAGACATGCATCAGGCTTTGAAACTAACAGTTTTTAGATATTCAACGACTTGTGTCTCTTGACAGAAAACCAGCGGTCCGAATTCCTGCGTTTCTCTGGATTACAGCAAACATTTGGATTAGAGCTTATTGAGTCGGTTATCACAAATCATGCGAGCGTCTTCCTCAGCCATCCCGAACAAGCTCACATTCTTCGCGACCGCGTGATGCCTCTTCTGATGAGTGCACTCAAAGGCAAGCCCTCATTCGCCACAACTGTGAGGCTCGTCCGCATCCTCTATACCTTGTTGCGCCGCCATATCAGCATCTTGCCTTCAGAGTGCGGCGATGCACTGTCACTTCTTACAACTCTCCTGGATCAAGACACCACCATCTGGAAGCGGGCGCTATGCATGGAGGTATTCCGTGGCATATTTGCCGAACATGCTCTCGTGCGTCGCATATTCACCATGTACGACGCAAAAGAGGGCGAGAAGGACATCATTAAAACACTTATTGCGACTTTTGTACGGCTTAGCACCGAGAAGCCGGCAGTCATCGGCTTAGGCCATCAGTCTTCAATACCAGTCGCTGATCCATCTGGTGGCTCTGGCTTGTCTACGGATCAGGCATTGATCGAAGCTACTAGTGTTACTGGAATCATCAGCGGCTCTATTGGGTCAGAGACCTCCAATATAGGCATCAGCGTAACATGGAGCTCTGTTCGAGTTCCCTGTATAGATCAACTGGATAAAGCCGAGGCGCCAACGATTCCTGAGTCGTACATTTACAGTTTGATATTGGCATGCCTCTCGTCTCTATCAGATGGGCTTGCCAAGTTTATTCTGCCGCTCACAGTTCCTAATGAGAATCGAGCTCGGAAAAAGACCTCAAAACAGGATATGGGGCGTAGCTCGCCTGCTCCGTCCCAGCTGGAAGCTGAAGGTCCATCTCACGGAGGAGCGCGAGAACGGTCAGCTTCATTTAAGAAGAACCCAGTACCAATCAATCCATTGGAGCTGGAAGACCATCCTGCCTATTCCGAAGTCAAGGTCTGCTCTGACATCGTCAACGAGTGTTGGCCTGCTATATTAGCTACTTGCTCAACCTTTTTATATGCCGCCCTGGATTCGGAGTATTATCACGGCTTGGTTCGTGCATTTCAGAGATTTGCCCATGTGGCAGGCTTATTGCAGCTCCCAACGCCACGAGATGCCTTTTTATCTACGCTTGGAAAAGCTGCAGTACCTCCAAATGTTTTAAGTGCGTGTGTCAATGCTGGTCAGTCACGATCTACAGTCACTACTCCGACGGAAACACCAAGCAGCGTTTTCAGCAATGCTCGAGGCCTCTTGAGCGTCGAAAATCTGTCCCAAGTGTCCAGCCCTACGGAAAGACAGCGTCAAGGTCCTATTGATGCGTCTATAACTCTAAACACACGGAACCTCCTCTGTTTGCGAGCACTGCTTAATCTCGGCATTGCTCTTGGTCCAACGCTTGGGCCTGCCTGGGGTATCATACTTGAGACCTTACAACAGGCTGACTTTGTGCTCTATGTTACTGGGAAGGCCCCCGGGAGAACTCAATCTCTGGGTCGCGGCGGACAGGACTATCAAAATGAATCAGACGCAAACTCACTCATGGCCAATTTTGGCAGCGAAGTCCGATCTGTTGAAACAGCCGCGTCCAGACTAATTGAAAGCAGTGTTGACTTCCCCAATGAGTCATTCGTCGAAGTCGTTCAAGCTATATGCGGCTTGCTACCAGATGAAGGCGAGGTAAAGTCTAACGCCGACGACAAAGAGCCATCGCGGCAGAGCCAGCATGCGAGAAGCTCGTCTGGCCAGCATCGGCGAGTACTCAGCTTCTCTGGCCAGTCGACAGCATCCAATCAAGAACTCCAGTTTGCGCTAGCAAAAATGGGGGAGATTGCCATGATTAATCTTGAACGACTGTTGGCATATGATCCGACAGAATCAGGCTGGGACCTATTGGTGCACAAGCTGATTCAGATGTTAGACTCAAGTGTTATTAGTCCATCAGTCAGGACAAGAGCCTCTGAGATACTTGCTAAGCTGGTGCTCGAAGCAGCTAATGCTGCAGGTACCCTCCCTCCCGACATTCGCGGAGCGATTCAACTCCGGCTATTCGGTGCCCTTCGAGACTCGTTGAAACCTTTACAGAAGGGTGGCCGGGACATTTCTGTTTCAAACGCAACGACTGATATTGAGATTCATAGAATCATTCTTGATGGTTTGCGAGGCGTTATTGAGGACTGCGGGCAAACTCTCGTCAGCGGTTGGGACGTCACGTTTGACATTATTGGAAGCGTCTTCACAGCAAGAGAAACTGATTCGGGAGATCACGAATCAACAATCAGTGCTCGAAACCTCGGTACACGATCGTCAAAGCTTGTGCGATCTTCTTTCAGCTCACTTCAACTAATCTGCTCGGATTTTCTACCTTCATTGCCTAACTCCTGCTTCCTAATTTTGGTGGATACGCTCTACAAATTCTGCTCTCAAGACGACGATCTCAATATTGCACTGACGGTAAGGCTTGGTATCTTTGAGAAAATAATTCATTTTTCTAATGAGAACGTATTCCTAGACTGTGACCTTTTTCTGGGCTCTTTCCGACTTTCTATCCGGCAAGGATAAGTCGCTTGATATTACGATTGACTTATTCCAAGACGCCGATGTCGACGCGCTAGAGCGCCTAGCAGCAGATTTCGGTGGCCGAGGATCCGACGCAGCGTTGTGGATGCTATTGCTGTTGAGGCTCACAGCTGTCGCTTCTGATGACAGAGTTGAACTTCGTAACACGGCTATTCAAACACTTCTTCGTATCTTTGATGCTTATGGGGAAAGGCTCAGCCCTGAAGCATGGTCAATATGCATCAAATCCGTTGTTTTCAAACTATTGGCTTCACTTGAAGGAGAGTTGAGGACCACCCAGGACGAAGAAGTAGACGAAGCCGATAGGGTAGAGTGGCACGATACTGCAGTCGTTGTGCTGAATGGCATATCAACTTTGCTCGGAAACAACCTTGAAGTACTTACCGCACACTCATCTTTCAACGAGCTCTGGAATAAGCTGCTTGAGCATCTGGCTACGTTACTCGATTTCAAGGTTCTTGATATTAATACCGCAACTTTCAAAGCATTAAGTCATGTGCTTTCTCAGTCAGGAAGTGAAGAGAAGCCCGTTTTCAACGAGACAACTGTCAAGTTCGCCTGGGACTTGTGGTCCCGAGGTATCCCCATCACAAAAGCTCCCAGTGGGAAAGCTCAGGACAACCAAAACTGTCTAACCGCCTACGTGGCCGCTCTTCGTGAGGTTTACAGGCTGATCAAGTCTGATCTAACGGTGGAGAGAGTCCAGCGAATCCTTAGTTTATTGCGCCTTACTGTTGAGGAAGCTTCTGTGGGAAGTTATGCTACAGATATTGACAATCTGACGCAGCTTCAGGCACAGGTATTGGATGCCGTGAAAATGATTCGAACCGACGTTAGCGGCGTTCCATCGGCCTTGATCAAGCAGGTTTCCGAGTTTGTAACTTTGGCCTACGACCAAGATTATGAAGCTCAGCCTCCGTCAAAAAGGACATACGTTGCAATGTCGAAAACCAGTATGCAAATGCTGGAGGGCCTCGTGGTGAGCCACTCAACCGACACTGATATATACACGAGCGGATCAGTCAGCGCAGCTCTATCCGCTCTCCTCAGACCTATCACTCTCAAATATCAGTTCCCTATTACTACAAGGTCGGTCCAGCCTTGGAAGCTGGCGACATCGACAGTCTTGACAATCGCCGAAGCGACTCTGTCAAAGCTTGATGATCTAGACATACCCACAGACACCATTCAAGGCATTTGGCAGCTCATTGCCGAGATTGCGGATGGTATTCTGAGTGCAGATTGCGATAATCCACCACCTGGCACAAGCGTTGCAGAAGATGAAGCGGCAGATATTGCATGGTTTCACAAGTTGGTAGAACTGGTCATCCCGTCAATGGGGTCAGAAAAGGTGAAGGAGGAGACTCGAAGCGCATATACTAGAAGTCTGTTCAAGACATCAATCATTCATGACCCTCCATCGACGGACAAGGTCATCATTCAGGACGGAGGAGCCAGCCTGCCAAAGTTGTACCAGCCACGAACCGGACTCACAAATTCCGTCCCACCGACGCAGCGTACGAAGATGGCCTACGTCGCATTCGAAGAGCTCTTCTTGCTTATTTCAATAGACGAGCCGGCTGCCCATAAGCCGTCTGCTGCCAAGGCCATGGATGATCATTCTGCTTCAAGAACCCGCATTGCGTGTACCGCAGCCCCATTCTTAATTCTCCGATGTGCGTTGACTCTTCGCGCATATGTATCTGACCAGCCGCTCCGAGGCAAAATGCCGCAGCCACTCAGCCAGAGGAAGGAATTGTTCTGGACGCTGCAAAAGCTGGTTGATTTGCAGAGCCAGAGCGAGGCGATACCTCCTCTTGAAAAGGCACAGAGCGATGTCAGAAAGCACTTGCTGAGGTTGTACCCCTTGATTGTGAAGGCACTGAGAGTACAAGGCGATGAAAAGGTCCTGTCTCTTCTGAGGGAGGCTTTAGATGTGATTGGTGTCGAGTTTGGAGTTGTTTAGAAGATAAATATGGCTTCTTTATAGTGTTTGAGGGTAATACGCTGCAACAGACGCAAGAATTCTACGATTAATACAAGCTTTATAATATGATCGCCTTGTTTAGAATGTAGCGAAGATAGAGTGTGCATACAGCATTGCTTCAACGCTTTAGCACTAGATAGAATGTTGAAAATAATACATATATAATATCCATTTTCCTTCAAGTATCTAGCTGACAGTTTATAAATTTATTGCCTTCTATGAGGATGCTGATGGAATTCTCTTCTCCTGATGCAGGGTAAATAATCCAACGCTCACATGTCAAAATGAGATCCACCCCCACCATGCCACAAAGGTACATGCGCTGCAGCAGAGCCACCAAAAAGTGACATCGCGGGGCAGAAAAAAAAGTTGCACATCCAATATTTCGTCTACATAGAAGTCATCTAACAGCATCCCGTATTCTCCTCAGCTGCAAAAAGATAAGGGGAAATACAACATCTATCTGTAATGGGTAAATCCTCCAAAGACAAACGTGACGCCTACTACCGGCTCGCCAAAGAGCAAGGATGGCGCGCAAGAAGTGCATTCAAGCTTCTCCAGCTTGACGAAGGTACTGCCCCTCCGATCCCTCCACCTTTAAGAGTGTGAGATGCCCAATTGTCTATGCCTTGTCCGCTAAATCAAGTGTCTTGTGACAGAATTCGACCTCTTCTCCAACGTCTACCGCGTCGTCGATCTTTGCGCCGCCCCGGGCTCCTGGTCCCAAGTCCTTTCGCGCGTGCTCATCAAAGGCGAGAAGTTTGGCCGCTCGGCATGGCAAGATCGCGACGCCAAGGTCCGGCAGCAGATGCTCGGCGTCTTCCCCGAGGCCTTCACACCCGAACAGAAGGCGGCTATAGAAAAAGAGACGAGCTTGTCCGCGGCGCAAACCGGAGCCGAAGCGACGACAGCGGCCAACCCAGATGTTAAGATCGTGTCCATCGATCTCCAGCCTATTTCTCCCCTCGCGGGCATCACAACTCTTAGAGCGGACATTACGCATCCTGCAACAGTTCCTCTACTACTCTCTGCCCTCGATCCATCCTACGATTCCGCAACAGCAGCGGGAACACAGGCCCAGCACCCCGTCGACCTCGTTCTCAGCGATGGCGCCCCCGACGTCACGGGCCTGCACGACCTCGACATCTACGTCCAATCGCAACTCCTCTTTGCGGCGCTTAACCTTGCCCTTTGCGTTCTAAAACCAGGCGGCAAGTTCGTCGCCAAGATCTTCCGGGGCAGAAACGTGGACATTCTATACGCGCAGCTCAAGATATTCTTCGAAAAGGTCATTGTGGCGAAGCCAAGGAGTAGCAGAGCGAGCAGTGTCGAGGCGTTCATCGTGTGCCTGAATTTCCGGCCGCCGGCGGGTTTCCATGCAAGCCTCGAGGAGCCCCTCGGGGTAGGACAGCGACTGGATAGGCTGGTGAAAGAGCGGGATATGCAGCTACCCATTGTCGCTGAAGCAACCATGCAGTCAAGCAAGGGGACATGGGATTACAGCGTCAAATCAACGCCAACGACATCACGCGAGGGCGGAATCACAGAGGTGGAAGTTTACGACGAGACGGAGGGCAACGACAAGGTCAATGGGTCAAGATGGATTGCACCTTTTATCGCTTGTGGCGATCTATCAGCTTTTGACTCCGACGCTTCCTACCAGCTGCCTGAAGACTATGTCTCGCTGGACCCCGTGCAGCCTCCTATTGCTCCGCCTTACAAGAGGGCTCTCGAGATGCGGGCTGCCATATCTAAAACTACCAGGTAGAGACATAAATGGTAGGTATAAAAGAGAAAAAAAAAAAAGAAAAACATCAATAATATCCAAGAAACCCAAGAAACCCAAGATGCAAAAAAGCTAACCGTGCCTCGTCGATGAGCGTCGAACGAGACTTATGCAATGCTGAAAACATGCGACAATAAAGAAAAAAGGGGAGGCAAAACAAAAGTAAGCGGCGCGCCAGTCTCATTTGTGATCCTCCGGGATATCCTTGACCCCCCCGCCCGGCATCTCCAACAACACCAAGCCAGCGGACGGACCTTGGTCCCAGTCGAGGGCTTTCAGCTCGCGCTGGTACATTTTCGCGGCGGACTGGTCGTGCGTCATGAGGACGAGGCCGCGCAGGTTGGGCCACTCGTCGACGATTTCCTTGAGCCCTTGCATCATCCAGCTGGCGAGGCCGCGGCGCTGGAACTCCTCGATGATGAAGACGTCGGTGAGGTAGGCGAACGTGACGTAGTCGGTTACGACACGGGCGAGGCCGACGAGTTTTACGTTGGAGCCGTATGGTCTCCGCGGAGCTCCGTTGTCTGAAGATGATGTTAGCTGGAATATTCTACACTAGAATGGTGGAAAGATGGTCCTGGGCGTGGTTCGAGCACAAGCAAGGATTTCGTCTGGATGGAATATCACAGGCAATGGGGGGGCGACTAACTCTGCATCTGCTTCTCCGACTCGGGTACGTGGTATATGCTCATTGTCATGCAATTGGACAGCATCTTGCGCATCTGTGACTCCGGCAGCGGATCGTTCCACCACATGAGGTCTGATTCAAAGACGGCGTTGACGGCCTGGGGCTCGAGATATTTCTTGTCGTTTGTGAGGAAGAAGTTGTCGCGGAACCAGTACCGGGGCTCGCCCTCGGGGTTGGTGGCCTTTGAGCTCTTTGAGGATTTGGAACCCATTGTGGAAACGAGAGAGCCCATGGTTGCTGTCTCGTGTATGTCTTTTTTGCTTTCTTGAATATAATGTGCTGGGTGTTCTTTTATGTATAGATACTTGTTCTTTTTTTCGTCTCTTTTCTTCTACAAAAGAGTACAAATGGTTTGGGTGTCGAAGTGGAGGAGAGAAGGGAGGAGTAGTACGATATATGTTTACTTTGGCGGACGAGAGTTTGACCCCCGGCTCATCCTTGCTTCTTCTCAATAGTCCCCCCCTAGCGCTTAGTTCCCCATCTTCCCGCCTTCCGCCCTGCTTCTTTTATTCTCCCCTACCCCAGCACAGCAACCTAGGTAGATAGATGGCCAAGATTAGAAACACGGGGGAGAAAGTCCATGGCCCATACGACTACGTGCTACCTCCATCATGGGCCAATCCTGTGGCGTTTACTAGCACGGTTAGCTACGGCTCTTAGAGCGACGGACTGGGGTGTCATTCTGGGAACTTTACGTTATCCATTGAAAGTTGTTGTCTCTTTTGCGGAGTGTTATATTGAATGGGAACGCCCAGCGAACAGGGTCAGGTGCACCAGCGCAGCGGCCGGAGCTTGTTCGCGGCGCACGCAACGCACGCAGGCACTTACTCTTATTACTTCGCGCCGGCGGCTCTGGGCCTATTGGATGCGTTCGTTTGGCGTGGGCCTGGCCCTACTTGGCTGGCGATCGCCTTTTGATGCTCAGGACAATATGCAAATCCAGTCAAACGGCGGAGAAGCGGGTCGCACGGGGTCGGATGAGGAAGGTCGCGGCGGTTCCGGATTCTTATGCCAGTGATGCTATTGTTGCTCCGGCCGATGGGGAAAGATAACATATCATGCAGTAATGCTACGATTTAACAACCCTTCTCGTCTTCCTTTCGTCTTCTATTCTCCGATTTAGCTTGCTACCCAGCACATGGACACCGCCTCTCCCCTCGGATGGAAAGGCAAGCAAACATGAGCCAAAGGACCATCTATTGGTAAAGCCCGGCACTTGCTGGCTTCGCGAAAACCCAGGGCGTGACAAGATCGCGCGCCATCATATCCAATCGCCGCCAGCATGACCGCCATGATTTCCTGACAAGGTAACTGTTAGGCAATCATTACATACTCGTGGTGTGTCGTTGGCAGCACAAGCTCCAAGCAAATCGTTGGACTTTTGGGGTGCAAGTGGCGGATGACGCCGGCTGGAGTGTGGGGTTTCACCGCGTTACCGAACCGGTCTGACGGCATGGGTGGACACCACTGAATAGATACCGGAAGGGGCGATTAACGGTAGAAAATGAGAGGCTAAGGATGCATCTGGCTGTTGCAAGGGAACCTATCGCGTCGATAAGATGTCGCAGAAACGGGCTGCATGTTTGCATGTTTGCATGTTTGCTCGAGAAGCCTCGGAGTTGAAAAGATGGCCCGCGCGGGTCTTTGAATATCGTATCATCCAGGTACCCCATCGCTCTTTCATCCCTTTCGTCCTGCATCTTTCTCAATCACTTGTCCTGGCAGGTCCTTGCTCCGTCAGGGCTGAGATGGTCGGTGAGAGAGCTGAGGCTGCGCGGTGCCTGGACTCGTTACCCGTGCACTGCATGCTGTGGCTGTTATTTCGTACGACATAGCGATAACAACAACGGGCGTTTCTCTCCCCCCTTTAATGGGAATATGCGCCTCTCCTTTCCGACTGCATGTATGACGGCATGGCTTTCCGCAGCGCCTAACAATCACCGCCTCGGATGGTTTGCACGACAAGCGCCTCTTTGGGGTTTAGCAGATGAAGCAGCGACGGAGATTCAAAGGGAGATCTCATCTGGCTGGGTGTGATGGGTCTAGCCGTATTAGGAACATATGATGGATGTCTTACATAATGTCTCGGCTTGGCCATAATTCCGGATTCCTTGTTACTGGACTATCACGAGGGTAACTTGCGTCACACAGCGGAATCAAACATCACCCCTTGCATGACGCTGTATTTATTCACAGGCATACGATTACATGGATACGCATATTTACGTCGATACATCACTTGTGCACATTCACATTGGCTTCACTTTCAAACGGCAAGGCAGATATTGTCAAAAAGTCCCCAAAGGGTTTCCTTGAATATTGAATCCCATCTCTACCTCTTTTTCCTCCTCTTTCTCTACATGAATTGGCACTCATGATAGGATTTCCTTCACAATTTGTCAACGTACATCACCTCTTTACAGCATACCAACACAGGCCGCAACACCAGCAATCAGGCATGAGCCGAGGATGGCAACAGCAGTGGGAGCAGCGCCGTTGGTCGTGAAGGTGCTGGTGGGGTGAGTGCCGGTGGAAGTGCCGTTACGTCCAGGCAGTCCCTGAGAAGCGGTCACTGCGGATGAGCTTGCGCTCGACTTGACGGGAGGGACAACAGCCGTGGTTGAGGGGGCCGCAGTGGTCTGGGCGGCCGAGTCGGTCTCGGAGGCCGTCTTGGACACGGAAGTCTCCAAGGTCGTGGACGGAGCGATGGTAGCCTTGGTCGTAACCTGAGACTCGCCGGTGGTTGTGGCACCAGATGAGCCAGTGGCTGTGGCCTCACCCTCACTACCAGCAGCAGCCTTGGTCTGGAGGTTGAGGTAGCTGGGCGAGTAGGTCTCGGTGCCGGAGTACAGAGGGCAGCCGGGGACATTCGTCTTGGGGGGAGCTCGGCCGCCACCGCAGTCCAGGAAGTCGCAGAGCTCGCCGGTGCCGGGAACGTACCAGATGCGGCTGGCATAGGCATCGTAGGCGGGACGGTCAGTGGGCATGACGACGACGTCGGTGTAAGTGCAACCGGCAAGGTCAGTCTTGGCCAAGGCCGAAGAGGCCAAAAGGAGAGTCGCGACGAGAGATCGAACAGCCATAGTGGGACTTTGAAGATTGAATTTCAAGTGAAATGGATCTGGTTGACAATGGATTCAATGGCCTAGCTTTTAGCGGCAAACGAAAGAATGGACGATCACTGGAGCGATCTTGACGATTGAGCGAGCGACTGGCAACGAGGAGTTGTCTGGTGAAAATCAAGAAGCGCGATTCCCAAACGGCGACGGCGCCCTTTTTTAACCAAACCCCAAAGGCCTGGGCTATGTCCCGTTTAGCGGCGTCTCATCTTGGACCGGAGGCGACGGACAAACTGGAGCCACCAAGTCGAACCCGTTCAGGCAATCGCCGAGCCACGGTGCCCTGAAATCAGTGGACGTTTGTGCTTAGGGACCTCGAAAATGGCCTCCCTTCTGCCTGGTTCGGTATTGTCCTCTCCTGGATGACTTGACATTACCTGTTTTGCAAACACCTACAGTACAGTATCATGACTTTGTCCCCCTTTTCTGGGCTGGACGTGTCACGGCGCTATTGCTTGACATGACGCGGTCCGATCATTGTCGCGTCTTGCTGCCTGCCTCCTCGCCTACTGACACTGCGATTCAAGGATTACCATGAACGCGTATTAACCTCAATGCTCCAGGAACTGTTATGCCATAATAGGCATTATACGAGAAGAGAAGTGAAATGAAAAACTTGTAGAATCGTGAGTGGAGTAGCGATGAGACCGAAACCCGAAGCTAGCACAACTCACGCCGCTAAGCGCCCGTCCAAAAGTAAACTGCTCATATCCAAGAACCTGGCGGGACATTGATACGCCGAGGAGTAAAAACAAGGTTATTTGAATGCAGTGCTATGCTTAAACGTGTAATTCACCTGTAAAATCAACCATGTTGGCTGTGTTCAAGGAAAGCCTGCAGCCCGTAATTACACCATGCAACTTCGGGATTTTTTCTGGCCTGTTAGTGGCGAGTCATTGAGGGTCTGTCTAATTGCTCCAAACGCTAGGCGTATCATGCATGTCAGCCCCTTGTTTGGGGGCCTCGGCAGACGCCGGGCGTGATGTTGGTTCGCATGGCTACATGTATTCTCATGAGAATATAGCAGAGTAAAGGCAGACCAACAACGGCGAGTGTCCAACCCGATGATGGGGATATTTATCCGGTGGGATCTGTAGCTTGGTCATTTCAACTTGAGGAACGCAAGTATGATGGCTACTAAGGACGTCAAACCGTATCCCGCATATAAGACTATTCAGCTCCCCAAGTTTGCTATTCAGCATTCTGAGTCTCAAGTTCAAAGCCAGATGCGTAATAGCAGATGGTAGAATAAAGTATCGTTAGTATCAGATATATAAAGAGTTGGGTATATACCTAGATACTACCTATTGGACAAGTAAGTAAGTTAGCAGCCTTCCGCCTCCTCTTCAAAGAAGCACAACAGCTCAGTTGTAATGGCCAGGTGCAGGCCCAAAGAACGCTCCCTCGGGGAGCTTCTTGAGAGGACAGGCAGTGCCTTCGCATCCCATGTTGACCACGTTGTTACCCCACCAGTCCAAGGTGATGCCCCGATATGTGAGAGCAAAAAATTGGATAATGGCCGAGATGGCGATGCCGGCGGAGAAGGCGGCAGACAGAACAAAATTGTACTTCAAAAAGAGGTGGATTGTTAGCAAGCTGGATAATGCACCAAAGTGAGTATGTAGTGTCTTGCATACCTTGGACCACAGAGTCAAGAATCGCTTCTTGATATAAATCCAGGACAGAAACGCGACAGGCACAGCGGGCCAGATATAGCAAAGATTATACGGCGCCCAGTACATGCCCCCATTCAACAGAGCAACGGGATGTGTTGCGCGAAGCACGCGGTTCTTGGGAAAATACTTGCCGAGGACCCAGAATATCACCACAACGGCGATGCCAAGGGGGAATCCGACAAGAGTTGCTGCGTATTGGCCGCCCACGCCCCAGAGCCTTTTGGGTCCTACGGTGCCCCAGAGAGTGACACCAGTGAAGAATGAGGTTTGGCTAGGGCATGTGAATTTGAACGGAGCGTTCTCAGTACAAATATCTTTGAGGTGGACTTGGTACGAGACGATGCCGACGCTGACAAACGTCGAGACCAGAGTCGGCACCATCTGCGCAAAGAAGGTGAACCGAGGCGAGATCTTGACGTAATGGGCTATCTTGAGGTCGATGCTAAACGATAAAGCGTGAGAACAAGTGACGAAGCCGTATGTCTTGAAGAAACACAGGGCGAGTGCGTTGCCTTGCACAAACGATCCACCGATCAACTCGGCCAGGATATCCAACATCGTCTCAATGCCAGTCATGGCGTAAATAATCCCAGTAGGGACCATGAAGACTAAACAGAGACCGATGCCATAAAATACAACACCGGGGCTCGTGTATGTTGGCCAGTGAGCAATTGCCGCACAACCGAGCGCAACCGAGAGAACAAGAACAATCATGTACCACCACTCTGGAACTTCCCGATACTTTCTCATCAGGCGGTTGTGAACATCAAGGACCTGTCCCTTTTCAATTTCGGCCTTTTTAGAAGGGCGGAAGCTGTTGACAAGGTCTCTGAATCCCATCATGATCTCCAATCGATGGTAGAGAAACCCATATGCCAAAGCGGCGCTATAAGTGCTAAAGCTGAACATGTAGTATGTGACATACCCAGCCGAGAGGTATGGCTGTGAGTATGTTTGATACTTTTCATTGTCGATGATTCCACGGCTGTCGAGGATGGAAGTGACATTGTAGCGTTTGCCATAGTGATCGTATGGCTCATTGGAGTTGATTGGTAGATACGCAGTCTCATACGTGTTTGTGTAATATATCGCGATGATGATAAACATGGACAAGAACATGCCGATGAACAGGTTGAAAGTACTAAAGAATGGCGCCATGAGGGGGTCTATGGCAAATGTGAAGATGTTCCAGTCAAAGGTAGACAGGGGGTTGAAGCCAAGGCCGTTGACCGCGCCGGTGATGTGATTCAACCTAGCATTATTCGGAGCGATCCAAGTCATCCAGCTGAAAAGCCCAAGAGCTCCGAAGATGTAGTTGGGAAACCAAAAGTATATAAACATAAACACGAAAGCATAGAGGAAGAATCTGAATCTCGACATGCGCCAAGTTATGCCGAATGGACCCAAGGCCAGGATATTCCCTTCGGTGTGGAACGCGCTGTTCAAAGCAATAGTAACAAGAGCCTGCGGCCATACGCAATACGATGGGTAGACCAAAAACCTCCGGCAAATCCCGGCAAGACTGTAGCCGATGAAGTTGCTCGATAAAGCAATCAGAAGCTGGTAGCCAAAATTTAACGCCCAGGGCTGGTTGAAGTACTGCGGGAGAACTTGGGCCAAGATGACGTTGTTCGTGTACGGTGTACTCTTTGCAATACTCGCCATCAACGTGATGAGCATGTGCTCTTTCTTATTGAAAGGGCCAGGGTTTAAGCTATGTCGGACTCCAAACAGCGTGATTCCCACGTCAGGCAGAAGCCATTCCAACAGCTTCCCCAGGGGATACGCCAACAGTTGAGGGACGTTAGACGTGACGTAAATCGCAGGCTGACGAATGCCAAAGAAGCTGTTTATGAAAGCGATGCTACCGGAAAACAGAATTCCCAAGACCCAGGCTCGGATTGTCGAGCATGGCATGGTAGGGTCATCGTGGGGGGAGACAACGCTTCTGACTTCGGCGTAGGGGCTGTTGGTGATGATGAGAGCTGCTTGAATCTTCATTTCGGAGATTTGCTGCTCATGTTTTTCTGGGTGCGCAAGAATGTCATCATTATCTAGACGCCACGAGTTAGAAGATGATATGAGATTTCGAATATAAGTCTTCGAGAGGGAGTAATAATAACTTACGGAGAAAAGCTTCGATTTTCTCAATGACATCCAAGGGGAAGTTGGGATCTCTCTTGTGAAGCCGATAAAATGTGCTGAGGAGCTAATCAAGCAGAGTAGAATTAATCTCAATCTCTCGTTGAATGGATTGGTATATGTAAGGGGTTACATACATCTCGCACTTCCTCGAGAGTGTATGTTGTCGCAAGTTCCCTGGCTTCGAGGAAGTCATCCTCGGTCACGTGTAGATCACGCTCCGCTACTTGATCCTCGACCATGAGATGTGGTGGCTCATCTGAATCTTTGTGGCCCTGATAGAATGTTATTCAATCTTCTCAAGGTATTCTCTATAAGATAGTTGGGTAATAAAAAAAGAAGGGCAAGACTGGCGATGATGTCAAATAAAATAGAAGTATATAAGCATAAGGAATCACATACACTGCTACTCTTCTCACCAAGAGCACCGCCAATGTGCTCCTGCTCTTGGACGACAGGCTTCTCGATTTCCTCAGGCATATCGCGGCCCTTGATCCAATAGTTCTCTCTCTCGAATAACCTCGGATGGCTCGACAATAGGCGAGTAGGTCCGTCAAAGATTCGATCAAGGCGGGCCAGGGTCAGTTATTTATCCCTGTTCCCATAGACAACCTTTCAGCGACTTATTCCGAACCAAAGGTCATCTATGGGTTGTACGGAGACACATATATGTGCAGTGTAACCGAGGGAAGCCAGATTCCGACATTGACAGGGGGACTACATGCAAGATAAACACAAGCGCAACATGAATGATAGAGAAAGGCCCCAAGAAGCCGAGGGGCGGCAACTTTTACCCCCTTATTCGGGTGGTTTCCTCCAAGGCAGTGTCGCACAATTCGGCCTCCACTTTGCTGATCCAAGACATGTCTTAGAACCCGCGATAGCACCGTAAGTTTAGGCTGACACAGTAATATCGTATCCATATAGTAGTAATATTAGGTAGCAAACGGGTATCCCAAATTACAGATGCATACATTAAGCGCGTTCATACCATGGATGAAAAGCTGAGTCCATATGTGATCCCTACCGGTTGGTTTCAATATTCGAAGTCCCAAACCGATGAATCACCAGGCCTCAAAGAGTTGCTTGACGAGTTCTTATAACCTCATGTTATGGCATTTTATTTCAAGCCAGCAGCTTGAAGTTAGTAGGGACAAGTCTCGCTGGTAGAAAATGACAAACCGCGGAGGCATATCGCTATGGATGAGTACGTAAACTGACTTTAGAAACAAACTGTGGCCGTGCTCTCACTACTATCAGTCATGACGTTCTAATAAGCTCGTTGAGATACCCCACAGACTCTTAGTTAGAATGAGTAACCATTCAGCATCTCAAGTTGGCTACATATATCCGGCATCCTAGCGACTACTTGGAATTCAAGGTATCGGAACAGGAACCGAGGGAAATCCCTTTATTTACTACTACACGGACTTGACTAGGTAGCATCCATCTCTTATTGGTGGATGCCCAGAACCCAGTTCCTTGTGTATCCGCTACTATCATTATGTACTCTCTGCTACCATCGCTATATTCCTCTAGTATCCGCAACTAGAAATATATTCTCCTAGTATCTGCTACTTTAGCTATCTGCCTCTACTCTCTGGTACTACTATTGAACGTTAGCCAAAGGATGCTTAATAGCAGAATTGGAGCGCTTAATAGCCATTCCCTAGGTAGAACATGTCAGGATATCCATGGAATCAGAGCTCTACCCCTCCAGGAAGAACCTAAAGTCGACGCCTCCCTTTACAATACTTCGCGTCTATGGGGGATTAACTTTTTCTTAAGCTTCCAAGCAAATCATTTCGAGTATATATAGAGCAGAGTATGTCATCTGAAAAAAAAAAAAAAAAAAAAAAAAAAAGTTAAATACAGCAACAATCATTGCAACTCTCCCACCCCAATATACGATGCCCAACTTCAATCCTTCCATCTACCCAAATCTTTCCCCATCCGCTACGCCTAGCAGCAGCATGAACATGGAGGAAGATCGAGTTGAAGTTTTTTTAAGACTCCTTTTCAACATCCTAGGCTGCATCGCCATGCCTGGCTTCTGGATTGAGACCTTCATCTTCAGGATACTCGGCCTCAACACATCGTCGAGCTTCCGCATGTTCCCTCCGGCAGACATTGTCCCCGGCCACGAATATCCTACAAGCGTGGCCTACAGCTTTGTCTTAATTACTATCTTATTTATACCCAGATTTATTGCTTCGGATCGATATTTTGATGGCGCAAACACCCTTGGGACGGAGCTTCGTCCTTTGACAAGAAGGGCCAGCCCACTCGTGGAATACGTCGTCATGTTTGCCCGTGTTTGGCTGGCAGCGGCTTGGGTAAATATGGCATCGGCTCAATTTATGATGGACTGGGACCTTGTGAGGTTTTCTGTGAAGCTTGGGAGCGTGTACTTCATCTTGTGACCTAGTCAGGCTCAGAAATGTGATGCCTAGGATGTCATCTACAAGGCAGGCATATACGGGGTGTTACGGAGACATCTCGATAGGCTACTTGCATTATGGAAAATTGAACTTGTTATTACAAATTCATGGAGGAGAGTTTTCTAATACGAGCAGTGTAACGATTCTTTTGTACACAGAAAAGATCTTGAGACTGCCGCTCTTGAGGCATGGGTCGAATATCGAGCCTAGAGATACACTCATAGACAAGTTCAGCAGGAAGCTCTTTCTAGAATAATTAAGGAAACATGTATTCAACGAGTGAACTTGAGCAATGTGATCTTTAACAGATAATTCTATTATTCACTTCACTCTATATGGTCTAAGTGGGCTACAAATGAAAGGTGTCGATTGCGATATCACGACTCCATGTTCAAGTGTATAGATGTAAACCAACGAGACATAACATACATCAAATCTTAGTCATGCAGGAACCCTCTCCAAAAACATGCGATACATACACAGTGTGGTAACAATTGGATTGGTTGCTGCTGGTTGATATCATACGCAGCAACGTACGCATGTACGCTTAACACATGGCTGCCAGAATAGAAACCATGCTGGCGTCACAGGTATGAATAATATACGAGGTCACATTAATGCGATAGGAACATCAAGGTCAAATGAAATAGTAACATTTACACTCTGAAAAAGAAATGAACTACTTTAGTAGTATCAGATGCGCAACATTGCGAATAGTAAATACAATCTTCCCTCGGAACCGTTTTTAGTCAAACATTAATAGCGAAAAAGGAAAGTGAAACAACTTCCGTCTTGATTACTTCTTCACTCCGACAATGCTCCAGATTGCGACAGTGCAATCCTCTTCCAGTGATCACGCTCTGCCTCCAGCTTCGCAATACGCTCTTCCAGCTCTTCAAATCGCTGAGCCTTTCGCTCACGCGACTTTCGAGCAGCCAAGGTATTGCGAGCTCGCTTCATGGCAACGGTGTCATTGGCGTCCTCCACAATGATAGGGGGTAGGGGCTTGTCTCGTCGGCGAGAGTTAACACCGGAGACGGAAGAGTGTCGCGTAGAACCCGTGGGGGATCCAGACGACTTCTTCCTGCCGCTACCGCTACCACTGCCACTGCCAGAAGATGATGATCGATACATGGGCTCTGATTCCAAAGGCTTCTGAGCAGGCGACTCGCTTGCGTTGGCAAGCTCTTGGCTGCCTGCATCAGAAGGAAACAGTGAGTACCAGGCGTCGCTAGGACCGTTCTCAAATTCGGCATTGCCAAAGTTGGGAGAAACATCATATGAATCAAACTCAGGGCTGCCATTGTACAGCGAAGGAGAGGTCAAGGCAGTCAGCGCCGCTGAGTTCGGCGCTGACATGAAGGGCTCCTGAATCAGGAGGTCTTGGGGAGACACAGTGCCAAGATTAGAAGCAGCGCTGGAAGCGCCACTGCTGAAGTCAAAGTTGGAAGCGACTGCCGGAGAAGAGAAGGCCGTGGAGGCACCTCCTTCAAAAAAGGTGAAGTCGTCCAAATCGACGTCTGTTGGAGAGTGTGAGCGAAAGTGATCAAGCTGAAGCAAATTAGAAGGGTTGCACAAACCTGCAGCGTTCATCATCTTGGCGGTTTGATTTTGGTTACCAGCGTTTTGATTAAACAAGGGTACTGGTGGCCGTGCAGTGCGAGAAGACCGATTCAAAGAAACCGTTGAAGATGGAGCAGAGGATGCGTAAAACTGATTCGATAAACGATTGCCGTATGCAGAAGACAGTGATGGGTGCCCAATAGCCTGGAGTATCTGGGCCACTCGTTGATTTTGGACTGCGTGTGAAGCGTGCTTCTCGCGACGGGTGTGACAAGAGTGACGACGTTGGCTAGGTAAAGGAATACTCCTATTATGTTGACGAGGCTGAGGGTTGTCGAACAAGACAAAGTCCTGCTGGGGATTCTCGACGGGGTTCAGGGAGAGGTGCTCGGATGGTGCCGGCAGGGCGGAAGCTGAGTTGGGAAGCCATGTTGACTGGGAATCCGTGGTGAAGACTGGGAAGTCTTGAGCTGAAATGTTGGCGGTGAGGAAGGAACTCGTGCTGATGCTATTCAAAGCAGTGCTGAAGTTCAGATCGACCGAATGGTGAACTGAACGAGAAGGTTGAGTGGGGAGAATGTTGTTTATGTCCTGGGACTGAATTTTGACGGAAGGGGGAGAAACGCTCGGGGAGAGGTTTGTTTAGATCATCTTGAAGGCAGCCTGAGGCTTCTAACGCTTGTGTATTGTATGTGATGTGAATGCTTGGGGGTGGAGGAGAAAGGAAAAGAAAAAAAAGACCAGAAAAAAATGTGGCCGTGGCGGTTATGTATTTCTCAGGCAGCAACTCTCGTAGCGGGCACACCAGCGGGTACGTACCCGGGCGGCACGGGCTGTGGTACAAGGCGAGGGCATTGGGGGCTTGTGCAGCCCTAACATGCACGGCGCCAGGCTGCCTGCCAGGCTGTTAGGCACCCGCTGAGCGGACCACTGGCAGCCAAGTACAGGCACGTCGCAGGCGCTGTCTCAATTGGCAGGCGCCCTTGCCAGAAGGCGTGGCCCCGCCGGTGACTCACACTTTTGACACCAGGCCGCTTCTGGACTGGCCGGAACAGCGCCAGCCCCAGTTGGTGGCACCGCGCCTTTTGAGTCTTCCCCAGCCGATCCAAGTTGATTGCAGCGAGAGCCTCACAGTGAGGGGCCGTACTGTGCGATTCAACGCCTCATCCTTCACGATGCAGCTGCCGGCATTTGCTGGGACTGAACTGCGTACTCAAAGTCATTGGAGTCATATTAATTGATTCAGATTGGTTTCAATTGTAAGCGTCAATTCCACATGCGACACTTGATATTGACTATCTTGATGAAGAAAGCGGGCAAAGTAAAGAAGCAAAGAAAACAAGAAAAAAGTGGTCTTTGTTCGTCAAGTGTCTGTGCTAAAATCGTTTCTTTGGTGTTTTGGGTGGATTAGCAATCTTTCATGCCGTCTCTCGCTAGTCTCTAGTTCTAAAGCCAAGCGCGAATCCTACTCGAATTTCCCCATACAGGACGAGGCCTTGCCGGGTACACGGTGCTGCGATGCCAGCTCAGTGAGATATATACTGTCCATATGCTTAACAATGCCTGCGCCAGACAGACGGATCTCAGCGGGATTCGCTTCCCGTGATAACACGTAAACCACAATAGTTTCAGCTTCAACGCGCGTAACCCGTCTCGTATTACTATTAGATCTATGTATTCTTATTCTGCATATTACGAATTCTGCTATTAATACCAAGATTGGATAGCACTGAGCTGCAATTTTACAGCGACATGGGGAAAGCCCGTCTGAATGCCCAGCGCTGAGGCGCAGACTCATGTCTCATCTTACTCTTTGGATCTGGACAAGCACAGTAAGATTAACTTACCCGCTTGAGGAGGTCTCAAAAAGTAAGCAGAATACCAAAAAACCACGCTCGCCTACCATTCGGGGGAAACGCAACGCAGCACGAGGCACAGTGAAAACCTGCTTTGGCGGTGCAACCCCCGGACGAGGAAGAGGAAATCCGCTGGTGCCAAATGCAGCTCTTCGGAGGCCGAGAGCCACATGCCCTGCAGCCTCGCGCATTGAATGGCCCAGAGCGCACGCAATCTGTGACGACGACACATTGCGACGTCCATCAAAGGGGAGACGAGCGCCGTCACATGGAGGAGAACTGCCCGCAAAAGGCCTCGTTTGAAATTACTCCGTATGGATTGTCTCGTCCGCCAACTGTGTGGCCGGAATGCTCTTCGTTCCTGGTTGTCTTGTTATACGACACAAATACGACCAGACGCCTCACATTCCCTAGCGCTTCCTCCCTGCTTTGGACTAGAATAGACTTGCATGCTACACGTAGTTTTCAAGTCCTTGGTTTTCTGCCCTTCTTGTTTCTCGTCGTCGCCGGCACCATGAAGGCCTTCCATTGGCTCTCTTTTGCAGTCCGGACTCCCATCCAACTCCGCCCCGGCCAATCAGCGAGTTGAGCTCCATGGCTAAACGGGACGAGGGAAATATTCAAAACCAGAAAGAACAAGAAGAAAAGATGGAAGAGAAAAAAAGCCTCCTTGCCGCTACCAGCCCGCGATGGAGTCTGACCCGTGTGGCTGAAGCGATGGCGCGCTGCTTTCAACACTATCGTCTCGGGCTACGAGTTTCTGGTTGGCGGTGCCTGGGCTGGCGCTGGGCAAGCGGTTGGCCTTTTGGGCACACCAAGTCCATGTGTGGCGCCGCTCAATCAAATCACAATACAGAGCACGCTTCGACTTGTAATAACAAGTGCCCCGGATCAGATGCAACCAGGTGTTAGTCCTACTACTAGTACTGCATAGCACTGCTACCATTGAAACCAGGTGTCCTCTGTCCTTGGTCACGTAGGACCGACTTCCTCCCGTCTCTTACAGCCCGTCCAGGAAGCTGTCGGCCTGCCGCTTCGCCCGCCTCTCCCCCATATCCTTACGGCGCTGTTCGATTTCGCGCCGTCGTGCAGCCCGCTGTTCCTCGCGCTGCTTACGCTGCTCCTCGGTCTTGAGCCTCTCCTCCTCCAGCGACTGCATCTCCTTCGTCCGCGTCTCCTCGCCCTTGCTGAACTTGAAAAAGCCAACGCCCTTTGTGCGGATCTCGTTGTCGGCATCGTAGTGCTTCATCTCGGGCGGCGTAGCGCTCCTATCCCGCCTGCTTGCCAGCTCCGCCATCTTGTCCGGATCATCCGGCGCAAACGCCATTGCTTGAATCGCGTCGCCGTAGATGAGGTTGCTGGGAGCACTAGGCCGGGCTGACATGCGCTCCAGTTCCTCGGCGCCCAGCAGCCCTCGCCGTATGCGACGTTCCATCTTTTCCTTGTCGGCTCGCGTGCCTCGCCGTGTACGACCAAACTCGTCCTCATACTCCACCATCTCGTCGCCGCCGCTGCCATTTGCATCCTCCTCATCTGAGCTGGTCTCGTAGTCGTCGTGGCCTTCCACTGTTTCAGCCCACTTGCGGTCAAAGTCCACCAGCGGCGCCGCCTCGTTCTCCTTGGGCACGTAGTCTCCGCGCTTCATGGCGGCATAGAGCCGTGCCTTGCTCTCCATCTTTCGCTTTGCGCGCTCGAGTTCCTGAGCCTCCTCCTCTGTCCCAGCCACTTCTTTAAGTACCAGCTTTTCTGATTTGGCATCTCCCTCTTTGCTGCTGGATGTTGTCTTTTTTGATTTGCTGGAACCACGGAAGATGTCGTCCTTTGACTGTTTCGGCCTTGCGCGTCCAGGCCCCGTTGATGTTGATCCTTGAGGGGTGGCATTTGATATAAGTGATGTGAGCTGGGCAGTAAAATCTAATGATGACGATAACGCCTCTCGTTTTGTTCGCTTTTGCGGCCTTTGGCCGTAGAGATTCGGATCCTGAGGCATTGTGTGATCTCCCTGGCGTAGATGCGATTTTCTTTGTCCGCGGCTATTGTATGTGCACTAACGGAGGCTGTATTTACTCCCTGGAAATGAAGGATCCTTCTTCAGAGTAGAGCGCCAGATAGGGTGGCTTATACCGTAGAGGCCACAATGGATGGTTTGGTTTCTAGATATTGATCAATGAAGCCCAGAAATCGATCTTATCGCCGCCGCGCTACCGGGAAGCTGGACGTCACTGATTAAAGTTGACGGGTCCTGGTGACTAAGCGTCTTTGTTGATGACCCTTCTGGTTGCTCGCACAAACGAAACCATAGCATACATCACATCCATCTTAGACTCTCGATATTTTTCAGCGGCGTTTTTGTTCAGATGGTCCAAATTCCATATCTAGGTCGGCCTAACTTCTTGAAACTCCTTGAACGAATTGGCATTTCGCCAAATTCAAGATTCGGGGAATTGGTGTAGGGGTATCACGTTTGCTTTGCATTTGTTCAGTCTGAGTGCGAGTCTGTAAAAGGTCAGGGGTTCAAATCCCTTATTTTCCAGTCTTTTTGCTCCTCTCGATGCAAGGCATCATTCATATCTATTCCATTTCCTCTCGCATAGTATAGAGAAATGATTATTCGGACGTTTCTCACTAAGAAAGAGGATCTCGAGACATATCTATGGCACCAGCATATCATCATTGATGATTTAGTAACGCCAACCTTAGCAGAAGAGATAGTGTAGTGGCATACCGTGATGGGAAAGTAAACACGAAAAGAGACTATGAATAACCCAGACACATTATATAGATTTTTTTTTTTACTTCATATCGCACAGGAAACCTCATTTATCAAACAATGGTACAGGTTAAGCCGACTCAAGTTTTAG
Organism: Trichoderma harzianum CBS 226.95; assembly: GCF_003025095.1. NCBI lineage: Eukaryota > Fungi > Ascomycota > Sordariomycetes > Hypocreales > Hypocreaceae > Trichoderma > Trichoderma harzianum. The sequence goes on along the minus strand of NW_020209252.1, from coordinate 180,610 downwards.
AGCTGTTAGCTGCAACCCCATCCCACTAATTCCATCACCCCGCTATCGGAACGAAACCCATCATCTTCCATCCAAGCTACCTGTATTTTCGCAGCATCCGTTCACCCACAAGACAAAATGGCTGCAGTCAATCAGGTTTACATCGCCATCATTGGTACATACTCCCGGGAGAGTTGATTCATACAGCGTGCCAGTCGTCAATGGATTAAACTAACTCATGATTATACATTAGGCGCCGGTGGTGTCGGCAAATGCTTCCTCTCCCAGCTGCAAGCGCTCGCCGCTCGCAGGCCGTCTCCCAAGCTGAGCCTCTGCTACATCTCGACAAGTCGCAAGGCCCTATACAACGTCGATTACTCCCCCGTGAGCCTTGATGGCGTCACCGAAAGCCTCGCTGCGTCCACACAGGCCCCTCCTCCTCTGTCGCAAGTGATTGACTACCTGGCTTCCGCCCCCGCCAAGGTGATCCTGGTCGACAACACGAGCTCTCAGGATGTCGCCGATGCTTACCCACTGGCCCTGAGTCGGGGTCTTAGTATCGTGACACCTAACAAGAAGGCCTTTTCCGGCTCATACAAGCTCTGGCAGGATATTTTCACGGCATCCGCAACCTCTGGTGCCAAGATCTACCACGAGTCATCGGTCGGCGCTGGTCTGCCAGTCATCTCCACGCTCAAGGATCTGGTCGATACAGGAGACAAGGTGACCAAAATCGAGGGTGTCTTCAGCGGCACCATGTCGTTTCTCTTCAATTCGTTTGCACCGACCGAGGGTCAGGGCGGCAAGTGGTCTGAGGAGGTGAAGAAAGCAAAGGCACTTGGCTACACTGAGCCGGATCCCAGAGATGATCTCAATGGCCTTGATGTCGCTCGCAAGTTGACTATTTTGGCCCGCTTGGCAGGTCTGCCTGTCGAATCGCCCACATCTTTCCCTGTCCAGAGCCTTATTCCCAAGGAATTGGAGGCTTGTTCGACCGGAGATGAATTTCTTGAGAAGCTGCCTGCCTTTGATCAGCAGATGGAAGACACCAAAGCTGCCGCCGAGAAGGCTGGAAAAGTTGTTCGATTTGTTGGCAGTATTGACGTGGCCACCCAGCAGGTCAAGGTCGGACTGGAGCAATTTGATCGCTCACACCCCATTGCTTCCCTCAAGGGCAGTGACAACATCATCAGCTTCTATACTGAGAGATATGGCAGCAATCCTTTGATTATCCAGGGCGCGGGTGCCGGCGGAGACGTGACGGCCATGGGTGTGACAGGAGATCTCATCAAGGTGCTTTCGCAAATCGCTTAGAACCGTATCCAAGATATCTATGTGACATATATGTATCTGATAATAAAAAAAGACCAATTGTTATAAGTCATGATCGCTTATCGTCGTCTCGCTCGCTGATCGCCATGTTCGGAACCGATTGTTGTTGTTGTTGCTGCTGTTGCCGCGACTATTGCTGCTGCCGAACCGGCTGCGGCGGGGGCCCGTCCATCTGGGGCTTGGGTAAACGTTCTCCAGATCCATAACAGAATATCAAAAACGACGGCAAGGAGAGAAGGAACAATAAAAAACAAGCCCAGGGCCAACTATGCATGGAAGTCAGCGACGAGAGACGAGAAAAAGGAGGCATCTAGGAGAGCACTCACGCTAATCCATGATATGGCATTGACGAGAAAAGATGAGCCGGGGAACGATAGAAATGCCAGCGCACCAGAGACATCCCAGAGTAGCACAGCCATGGCGCAGAACTATGGAAGAAGTTGTCGCGATGATGGAACAGAAAGGGAAGTATGCATTGCCCAGCGAGCACAATGAAGAAGCAAAGAGATGCCCAGGAGCTGTCTCAGCTAAGGTATTTTTTAGGCTGGCGCTCGCAACAGTCCAGTCGCGATGTCCAGGGGTCGAGCCGTTATTTTGCGACGCTGTAAGTACTCGGTACTTTATGGGTTGCTTTCCAGGAGCTCCGGTCTCACCACCCAGATCTCGCCACTTCAGACCGCTTTACCTTAGAGTTCCATACCAGTGAGCTGACATTGATGGGTAGCCGGCTGAGCATTGATATTTGGCTGACATGTGAAGTTGTATGTTCTCTTGGATGATCCAAGTGCTATACGCTGTAGTCACCGGTACCTGGCTGGGCTGAAGCTGTCAAGGTGGGCCAAGTGCGGCTAAACCCAATGTAGCTTTGTGCCGTAAAATGCATGCACTCACTGTGCCAGACCGCTTTCCTATTTCGCCTCCACCAAACTTTCCTTGGTTGCCAGCCAAAGTCAGATATTGAATCTCATCAATAAAATTTCCGTCTGCTGTCCCTCAAAGCTCAACACACGAATTGCTACCAAAAATTCTGGACTAGCACAATGGGCAATCAGACAAACAAGAAAGAAAGGCGAGATAGGTTTAGAGAAAGAAGAGGCCAAGATGGCGTCGTATTGCTACCCCGAAAAAAGCTTTATCGCCAGAGAGCTCACGCAAACCCTTTCTCAGACCACATGTTAGAGTAGTAAGTATGCCTCTATGTGATTTTCTGTATCTTGTATTAACTTGTTTGCAGCCCAATCTCACCTGAGTATATGGATTGGTCATCCTATTATCCTTCTTATGTGGACGAAGAAGCGCCGCGGGATGAGTCTAAGCCTCCGCGAATGAAGCAGGATGTTGAGATTGTCGACATCGGATGTGGTTTTGGAGGTCTCCTTGTTGGTCTCGCTCCTATTTTCCCAGACAAGCTCATTCTTGGTGAGTGCTTCCTCATCTCTCCTTCGTTCGGCCAAGAGGATTTATAATTAACATGTTTCTAGGTCTGGAGATTCGTACTACAGTAACGCAATTTGTGCAGGAAAAGATATGGGCACTGCGCGCACAAAGCTCTGAAAAACTCTATCAGAATGCTGCCTGCATCCGCGCAAACACCATGAAGTTCTTGCCCAACTTCTTCAAGAAGAGCCAGCTGAGCAAAATATTCATATGCTTCCCTGATCCACATTTCAAAACGAAAAAGCACAAGGCCCGAATTGTTTCAACAACACTCAATTCCGAATACGCTTACGCCCTACGGCCTGGCGGCATTGTCTATACCATCACGGATGTCGAGGCATTGCACGAGTGGATGGTGGAGCATCTCGACGCTCATCCGTCCTTTGAGCGGGTGAGCAAAGAGGAGGAGGAAAACGATGAGTGCGTCAAGATTATGTTGAACGAGACGGAGGAGGGTAAAAAGGTGGAACGAAACAAGGGACATAAATTTGTAGCTCTATTCCGCCGTATGGAAGATCCCCCGTGGTAATTGCACGAAGTTGAAGCATGATAGATGAACGAATGAAATACCCTTTTAAGCCCGTCTATCGGCGTAGAGGATAGGATATGCAAGATCGGAAATGACAGTCGTGAATATTGTTAGTAGAAGCAATCGCTTGTATGGTGCATCTCTGCTAGATTGTACCCCATATCATGGCGCCTGCAGTGTTATAGGTAATGTACAAAGGCTATCCCATTGACGAATCGGATGAAAATGACACATCAGGTGAAAGTCGGCTCATGTGCAGCAGCATCATGCGCTCATATCCATCCTTTCCACGGCCTGTAAGCTGTGCAGAGAGAGATGCTGTACAATGGCTGCGAATGGAGTGCTTGCAGGCCGCTACGTAATGGTGGACCTGCCGCTAATCGATAACGGTGGGCTTGCAACCACACCTGTTTATAGCGTCGCAATCGCGAAGCTCCCACCCCATATATGCCACTACGATACCCTCGCTCACCGTGTCTTTCAACAATGATGCTTAGGAGGCGACGATGGCCCTGAAGCGTAGAGATGTAGCCCTTGCTGGAGTGGCCTACTTCATTGCGTGGGGCTATGCCGTGAGCTGGTTCTCTGCGCTGCGCTGGGTCGGATATGCCTTCGTGGGCGGTATCGTCATCAGCTTCCTCTCGCTTATCGCGGCTCTTGTTTTAACCACACAGCATCCTCGCGGCGATCGACCGGCACGGCCGGCCAGGGTCTCGTTTCTGAGCTCCCAGAGATGGCGCGCCGAAGCGGAAGCGTTACGGCAACGGCAGACTTACCACAAGGAGCCCTTCGATCCTAGCTTCCCCCAGGCATCTGAAGCTCTCGATGAGGTCCTAGACCTGATCTTCCGCGACTTTGTACGCTCGTGGTATTCCCACATCAGTCAGAACCCAACATTCGAACATGAGGTAGATAAGGCTATTCGACAGGCACTGTTCAGCCTCGTGGGCTCGCTCCGCAACAAAGACCTTGCTGATCTCGTCACGAGCCGTTTTGTGCCCATCTTGACGGCTCACTTCCATGACTTTTACGAAGCCGAGAAATCAGTGCGAGGGAGGAAACTAAACCGATCTGTGACAGAGTCTGAAGAGCTTGATCTTGCCATTGCGTCCAAGTTTCGAGATGGCCGGCTACACCCAGCTGCTTCGCTGTCCTTTCCCGACACCAAAATGGTTCAGCAAGATTACTTACGGTCATTGGTAGAGCGGCTCCTGTCCAAGATCCTTCCCAAGAAGATGCTTTCCAGCCGGGCCGTCTCCATCATAGTGCGGGAGATTGTGGGCTGTGCTGTCTTATTTCCCGTCGTTCAGCTGCTGAGTGACCCTGACATGTGGAATCAGTTGATCGAGAACCTTGGTCGCTCAATGCTTCAAGATAGATCTACTGTTCGCAAGCTCAGGGCAGCACTGGACCAGCACGCTTCTCCTACGCCAAGATCCAACAAGCTAGCCATGGCTCCGCGGTTGGCGCCTGGGGATAACGAGCGCAAGTTTGAAAAGTTCATTCGAGCCATCCGCAGGGTCAATAACCTCTCTGACGCACGTCGATTCCGCAGCGAAGTTGCCAGTCAGCTCAAGCGCGATTCTCTGCAGGAGAATCAAGATCCAGTCTACCTTCGTCGACTGGAAATGGGAAAGCGGCTACTCGATGAGAGAGTACATAACTTGGCCGCAGGTGGAAATCGCCATTCGCCTATGCCAGCTTCTTCGGCGCCGCCCGTTTCCACTTCGAAGCTTGAAAACGCCTCCCTCGTAGAGCTGTTGCGAGATCCGGCAGGTTTATCATACTTTATGGAATACATGGACCGCCAGCGTTTGATGCCCATGGTTCAGTTTTGGCTGGTCGTTGATGGCTTCCGTAACCCCCTGGAAGAAGATGGCCAAGACGACGAGCTCCCCTCTACATTGCCCATGTGGACAGACTCGGATCGTCTAGACTTGCTTCAGATTCACCAGGCATATTTGTCCAAGCCGGAGCTTAACGTGCCGGAAGTTGCTAAGAAGGCTGTCAAGGAGTTTCTCCAAGCTGGTGTATCTGCTACACCAGCTGAATACTACAAGGCTAGGAGAGCTATTCTGAGAGCTCAAAGTGGTGTTCTGGAAACAATGCGCTCTCAATATTTTGAAGGATTCAAAAAATCAGACTTGTACTACAAATGCCTCGCATCGCAGGAGATGTCGCGCGCTACCATGTCACCGCCGCCCCCTACGCATCAGGCTCCTTCAGTATCAAGCAGGACTCAATCATATCAGTCCAAGCCTAAGCCCGCGCCACGGTTTGCTCCATTGGCCGCCGGACCGTCTAGACGACTCTCTGGATCAATTTCGGATCTAAGATCAGTGAATTCTAATGGCAATGGCTCGGATCCGCTGACTTCCTCACGGAGGTCTCTTGATGACGATCGATCTGCGAATCCTCTTTTCGACGACGATGATGTGGATAATTATGGGATGATGGATTCGGTGCAGAGCTTGGACCAAGCTCTGTCGAGGCAGCAGACACCTGACAAACAAGTTGTCCAAGCCGTGGAGCAAGCACTAACAAATATCCTGGAAGATGACAGGCCACAAACCGCCGAGGATCTACGAGCCTCTCTGTTCGATAATGAAGACAACGTGTCGAGCTTGTTTGGTAATGATAACGAGTCCAATCGAGGTTCGTTTGACGCCGGCAAACCTCTGATACCGGCAAAAGAGGCTGGTAAGCCCACTCTGTCGTCGTTGGGGCTTGTCAGCGCCGCCTCTCGAATCGGTGTGTTCGTGGACGACGACCTTTTTGGGGACGAGGACAAGTATCTCCCAGGCGAAAGGGACGACATAGATGAAGAGGCGCAGTCCGATGAGGAGGATGAAATTCACGAAGCCGCTCCAGGTGATCTTGGATTGGCAGAAGCCATCACGGCACTGACAAACGACATTGATCGCTTGGTGGCACAGGACGCGGTTATAGAATCGCTAACAAAGAAGGCCGAGCTTACAAACAATGCAGCAGAGCTGCGAATTCTGAAAAAGTCAAGGACGAGTCTTCAGAGAGAGATTAGGCGCAAGGAGTTACAACGGCAGCAATACGTGATACAAGAGAGCGACAACAGCCTCTATGGAAGATCGGAAATCAGGATCAAATCCATTCAGGTGGGGCGAGAAGATGACGGCCGAGAGTTTGCCTTGTATGTCATTGAAGTCCAGAGGAATGCGGGCGAGCAGATGCCAGCGTCATCCTGGGCGGTGATGAGAAGATATAGCGAGTTCCACGAGCTGCACCAGAAACTCCGCTCGATGTATCCTTCAGTACGGAATCTCGATTTCCCTCGGCGCCGCGTGGTGATGAAGTTCCAAAGCGATTTCCTTCGCAAAAGACGTACAGCGCTAGAGAAGTACCTGCGTGAGCTCTTGCTCCTACCCGAGGTGTGCCGCAGCCGTGAACTGCGAGCGTTTCTATCGCAGAGCACCATAGCGCAAGGCGAGGACCCGATGAGCCGAGAGAACAAGAAGGACATGATGACCCGCTTGTACGACTCGGTCGCCGACGGCATGGAAGACATTCTAGGCAACATCCCAGTGCTAGATCAAATATCGGTCGCGGGGCAGAACCTTATTGCTGCGGCGACAAATCAGCTTAACACGATGCCGCTCAACGTCAGTGAAGAAACGTTTCCCGCTGCGGAGGCGGAGGCGGAACTCGATGCTTTTGAAAACAAGGAACTGGAGCCATTCATCAAGCCCATTTGCGACATATTCCTCGAAGTCTTTGAGCTCAACAAGGGAAACAATTGGCTGCGGGGAAGGGCGGTCGTGGTTGTGTTACAACAGCTACTTGGTGGGACCATTGAAAAGAGAGTTCGAGAAAACATCAAGATGGCGGTACAGGAGGACTCGCTGGTGAGATATGTGGCCATGTTACGAAACGCACTCTGGCCGGACGGAGAGTTCGCTCGAGATCGAAAGCCGCGCACCACGGCGGAAAAGAAGAAGACGCGGACCGAGGCCAGTCTAATGTTGGCGACTCTGGTGCCGGACCTTGCGGGGAACGTTGTAGGACGGGTCAATGCTCAGGCGGCAAGCCGACGCCTCTTTGCAACGTTTAACAACTCCAGACTCAAGTAAGACACTCTGGCCTTTATATCTCGCCTGTACATGTTTATATGTGGATGTGTTGCTAACTTAAAATTGTGTAGTTCTCACCTAGTATTTACGATACTTGATGAGATTGTCTCGGTCCTTTTTGATGAGGCCTGAAGTGTCGTCTGAGCATCCATGACCTATGTTGGGTTAGCATTTTAAACATTAACGAAGCATGGCGTGGGCGTTTTCCCGTTTAATTCAATCTTTGTATGCTCCTTGCCACCACCTCATTTATTTTTTTTCTTCCCTTGTTGGACTCCGGTGGATCTTATGTTGAATCACCGAGCTTACTGGGAGGTGATGGGTACAAAGCCTTATGATGAACGTTGTTATTAGTCGTTGTGATACGTGTGACGATTTGTTTGGAGGCACATGCAAAAATAAGTTGGCTGTAATTATTACAGGTTCAGATTATTGCCCATCTTAGCAATGGAGAGTTTTTTGTACTTGGATGCTTTAAGGCGACGCGAAGTCTATTGCGTTTTATGCATTGCGTTGAGGCCCAACAAAGACTATTGAGGAACCACTTTGTTAAAATAGAATTAGACACATATTGTACTCTGATTTTAAGATAAGAAGTATCTATACTACTAGGTATATACGCCATAAAAGAGGACACGTCGATGCAATATACTTTCATGCCATCCCCCAACCTTGATAAATTGCAAGCCCCTCGGTAGGTACACAGGTACCGAGTTGTTGGGTCAGAGTCGCACCAACCGGCACCTATATAAACACAACAGCATACGGGATGATGATCAATCTGGAATATGAAATATGATGTAACTTGCTGTTGGCCAATGAAAGCAAAAACCAACAGATCCGATTTGCGGTACGTGTGCCTTATTCAGCCTGTGAAGAGCCTCAATACGTGCCTTGCCCAGGTACCGGAGATTGATTAATCCCGATCCGTGTGGGCTTCGCACTTCCTGGGCGGTGGGGGTTTGGCCTCGTTGCTTGAACCGTCAGCCATTTACAAGCATCTGCCAGCAAAGCTGCATCGAAACCCACACGAACCTCTATCTCACCTACTTTTCGATCTCCAACCTCTCGGCTCTCTGGTCGACAATCGTTGGACGCCATTTGCCAAAGGGGCATCGACTGCTGCCTGCTTTTCCCGCCAGAGCCTGGTGCCTCAGCCTTGCAATCCCGGCCTTTACCCGCGACCTGCCTCGACAACATCTCTCTCCCTTGACTCGCCTTGGGAACGGTGACGACGAATTCCTCAAGCAGGATATCTCTCGCAATAGATAAATATCCCCCGCTGTCGTCAAGGAGGCTGTTTATCTATCCAACCCTGCAACTGAATAATCCCTCCTGCCACTGTTGGTCTCTTACGGAGCCCCCGAAACCGCCAGGATGATGCCATCCGCGCACGTCTACGGCCACCACCAGTTTAATCCCCAGGCGGATTCGTCCTGGATGCACCAGCAGGCGGGCCATCACCAGCAACACGCCCACCAAGCTGCTGCCGCCGCGGCTGCCGCTCAGCAACAGCAGCAAGCTCAACAACAAGCTCAGCAACAGCAAGCCCAGCAGCAACATCAGCAGCAGCAGCAACAGCAGGCCCAACAAGCTCAACAGGCTCAACAGCAGCAGCAACAACCTCACTACGGACGCATGCCTGGTGGCCACGCCAACGTCAACAATAGCATTGCCGCTTCCCATGGGCAGGATGGCGGGCACGATAACATTTCGGAGGACAACCGGAGGACAATGGCATACATCGCGGACCTTTTGAGCGAGAATACCAGAGAGGCAGCCCTGTTGGAACTCAGCAAGAAGAGAGAACAAGTGCCCGAGCTGGCGCTGATATTGTGGCACTCGTTCGGTATGGAGTTTCTCTACTGCCCCCTTGGAGACTAATATCTACTACTTCTGAGGTGGTACTGACCGAGGATACTCGCAGGCGTCATGACATCTCTGTTGCAGGAAATCATTTCCGTATATACGCTTCTCAATCCTTCGCAGCTCACAGCAGCTGCATCAAACAGAGTGTGCAACGCGCTGGCTCTGCTCCAGTGCGTGGCATCCCACAACGACACGCGAACCCTATTCCTCAACGGTAAGCGCAATCCTAAATCTCCCTCTACATAGCGAATCAGGGTGCAGATTGACTGACTGACTTCCGACAGCGCACATTCCTCTCTTCCTCTACCCTTTCCTAAACACGACGTCCAAATCGCGACCGTTTGAGTACCTCCGCCTGACAAGCCTAGGCGTCATCGGGGCCCTAGTTAAGAACGACTCATCCGAGGTTATCAACTTCCTCCTCACGACCGAGATCATCCCCCTCTGCCTTCGAATCATGGAGACGGGATCGGAGCTCAGCAAGACGGTTGCCATCTTCATTGTTCAGAAGATATTGCTAGATGACAACGGCCTCAATTACATCTGCGCCACCTACGAGCGTTTCTATGCTGTCGGCACTGTCCTGAGCAATATGGTTGCTCAGCTGGTCGAATCCCAGACTGCTCGCCTGCTTAAGCACGTGGTGAGATGCTTTCTTCGGTAAGGATCCCCAGGAAATGATTGTGTGACGCCCAAGGGGAAAGTTATTCTGACAAGAAGACGGCGCAGATTGAGTGACAATGCCAGAGCCCGTGAAGCTCTCCGCCAATGCCTCCCAGAGCCCCTGCGGGATGCCACCTTTTCGTCTGTCCTCCGTGACGATGCGGCCACTAAGAGATGCCTTGCTCAACTTCTGATTAATCTCTCCGACAATGTTGTGGACCCTAATTCTGCCGTATCTGCCCTTTAGACGAAGATGAAAATAAAAGAGAAACCGAAAAAAAGGAGAAGAAGATGAAAGAAAAAAGATGAAGAAACCAGACAAGATACGCAGAATTAGTGGGCACCATGATTTGCATTCACGGTAGAGATTTACGGGAGTTTAGACGAATGGTTTTCACGACATTACGGACGGCAAAAAGAACCAGTTGACCCAAAAAAGTAATCTGCATTATTGATACCCGCAGCTGCTCGACACATCTCATCGCAGCATATTTCTTCCCATCTTCTTCCGAGGCGCTCGACGTTGTCCTTTGCCTCTACATGCTACGAAGAATGCGGGAGTCCTACTCTAAAAAGCCTGGGCAAATCCCGGGTCTTGAATGTACCATTTTCCTCAAAGCCAAGGTGAGGTGGCTCACGTACGCACTGTGATTAGTGCCCGACTTTTACTTTTCTTTTCTCCTCGCGATATTTTTGCTATATTTTTTATTGTACCCTTTCTCGCTTCTCTCTATGCGTTTCATATGGAGGGGGGAAAATCACGTATATTAGCGGGAAAAGGTTTGCTTATTCTAGGGGCTTGCCGCACACGAGTCTTCTTGGACCGGGGAGATGTGCTTGGCAGGAAGGATTCCAGGCGGCGGCAGACATGGGCTCTGTATTGATCTGTTGATTGCTGGCACGGTTATATGGATTCGCGCTGTGTTGCTCTTGGACGGCGAGAGATGACTCGCCCTGGAAGGCGTCAAAGGTCAAAGGCGTTGGTTACCAAAGGGGGCGAAGGGGTGGGATAAGTGAGGTTTTTTTGACATGGCCAAAAAGAGAAAAAAGGTGAGCGGGAGTTGGGGAGACTTGATAGGAAATGGAGTACGATGGGAGTAGATAGGTTTGTGTGTACGAGTGTCTGTATGTATGGGTAGGGGAATGTAACTATATTGTTTCTCGCAGCCTTGCGTGATTTCTTGGGTCCTCGGTATACGTTGCTACTGCTTTTGCTGATTGTGTCTACAGATGATCTGACAGACAGGCTCTTTTAAGAACAACCATGTTTTAGGTTCGAGCACGTTACAGTACGCAGATGAACGATTGGCGCCAGGTTATTGGCAGGGGATGACAGGCTCATCACTTTATCTCGCGTCCGGAGGCAAAGTAAGATTCTACATGGCCCCGTCTCCCCCTCATCCCCAAGCTTATTCCCAGCAACCGGCATTCATAGCATTTTGATGCCATTTCCCTCGTGTTCATTTTTCTTTTCTTTTCTATTCAAGATTATGGCGATAAACCTTTTTGCCTCTTTTTTTCTCCTCTTCCTTTCATCCAGGTCTGCCGTGTTTGTGCTATCTTGGACACATTCCCCTTTTTGTTTCCTGTGCCGTGCCGGCAAGAGTCCGAGAACTTCCCCCAAGATATGACACAGACGCGATATGATACGATGGGGCCGGGTATATATGTTGGGAAAAAGGGTGGACGATTTAGCGGGCCGCGGGTGAGGATGCCGGGACTTTTTCTGCCTTGTATAGGCTGTTGTTTTGGGCTTTTGAGAGGGGGGGGGGGGGAGGGGAAGGGATAAAACCCTCGCGCCTCTTGTGTGTGGTGTGTATTACTCCTCGGGGAGAGACGGGTGAGGCGGGTAGAAGGGGCAAGGGGGATGAGAAGAGGGGGAGGGGGTGAGCCGTCTGGCGTCTGTGTGTTGAGGATATTCAAGGCCAAGGCCAAGGTCGAGGTCGAGGCTGTTTGGAGTGGATGAGGTATGGATGGTATCAGGAGGCTCATGGCTACAGACGGCATCTATCCGGATCTCGTCGACGAGGGGGGCGTGTAAGATGCCTAGATAGGCAAGTTTTGTCGAAAGAGAGGGGGTGGCGAGAGGCTAAAAAGAAAGGACGATGGAGATATGAAGTTGAACAAAAGAGGCAGAAAGCATGTCGTCGAAAGTTGGAAGTGGAGAGAAATACAAGCAAAGAGACGATTTTCGGGAGTGAAAGAAGAAGAGGGGAGGGGGGGCAAGTCTGGGCCGCAGAGGGGTGTAAGGCGAGATGATTCACGGAGGGAGCCCGGTGAGGGGAGGGTGTGTTCACCTTGTTTTGGCCGTTACGGTTAGGTTAGGGGGGGGGTTACTTGAACCAAAAGCTGTCCATTTGTATTTAGTGGTTTTTTTTTATTTCGACTTTTGAAACTGGGGCTTTTTGATCGTCTTGCATTATTATAGTTTGAGTGACCGGTTTTTTGATAGACGTTCTAACATACGAGTCTCGATATGCCGAAGGGTGGTTCGAGCAATGAATCTGGTTTAAGTGGAGTCTTTGAACTCTGGTTGGTTGGATTTTTTAGACACTGGTGTTAATTCCCAAACGGGCAATCCTGATTACCGGGCCCCATGGTCTTTTTGACGAGAGGCAAAAGACTTGACAAAAAAGATGAGGAATAAAGTATCACGGTGAGGTTAGAGTTGGGTAGCACAGGTTCGGAATTTCGGGATTACGGCTACGTGGATGAAAGAAACGAGTCGTGACATGTTATTATCCGTTCTTTTACACTTTGACAAATACTAGATGGGTATCGAGAGAGTCCGTGTATACGATCCTTTGATGGAGATGCGATGTGGGAATAAAAAGCAGAAGAAAAGGGGAGATGGAGGGGAGTGTGAGAGTGAGAGTGAGTACATCGCATGTCGTGCCGCACGCATCGCGTATCGTAGCGTATTGTATTGTATGGAGACCCCCAAAGTATTTGCATTTCCTCATCTTGTTCTTCCCTTTCACGGCTGCTTCTTCCCACCCCGTATTCTTGGCCTCCTGCTTTTTGGAATCAGGTTTGCAGCATTTGCCGCTGTTGGTCTTGGTCTTGGCTGTACCGCGCATTCATCTCTTTTCGCCACCAGGGGGGGTTAGAGGGCGAGGGGGGGCGTATAAGCAGTTCATTTTGGTCAATTTTGAGGCTATCTACTAATCTATCGGGCCCTCATCTCATGCAGATGTGCCTGTGCCTACAGTATGCATCTGGCCAATTCCCAAGACCAGACCAAGAATATGTAACCATAGATGCTACCTGTACTAACCTAACCCAAACTACTCGGTGCATAAGGAGCCGAAAATTAAATAAAATAACAAAGCACACCGAAAATGGAATTTCAGCATCTATTTACGGAGTGCAAAAAGGCCAGAGTGGCGTGTCCCTGAGCCCAAACTTGCTGCTCAGAGCTCGGCAATTGCCACAGGAAGATACTGATATGGAAGCAATTCGCGCCTAATACGAGAGGGTGACCCCATCCATAACTCCGTAATAGACAGAGATTGTTTCGGGGCTCCGCGCTCCGTTTCCCGGCCCCCAAAAAAGAGAGGCATCGCCTAGGCGAAAATAAGCGTCGAGGTTGGCTACTTACTACTTGCAATACGGCCGCAGAAGGGACGACGATCCTCATGATGTGCGCGCCTAACTCAACGTGTTGAATTTCCGCGCCGCAGGAATAAAATAAAATAAACCTCCAGCGGCTCTCGGGAAAATTATCTATGCGGGATCCGGAAATTATTCAAGGGTAAGGTAGAGCAAAAAGAGAGGGAAGATGAAGGAAGAAGGATGAGCAATATCCTAAAGCAGAAAGAAGATGCGCCGGCAGATGAAGGACGTTGGATTAGCTAATGATGGTATAATATATGATACTTTTTTGGAATACATGTACTTTTGACACATGACACACGGAGGATGCTACAGAGTTTACTCCAACGTAGCATCGCATCGACATCTCGTGCCGCAATCGCTTCGGGTTCCGTAGTTTCGCGCCCTTATTATTCAGGTACGCAAAAAAACGCACAAGCCAGCCTCTCCGCGGAAAAGAAATGGACTACACCCGGACCAACCAACCAGTATCAAAAAAATCCTCCATTCTATTTGCAAAGATCCCCCAATCTCCTACCTAGCCTCTGCTGCTATTCGGGCCGCCAACCTGCGCCCGCGCGCACGCGCACTACAAGAAAAAGAGAAAGTAAGAGAAAGAGGAAGCACATGCTACTCGTACACAGTCGAAATTGAAATTGGTCCCTTCTTCGTGGATCCGGCAAATCGCTAGGAGAGATGCGGCGGGCGTGGCTAGCGTCATGATCAGAGACAGGCATCTTGGCCCTCGGGCGGAGATGAGACGAGATACAGTGCTCATACATTGATTAGCTCAGGGCCGTATTCCAACCTACGGATACGCAGTGCAGCCAAATTGTAGGCATGGTCAGGGCATCAAAGGATCACTAGCGAGCTCGAGCTCGATCCTTCGAGCACCAGGTTGTCGACGAGGGGTCGTCATTGGCATGCTCATTCTCAGTCTGCATGCCCAGCATCCATCTCATAACAGAAGAGCCAACACCTATCTACCTCTCTCAATTGCCGGCCGGCGAGCTAGCAACCGCGCGCCAAGTCGTAAACTTCCGACTGCACTAGAAATCATACAAACACAATCACACATGCAGCGCCAAGTACAGCAGATGGCGAGGGTTTATACGAGGACTTGCACAGCGTCTCTTGAGCTCTAACGAGATGCTAACGAGATGCTGTGGAGGGGAGGGAGAGGGGCAATTCAACAGCTTCACTTTTTTTTATCTGCTCTCAATCATCTATGGAGACTGGTACTTGTATCCGTATTGCTCCTTCGCGGCATCGACAAGCTTCTTATCCTCGGCCACCTTGGCAGCCTGCTCCTCGCTCAGGCCCTGTCTCGGGTCATAAAACGGAGCCGAAGTGAGAGAGAAGCCCCTCTGCACCGCAGGCCGGTCCCAGAGCCGGAGCAGCCACGCCTTGACGTTGGGGAACTGGTCGTACGAGGTGCTGGTAAAGGACAGGCCGTTGACCCAGCCTACCAAGGCAATGTCGGCGATGCTGTACTTGCCGCGACCAGGGCCAACGACGTAATCGCGATCGGCCAGGCGGGTGTTGAGGATACCATAGAGACGCTCCGTCTCTCCCACGTAGCGCTGCATGGCATATGGAATCTTCTCCTTGGTGAAGCGCACAAAGTGGTTGGCTTGGCCCTGCATGGGACCAACACCACCGTGCTGCCAGCCAATCCACGCTTCGGAACGTGTGTAGTCGTCCGAATCGACTGGGAATGAGAAGAGGTGCTTGGTATCATAGCGACGCGCCAAGTATCCGAGAATGGCGTTGCCCTCGAACACGGCCAGGTCGTTGTTGTCATGGTCCACAATGGCGGGGATGCGGCCGTTGGGGTTGATGGCCGTGAACCATGGTTCCTTTTGGACGTTTTGCGAGATGTTGACGCCCTGGAAGGTGTACTCGAGCCCGTATGCCTCCTTGAGCTCTTCCAGCAGGATGTTAGCCTTGTGGCCGTTGGGGGTGCCTGTGATTTTTGGACAGAGTCCCTGGTCAGTGACTAATGATCCTCGAAGAAGGGGGTGGTTGATTTGCACGCGAGCAAGGAGGGCCGGGGGATCTTCTATTTCCCCGGGACTATTGAATTATTTTTCCCGGTGAACAAGCAGGTATCACTGCCATCATTGGGGCGGAAGCGACGGGAACTCGATGAAAAGCGTCCTGGCCTAGCAGGAACTTTTTGAATCCTCCTCGTGGCGAGACAAGGTTATGGCTGGCAAAGAGCCATGTGACGCCGTTTGACCACTCGGCCGGGACCCGTGGCGAGATGATGGGAGTCTGAGACGAAGGAATGGCCCTTGCCATGGCACTGGGCAAAGCTGGGTTGCTGGGATGCTGGGAGAAGAGATGCCGGCTTGATTTGCTTTGCATATCTGCCAGGGCTCTACTTCTAGACTCCCATCCTTGGTCGTTGCTGCGGCATTGATGGGCGCTTACTTGGCCACATCATGAAGATCACCGGGCGGCATCCCTCCTTCTAGTACGTCATCCAAGCTGTCTCTTGGCCGTGCTTGACCTTCCTTGTCCCTGCAGTCGCCGGCATTCTCGTCTTTACGGGTATTCAGGGTATTCAGGGTATTCAAGGACCCCGAGCGCAATGCAGGCACCGGGGGCTGGAGTCATGGCCAAGGGGTAGAGCAGGGCAGTAGTTTGCGATCACCTTGGATCGTTGATAAGGATGACAAAGAAGAAGACGAGGGCATAAAACATGGTGATACCGGCGGTAGATGCAAATGTAGATGGCTGTGCAGTGTGCTATGTATAGGTGTATGTGGTGTATATGATGTGCAGATGCAGATGCAGCGAGTAAGAATAAGAAGAAGAACAAGGCAGCACAAAAGCGGCTGCTAGTGCGGGACCAGCTTGCTTACCCCAGGTCAAGAGCTCGATGCCCTTTGTGGCAATGAGGCCAGTTGGACGCGCCATTGCAACGGATTGATGCTGATGCGATGCTGTAGCGAATAGAAGAGCTTGCGGTTGCTGTCGTAAGCAGGACGAGGCGAGGCTGAAGAGGGAGCAAAAGGCGAAGAGGAAGAGGAAGAGATGAGAGAGAAGCTGTCTTGCCGTCGTCATTGAGGAGAACAATGAGGAGCGAGGCCTTGTATCGATTAAGTACTAACGCGGGACAGCTTCCCTCCTTCAGCCCTTTTTTTACCCCTCCATACCTGTAGGAACTTGCCTTGGAGAATCGCGGAGAATTCCGCATTACCAGAAGATACCCAGCAGCAGGCAAGCTCTGCCCTATCAGCTCAGGTATTCGCACCTACGTAATGCTGGAGCTGTTTTGTGCTGGGTGCTTGGATTTGTCATGGTGGAGGGGCACGCAGAGGGAGATTACACATCAAGCACAACACATCAGATAAACCGCCAGCGTTACATAAGGCGGCCAGCGGCAAAGAAGCAATGCATCTCTGGTTGCTCAGCACGAGCAACAATTGCCGCGCGGGCCAATCCGTCTTCCGTTTGATACGATGGGATGGGATGCAATGCAATGCCATTAATCAGCCCTCGCCCTGGAGACGTTGCTTTTTCCACGGAGGTACTTGGGGTCTGCATAGCTGAATAGCGTAATGTGGATGTACCGTTGAAGATTCCAATTACCATTGCGACTCCATATGGAGCACTTACACACTATGGAGCAGTGTTACTAAGGAATCCGGTCCAGCGTCTCGGCAAGTTGTTTCTTGTGAAATTGTTTTGCGGGGGCATAACCGGGCGGCATTCGATTCCACGTGGCAGTGAGATTTGTGCACAGCTGTGTTGGACCAACTGTCTTTTGGATAGCCTATCGACTCCAGATTGCTTATACAAGCACTCGTACTGGCTGTAATATGATGTAGCATTATTAGCATTATTCGCAACAGATAGGATGGAGAGTCTATTCCTCATTCTGCAGAGACAAGGGAGATGAGGGGCATCCGGCGCTACCAGAAGCATTATTAACACGCGCGCGTCTTGCATTTTGCTTGGCTCCAAGAATAGTATCCTCTAGTCAAGTATCAAGGCAACAAACAAGGACGACGACGGCAAGCTTCACGGGATCTGCGGCTGCAAGTTTAGCCAACTTGTAAGTTATCACTAGGTACCTAGTAGGCAGTGCAAATATGATGGCAACACAGACGAGGGGGGGTAGAAAGAAACAATCGACAGAGAGGGTTAAAGTGATGGCCTGTCCAAGTTTCAAGATACCTACTAGCCACTAGGTAAATCCTACCGTACATTGCCGTACCTTTCCATTCCATCGTCCGACGGGCATTGTGATCGTCATCTCATTCCCCCGTGCCCGTGCGTGCTCGGCACATGGCAAAATCCCGCCGGTGAATCAATTGAGTTGCCGGGCTTCGCATGGCATTGGCATGGCATGGCAAGGCCAGGGCAAGGCTCTATTGGAGGGGAAAGGACAAGGAGAGAAGCGCGACCATCCGCTTCTCCGTGAATTTTGTGATTTCCTACAAATACTACCGCTGCTGATGATGCCCTGCTCGAATGCTACACTGCGATGGGCATCGGACGAGGGGGACGTGCACATAAGGAGAAATCATGTAAACGAAGACTTGAGAGATAGAGGGTAAATACAAGGGAAACAAAAAAGGGAGGGAGCAGGGCAAGGGGACCGTGATGCAACGACAGGGCCATAGACAATGAGGCCAAAGAGGCAAATACAGACAGTCCAGGAAGAACAAGACAAGGGGAGTGAGCACAGATGCTTGCCCTTGCTTCTGGATGGGGACCCCCACCCCTTGCCATGCCATGCCATGTCCATATACCATTGATGATGATGATGATGATGGTGTATCGAAGCGCAATGGCCTCGCGTTCGTTTCCCAAGTTTGTTGTTTATTGCTGGACGAGAGATTGGCACAGTAGCATTGCATGGCATCCCCAATCCCAGTGCCTCATCACCGGGACAAGAAAGATTACAGAGATTGCAACACGTTCCTTTGGACATTCCTAGTCTTGCATAGGCTGCGTCCGAGTCTGTCGCCGTGCATTTTTACTAGTCTGGGGCGGCCTCGTATGCACTCATACATTGCCGTGGTATGTCTCTGTACATACAATCTGCATCTACTGTAGAGAGTACTTTATCATTACTTGTACATATTGCATCTACAGTGCTGTGTACCTTGTACGAGTCCCATCTTGTTTACATGGACTGTTCTTTTGGCGTGCACCACTCGGAATTTGATTTTCATGCACGTCGTACGTTTCCATCCCACTTGGGAAGCGTGAATCGGCGTCGCAAACATGTCCAAAAGTAAATGGTTGGAACCCAAAACACACACTCCCACCCCCTTGCAATACAGCCACGAACAAGTCCGGAGGAATTAACTAACCAAATAAAAATAAACCGATGATGCAAATCAATTGAACGAACGAGAAACAAGTCGTTCGTTGTGGACAAATCAATTAGAAACAAATCGACGATTGTTTCTAAGATAAAAAAGAGACTTAGGCTAACACGCCAGCCCCGGTGCAGTCTCGAGTATTTTTGGATAGGCGAGGGTGAGGCGCAGTAAAACCCCCGACTAGCTAGACTAACGAATGGGAAGAATTGTATCGTATGGTCAAGACTTGACCAGCCAGAAACTGACAAAGAATCAACCCACAAAAATAAACACACTGACGGGCGATCAAACAAAGTCCTAGACTAGGTAGATGTAGAGTAGAGTATCTAATATCTACACCCTCGCTCGAATCACGCTCTGTTTTCTGCCTGGTGATATGCACACTGGACCCTGCTTGCACTAGGTAGTACATGGATGTATGTCTTACAGTTGAACATACACCTGTGCAGTGTTACCATGAGGTGTAGGTGTACAGTATTAGACGCTGGGACCCCTGGCCAGAGATCAAGCAGGGCAAGGCGTGCTTGTACTGTACAGGTTGTGGGATAATATGCCCGTCGACGAATGGAGTAAATCGTCTATCCATTCCCATCAATCCTCATCCTCATCCTCCATGTACGAGTATGTACTCCATGCAATACTCCATGTACTACTCCATCCTGATGTACCGGTAGATTCACCATCTTGCTACTCATTATGATGCTGCCTCATGGCTCATTCCCATTGCCTTGGTCGCGGTTCTCGAGCTTGTACCACTCGTTCATGTAAATCAACGTCTATCTTACTTAATATACCTGGCAAATACTCCAGACGTCAATGTAACCTCCAAGTACTAAAACCAACCGCATCGCTTTAATATTCTTACTCATCAAATCCCTTCTTCCCCTCCCACCTATGTCACTCGCTGCTACGGTACGAGTACATCATCCAAAAAGAAGAAGCCCAGAAACCGATAGATGTTCGGCATAAACATCAAAAAAAAGTCGCAGATTGTAAAAACGTGGCCATCCCGCCCTTGTCCATCCCAATCCTGCACCCTCCGCACGTGTCTCAATCCAGTCATACCGCCCCAGCCCTTTCATTTTTCCTCTTCCCTTCTGCTTCCTCTCCATGTGCAGATGCTAGATGCATCAAAACCCATCACCATCAATCACACTTGACATCTTTCACACGCCCCTCCCTCGGATCCCTTCCGCTTCAATTCGTTGACCCCCATTGCTGTCTGTGTGCACTTTTTTCTAAACCAACCTGAACTCTGCCTTGCGTTGCCTTGCATTGGCCTTTACAGTATCTCGCTCATCTCGCTCATCTTCCTGCGGTACTTTGCATTTCTCTTTTGGGTCTTCGGCTTGACATGTGCCGCTGTGCGAAAGCGGCCTCGGGGCGCGGCTGGCTCACGCGACTTCCGGAGGCCCATCCCATCCCGCATCTGGGGCCATTTAGTTGCAATTCTGCACACCCGAGGTAGTTGTTCCCATACTAGGGCCTGCGTCTCGGGAGTTTTGGGACGAGATAAATAATGTCCAAGACGAGACAGGTAACAAAGAGGAGGGCAAAAGAGACACCCCCGACTATTACCTTTCTGTCATTGTCGGCGAGTTAACAAGTCCGGCAGCCCGTCTGCTCGTACGCGAGTTTCCTTCTTTTACAATGCAAGATACAGAGTTAGATACACCCCGGAAAAACAAACCATCGTCATTACTGTAGAGATAGAGATACTAGATACATGCAGTATACAGAGGTGGACGATACGGGATAGGCGATGCCGTCACTGCTTTGCTTTACTTTACTTGGCAATTCCTTCACACCCACCCTATACCTCATCACCTCGCTTCAGCAACCTCTTCATGCAAACTCAGGAAGAAGAGCTGAAAATGTAGCCCAAGCTCAGCTCAAAGCCCTGCAAGTGAGCACAAACCACATACAACACATCACGCAGTAGACTCCTGCAGCCGAGTTTTCTAGAACAATGTGCGCTCAGGCTGAGGAAGCGACATGGAATGTGATGAGAAGAAACAAAAGGATCCTCAAGGGGCACAGAGAGGGAAGCGTGGGAGTGGGAGTGGGAGGGGTTAAGCCGAAGCGAATCACATCTACGAAGGATGAAGCTACAGTAGTGCCGTCGTTGCTGTACTATCAGAGGCGGGAACTTGGCCAGATCTTGGACGGTCCTCATTGGCCGCCTTCTCATTCCTTCAAAGATAGCTTTCCATCTTTACAGGCAAACGGGTTACAGCTCTTGCAGCTGTATGTCATTGCGCATCTTTTCTGCTTCCGCGTCTGCTTCTCTCGCTTCTTCTCTGGGGATCGTTGCAGATGGGACGAGATGGCGTCAACCCCCCCTCGTGTAGGAGGACATGCTCCGTATCAAAGGGTGTGAGTGGTGCCGTGTCGTCAAGTTTCAATATTGTTCCTACCGTAAAGTTTACTCGTACTTGTCGTATGCGAAGGAGTTGAGGAGGGGAAAGTCCGTCATTCGGACCGCGCAGCCCCGAAAAATAGCAGAGGCATCTCGCAGAAAATCAACACATGACAATTAATAGACGAAGAGGGTAAAAAGTCAAATCAACACGATCAACAACCCTAAAAACCTGTTTTTCATGGGTCTAGACGTTCATCCCCCGCAAATCCCGAGCAAAAACAAGCAAACGCCTTGCTGCACATCCTGCTCTGAAAAGAGCAACTCTAGCGAAAAAAAAAGGAAAAATAAATCTCACCACGACCTGGGGGGAAGGAACATCCAACAAAGACCACGCGTTCTTCCCAAGAGCTTTGACATTGACATGCCAGATTTCTTTGCTCCCACCCCCAAATCTTACGGGGGTTTCCCTTCTTCTCTTTCGTCTTCATTTTCAACCCCTCTCTCGATGCAACCCCCTCCCAGAAAAAGATGCAGGACCACCAGAACAAGGAAGCTCAGAAAGAGGCAATACCGACAGCAGAAGCCGGCCGCGAATCAGCGGCCCCAGGAACAAGGCACAGCACATCAAAGGTCGCTAATGCTGCCCTGAAACGTGCAAGAACGTGGCATCGGGGTCTCTCCCCCCTCGTGGAGGGTGTGAAGGAGCAAGAAAGAGTCATCGTGAGAAGCAGTTCAAGTCGAGAAGAGAAAAAGAAGAAGAAAAAGCGGCATGGCGTCGTCGTCTTGGATCAGAATGGCGCGCTTCAGCCCTTGTTCTTGTCTCCCACCCCTTGCGGCCCCATGCCATGATTTTCTTTGCAAATGCCTCTTCGGAAGGATTCACCTCGCCGTCCATCTCCCATCTCGTTCCCATCCTCTTGCGCGATGCAATCTGTCTGTCCGGTCCATTTGGCCAAGTCGTGCCGCTCCCCGGCTCTCTCTCTCTCTCTCTTTGCTTCCCCCCCTCAACTTCACGCCTCCATGCATGCTCTGTCTCTCTCCCATCCCATCATCCCGCATCTCCATCTTTTCTTCATCCCACTCCACGCCCGACGAGATGAATATGGACAGACGGGCAGATGATGCGACTGCTAGTGCCTCGACGCACGAGCCCCCCAGATGAGGTGCCATCAACTCTAACCGGCGCCCTGACAGGCCCGTTTCTCCAATCATTGCTACCAGACGCATTTGCTGTGCAGCGGCTTGCAATGCCGGCTCCTTGTCCGAACCATTTGCTGTGCCCAAAAGCTACCACGCCCATTTGCAAAGGAACCCACTTGCCTGTCAGTTCCGGCAAATCCTCATCCCCATGTCACGTCTCCAACTCTCTGCTACTTCCTGTACGCATACACACGTTAATTAGTGCAGTACAGGTTAATGCCACGCTCTCTGCAAAGGGAAACTCTGGGCGGGATATGGCATGACCCCCCCTGGTCCGATCTTGTTGAGCCTATCCTGGGCAATTTATTCTACTTGCTTGGAACAATGGGCAAAGCCATGCATTGATCTGGCCCTCTTTTTTTTGTGCCTCTCTTTCTCTTGGTCTCTCTTCTTTCTTTCTGTCCCTTGAAGATGTGCTAGTGCACCAGGGTAGGATGACAAGGGACGACGATGATCCGCCAAGCCAGTGGGAAGTGCTAGTAAGCACAAGGCCAATTTGGCCGGAATCAGACAGAGAATGAGAAAGGGGAAAACCACCACTCCACAAGAAACAGAGACAGCCTCAATGGGAATAAAATGGAAACAAGAAAAGAAGTGAAAGAAAGTGAAACACGAAGAAAAAAAAGCAAAACTCAACAGCGCATCATCACAGCTGGATTCTGGGGTATCCCCTCACCCCTTCTTTTCCTCCTCCTCTCTCTCCAGACGCTTCATCTCACGGAGCATCCCATCTCATCCCATCTCATCCCATCTCATCCCATCAACCAGGCCGAGTCCCAGAGAGAGTGACCAAAACTACTCGCACCACTCCCAGGTTCAGGTCCCTAAAGCATGGGCCAGATACCCATCCGTGATCCACACATCACAAGATGCTCCTCGTGGAGTCTCAAGTCTTGTTCCTACCTGCCCATCCCCCCTTCTCCGCGGTTCTACTCCCGGTGGCTTGGCACGTCTAGTGCACCTATCTCGAAAATCGAACACGCAAAAACAAGGTGGCAAATTGAGCTCGCCTTGTCCCATGCGATGCGATCCACCATGCAGCGATTACCTGTGCCTGTCACGTACGTGGCTCCCATGTAAGCCCACCAAGCAGAAAAGGGCCTGGGCAGGTTTATGGGGACACTTTTTTTTTTCTTGCTGTCCCGCGTACAGTAAGGCAATTACCGCGCAAAATTGATGACGGCACGAGGGCTCTTACAGTCCCAGCGCAAAGAAGAGTCCCCAATTAACCAGATGAGACCAAAAAAAGGGCCAGTCGAGAATGAGGCCGAGCCGGCAGAGAGGCGGCAGACATGGGGGAGACGTGGGCAATCTCATCAGCAATCTGGGGGGGCTGCTCGCCAACACGGAAGATGGCCATTCTGCAATGTGCCTCGTATCGACGATTGTGTATACGGCATCAAAAAACACCCCTCCCATGAGCAAAAGACAGAAAAAATCAAGAGCAAGAATAAGATCATGACATACCTCCTTGTCCTGTCTGAATCTTCAGCTCAAACGACCCGCCCGTGACAGGCCCAAATCACGCACACTCCCCGTGGATTCTTTGCGACGCGAGCCTCAATGCCTGCCACCATCGTCCTTTCGACATGCCATCTTGAGCGTTGACACTGCCCCGGTACTCACACCAAGAAGCCTCCAAAACTGGCCCACGACGTTGCATCGGGGGACCCCTCCCCCCCTTCCCTTGCCGCGTACAAGTGTGGCATGTAATACATGCTCTTCCCGTACAGTTTAGCCTCGCAATCAACAGAGCCAAGATCCATCCGTGCACGAAGTCACTCGTCGTGCTAACACAGAGTCGCATCGCACATCTGCAAGCGCTCGGGGGGATCTACTGGGAATCCTTCAAATCCCCTCCCACGCTGCTGCCACGTTCTCTAGAGTAGTGCCACCCTCCCTCTTCTCTCTTGAGGGCCCTTCTTTACTACCTTACTAAAGACGACTGGTACCTGGATTAGCACAGTCTTACCCCTGGGGGCTTTGCTATGGGCTCCTCTCTGGAGAATGCCACTTAACCATGCGATGCCGGCTCTTTCAGCTCAGTACGCGTGCATCTGGAAGACACGGTAGCATCGTTCTACGGGGAGTTCTGTCATTGCTTTGAGCTGGGTCACGAGCCTCTTTCGCCTCTCCGTGGGTTCTCACGGAATACGATGTCATGGGTGAACCATGCCTGGCCTGGCCCAGCTTGTCAAATTTTACACAACATGCCGACGAATACTCGTACAAGCAATGCGTGCCAGCGAGTTCTACTCCGTACTGAGTATTTCGTCCCTTGTAAATTGACGAGAGAGATTTCTCCAGCCGGGCAACTAGGCTTGCTGCCGCTGCATATTACCACGTGCTCTGCCAACCCTCCAAATCTCTCCCGGGAGCCAAATGGTGTGTACCAATGCTCCGTATTGGTCCGACACTTGGTTTGGCCCTTACTGGCTCAAGACTTTCGTGCAGTAACGCGTCAACTAGTATCGTGCAAGAGACAGGGCCCCTGGTTGCGGCTCCCCGACCCCCATGCTCACGGCCATCCCAGCCATCGCCGACCTATCCGGGAATCAACTGGCTGGCTCTTGCTCCAGACGCCTGATAGTCAGTCCTACGGAGCAGATACGGCGCCTTTCTCTTCCTCGACGCCGTTTCAACTTGACATCGGCGACTTCACCTCGGCACAGCCCTTCACTTGCTGAACATCAAGGTGCCATGTCCATGCATGAGACTCTTTCTGGAAACGAGGGACCCCCCATGCTACATACCGTGGCGAGCCCATTGGAACACAAGTTCCCCCAGCCCACATTTCATTACATACTCCGTACGACTATCACTGCAGAATACAACGCTCTACTTGGTACTCCTTGAAGCTTAGACCTTACCTAGCCGGATATCGCGACGGCAGCCGGGTGTCTGTCTTCCGCCTACGAGTCGCCTGCCGTGCCTCTTTTAGATATGGTTCTGACAGTCTGACTCGACAACTGGCCCCGCAACAAGCACAGAAAACGGCATTCAATGCTTCGCTTCACCTCAACCCCGGCAGCATGAATCATGAAGAGACTCCATGAAGCCATATGCCGTGTCAATAAGTCGTCAACGATAGATAGCTTCACTTGGCAAGCGAAGAGGGACCCGCGCGTCTGTCTGCTTTGTATGAACAGATGATCCCCGTGGCCACTTACTGATTACTAGGTAGTTCCTTTTTTTCCCTCATCTCTTCTTTTGTCACATACCATGTCTCTTTTTGGCAGGCAGAACCCCCAAAGCAGACACTAGGTCAGTGGCTTAGAAAACGTGAACCACGTTTACAGACCACATACGCCCTAGGACACATGATATGATAGGATTTTGTCTTCTGCTGCATGCATGAAAACATGGGTTTATAGGCAAAAAAACAGCCCCCAGGTATAGGGAACCTGGCCAGCACTAAGGCATCCCAGCGTAGTCCAGGGACGCTTTAAGGACGCTTTAAAGGGTTACAAAGGCGCAATTTTCAGGGTTGACAAAGCTAAGGAGAAGGAAAAGAAGGTGAATGGAAAAGAAAGGCGCATGAAGCAGAAACACGCCAAGGCATGGGACGCAGCAACTTAACTGTCCTATCGACGTGAATGAGGACTAGCACGCCACGGAGCAGGAATCGTCAATTAGGCCGTTCGGTAAGTAGCATCATTGGCGTAGGCCGGCAAATAACCATGGTTAGCGTTTTTCGGGGGCATCATCGGAGATGTGGATGTGCCTTTTCGTATGATCCGTCGCCGGGGTAAGCGATTTGTCGAGATTCCCTTTTCAGTCAATCGTATACATGTACGATCGCCGTCGATCATCAATCACAGGAAACAACCATTCCCGACTCTGATGCTTGCCGTCGGAAGGAAGAGAGGAGGCATCTATTAGTCCAGCATTAGTCCAGCTTGCATTTGATCTGACCAAGGGGGAGAGACAACGTGGATGGATATATCCCACGATGCCTTTTACCTGTACCTCCCCCACCTCACACTCAAAACCTCTCCCTCAAAAAGAGAGTTCTATTAAGCTTGAACATTTGTGCCTAACATTTCGAGGGGCCGTCTCGCTGTAGCAGGCGGTGGGCGGCACTACTTCTGCCACCGAAGCCCAACCTAGCTGGTTAGTTTTGCATCTAGGGTTTAGTTTCGTCTGTCATTCGTGGGTTAACCAATCCCCCAATGTCTCTGTTTCGACTAGGGGGATGGAGAGAGCTGCCGGCCCCCTAAAAGAAGGGGAAAAAAGATGAAGAAAGTTGCCCTTACCTGCTTGGCTAGTTTGGTGGCTGCCTGAAGAGAAACACTCCATTAATGCCGAGCAAAAAAAGGAAGAAAGAAGGCCAGTGAAGGGGGGAAAGAGGCGCTGGCTAGCCTATTCCAAATGTTTCTGGCGTGTATGAAGTAGAGACAAGAAGAGACGAAAAGAGGTGGGAAGATAATGGGCCGATGTAGAATGCGAGGTAGGTAGAGTAAGGAGGTGGTATCAGGGAGTAAAAGTCGCGGCTCAGAAGAACGGTGTACGCTGCCTAAAGGTACAATCTAGATACATCGTCAATGTTGCCCAAAGGGGCCGGAATGTGACGCTGTATGCAATGCTGTATGCAACGCTGTATGCAAGATGCTCCTGGCAGGTGCATACGGCGACGCCGTGGTTAGAGGAGAGGCCAGCACGTGTTGAATAGTGATAGGGACAAAAGCCGTTACCTCATCTGGTCCGTCCTGCAAAGGAGCAGTGGCGTTCATTGACTGGCTCGTACTCGCATTGGGGGGGGACGGCGGATGCGGCAGATTGTAGAATAGCGACATGAAGGTGCAGAAAGCGAGATGTTTTGGCATGGCAAACATCTCGGGCAGCACAAGAAGGATTAGACGGGCTCTCTGATATTAAGTTGTTCGGTATTGGAGCAAAAAATAAAGTGGCCTGGATAATGACACACTGCGTGACCCGGCACTCGCCAGGCTCTGTGTCTGTCCCCCAGCTTTCCCAGCTTCCCTGGCGCCCGCAAAAGACGGCCTCGGACGGGCGGCAGTGCCAGTACGGGATAATGACAAAAGAAACACCACAGTACGGGTAGTATGCCAATGATTTTGGGGACCCGGGGAGGGGCAAATGCATGTCTAGCACTGCAGAGTGTGCAGCATCTTGATGAAACACAGCCAGCCTGATTGCCACTACTGAAGGCGGTGTTGTTATCATTTGTGATATCACGATGGCATCTCGTGCGCAGTGACCGCAAGAATAACTAGAGACGCAAAGCAGCACCAGCAAAATTAGACGGTATGCTCCTAGCCTCGGCGAGACACCGATCACCAAGCGTTGCTGGCATCCTCCACAAGACTAGTCCACGACCTCCCTGTGTGCTGCAGGCTGCTGCGACTGAAGCTGCATTCCGGGGAGGCAAGAAGCTTTAGGGAAACGTGGACACTGCAGAAGCTGCATGCAGCCAGCTCTTTTCCCTTGTTGCCGTGGCCAGTCCGTCTGCCTCTCGCTGTGCTTCGAGGCCCACACCAGCTCCCAAAGTTTGTGTGCATTGTCACGGGCTCCATACCTTCAGGCAGAGCCCACATATGCAGTGCTGTGCTGTGTGTTGCAGTGCAGCGCACGAGGCGTGCCCGCTGCGGCGGTGCCCATCCCGCCTTTTCTCCCGCAAAACTGAAGCTCCCGCACTGAAAAAGGGCGGTCGACCAGGGAGCAGTCGTCGAGAGTCAAGATGGGGCCGGCTGGCCAAAGTCCACCAATGGTGGACAAGGGTGCCAGACAGGGCACCATTGACGCACCGTGAACGGGTTGCACGGCATGAGCGCACTGGGCACGAGTTGTTCTCGTCGTCGAACAAGCTTCGACGCCGCCTTTCTGTGCTGGGGGTGGTCCTTGAGCCATGACGACGACGACGAGACGGAGGCGATGGGACAGCAGACAAGCATCGGAGTAGATGGCAATGCTAGGAGGGGGCGGAAGTAACAGCCGCCGCCGGGCTGCGTACGCAATCCAGTCTCGGTCGGATCCCAGGGAAGGACGGCGAGCCGTTTTGCTCTACTTGGCGGTGTCCGTCCTTTGTTACAGGAGCCGAAATGCCAACATGGCTAGCAATAGCTCCATGCGACCAAGCAAGCCAGTCGCAGCGATTCCTACTATTTTCGTAGTCTCTGGACAGAGCTTCAAGACGGACCCCCTTTTCCCCTACTAGCGCTAAAATGTCGAAATAGCAGGATAGAAGAAAAATAAGTGATGATACCAATTACCGGCAGAGCTGGATATCGGTGACTCGAAACAGCCCAAGCTGCCATCTCAAATCTCCAGCGACAGCCATGACGCGATACCTGTTTCGGGGATCTGAAGTAAACGCTGTGGGAAACCCAACGGGCTGGGGAGTTTCCCCTGGTTGCTCGCCGAATCTCTGGCACTGCACCACCGATTTCGAGACGGCGACCCATTGCAACGCGGCCAATGGCAGGGGAAACGCCACGTCTTGCCTGGCCCGCAGATGGAAACCAAACGGTCTCGTTGCACCTTGTCTGCTTCCCGGGAGAGGGGAGCGGAGGCAGATCATTGGATCGTTCAGAAAAGGCTCTGGTGCCTCTGTTCCAAAAGAANGGGGGGGGGGGGGGGGGGGGGGGGGGGCGCGTGTCTAAACCAAGTTAGCACAGATGCGACGGCAAGGATCATGGGGAGAGGAGGGGAGTGAACAGAACGTAGGGCTGAACCAGGCCAGGCCATCCCACCTCGTCCCAGAAGACAGCACAGGTCGATGCCAGGATGCGGCCAGGGCAGCCAATAGGCGGCCACGGACAGAGCCCTGGGATTCTGCTGGCCAACAACATCCTTGCCCAGACCTCCCGCACCGCGTACGCCCGCTGCACAGCGTCCCGCTCGGCATCCCCGAAGAGACGTTGAATTAATTGCTAGACTCACCGCTGGAACAGCAGAGAATGGGTGAGTTTGAGCTGGGGGCCGCATCTCTGTCGTGGCACTGCACTGTATCGGGTAGCGAAGTCAACCTGGCGGCGTCCAAGAGCTATGGCCACGGTCCAGATTGTTGCATCTCTTTTTCTCACCCAGCCCTACAGCCCGAAATCAAGTACCGACCGACACTCTGGGTCAGGCAGACAGATGAACCGGTGTGAGCCTGACAAAGCAACAGGTACGACGACTAATCCGAGCTCGGTGAGCTGCTGCTCTCCCTTTCGATTAGCTTCAAACGCAAAAAAAGCAAAAGCAGCTCTTGCAAAAGGGAGCTCTCGTTTACCCAATTGCTTTTGTGAATTTCAATAATTCCTTTATTAATTTCATTTCCTTCTTCTCTTCCTAGTGTCGGTCTGTTTGTAGGGCACCGCGATGCGTTGTCGACCGGCGACGGGCTGCAACTGCAACAGCAGGGTCTCTGGCTGAAGCAGATGGGCTGCAGCAGCGCCAATGAGCTGTTTCTCAAATCGTACGACGGGGGGAGCCTCCTCGTCGATCAAATCTGCATTCTCGACGAGGGGGGTCTGGGCTGGGACTCCGTCAAGGAGCATGATTGCGTCTGCGGCGTCTGCAGGAGAGAGAAGCATGGAGCATTGAAGCATCTGCCACCCCCCTTTGAGGGCGTGGGAAGAGCGGCACCTCACGTGATCGGCCCTGGGAAGACGTGAAAGATTTAGCCCACAATGTCTGGGGCTACCAATCAGGCTCCGCCCTGAATACGGTTTGCTGTTTTGGAACAAGCTTCAAGGGCCAAGCTGCCAAAAATAAAGTACTGGGTACTTAATTGACTACGATAAAATGCAGGCAAGATTAAGTACTCGCAACCCTGGGCCGTCACGGAGAAGCTGCTCCTCATCTACCCGCCTCTCCCAGGCAAATAGCAGCCGGCCCCGCCCCGTCAAACTAGCCCCCAAAACGAAGGGTCGTGATACTGCTAGCGACTGCTCGCTGCTGCTAATAAAACTGCGTCGATGCGAAAGCGAAAGGACTGATAGGGCCACGACAATGGCCCTTGGGAAATTAGTTGAATCAAAGGATGAATGATGGCACCGCATTGAGAAAGAGTAGAGACTGCACAAGCTTCAGCCTCAAATCCTGCCTGGCGGTCTGGAACCCCCTGGGGAACAAAAGAACCTTAAACTCGCCGTGACAAGATGGACGGCGAACGCCTTGTGGACGAGGCATACTCCCTCCTGACGAGGTTAACGAACCCGTGATGCTGTCTGTCGCTCACAGCGATGTTCGGCAGCTCCAGTGCGTAGTGCGTATTACTTTCGTACAGTACGGTGCAGGCGCCGGCGGCCCCCTTGCGACAGGGGCAAGCGTTCGGGGAGCAGAAGCATTGACTCCGGGCTTGGCACCATGTCTGTTGATGATCGAGTTCCCTAATGGCATCACCGAGATCTGATCAGTGCGTGCGTGCGAGGGTTGGGGGGTCCCACGGCCACGGAGGAGGAGCCAAAAGAAAAAAAAAATATCGAGCTGGAAAAAGAGATAGCCGGGAAGAGAGAGAAAGAAAAAATTGCCATGGAAATTGTCCCAATCCGTGGCACCGGGTCTGGATATCCGGTCCGGAGGTTTGTTGTCCCTGGGACTGGGAACTCCATTGCGACTCCATGCATCACCACTTTTACCCAGATTTTGGCTTTGCACCCAACAGAGTGAAACGGGCGCTGTTTCTGGCCATCTCTCCATCCCATCTTGCCGCCGGTGGATCATCTGAAGCCTTCGCGGCAGTACTGTGCAGTACATCTCCCTCTTCTCTTTTTGCCTGCAGCATCAATTGATCCCCGGGCGTGGGGGCCAACCATGCGACACAGTAACGACCGGATCCGGCAAGGTGAAGGCCATCGAACTCTGGGCCATTCTACCACCTCCTTGTCGCATTCGCCAAGAGAGAAGAGAGAGATGTCACCAGTCTAGTTTAGCAAGCACCTTGCCATGCTCCGTTCCAGACAAGCCCTCCCCTTCCCGCGGATGTACTGCGCCCTTTTTGTCTTGTGCTTGATTGATTTCTTCTTTTTTAAGCTCTTCGCTTGGGAAGCACGGCACGAGAGGAGAGCACGGCGCCCGCTCCGGATGCTTGGGTCCCAGGGTAGCTTGGGCCCTTTGCCTATGAAAAGACCTATGAGAGAATTCCCTCTTTTCCCACCATACATACTTGCAGGTAACAATTCATTCGCCCGGGACTGCGAGTTACACTGGTTCGACGCAGCTCTGCCAAGGACGGGAAACGTTCCAGAGGGGGATCAGAGGGGAAGGGGGGAGAAGGGAGAGCAGCCAATCATCCGCGTGAGAACCTTATAAACTTGCCATTCGGGGAAAGATGCAAGTCAGAAAAGGAGGTGTTTGATGACGATGCTGTCATTCTTTGGCGCTGTTTTAGAACGGCACTGCCGGACGACGTGGTAAGGCTGAGATGCGCGCCGGCAGCTGCAGTAGCAGAACACACAGACGCACACGCAAATTACTACGAGACGTTTTGACAGGTTTTGGGCGCCTTCTCTCCCCAGGCACACTAGGCACACGGTTGGTGCGAAGAGCTTTGTCGTCGCACGTTGAGGCGAAAGATAAGATACTTGGTTTAATGCCTAGGTAAAAAATGTCACGTCCTTGTCCATGTCCCGTGAGGTGGCACCTAGGTTGTAAAAGAAGGTAGCCGGATGACGGGGGTGGAATGTGGAATGGAACAAGCCCAGAGTTGGTGTGCAAGCGAGAACGACATGTACATCTAGGGCGCGCAAAGGGAAAATGGGAGTGGGTTCTTGTTTCTCGTCTGTCTCGTTTGGCAACGCGGCTATACGGATATCAACTCCAGTCTTGAGGTCATTTTGTGACTCTCTGTATCCGTACCTGGGTATTTTGGCGTTTGGGTAGCCGAGTTGCGAGTACCTGCTACGGCTATCGGCCATGCACGATATCGGACCTTTGATTTTGTCCCAATTGCTAACTAAACCATGTCGTAGAAACTAGCAAGGGACGAGTACCTAAAAAAAACCAGGCTGTGTGCACTTTACAGCGGCCGCCTGTCGCCGCAATTCCAAATCTTGAATGCCATTCATTGGACTTTAACCTTTCCAACCCCAAATTTCCCGTTTCGGCGCCTAGTTCGTTTGAATCTGGCTTCCGGAGGAAACAAGTCCCGAGGATTGATTACAAGTAACAATGCAATTTCGAGCGCAGACGACAGACGACAGATGTACATACACACACCCCCAATTATCATGTTCCGAGGTATTTGGGTTTTTTCCATACCCTTCACCTTTAAACCTTGCAGGCGCGCGCGCGCGCAAGCACTTGGCGTGCGGCTTAAAACCCAGCTTTTCTTTGCTGATGATGCACCACTGACAAGGCTTAGCACGGCCACGGCACGCACATCATGGGTGGCCCAGATGCTGCCAATCTGCCCTTTGCACATCATCTCATTGGCGGCGTTTCTTTTCTTACACGCTGCCAACCTTGAGGCTTCTCGAGTTCCTCCGAAAGCTGTTGTGGACATGCCCCCCCAAAAGTACAATTGGTTTCCTAAAGCGAACAAAGCTCAAAAGGCAAATAGATTAATTGGAGCGGTTGCTGGTTTGCCAGCAAGTAGCACGTTGTAGAAGCGAGGGGGGTGGTGTGCGAGCGATGCCCTTCCCGTCGCTTGCCGCTTCCGACGACCTGGAACACGAATGTCTCAGATGCCTTTTGGTTCTTTCTCTTGTGTTGTATAATTTCCCCATTGGAACGCCGAACCCCATGGCAAATTGATGAACTGGTCCAAATCGGACACAGATCAGCCCTGAAATCCTGCAGAGATGAGATGGTGGAATTGTAATTGTAATCACCTCCTGGCATTAATCAGCACAGCAACTGCATCCCATCTGCATCCCGATTTTGATTTGAT
Organism: Trichoderma harzianum CBS 226.95; assembly: GCF_003025095.1. Lineage (NCBI taxonomy): Eukaryota > Fungi > Ascomycota > Sordariomycetes > Hypocreales > Hypocreaceae > Trichoderma > Trichoderma harzianum. Next base: position 147,357 of record NW_020209252.1, on the reverse strand, counting down.
CAATGTTTGTCCATTGTTTGTAATCATCCTAAGCGAGGGTCAAGATGATTACACAACACGAACAATTATTCCAGTTACTGTACGAGTAACTACGTCGTCAGTTTGACAACTACAGGGTACATGTTCCGTTCTTTGGGCTCCAGTTGCAATGCCACCACTAAAAAGGTCTCCCACCACGGCGGTAGCCTCAGGTACGTACCGTGGGATTGAAGAAACGGAAGCGAGGTTAAAGATGTGGAACCCCAAAGGCCCATTCCAAAAAGATACAGTTACAAAGTACATCCCAGGCGAGCCGCGTCCCAGACGAGACGGACGAAAGTGGAGCACGCTTTTTCGATACGCACTTTCGCGCCTCTTTGAAGCTGTGCGGCAGATTTCCCTTGGGGTCTCTTGGGGTATTTTGATTGACCTCATTTGCAAGGCCCCGACAAACACGAGCCCCAATTATGGAGAACCCCCAAGGTTGGCGGCAAATCGAAGCGGGAGGTGGGGGGGAGGGGGGGCGGCCAGAGAAAGGCGCAGGCTAGCAGCTGTTCGATACTGTAAATTCCGGAAGCGGCTTAGTCGGTTACTGACTAACCAGGCCCCAAAAAAGTAGGGCAAAAAAAGAATTTGAGAAAGCAGAAACGCGGGGGGTTCGCCTCTCCAATTGGCTCCAAGGGGTGTGGTGTGGGAACCAATCAGGAGCCCGGGAGCAGCTTAAAAAAGAGGGCCCAGAGAGGGGAGGGGTAAAATGGAACTCGGCCATCTCCCGAGCGCAAATTGGAGCTTATGGCTGTCGGGTACGGGAGAGCCAAGTTCTGACTAAGTCAAGTTGGAGAGTTCGAAGTTCGCCTTTATTCCCGAGTTAGCCTCTCTTTTTGATGGCGGGAGATGAAAGGTGTAGGTTACGGAGCACCAAAGACCCGGCCCTCTTCGTGTGCGGTCTTTTGCGCACATTCGACGGAACTACCACAAGTACAGCCCGAGATGATTTGCGCGGCAAAGAGACCAGTGAGACGGAAAGACAGCGAGATGCGGAGTTTCGGCGTTTTTTTTGACTTTTGGGAAATCCCAAACCGCAAATCTGTCACATCTCGAAATAAGCTTGCGGCACTCGCAAAGTTGGCAACGAGATGCTGCTCTGGTTCGGGAATAAGGCTGTGTTTGCTTTCCCTTTGCTCCCCGATAAGGCCCTGTGGGGAAACGCTCGTGGGCGATCAAAGTCCCAAAGTTGACCTTGGAGTGTTGCTCAAGCTCAAAGATGGGAATACAAGTGGCCAACCGGAGTATGGGGGAGGGCGTTACGGCTTTCTGGAGCTCCGTATACTCCGTATACTCCGGCAAAACAAATTCCCTGTTGCCTGCTGGGAACTGCTCGACTGGAGAGATACGATACCTGTCGTATGCTTGCTTGCGAACAGGTGCACGAGTGCTACAGCATGCAAGTACATAGGTATTTTACCTTGCCCTTGACTCAATATTGGGTGGAGAGTCCTTGGCGACTGACTGACTGACTGACTTACATGATCCTGGGCACCACTAACCTGCACGACAAAGAAGCGGTACAGTATGCCTTGTCACGATCCCGGAGTGCCCCACGAGATACCAAATGAAAGTGCCATGGGAAAATGAAGGGAAAAAAACAAAACAAAACAAAAAAAGGCCGAACGGCACGATAGTGTGTTCCAAAAATCGTACGACTCTGTAGGGCGCCGTCGCGGATAAAGTTTGGATTCTCTACACTCCATTGTCCTTTTTTTGCTCTGCTTTGCTTTTTTTAGCTAGCAAATAGCTAGTAAGGTGAACTCATCCACATCCGTAAATAGATTCCAAGCTGCCGGACATGGATATGTGGTATTCCCAAGCGCGTTTTTTCCACGGTATAGCCTCCCACCCCCCAAACCGTGACGACGAGTAGGTTACCAGGATCGGAAACCCGAAGGCGCTGTCGCCTGGACCAAAAGGAAAAAACCACAAGACGAAAGTGGGAATAGGGAACAGCATTGAAACAAACAATTCCACAGGCTTTGTCCCGATGGAGCTAGGAGTTACTGACGGGACTATACCAAAAGGCCGGTAACCCCTTGCTTTCAATGCAAGAGAACAGGAACCAACGAAAAAAAAAAAAAAAAAGAGATTATACAAGGTGCTGTAGAATGTCTGTGCCCCCGTAGATTATTCCCAGTTCCCAAATGATGCTCGGCACGCAGATTAATCAACATGAACCCCATTACAGTACTACAATTTTTTTTTGACCTGGGTATCGGAGCCCCGACAAAACCAAAGGGAGCTGGCGAGACCACTCACGGCTGTCGCTGAGCTCCGTGATTGGATCTCCTCTACCGCTGTGGACCATGGAGATCCCGACCTCATATCAATCCATGGGCCCAGCCAATCAGTGTTAGAGCATGGCAGCGATTACCAAAGGAGCCCGTTTGGGAACGCTGGGAGAACCCACCGCGGTCGGAGCAAGATTCGCCCGGCGCACAATTTCATGCCGCCGGATGGCCGCAGCACGCCGCAAGGGTTTTTGGTCTACGAGTATGGTGGTGTATTCCGGAGGTTGAAGCTTGGTGGTTGATGCCGTGGAGAGGGACCTTGGGGGAACTTTGCGGCATGATTTCGTGGTTTGTCGGTTTTATTTTGGTGAATTAGGAGGTTCTGTCGGATTTGCTTGTGATTGCAAGATGGTGGCGACGGAGATAAACTGCACATGTTTTTCATTCATTTCCTGATTTCTGGTTATCTATTGATTTGTATTTTTTATTTTTTTTATTTGTATTTTATTTTAGTTAATGGATCTTCTTCTTCTTTGGTGTTGATTGACTTCCTCGCAAACAACAGCCTTGTCGTCACCACCCATGTAGCTATGATAACATCGTCGTGCTTGGCAGTCTTAGGTCCCACGTCCTCGCTTCATCATGTCTCGGCAGCATTTTTGGCATCGTCACACTAGCGGCGCCCAAGGAGATTGCAAAGTCGTAGCCTATGGCCCCCCTCGTAGCCCATCGTTCGCAAGGCAAAGCTCATCCTCTGCCCATCTCCCCGATTGGGGCAGCCGTCTATATTGTCCTTGAAGCCTTGCTTTCTCGTCTGGTACTTGCTCTCCCCGCCCCCCTTGTCCGCTCAAGGGGGTCCCAGTCGTACGGATCCAGTCCACCGGGAGTGGATCGTGCCAAAATGCCGGTTATCCGCCAGCAAAGTTGTTGGCACGAGGAGAGAAGAGAGAGCGAGAAAAGGGAAACAGGCAGCGAAGCCAACACCCCCCCGGGACTCGCTCAAAAAGTATGGCTTACCTAAAAGGGTAATACTTGAGATTCCCAGCGGGATGGTTAGGGTTGATGGGCGCCGCATTCGTGTTAGGCACGCCTGTCCCGTCCCTGTCCTGTTATCAAACCTGGGATATTGCAACTCAGTTTTAGTTTGTATTAATCGTGATTCAAGAAATATAGTATGGTGAAGCGACGGGGGGCAAAGAGCAAGCAAGAAAAAGTCGCCGCCGTGGTCCGATTCCCCAATAGCACCCCATGAAACCTCAATCAACCCTTTGCCAATCTCTCACACACGAGATTCTACTTTGGGCCATCGATCTCATCGTTCCCTTCTGTCGGTACACCCTCCTCCCCACCTGGGGATCCTCTAGCAATTCCCTCGCTCTCGCTTGCCTTGCCTTGCCTCGTTTATTATTACAGGTAACTTTTTTTCATCATGTTCTTTTGCGCATGGGCAGCTAGCCGCCTCTGCGGGCGCACACCGAACCTGCTTTTTCTGTGACCTACAAGCATGCGTGTGATATGGTTCTGACACTCACATGGCCGAGATTTGGGGTCCGTTTTGACGACTTAAGCGATGTCGTTGACGCCGTTATCATTATGCGACCCTTTTTTTTTTTTTCTTGGTTTTTTTTTTTTTTTTTTTTTTTTTTTTGCCTCACGAGATGGGCGTGGGACAAAGAACTGTTGCCCCCGACATGGCCAGTTGGTACTTTGTCGTAGCTCGACGATCCCCCTCTTTCAAAATCAAATCTTAAACCGCCCCTCATCAACTGGGCAAAAAAACTACATTACGAGTTACAGACAAAGAGAGAGAGGGAAATAAAACTAGCTTTTTGGCAAAATCCATGCAGCGGCATTTGCGCCCGCGAATCCGCGGCTGCTCGAGTTTTGGCCATGAGGGAAATAGCCAACAAGCCCACCCCGTGTTTCCGTCATTGATTTGAGAATGAAGGGCAAAGCTTCTCTGCTTAGACGCGTTTCATCATCAATCATCCGTTTTCCCTTTTTCGCACGGGCAACTTTAACAGAAAAAGGCGCGGCAGTGCGGCAGGTTTTTGTGGCTGGTGGGCGTGTTCTGTAGCGTGTGTGATGTGGTGGCGCCACTAATGGAAACTGGAACGGCACTTAGGCAATCTCTAATCTCCAATCTCCTACCCCGTACTTGTTTGGACATCAATAGTCCGGTTTGTTAAGTCCGGATTCCATAATAGGCAAACGATTTCGAGGTGTGGTTGCGACGTGAAATTAATAGAACCATCAGATGTTATGGAATCGTAACCATCGGCGTCACCTTTATTCCCGTGCGTCTCTTCTCGGCCATTCTATTTCTCCCTCCCACCGTTCCATTCTGCTTCTCTAGTCTGCGACCCTGCATATTTTGTTTTGCAAGCAAGCTTTATTTAGACTCAGGGGGGAAGAGCACTCCGATTATTATGGCCGGTTGTGGTAAGAATTAAGGAGCTGAGCACTGCACAGGAAGCGTGTCGTAGGGCGAACCAGATCCAAGGGATACGATCCCCTCCCTCCCCCCCCTTCCCGTTGACGACAGCACGAGAACCAACCGGGCTTTTGCCTATCCACAGCGTTGGGATAGTAGGGCTGAGAGGGAGGCTCGGCAGAGGTTGACATGTGGCAGATGGCGTCCCGACGGCTAGGGAAGACGACCCATTGGCTGGGCTCGGGGCCCCCACACCCCTGAAGCTTGGTGAATGATGACAAAAAAGGTCACCGGTGATCTAAAGCCCTGTTCAGGCAAGGGATCGGCCGCCGCTACTTTGTGCTTGTAGTGGCCAGTGCCAGAGTTTCTCTCTTCCCGGCCCTCGCTGTGGTACGCCGTCCGTCCGTCTTGGTCTTTTGCGACGGCCTTTTTTTGCGAGCCGGGGTCGGGATCTTTTGGAGGAGCTCCCGGGATGCCGCGGTGGCCTGTGGACGTGGGATGACCACCCAGCCCAACCACCAGAACCTGCTCACACTCACACACATGGTTCTGGCACGGCACAAACTGGACCCATACCCTCCAAAGTTAATGAAAGGGGTGCTCATGATGATGATGCTGATACTTTGGCCCCCTTGCCCCCCCGGGGAGTTTGGCTGGCAGCCCTGCTGGATGGAGATGGTATCGATTTTCACGACAGCTAGCTACGATACGAGCGATTATTTTCCCCTTTGTTGTTTTTTGCTTTCTGGAGGCGAAAAGATTGATGCGAATCATTTCCCATTTCTCCCCAAAGCCAGGAGGCTGGATTTGGAGATGTGGGTGCTTGGGCCTCTTTACCTCCGTAGGGCTCTGGTGCTGCTGCTAGTATGCGCTTCTCGCTGGCAGATGTGCTGCTAGCTGCGCATCAGATGTCGGTTGGGGAAATCGTGATTACACGTACAGAACGAACAAGGGGATTAGTCACCGGTCTATCCACTTTGGCCGGCCATTTTCTGTGCCTGAGCCTGAGCCTGAGCCTGAGCCTGTGCTCGGTACGAGTACGTGTACGTGCAGTACTCGTATGTACTGCTTTCAAATAAAATATCAGTGTGGGAGTCCACCTGACCCGGGCAGCAAGGTCGTCTAATTGGGGCCAGGCAAGCTCTGGCAGAAGCACAGATGGAGAGCTCCATACAAGCCGGTTACTCGTACAGGCCATTCGTACAACACAGCAATCCCCGCGCATCTCCATGCCGCGCAACTCGCCCAGTAAAAGAGGCAGAGCGGCAAGATACCAGACGGGAAAAACGGGGGGAGGGTCCCCCTTCTGGTTGCAACTTGGGAGAGACTCGGCGTACAGTACCGAGTTAGATAGGCGCGCATCTCGCACGCATCAACAACTTCACCCAACGCTGGCCAAAACCGTGGAATGGGAATGGGGGGAGGTGGGTTGGGACGGCACGGTTGGGCGCTGACAGTGGTGCCATGAAATAGCCATGTGCTGCAAATGAAAGGGCCCCCCCCGGGGGGTGGGGAGGGGAGTCTCTCCAACGTCGCAGAAATCTAGAGTGTTAAGAGTGGGAGATGGTTAGCCATGTCTCCGGAGGCTCTTTTGAAATTGCTATAGATAGGAACCAGTGACGGGATCATCAACGAGGGCGTCAGCGTGAAGCTTTTTGGAGGCCGGCAATGCTCGTCAAGCAAGAGCATTTCCACCCTCGCTTGCTAGACTCGGCGGAATTCGATGAAGCTAGGCGAAGAACCTCACCCAAAGCTGTGTCCGCGTGTAGGACTGGCGTGATTGGGGGTGCTAGGCGCTTGTCCGCGGCTCTTTTTGGAGGAGCCCATTGCCGGATTGTTGGAGAGCAACGCGCGCTGTTCCCAATATCGCCAGTGCACTAAGTTAGTCGCAGGCGCAATAGGTCCAGAGTCCAGAGGAGCAGGGATTTGGGGGAGTTGGGCGGGAGAAGGCCAATCACAGGCCCGAGCACTACCGATCCGTTTCTTTGGCATCGCTTTCGTAATGGGCGTCATGAGCGGGCCAAAAATAGCTGCCCTTACACAAGCACGTGTGCTGCCACGAGTTAGGCTGAATTCAACCTCCTGGTGGCTGGCGCCTTTTGCAAAGGTCTGGGAACACCGCCAGCCGGCAGCGAGAGTCTCCGGTGAAGGCTGAGCCCAAGCTTTTTCCTTTTTCTCCCTCGTCAACTCAAATCCAAGGTCAAGGTGGCCACGCACACCCCCTCCCCGCTGGAAAGCTCCTGATTAGCATTAGCAGGTAGTTTGGTTAGTTACGTTAGTTGGCTCCTCTATTTACAGTGCAGTATTAGACAAATGGAGGAGTAGAGGAGAGTCATGAACATGGGGGGGATGAGGATTTGAGATTTGGGGAGACGGGCAGTGCTCTCTCTCTTGGCGACAGCCGGTCGCTGTTCCAAATTCCTGCTTGCTTGCTAGCTGCCGCCTTACGAGGCTATCCTGCGTCACCGTTGACGATTCGCCTTTCATGGCGCGCCATGGCTGCTGCAAACCACGCTTCTCATTTGACGTCGGCCGTTGTCTCGGGATGAAAGAGACGCCACGCCGCCAGGGGCGTTAACCGTTTGACTTGATTACATATTCAAGACGGTTCTCTAGCGACAAGCGTGCCAAAAGAGTCGCACGCCCGTCAGTCACTACTTTTTCTATACTTTTTTCCCTCTTCGTTGCCTGTCTGATGCCGCAACCTAAAACTTACGTCCGTCCGGTACTCGTAGCCCATTCATGATGTGCCGCTTGAGCCTGGAGCCATTGGCCCTACGGGCGGAGACAGCATGAGCCCTACAGCGACGCCACCGCAAAAGTAAGGTACGGATACATGCTGATGCCCTTTGTTGGGGGGCTTGCTCTTTATTTCGAGAGAGGAGAGAACAAGACCAAGCCCGCCGCCACCAGGACGGCAAAAAGGTTGGCCGCGATAGGTAAACGTGGAGCAAAGACACGACACACACACGCCTGGCGATAGCGATGTGATTTGGGCTTGCACTTGGTGTTTGTATGTACCTTTTCCCACACAGCGCCATATTCGTACGGAGCTGCCTGGCCATTTGCATTGATGATTACTAAATAATTCTAATAATACTCATACTACAATCAAATTCAACCCTTTTTTCACGGCCTCTATCAAGATTCCGGAGACCAAAACGTGTTATTCGTGCTGCCGCTGTTTTGGGAGCTGTGTCGAGTCATGGGCCAAGAAGAGCGGGACGAGCGAGAGCCATCCGCATTGATTGACAAGGACAAGATTGGAAGGGGGGGCGCATCGGAGCCAGGTCGCCCCTCTCGCGCCGATTCGAGCAGTTGAGCCCCAATCCTTTGGCTCGGGTTAAGCAGCGAGGAGTTGCGATTCGATGTCCGAAGCGGCGACGCGGCAGTAAAGCCAAGGACAAGAATAACTCGCCATGCCGCGACGGGTTTACCAATGATTATCGGGACTCTGAGTGAGCGAGAGCGATATGGAGCACAGTATCCCGGCCGCACAGTTATACTTTTGTTTCTTCGAGCAGCACGCTTTCATGTTTGCCGATTTTACCGGGAGCCGGTAGAAAGCCTAAAGCACACCGGCGCCGTCTCTGCGTGCGTGCCAGAGCGGGCTGCGGGACGCATTGTAGACTGCCATTGCCAAAGACACAAGACACAAAGAGGCATTTCTGCCACCGTATCGTACTGTAACACATGTATTCACGGGCCTCCGGTCGGAGAATGGATGCCGGCAAAAGGTCCGCCAACGCATTCCATCTTCCAACAGGTGGCGGCAAGCCCTTCCTCCCAAGGCGCATTGGCCAATGCGAGGCGCGGAATGGCCAGATGCGATTTCGTCCGAAGATCCTTCTACACCGTTAGCCCAGCAAAAAGGAATGGCCGGTGCCTTAGCCGTGGTCGTTCCTTTCTGGGCGCAATGTTTCGAATGCAACGTCTCGACGTCTAGAAGGCTACCCCCCTACTAGGAGCAATGGCTTGGGCCTAAACAAGACACTTGAACTGTGTGCTAGCTAGCAAAAATAGGAGAAGTCGAAGCAACTCGCACTCGCGCTTGTGTCTGCTAAGCATTCTGAGCATCGAATAGCATTAGAGCCATGTCAGCGCAGCCCTATGACGACGACGGCACAGCGTTGGCTTTGCATCCTAGCCCGGCCACTTGTACCTTACTTGTTATGCCTGCCGGTAACCTAGCAGACCGACAGTCCCAGTCCCCATACCGCATCTTTGCAGCTTTTCACATCACATCACATCGTATAAAACCGCATCGTATCACGCCTAGGACACGCGGGCGGTACGAGTCCATGCTGGTGCGAGTTGCGAAACAGCCAGCGTATGTTTGGACGAGTACGAGGTGCCGACAGCCAGCGGGTATACGTCGGGCGGAAAGGCGGAGAGGGCCCAACAATTGCCCCGGCGCACGGCCTGCTCATCATACTGTAAACAGGTGCGAGTACCCACGTGGTGGTACCTACGTTTGGCATCCGGGCTGGTACAGAGCCATAGAACCGTAGCGGCACAGGTACCTGCCGGGCAACGATAGGCATGTAGGGGGGAAGAGGCGGGAGAGGCGGACTGGTCTTTTGGCGCTTCTTCTGGGACCCGCGGCTGGTCTGGTGGCAGTGGCAGTAGCAGCCAGGCAAGGCAAGGGAGAGCAGCCCAGCAGCAGACAGCGATGAATGCTTGCCAGATGGGGCACTGGCACTGGATGGGATGTGCGAAAAACCGGGCAAATTTGGCTCATGACAAAACCAGCGACCAGAGCCAAAGCCATGTAGTGCTACAATTAGTAGCGGCACAACAGCAAACACGCGCTAGGCACGTATTGGGAGGGGGGCAGCACTGACACTAAGAAAAGTACCTCCCGGGTGCCCTGTCCCTAAAGCTAGAGGCTAGAGGCAGAGGCAGGCAGGACCTAGAGAGTTGGTCCTCACGCCTCCCGACAGGCGGCAGTAGCGCCACTCCCCCCCTTGTTGCCTTTTGCTGCTCTGGCCCCCCCCCGCTCTATCCGCAGTATCCAGCACCCAGTATCCCACTCGCAACTGCCTGCAGACTCCCACACCATCGCCTACCGTCACTGCAACAGGCACAAAACATGCGTCGATGTGCTGGCCACACCCCCCTGCACAAGTGCAAGTGCCTACTGCAGCATAGGCCACTCCTGCCGCACCCCCTGTCCAGCCAGAACGCACAGCCAGATCCATCCGCGCAGCCCAAAACCTCGTGTCTTGTCCTGCTACCGCCACGCCCCGGCACCGATCGACCATGCTCCTGTAGACGGGATGGCCTGTCACAGCGTTTTTCAGTGCACGCCTCACCCCCCTCCACCTCCAGAACAACGCTAATTACATAGTACAAAGCCTTGCTGGGCGGGCTTCACAAGGCCTGCCCCATGCAGCCCTGCAGCATCCGTCCAGGGTCTCGTCGCATACACACTGAGCTTTGGACTGACACAGGCAGATAAGTCGAGGCATCTAGTATTTAACTCTCTCATCCTCCCATCTTGGTCCAACCCGTCATGACCATTCCGATCCAACAATTGCTCAGACTCACATCTGCTATATAATACCAATCGACATCTCATCCCAATCATCCATCTTCATCTTTACTCTTCAAGTCAAAGCAGAGCCTCTTTTACTTTCTTCCCAAGGCCGGCTTTGCTCAGCACCCCTCCAACAGTCATATCGGCTCTTATCTCTCTACTACACAACATCATCAACACATCAACACATCACACAATGGCCATGTACGCCATCTCACAACAACACCCCTACGCCTACGCTGCAGTTGCAGCACCGGCTCCTCCACCTCCCAGGCACTGCTCAAACCACGGCACCAGCAGTGCTTTCAGCAGCTCTGCCCACCCTGACGAGGATTGGACCAAGATCTCAGATCTTGCCGAGCGCAGGAGGATACAGAACCGCATCGCTCAGCGCAATTACCGTATGTCTCACTCACAGCCTCTTTGGAATTGGGAGCGCAATCTTTTTTCCTTTTTCTCTTTTTTCCCTCCCTCTAACACTCATTTGCAGGCAAGAAGCTTAAGCGCCGTCTGGAGGACCTTGAGCGCCGCGCTGGATCCGAAGAGGGCGATGCTGAGAAGCAGCCTTCGCCAGTGCAGTCCAACACCAGCCCCAACAAGATCACCAAGCGCCAGTCAATCTCCAAGGCACACAAGGCCCACCAGCCTGCTCCCGTCCGCCTGCCGACTCCTCCCAAGGCCATCGTGTCTCAGGGTCAATTCACTCCTCCCATGGAGTCGCACGAGGAGCTTGCCTTTGCCCCTCCCGCCTACCACCACCACGACGAGCGCGAGCGCTCCAACACGCCGCCCGTCTTCTCCTACACAACCTACCCGGCTCCCGATGAGCTGCTCATCAACCCTTACGGATCTGCTCACGCCTATCCCACCATGACCACCGCTGAGGCATACCCCAACTACCTGACGGCCACCGCCATGCCTGCTTCGCTGCCTCCTCTGGGACACTACAGCGAGCCCATCAAGCGGGATCTGTATCCCGACAACGTCATCAGCCCCTACATTGGCTATGGCTTCATGCCCACTCACGACATGGGCATGCCCACTCCCTACGACCCATCCAACCCTCTGGTGAGTTCGGCTAGGCATCTCTCCTACTCTCGGGATCTGCGTTGCTGATTCTGAATGCCACAGACTCCTCCTCTGTCGCACTCATACGACCACTCGGCTGCCTGCTCTGAGACGGGCTTCGAGTACCCTACAACCCCGCTGTCCATGCCCGGATCTCCGGCCATGATGCAGCACCAGCATTAAATGGAAGCAAAAAACAGAAAAGCAAAACGAAGAAAAAAACACGCAAAACAGAAAAAAACACCAGATTTCATACAATTCATCATCCTCCCTTTCCATCTACACTCCGAAGTACATATGCACCACCTTGTCACAAACTACTCTACCCGCCTCTTCACCGAGTCCGATCACCGGACTCAACAAGGTGGTGGTGATTTGACATCACGAAAAATGATTTCTGGTTTTATGCACGGGGTTCACAGCACTACTAGTGCGCAAAGGGTTACTTTTTTATTATTTTTTCATGAGGACAAATAGCATGGCGATTGTGGGTCTCGTTCACTCTTCTTGGGGAGCCTTGGTTGAGCTCAATATTTGTGTTACCACCTTTTTTATACTTTTTTGTTTGTGTTCTTTACGAAGTGGAAATTGGGATGACTTGAAAGATGGGTTGGGTTGGCGGGCGTTCCAAGGAGCAACGGATTGATCGATGTGATTAGCATCTCATCTGGCTTGGTCTTTTGGGTACATGTACTCTAACCTGATGCTCAGCACAGGTTTGTTGGATATAGCTTTTTTTGGTGTTTTCTCTTTTTTTTTACTTTATTCTCCATTTTGGATTATACTAGATATCCCCGCCGGAATACTTTACGGATCGGGCACTAGAAGCGTGCTCAAATATCAAAAAAACACACATTGTTCTTACACTTCATCATCTTGTGCCTACATCGTGCCTGCATCGTGCTTACAGCTTGCCTACAGCTCTACCAGGCAAATGATGATTTGGAAGTGAAGTCAAACAGCTGCTGTCCCGACGCAGCGGACGAACCGGCGACGCTACTGGCATGGCTTGGTTGGCTTGGGTTCACTGCCCAACTGCCATGTGGACGAAGCCACACTACCTCGAGATAGTTTGGTTGCGGCCGCAGCGGTAAAAATAGTAGCGCCACATGCGCCCGGCGCTTGGAGTGCAAGCGAAGGCTCGTTGCTTTCTTGTCCCTATTCTTTTTTGCTTGTCTACGGAAAGTTTCTGCGGGGAGAATTTGGCCGGAGAAGCGGAGGCTTTTTCTGCGTCTCGAAGTGGCATTTTCTTGTTTTGCCCATGGACATGCGTGTTGCGTGAAGGAAGGATTTCTAAGTAGCGCTTCCTTTGTTTCTAGGGAGCAGCCATCCCCGTCACCTATCAAGCACGTGGGAATGGAGGCGTTTGGGCGAGTTTGTTGCGTGTCAGTGTGTAGGTATTTGGCATCTTTTTTGGGGTTTGCTGGCTTTTGTGGCTCGTGGCTTGAGATCGGATTTACTTCGCCTTTGTTACGCCCCCCCGAAGTTTGGTTTTGACAGGTTTGTCTCCGCTGGAGTTTTCGGAGCTTAGAGCCAGAGCAAAGAGGGCATTACTAAGGAATCTGGAGAAAAAGTCCGGAGTAAGAATACTCCGCTCCAGCTTGCCTCGCCCGATCGGAGTATCCGCACGAGACCTAGCCGAAGCTACAACTTACTCGCTGCAACATTGAATCTTGACCCAACAAGGCTACCGCTGGCGAGGCTACGGGACTCTAGAGCAGCAAGTTTGAAACTTCGCCATCTCTTGCTTGCAATTAATAATTCAATATCAACAAAAGAAAAAAAAAAATCGCCGCCGCGCAATCTCTTTCCTTCGAACAATGATGCACGCCACGACTCGCTGGCAGCAACTGCTCTATCTGTATGGTGGAGACCAGTAAGAGACTCCCCTCCCTCAACTTTGCGCTGGTTCCTTATCCGCCTTTTGCCTGCGCCGCGATGGCTTCTTTGTGTTTTTTGTTTTCCTCACCCCTCTACCTTTTTTCCTCATTTGGTATACACACTGTGGGAGCCTATCATGCCCTAATCTGATCATTGGCTCGATTGGGAATGAGTTGGAAGCGAATCGGAAGTCTAGACCACACGGCGGTGGCTTTGGGGTTTGGAATCTTGCCTCTTTCCTTCTTGGCACCGCAGCACACCCCTTGATGGTATGAATAACTGGGGAAAGGGGGAAGATGAAGCCATTGGAGGTAGCAAGCAAGCGAGCGGGCAAAAAAGAAAATGAAAAAGGAAAAAAGTGAAGCATATCGAGGCTAACTGAAACCCGCCCCTACCAACAAAAAGACCGTGGGACTCTTCATTATGGGTCACTTCAGATGATCGCGTCCGCGGAGGCGCCAGCCAGTCCCACCTCTCCGTGATAAACCCCGAAAAGGCCCGGTTCTACGGCCATCTCGATACCCAGACGCTTGGAGGTGCCGGCTTCGCATCGCAGCATAGCTTGGGGGTGTTGGACTGGGACCTGTCGGGCTACGAGGGCATCATCGTTTCGGTGGCCGAAGCCGATGGCAAACGATACGCGCTGACGCTCAAGGACGAGATACCCCCGAAGAGGGGCGACGGGCGTGAGGAGGCTGGTATCAGCTGGGAGGCCGAGTTCACGGTCTCGGAGGCGGGATCGGAGATTGACTTGAAGACGGTGTTTTTGCCGTGGACTGCGTTTGAGCCGACGTATCGAGGCAGGCCGAAGCCGGATGCGAAGCCGTTGGATCTGTCTAAGATCAAGCGAGTTGGTTTGATGATGCGAAGGTGAGGAGAACCCACGATCTACCCCCTTTGAAATGACTCGATGCGTGGGGGACTCTGGAATTGACTCGTGAGAATTATAGTTTCTTTGGAGACCAGGAGGGGGACTTCTCCATCGAAATCCATGCTATTGCCGCTAGGAGAGAGATTGAAGAGGATGAAGAGGAAGAGGACGACGATCCTAAGGCTGCTATTGAAGCTGCGGAGTTGAACAAGGTGCAAACCTGCCGGCGTAGTTGGTTTCGAAGGCTGCTATGTGGGTTAATTTGAAGGAGCTGCATCAATTGGATTAATGATGGGCAATTGAAATAACGATGAAGCATATGATTTGACCTATAGCCGACTTATACGGCTTACGACAACTTATTCACAAAACAGACGGACAACTGCTCTACACAAACCAACTACTTAATCAACATCTGCTTTGGTCATTCGACGTCCTATATTGTGCTTGGAATGTGAAACTGTCTTGATAACGAAAATGTCTGTCTACACAGTGACCAGTTGCATGCGAATGGCTTCCCGCAGCTGGATCGCAACAGGTTGCGGCAACGATGTCGTCACTACTTGAAGCTCGATTTAGCTCTTCCAACGCCATGCTGCATTGTTATCGGACAAATTGCACCCCCTGCTCACGGCAATGACAGGTAGGTAAAACTACTAAACATTTTATTTTAAAACCTCGCTTTGAATTGATTATACCTAGGTATCGGTTATCTGCTGCTAGTTTCATCCAAGGCTGGTATTCTTTCCGGTTCTCACCAAAGCTGCCATTGCCACGCAAAGCAAGTTCACAACAAAATAGCATTGACACCACAACCATAATCCGATAACTACGCAATACAGTCAGACTCTAATCGTGTAATCGCCTCAGCAGCCATACCTCTACTCCGTACTCGACCGACTTTCACTCCCCCCTTCATGCGATCCTTGGCCTTGCATCGCCACCGCCTTTGCCCTACCAAGGCGCCGTGGCGATCCTTCAAGTTCGCTGCCCGGATCGGAGCGCTTCGTTGACGTGTCCGGGTCCGGGTGACCTTACCTGGCTGTCGGCGCGCTAGGCTTATATCTCCCCGCGACTTGCGAGCTCAATTGCGTTGCTTTGCTTACGCACGCCGGCGCGAAGCTTCCTGGGCTGCCGGCCCTCTGCTGAGAGGAGGGAGGGGGTGGATGGGCGGGCGCGGGTGCGGATGTCGCTGGCGGGAATGCTGAGCTCAAGGCAGCCCGTTTGACGGGAATGACTGCGGCATGGGCTGTGCGGCGTGAGAGCTCTCTTTTGACCTGTTAATCCCGGAGTTCCTCACGGCCGGAGGAGGGGAGAGAATTTGATCTTCTTACTTCCCCGGCTGTCATCCTCCGAAACAAATCAGACTCAGACACTTATACACACTGTTTTCTCTCTGTGTCCCCCTTTTTTGTAACAAAAGGCTGAAACTAATTGCTCTTCCACCACCAAAACCTAAAGTTGGCTCCTTCGAACCTCTTCCACCGCATTTCTTACCAACAAGCCATGATTCCAGATTTGCTTCCATCCGCCACAAGCCTGCTGCCTTCTTTTTCTAGGCCATCTGAGTCTCACTCGAGCTTATGCCCGTGATTTTATGCTCAACGCCGTTCCCAGCGGCAGTGCTGTCATCTGCTACTTCCCGAGAATGACTGCCGGGGAGGCTTTCGCTCTGGCTTGCGTGCGAGGTTGTTGGCAGATGCACAGTGACGAAAGGATGAGAAGCTTAAGCTACATGATGATGAAGAGTTTATGACACGCGGGCTTTTCTCAAAGAGGCATGTATAGAATCCTACGAATCGAGATCCTATAGGGAGAGTTCGAAACACATGGATGAAACTAACGGAGGATGATGGCTGATTGTCGGTTCTCCAACTACATACTTTGGAGAAATCGTACTCTGGACCGGCCTAGTTACTGCGACAGCCGGGGTGCTCGCCCGACGGCCGATGCAGCAATCTCTTGGTCTATCTGGGGGAGTCTTGGGTATCCTCGCGACCACTGCCTTGTCATTTCGTCAGTCCTGCGTTTGCAGCGTTTTTGCTCCTCAAGGTGTCTGGTGTACCCCTTTCTGAAGCAAAGTATGACAAGCGGTATGGCGACAGAAAGGACTATCAAGAGTGGAAGCAGAATACGCTGAGGCTGATACCGAAGCTTTGGTAAGTTGCTATGTGAGTTTCTCCCCATGAGTGTTTTGAGTCTCTCTCCTCAGGAGTTGGTTACTTGGAAGAAGACAGCAAGTTGCAATATGAGATTTGTACAATTATATATAAGTTTATATGATTTGAATCCATCTAGAAGAGATGGTGATATAGACGTCATGCTTGGTGCAAATCAATGGACCATGATGCAGTTTTACTCATGTCATGCATTCCACTCCACTCTCCCATTTTCATTCGCTACCTTTGCTTATTTGTAAAAGGACTTGACCTTTTCAATCTCGTCATAGCTGCCCATGAAGATACCTGACCTGTCGTGGATGTGCTCTGGTACAACCTCCAACATTCTGTTCATTGTGCTGTCAACAGCCTGGCCGCCAGCTATCACATGCCAAAGTTAGTCTCCAGTCGAATTTTACCAAACGGGCTGATATGACGACTTACCATTCTCAAAAACCAAGGCCATGGGCGCACACTCATACAGAATACGAAGCTTGCCCTTGGGGCTCTTCTTGTCCGCCGGGTAGGCGAAAATGCCTCCGTACAGAAGCGTACGGTACGCATCGGCAACCATGCTACCAATGTAACGGGCGCTGTAAGGCTTGCCGTCGGCCTGTGCCTGCTTGAGCGAGTTGAAGTAGTTGATGGTCTTGTCCTCCCAGTACAGCGAGTTGCCCTCGTTGACGGAGTAGATTGCGCGCGACTTTGGGATGCGCATATCCGGGTGAGACAGGATGAACTCGCCGATGCCGTTGTCGAGCGTGAAGCCGTTGACGGTGCTGCCCTTCATGGTCATGACGAGCTGTGCGGAGGCGCCGTACATTGTGAAGCCGGCGGCGACGAGCTCAGTCCCGGGCTTGAGGATGTCCTCCTTGCTGGCGACGTTGACGCCGTCGGGGATCTTGTGGATGGCGAAGATTGTGCCGACAGACACTCCGGCATCCAAGTTGGAGGAGCCGTCGATGGGGTCGCAGGAGACGATGTAGCGGGCGCCGGCGGCCTGGGGGAAGTGAATCTCGGTTTCTTCTTCCTCGGACACGAGCATGGCGACTTTGCCGCAGGAGCGCATGGCCTCGATGAAGAGGTCGTTGGAGATGACGTCGAGCTTCTTCTGCTCGTCGCCGGTGGTGTTGGAGGAGCCGGCCAGACCCGTCAGGTTGACGAGGGTGGCGCGGCGGATGTAGTAGGCGATGGACTTGAAGGAGTATTGGAGAGCATGGCAAAGCAGTCTGTTTGAGTTGAATGTTAGTCTTTTGCTGTTTGCTTCTTTTGTGGGAGAGTGGGATAGCAGTGGTAACGCAGTGCAACTCAATGGAGTGACTTCATTCAATGCTCGTGCAACTCGTGCAGTGGAAAGTCAGCAGGTGAAATTTGAAAACGTACGTGAAATCACCAGTGGCTTCTTTGTGCTTAATCTGCTCTTCGGTAAGGAAGCGCGTGAGTGTGATGATGTGGGTGTTGACTTTTTCGCCCGTGTCTGCGCTCATGGTGGCGGTTGTGAAGCGATGATGTAATTTGGGAGAAGCTTGGTTTTAGTTATACAGCAGAGGAGCTTGCTGGTGGTGGTGAATTCCGTGTCCCTGGATGTAGATCTCGGCGACGCGGGTATTATGGGAAGCAATTGGATTGAAATGAATCGAATTGAGGTTGAGAGAAAGAGTTTGGGGATTCTATTTGGAGAAGAGGGTAGAGCTGTAGTGAGGCAACGGCTAGCACTGGTACAGCTCGGCAATACAAGCGATGACGCGGGGTATATCGTGGGGTTTTGGAGAGAGTTTCAGAGGGCAGCTTTTTTTTTTTAGGGGCGAAGAACCACGGCTCATATATAAAGACGAAGAAGAAGAGAAAAAAGGGGCAAAGGGAAAATAGAAAAGTTCCCTGACTACGGACAACTGATCACAAGACTCCCGAAAATCGAAAACGATCGCGTAAACCCGCGCTGTCCATCCGGCCGGAACTAGAACGCAGGTCCCTCTTTGGCCAGGTTAAGTTCCCTCAGGATGGCTTGTGCGGTGCGGCTTCGTTCAACGGGAGCGGCTACTCTAGGCCCTTGAATTTTGATTTGCATTGGGATGTGCCAGGCAGGGGTGGGAGAGAGAAGGGAAGATCCGTCTTTGCATTCTTTTGGCTTCCTTTTCTCTCCTATCAAGTGACAAAACTCTTACACAGCATAGAGTCATGCTTAACCGACTATACCGAAGGGGCACCGGGCATGAGACTTGGCTTCCGGGCTACGGTATTCACCGGATGAGGGGAGCTTTTGCCCTCTTTTCTTTCGGCCCCCCTGGAGCTTCTTTCTTTCTCTATCGTGTTGATAATCCTTCCCCCTACGGACGGAAAAAGATTCAGACCCTTTTTTCTCCTTTGCCCGGTTAAGCCCGTTCGTTCGCTACCCAGCTGCCGAAGCAAAGTACAAGTGCGCAATCTGTGTAAGAGGATTTCCCGGGAAGAAGAAGCCAAGGGGAAGCTAAAAGATTCCCGTTTCGGGGCGGTGGCGCGGAGGGTCCACGTGAGTTGGGCTGCAGCTCGGGATGGGGAGCCGAGCGGTGCCGAGAGGGAAATGATAAGTAATGATAATGATTAGCTAAGGAGTGTGTCAGGGCGAAAGCTTCTTGGAGATTTATCCGGCATTACTCCGCTGAACATATTACATAATCTTTCAACTTACATAATATAGTTCCATTACATAAGCTTTCTCTGATTTCACGTGCCAATTGCTGCCGGTTTGCGGGCGGGTCTACTCCGGAACCCGGCCTCTCTTACCCCAGCCCCAATTCTTTTTTCCCTTGTCCAAAACCGATCATAACTCTCCCTCTCCAGTTTTTTGGGTGGTTGTCTCTTGTGGGGGAAGTTCAAGTCACTCACTCACTAACAAAAGTTATACCTCGGCATGTGGCCTTCGCACGCCAACGACTTGCCGTCGGCTTTGCGACTCCAACGAACTTCCAGTCGCGGCTAAACCATCACCCTCTCTCTCCAAACTTTCCTCACGAGAACTTGTTCCTTTTTTGCTTCTTCTTTTCTTCCCCCATACTATTCATTCTTGTTGCTTCAATTTGATACCGCCTTTTGTTACCTTTTTGTTTCAGAGGAGGAAGAACAGACGTCATCACTCTTCAGCGATAAACTGCCAACTTTTTTCTCCCCGTCCGATGAGCGCGTGCTCTACTACACATCTCACCTAAACAACATACCCTCCAAAAGAAAGACGTCAAACATGGTTGCCGACACCCTCGTCTACCACCCCACGGTGGCCCATTACCTGCGCTTCGTCGCCACCACCGTCGGCCGCGACAAGATCCTCCGCACGATCCAGTACTTCGCCCGCTTCTACGCCTGGTACCTCCTCCGCACAAACGGCTCCCCCTCGCAAATGGCCCCCTGGAACGCCATCAAGAAGCAGTTTGGCCTCGCCCGCAAGATCATGCGCGTCGGCAAGAACGTCGAGCACTTCAAGGCCGCCGCACAGGCCGCCGACGCAAAGGCCGTCGAGCCCTTCTTGCGCTACGCCGCCGTCGGCAGACAGGTGGGCTATGCAGGGTATCTCACCTTTGATGCCCTGACGGTGGGTGATGCTGCGGGTATTCGCAAGTGGCATGCTGCCAAGACGCTGCAGCAGCACGCTTCTCGCTTCTGGGCCATGGGCCTCATCTTCAGCATTGCCGGCCAGGTCTACACGCTGTACCGCCTCAAGCAGCGCGAGGCCAAGATTGATCGTAAGGACGGCGAGGGCGTCGTTGAGAGCAAGCAAATTCTCAAGTGAGTTTCCCCCCTCCACACAACCATTCACCACCTCGTAGAAATCTCGTGCTAATGTGTGTAATCTCTCCAGAGAGCGAGCCGCCAGCCATCTGCAGCTCATCTCCGACGTCTGCGACCTTACCATTCCTTCCTCTGCCCTCGGCTGGGTTGGCTTCGACGACGGCTTCGTCGGCCTGGCCGGAACTGTCAGCAGTGCCATCGGCGTCTACTCTCAGTGGAAAAAGACCGTCTAGACGGACGGATTCGAGACAAATAACGAGCTTCTAATACATGTTCGCAGCACCAGCAGCGCCCATCCTTGGATAGAAGCGAGCATGTTGAATGAGAATGTGTGAACAGGGAAACAGAAACAAGGCCTGTGTATAATACCAATGATGATGACCGGCCATATGTGGATTTGTATATCGCGTTTCACCATGTCCTTGTCAAATATTTGCATCTTTTACGTCATCTTTATTTACTCTTCGACTAGCACGTGCCTGGGTCAACACATCTTTTCTTGCAAGAATGTCAAAGTAAGATAAAAGAAGAAAAAAATCAAAATAAAAGCAATCAAGTGCAAAGGAAAAAGACCAAATAGAACCCTGCGTAAATCCCGTTAAATCATACAGCCTGACTCTCTTGCCTCCCATGTGATATCATGTGTTCCGGAGCTCCCCCCCTTTCCAGCCGGTTAGTAGTCCCATGTTCATTCTGCTCATCAAGAGCCTCGGTCCTGGTATATCGTCCTCCGGTATCCATTCTTATCGAAATAGCAACTAGCAGGCTGCTTGACCTATTGTTAAGTCCAAAACTCCCATCCCCCCACCTAGCTACGAACCCGTAAGAACCAGTCTGTCCAGGCCAGGCGGCCAGCTTTTCGAATTGAGAAAAAGATCCGTGTGCGGTCATCTATCACCTTTGGTCAAGGCCAATTCCGCCAAGAGAGCGAGTTTATACATAAAGGACACGTTGAAGAAAAACGGGCGTAGGGGAGATAGAGTAAAGGCTCTATGACATGTGCTCTGAGACAAGAGACAGAATAGAGAGAAAAATTTACCAGTAGCGCCCGCCACGATCGTAATCACGCGCATACCCTCCCTCTCGGGGGTATGCTGGTTCTCTTGGAGGGAATTCTCTTGGTGGCCGATCGTACGCCGGTCGACCACCGTTTGCGTAAGGGTCGGGAGGTGGCGGGTAATCGCGGCGGTAAGGCTCCTCATAACGGCCTCGAGGCGGCGGGTAATCTTCCACCGGTCGCCGGGGAGGCGAACGATAGCGCGGTGCTCTATCATCGTAGTACTCGCGACGGGGGCTTCGGTCACGATAGCCGTACGACGGGCCAGCTTCGCGGCTGTATCCTCGGTGAGGGGGTCCTCGGCGGTCATAGTTATCAAACGATGGGGGAGGGTAGGGTCGGCGTCCTGGCGAACGGGATCGGCCACGGTCCCGCGGTGGCATATCGGGTTGAGTCTAAAAGTCACATGGGTGAGCAAGCGGCCCATGCGAGGGAACATGCCAACAACTTACGTCAACGAGGCACTGGACGCGACTTCCTTTGAATTCGCGGCCATCTAGCTTTTCGACAGCTGTTCTCAGGTCTGCGGCAGTCTCGAATTCGACAAAGCTGAAGGGCGTTTTTGTTAGCAACAATGGCATGAGTTGAAATGACGGATTAAAACTTACCCTCGACCATTGGAGTCACGGCCAGTCTCAGAGTACACCACGTCAAGGCTTGATTGACGGGCGAAATCTTTCAGGTCCTATTCGCAGAATCCACGTAAGTCGTTGCCAAGGAGGAGGAGAAAAGCCTCGAGTAAAAAAAAGTCCACGTATCGGCACGCCAAAAAATCCATCAAGTCAGGAACCAGGGATGCCAGGCCGGAGTCGCCAGTCCAGAACGAAGGGGGAGGGAAGGACGATGCCTGGTGCATACGTCGACCCAAAGCAAGGCACAGCAAACCAAAACGCTCCAAGTATATGATAGAAAAGGCACGCAAGTCCCGTGGAATCCAGGAGCAATAAACTGGGAGAGGGAACAGACCTGCCAACTGGTATCATTCGGAAGTCCTGTAATCTGCATTCGATGAGGAGTTCTACGCGGTCGCGGCGGAGCACGCTCGTGCCCCATACCGCCCTCTCGGTGTCGAGTTCCACGGGCAAACTGAACGGTGAGGCGTTCTCCCATAAAATCGGATCCATCTTTATTACAATCGCGGATTAGCATCCAAGCAGAACGAAGGCGACAGGGTCATTGGACGGGGAAGGCAAAAGATGTTGGGGTGATGACGTACGAAAGGCTATATGACGGCGGCAAGAAAGCGCGACTGGTTAGCAACGATGGACCCCATAGCAAGCATTGGTTGGACGGGGCGGGCGAACCTGGGACGACATCGCGGGCGTCCATTGCGTCCTTGTACTCGATGAAGCCGAAGCCATTCATCAGCTTTACTTCGGTAATCTCTCCGGTACCGTGGGTCGCAAAGTGAGCCTCGACATCGGCCTTGGTAGCTGCGGGAAGCCAGTTAGTGGTAGCCACGGGGAGCGGGAAGCAATGGAGATGGACCATGTCGAGGGAGGTTCCCCAAGTACAGCCTGGTGGACGAAACCTCAGTCATGGCGGGCGACCTAGAGTCCGCGTCTGGTAAGAGTCCGGAATCTGGTGCTTTCTCGTGAGCACTGGGCCAGTGGTTCTGGTTCCTTTTTTTCTTCTTCTTCAGCGGTCCGGTGAATTCGTCCAAGGAACACGGCGGGCGAGCGAAATATCACAAGCGCAGCCGGAGGAAGGATGAAGAAAATGGACGGCGGCTAGTGTGAGGAGCTGAGAATCAAGGCCAGAGCTGCTATCTATCAAGCGAGAGGAAGAGCGAAAGAGGCTGGCGGCTGCAAGGTTGCGTGGGGACGGTCAGAGGCGGCAGAATCGCCGAAAGCGGCATAGTAGGCCCCGCGTTTGAGTGTGTTAGCGGCAAAGAGGCAAAAAAAAGAGGCACGAGCAAGAGCAAAAGAGGGTCGAGATGCTGCCACCTGCCGGGCCTTTTTTCTGCCGTCCGCGTGCGCTCGCAGAGACGCAGGTGACCATGCAATCGGGACCCGCCTAGCCCATGCTCTCCGCCTGCTCTTGCCTTGCTACTGTCCTGCACCTGCGTACATAGGCGACCTGGTAGGCGAGGACCCGATTACGTAGTTGGAGGTACGGAGTGCGATGGTGTGCATGAGGCGCTGGGAAAAGTACCAATGGACCGCAGTCCATGGTATGTAGCTCTCAATTACACGCGCATACACGTACTTCGCACTACCACCACCTGCTATGTACCTTGTCCTAGACTGCAGTTGCCTCATCCAGACAGCGCGCTAGGGCCCTATCTGTCACCAAGCACGAGTTACTCAAGTTACATGGTATCATTTGTCTCAATCTTCCTTGCAGATCCAAATGTCATGGGGTGAAAAAACACTCACAGCCACAACCCAAGCGAGCAAACCTACATGAGACAAAGCAATTGCGCTTCTGCGAGTTACCTTATCTCTTCCTAGGGTTTCATAGCCCTCGTCACCCCTACCAATTGCCATCCATGACCAGCTTGCATGATGCTCTAAGGACTGACTTGGATGGCACGGAGCGCTAAGAGGTTTGTTTGCGTATTGATGTCATTACAGTACGACTACGCAAACAATGGATTAATGAGAAACACGGCCAGACAGTGTTTCGGAGTGAAACAATTCTTGATAGTACAGACTGTACTTGTGCTAGGTAGTATTTGTTAGTGCAACTCGCCTTGCGTGAAACATGGATGCTTCCTCTAAATACGGTCAAACATCACGCATCATGGGTCAAAGGGATAACAACTGATAACACATGTATACTCCAATGACTATAAGAAAAGAACCAAACAACAGGAAAGAGAAAATTCCCATATCGCGAATCATATTGCTATTTATTAATACGTAATCTAAGCGTGGATGAGTAACCAAGATGTATGCCTCATGTGCTCCCCAATGTGATTAAAGCGCCACCCCCAAACAATTCTCATCCCTTCGCTGGCGCTCATCCGACTGCCAGTCCCGAAATCCTCACACCAACAAGGGTAGAAAAGAAAAGTGGAAAACGAAAGAAAAGAAAGAAAAAAACTCCGGCTACGTACGTGAAATGCCGCAACATGCCATATACAAAGGCGCCCTCTCCCTCTATTTTCAATAATTGTCATTACTCGCCAGCATGGCGAGAGAAACTTTCCCCTCTGCAACATCAGATGGAGGATCCCTTTCCCATCCCTCCTTTTCCCGTCCTTTGCTTTCGCTCAAGCCAACTGTCCCATGCGTTCGCCGATGATATCGCTGGCCTAGAATATGCGTCTCCTTTTTTTTCGTCTTTCGTGTCTGAGAGAATAGATTAAAGCCTCAGCTCCTTGAGGATCTGGTCCGCCATATTTTTGTACTGCCAGGTGTTTCCAGTCATTCTCTTGAACTGGATGCCGTGAAGAGAAAGCAGAGGAACCTTGACGATAAAGATCTCAAACTCCATCACCATGCTGCCTCCCAGATCGCTCTGTACTTGCGTCGTCGTCTCTCCAGGCACGCGTCTCGAGACTCCTCCGCTCCTTCGGGGGATGCTATCCACCGACTCCTCGGAATTGGAGTAGCTGTGATCACGGGTGCGGTCACGATCCTGTCGTCCCGGGGTCCTTGGGGTTATGGGGGATCGTTCCATCTGGGGGATGTCGTCGCGATCACGGTCCTCACCTCGCATGAGGCCACCAAAGCTAAAGCGACGGCGGTGCCCCGGAGTGTTTGATGGCGGGCTGCTAGGGGTATCATGAACCCTGTTCAAGTCGATGCTTGGGGTGTACTTGCAGCTGAAGCCACCTCGAATTTCGATGTAGTCGACATTGAGTTGCTTCAAGACCCTTCGAATATCGGTACGAATGGCTGGAACCGTCTTGCCGGAGGTGGTTGAAACGCTGAAAAGACCCTTGAGGTATACTGGCTTGGCCAACTCAGCGCTGTCTAATCTATCAGTGGAAACGCCACTTTGCTCCTGCTCCAAGTCCGTTTCTTCAGGCACATTAGACTCTTGGGCAGCTTCTCTACGAAGTCGACGTTGCTGAACGCTCTCACGGCGGGCGTGTCCCAGTGATTTAGCTCTCATTGCCACCGACTGCGAATGCCCATGGCCCCTTTGCACCGTTGAGGACTGGTCGTCTGAAACTGATTGGTCCGAGCCGCCCGTCAAGGGTGGCTCTCTCGCTGACATGCTGCCATTGTCTCGTCGACGAAGGTCTGCTGAGTTAACGCTGGTCGATCGTCCGAGACCTGATTTCCGCGATCCACGAACGCCGCCTGCAGACATCGGGGGGCTCAGAAGCTCGCTATGTTGCGGCTGGCTGCCGCCAGACGGTAGTGCGATGCGGCCTTGGTCGTCACGGTCTCGCCGTCCTCGTCGGATGCTGAAGCTCTTTCTAGGCGCTGTAGGAGCACCTTCAGGTGGAGAGTGAACATGTACCACAGGAGGGTGGGAGCGGTCTCTCTCCCTTTCCGTAGGCTCCCTGCGTTTTCGAGTGCTGAAGCGGCGCAGTAGGCCGGCAGCGGTGCCTTCTTTCTTCTGTAGCTGATCGGCCTTTGTCTCTGGTGGTATGGGGACATGCTGCTGCTTCACCAGATCCGGTGCATCATCTTCACCATGAGTACGAGCTCTGGGCCGAGTTCGCCCGCCCGTAGGTCTCTCGCCCGGCATTTCATACGCTGCAGGATTGGTGTGAGCTGCCTGCGGGGGTGCCAAATCTGGCACGCCCTCTGGTAGTTTTTCACGTTCACGCTCACGCTCACGCTCGCGTTCTTTCTCCTTCTCCTTCTCCTTTTCGCGCTCTCGTTCCCTCTCCTTTTCACGTTCCCGCTCGCGCTCGCGCTCTCGTTCCCTTTCTCGCTCCTTCTCCTTTTCCTTGTCGCGTGACGTAGTCGGTGGTGGGCTCATCTCCGCATGTTCACGATCTTGCTTCTCTTTGACGAGATAGTAGATGGAGGTGAGCGGGTTGAATGCGTTCAGCGGATCAGCGCCAATTTGCAACGCCTCAGAGCTAGGCCCGCTGAGGGTGTCGCGACTGTTGGAGTTTCTTCTCTTGTAAAAGTCAAAGCCAAAGCCGCGCTTCTTCTCGCTGTCTTTGGTGGGTTGCGGCAGCTCCTTTTCTCTTTGGTACGCCTTGACAGCCGCTTGGTAGTCCTCAGACTCGATGACTTTTGTAAGCTGAGCACGTATGGTCTCGGGCGAACCAAAGTTGAATCCTTGCATGGCATGAATAACTTCGGGCTCGAGGTCTGCGGTAAGCGGCTCTCGGACTGGAAGATAGTTGTCTGGAGGCCCACTGAATCCCTTAACCATCCATGGGTGGTTCATAACTTCTTGCATGGTGGCTCGCTGCTTGGGATCCGTTACCAGCATTCGGGACATGAGGTGTTTGCATTCTGGATGAATCAATGTCAGCCAGTACTCAATGACGAAGCTTTGGGTGCGTGTCAGGGGATCATGAGTACTCACCATTTGAAAGCCAGCTCGGGTAGTCGACGAGTCCCTTCTTGATCTTTGCATGCAGAGCAGGCATGCTCTGATCGTCGAAAGGCACTTTACCACAAACGAGAACGTAGAGGACGATACCGAAACTCCACACGTCGACTTCGGGCCCCGTATATGCCCTTGCCTGCAGCAGCTCGGGAGCGGCGAAGTAAAGACTGCCGCAAAAGGTCTTGAGATGGCCGCGAGGCGAGAACAAGTTACTCAAGCCAAAATCGATGATCTTGATGTCGCCAGTCTTGCTGATGAGGATGTTTTCGATTTTCAGATCGCGATGCACGATACTGTTCCGATGACAGTAATCAAGAGCACTGGCTATCTGGCGACTGAATTTGCGAGCCTGCTTCTCCTTGAGTTTGCCGTGGGAGATGATGTAGTCGAGCATTTGACCACCGTTGACATACTCAAAGAGCATGTACCAATGGTAGTTTGTGCGGACCACATCCCGCATCCCGCAGATGTGAGGGTGGTGGAGAAGGGTGACAATGGCAGCTTCGCGAGCCGTTCGGATCTCCTTGGACTGATCCGCGCGCTCCTTTTCCGCCCGACTCTGGTGGCCATCGTCGGTAGAGCCACGAGGGATGATTTTGCAGGCAACCTTGAAGCAAGGCACAGAGTTAGCAGACAATGTCAAAAACCAAGAATATCAAGCTTAGTATAAAGGGGGTTTAGATGCGCACCTGTTCACTCCCATCTTCCTTGCGAGCCAACTTCACCTTGCCCATGCTGCCAGCGCCGATGGTCTTACCCAAGATCCACTTGCCAGACTGCGTGGGAATGGTGGTGCGCGACCTGGATTGTTTGGCGCTGGATGAGGCGTGAGTCGCGTCGGCGGCGCCATGGGAAGCGCTGTGCGACGCAGCAGCAGCGCTGCCATTGTTGGCGACGGCCGAGGGAGGCATTTCGGAGTGGCCTTGACGATTGTGTGCGGAGCGGATGCTGGTGCTCCTGCGATGGGATCGAGAGGCGTCTGCTGCTCTGTTATTAGAGGAGAGCGGAGGGCGATCTCGGCTGGAGCTGCGCTTGGACTGGGATGCGGCTAGATGCGAAGTGTCGTAGTCATTTTGAGCCGACGGAGGCTCCTGAGCTGGGCGGGACGAGGAGGAGCTGCGGCGACGGTGGCGAGGCTGCTGCTGCTGCTGCTGCTGAGCCTGTTGAGCCTGTTGAGTTTGGCTTTGGCTCTGGCTCTGAGCCTGGGCTTGAGCTTGGTTTTGGTAGTGGTGATGATGATGGTACGTGGAGTTGGAGTTGGAAGACGGGGCAGCCGCGCCGCCAGAAGAGGATACTGGCACGGGAGGGGGGCGGGAGCGTGTGGAATATGACCGGGATGGGGCTCGCGAGGGGGAGGTGTGGGAGAAGTCGGAGCCTTGAGACGCTGTGGTTGTCATGGCGAGCGGTCAAAGTGCACTGGTCAGGTCAAGCTGTGCTTGGGCTTGGGATGCCAGGGCCGGCCTCGGGCTGCAAAAAGGCTCACAGAGGCCGTCAAAGGCTGGGCGAGGCGAGATTAAGCAAGACCCGCGTGCGTCACGGAAGCATCAATGTCCCTCCTCTCTGCTGCGAGATAAAAAAGGAGAAGATCCACGCGTTGTCAGGGCGAGGGCTGGGGGAGAGCAGGGTGAGAATGGATGGATACAAGGCACAGAGGATGGATGAGGTAACGCAGTGCAGTGCAGCGCAGCGCCCGGGGGGGGGGCTGTACGGAGTATCCCACGAGGTATTGAGATATCACGGAGCGGCAATGTCAGAGGTACTGCCAGCACGGAGAAACGGAGAGATGGGCGAGATTTGGCACGGCTGGGTACGGGAGCTGATGCTCCGCAGTGCTATCCATGAACCTTCTAGCCGGGCAGCGCTGCGAATCCACAAGCAGCGGTACTTCGTACCTGCGTACGAGCACCTGTCAGTGTACAGCTGCCCCGACTCAGCATCAAGGTACAAGTACAGGCAACCTACGTCAGGTACCGCCTCGCCTCTCCTCTTCGTGCACCAAGACAAAAGCATCACACACATTCACAGCTCAAGCCGCTTTGTCGCCCAGCTTTGTTGCATCAGGTACTGCAAGGCTCGTGGCTAAACCTGGCTCGCTGGAACTAGCACACCAGGGGCCGTGAATCGCTCAGTTGGTTGGATGGGGGCTGGGGACAGCTCATCTAGGCGGCATCCCTCAGGCCCCTCAGGCGCCATCCACAGCTGCAGGCTCCACAGCACATGTCCAGTTCGTTTGGATGGAGTCATTGATTGAACCTGAAGGTTTGTTTGCGCAGGCCTGAGCTGGCATTTGGGTTGGGCATCTGTGCTGCAGCTGTCTCTGTCTGCCGTCCCACCACAAAGGCCTACTGACGGCGTGCCAGCAAACTCCATCCCTTGTCCATCCCGTCGACGATAAACAAGGCTTGAAACATCAATGCACCAGCTTTCTTTCTTTCTTTTTGTCTTGGCCCATTGTTGACCCTTTTGTGCTCTCCTTTCTCCCTATTTGTCTTTGCTTTGTTTTCCCCCGTCCTCTACCCTATTTCATCATTGTGCTTGCGGTGGCTGGGTGTCCAATTTCTATTTCCGTCGTTCTCAGACACCACCGTCATGAATCGTGGATGGATGCATTACCAACTGGGGCAGTCAGCAGAAAAGCGCCCCTATTGCAGACCACTTATATGGATCTGATTAGGGAGCTGAAAGCTAATTGCACTAAAGGAGACTTCGTGTGGCTTTTAGCAGCCCGTGAATCAAAAGGGCATCGATAGCTCCGACTAGGCGCAGAATCAACTGCCTTGGAACCACATCTGATGCCCATCACTGAGAACAGCAATATGCCTCTACTGACTGACACGTAAGCTGGCTGACGAGTGAAGCCCATCACCATGACCAGAGCATGCGCAGTGCGTCTTGCAAAGAATGGCCGTCAATTTGCTTTTCATTGTGAATGATTCACTGAACAAACTCAAAACAAAGCCGCAAACGGAAATAACACCAGACACAAAAAAGCAAAAGGGCACTGACTTTAGGTTAGAGGATCCGAGCAGCTGGAAGCACTCGGTAACAAGCAGCCAAGCGTCTGAGTGCGTCATGCTGGAGTTGCTCTGGTCGATACGAGTGGGTCAAAAGCCGGCACCAGGCGGTCCAGTAATGTTCAAAGTACGAGTAATAGAAACCTTGAAGGCGGCAGTAGGCTTAAGGTACCTTGGTAGCATTTCTTCAACTTTATCGATAGCGCATCTACAACAAGCCTGTTCCTGATTTGTGCCGACACTTGCAAAACTTGCCCATTTGTTCCACGCCTGACATCGCCATCCCTTTTGCGGCCTCGTTGCTGGACCGCCGATTGACGCGCATTTGCCATGCTCTGAGCTGCCTCGAATTTCCCTAATGCCACAGACACTTGCTCGCGGCACTTAACCGAATACGAAAGCCTATGTCCTACAAACGATCGCGGGCGACATTTGAGGCCGACCTCCATGCGCCTTACGCCATCTTCGGCACCCCTTTGCCTGAGGACGGCGAACGCGACGATGGCTCATACCTTCCATTGTGGAAGCAGGAGGTGAGGGATGATAAGGGCAGGCGGAGACTGCATGGAGCCTTTACCGGTGGCTGGAGCGCAGGGTAAGTCGCAGCTCTCTCGACCTTCATCTAAATCACTAACGTCTGACTATCAAGAAAGCTACTTTAACACGGTTGGATCTAAGGAAGGATGGACACCATCTACTTTTGTGTCGAGCCGCTCGAATCGCCGTAAAGATGAAGCTGGCCAATCCCAGCAGCGTGCCGAAGATTATATGGATGAGGAGGACCTTGCGGATGCCGCGGAAGCGCAGACGCTCAAAACCACACAGGCGTTTGCCGGGCTGGGATCGTCCACCCAGGAAGAACTCCGTGCCGGGGGCCTGATGGGTCTCTTCAGAGCCGACGGAGATACAATGGGCCTAAAGCTGTTGCGAAGAATGGGCTGGAAAGATGGCCAGGGCATTGGACCAAAAGTGCTACGAGGTGCACGCCTGGACCTCGGCGGGAAGTCTAACACGATAGATGGAAAAACCCATCTCTTTGCACCTGACAATACCGAGGTCCTGCGATTTGTCCGCAAGACAGATCGTATGGGCTTGGGGCATAATGGCCAGGGCAAGCTTTTTTCATTGCGCCGAGAAAGCAAAGCAGATAGCGACAAGGAGGCCGATTCTCGCGATGGCGCGTTGTCGATATTATCTCGAACAGAGACCAAGAAGAAGCCACAGCGAGGCGGCATCGGAGTTGGCATCCTCAACGACGACGGCTCTGACGACGAAGACCCTTACGAGATTGGACCCAAGATCAAATACAATCGTGTTGTTGGCGGCGACAAGAAGAAGAAAGGAAAGAAGCTATCTGCAACAGCGAACCCGTCGCTTAAAAATGCTCCAGTATTCATACCGAAAACTTCCAGAGTTGGCAGCAACCTGCGGAGATGTCAAGACGGGCGGCTTCCTCTGGATGGGTTTGTCTTGGCAAATGCCATGCAAGACTTAACCATTACTCTAGCAAAATATGCACCACCGCCAGTTCCCCCGGGCTGGATGTCATCCAAGGCCACCAATGTTGAAGATCGAGCCAGTACATTTGTTTCGGCCGCCGAGGCTGCCAAGTCGTCAACCCTCGATGCAAAGTCTCGAGCCGCTATCCTTGGAGAAGCTGCCCTCCCTGGAAAATCTGTGTTTGACTACATATCTGCCGCTTCTAGAGAGAAGTTGGCCGCGGCCTCAGGAAGGGTAGATTTGCCCCCTGGCCTCGGCGAGATCCCTGAGAAGTTTGCAATGTCAGAAGAAGAAAAGCAAACAATGTTATGGGAGCAAGTCCCCAAGCTCGATCGTGAAACGGCAATAGCGGCCATTGCGAGGGGATTGCGAGGACCGTACGCAGACGATGAAACTAAGAGGGCTCGCTACAAACGCTACCTGGAACACCACACGAATCCCAAACTGTCACTTCCGGATAAACCTAGGGGAATGTCGGATGACGAGTTTCTTCGAGAAATGACAGAATTCCATAATTGCGCGAGGATATTCAAACCTATGACTGGCTTCATGGCATCAAGATTTACGACGGCTAAAACACCACATAGCGTTTCTGCTGAGCCAACAAGAGAAAGGGAATTAATCTCTGTGCCCGAGCCAAAGATATCAGACCCGGCAGAAGAGGCTGCCAAGATGGGCATGTTTGGCAAAATGACGAGATCTGTGGAAGACTTTTACCCTACGCGACTACTCTGTAAGCGATTCAACGTCAAACCGCCGTCACACGCCCGTCGAGACGACGAGCCCGAGGCCAGCAAAGCAACCCCAGGTCCGAGTGCGAGGCCGGCTTATGGCAGTCCCATGGAGGACGTACAGATGCCCTTGCTCTCGGCATCTCGAACTCGAGACGAATCTCCTGTGGGCGTGGACACAACGGCTGCGATAGCGGCAGGGGCGACGACACAATCGGGCAAGCAGAGCCCCGTAATGGAGAGCCAAGTGAATCCAGACCGGAATGAAGCCGTTGAAGGTAAGACGGCCAATGCTGACGTCCTACGGGCGATCTTTGGCGACAGTGATAGCGAATGATGCGGTTAAGGATTTAAAAGAAGGGACTGGAGTTTGATGGTGTTGTGGTGTTGTAGCATTTGTGGGATGGAGTTTTACAGTATCAAGGTACAGAAGATCTAGGATTTGTTTCATGGAATCAAATCCATCAATATTAAATTGATGTGCTCAACTGCACGAGCACGTACAATAACAGTTGTGGCTTGACCTTTGGATGCTTCTTGCCCATCAGCCTCGTCCTTGGCGGATCAAGTAAAATGAGGAAAATTTCAGGCTGGCGTGAAATTGGCCCCTATACTCTTTGAGATGTTCAATTTCATTGGCGGTTCCGCAGGTGCTCTGTAGTTTTGTTCCCAATCACTGTTGGCTCTGGCGGCTAATGTGAAGCTTGGTGTGGCTGGAGCTCTGCCATTGGCTGGCGAGTGTGCCCAATTTAGCTACCCGTTCCATCTGCAGTGGGGCTGATGACCAGCCAGGCCGTTTGGCGAGAGGCTAACCCGCCTGTATTTGGCAGAGGAGCCCCTAAAAGGATGCTGGAGCATTCACTGGCCAAGCACCAAGGCCTGTGCTGGGTACGGAGTACGAGCATCATGCACTGGCGCTGGTTCGGTGGGCAGCCTATGGCAGTTCAAGGTTGACTTGGTTCGTCCCCACCCAAACCATCAACTCATCAGCGGCAATCCCATCGTCAACATATCAATCGACCAGACCAATCTGCACCCATCAATCAGCGGGCTCACAGCGCTTAGTTCGCCCCCCGAAAGACGACGGAAATCCATCTTCAGTCGCTTGCATCGTACCGCCGCGAAGCCTTTGTTTAGCACGCGAATGCCCGCCTCCTTTCCGCACGCCTACTACTAGCACCATCCATCTCTCGCCCGGTGATAGAGCCAGATGCACTGACCCGCCCGAGTCAATCTCCCTTGTCAGCCCCCATCGCCATCGACCATCACCGCTTCCTCGCCGAGACGAGCTCCTGTACTCGTACAGCACAGTCAAGAACAATCCGCCACGTTGTCTGAGACGGAAGAGTCTGGAACCGGACCGTCTGAGTCCTCGGAGCTGATCGAGGCCAAGGTGCATCACGAGCACGCCGCTACGGCCACCGCTGCCCGACAACAACTGGATCTCGACCTAGATCGCGACGCCGCAGAGAACGAGAGTGCTGCCCACGAGGCCGAGCAGTCGCCGCCGCCACAGTACCCCATCTCGGAGGCTTCGTCTTCCCGCCCTCCGCCGTTCTCGTCGCTCTTCTCGTCGGTCCAAGATCATCCCAGTGGTGAGGCCTTTGGGAAGTTTCCTGCCGTCGTTCCAGAAGGAAGTGCTTCTTCCGCATCTGTCGCCGCGCCAGCTTACGGCTACGACTCTCACGCTCCCGAGCCCTTTGACCCTGATCAGACTGCTGCGCGTGCCTTTCAAGGCCCCGTAGCCGAGACCAAGCGTGCGCTCCCCAGGGACACCAAGGGAGAGTCAAGTCGCAAGGACGACGACGCCGAACCGCCACCTGCATACTCTGAGGGAGACAGTCCTCTCCACGCATTCTCATACGTAATGGCGGCCGCAGGAGGAGCCTCGAGTATCATTACTCAGGTACAGCAGGGTGGACCACCTATCAATGCCATCGGAGGTGAGCTTCCTTGTCAAATCTATGTCTCGATTTCCAAAAAGAAAATAAAAAAAGGGGACAATGGGAGAAAGCAGCGAATAGAGCAAATTTGCTAACAATATCCTAGATGTCGGCGCTGATGAGACAATTACCATGGACCTACGGTAAGTGGCAATAATTCTCAAAAAGAATGCAGCGAAGAGACTAACAAACGGGAACAGGGGTACCAGATTCGTCCTTTCGCGTGATGAGCTACTCACTTTGCCCGAGTTTGTCCTGTTATCTCTATTTCCCAATGGGTTATTCCCAGAAGGCCACATGAGCGGGTTTCCTGATAGCGATGCGGTGCAAGTTGACGTTAGTAAACCACCAGTCTCAGATCCCTAGTCATTTACTAACGACAACACAGTATGATCCTGCATCACTGCAGTACATGCTGGACTTCTTCCGGACTGTTGCTCAGTCAATCCCTACTGAATCATCGCCCGGCACGTCTCAAGATGGTGAAATTGTTCCCCTGGATCCAATGGGCTCCCGTGAAGACGCTTCAAAGAGGGCTGGCATTATCGTCCTAAGAGAGGATCTTGACTTTTATGCAATCCCACCCAAGTCAGATATCAGCCAACCCGACATGATTGAAGTCAAGCGCGCAGCGGCACGTGCCCTGCTCAAGCAGGATGGCATCTTTTCTGGGCTAAAACGAAGCGATGAACCCGGAACGACTGAAGCTCACCTGATTGAGATGCTGACGGCAGGGTATGTTATTTCCCCTAACGAGTCATTCTCTTCTTGTAGCTTGCTTTGTATGGCTAACTTGGTATTTAACAGTGGCTTTAACCACGATGACTGCTGGGGCCACCGGGCTGGCGAACCTAACAAGGCCGTCATCTGCAGCCTGGCACTCGCTCGATTGCGTAGCGACATTCGTGGTAACGAAATGGGTAACAATGCCGTCGGCATGGCACAGAAGCTGCTGCTGTTCTGGCGAAAACCGGCCAGACGATGCTGGTGGGAGGGCATCGAGCTGGACAACGTCGAAGGCGTTGAGGGCAAGCTCAAAGTATGGATCAGGCGAGTGTGGACGTTGGAGATGAGTGTGATTGGACTCCGTTGAAAGACGGGGGGTTAAGAGAATTTATTGAAAAGCGACTTGCGGCTGTTGGCATTTTCTTTTGTTGTCTTTTCTGTTCTTTTCTTGTTGAAGGGCGTCAGGGTATATAACAGATCCGGATTGGTGTCGAATTCCAGCGCAGAACGCCTGGGCCATATGTTACTTCTTTCATTTTTATTCCCTTTTTTATATAGCTACCTACCTTTTTCTGAGTTTGTGCTTTGCAGGGGATTATGAAGATTTTGCTCTTGTTTTGTTTTGTTTTGCTTTAATTTTGCAATTCCTTTTTTTCGGCTTTGCGTTGGGCATCATATGTCTCTTACTGTTTCACGTCTCCCTAGCCTCGTCTAATGAGTTTCCTCCCTGTTTTGTTGTATATAGGTGGTTCCTGGCATTTTGCATTTCCATACCGTGTATTGCCTGTAGAGGTAGCGTTGGAATAAGCGAAGCTCGAAGAATCCATCAATTGTTGAGTAAAGATGTATGTTGAGATGTTTATTCAATGTTATTTGTCTAAGGAAATATTATGTTTATGGGCTTTGAAGATTTCGTTTGCCTGAAGTAGTTCAAGTGTATATGGATTTTTGGGTTAATTTAATCTCTACGTATCAATTTGATCTCGCCTTCTATTTATTTATTTAGGTTTGCATTCATCTTAATATGGTTTTTTTACCATACAGATATCAAGTTGATATGCTCGCATGATGTCTATCTGTATTTGGGCTAAATAGGTAGAGCTGCAGCATACACTGTCCACTATAGGCTAATGTCGCACTATTCACTTTGGCCATCCGACAAATCTTACAGGCACATGGCAAGCATAAAGTACCTCCTCGTACTAAGAATGCGCTGCGGGGAGAGTTAATGACACGGAGGTCGATTCGGCCGGTTGCCCCCCTTAAACAATTGGGGATCGGCGCCGTGTTTGAATTGGGTTTTGGCTGGCTGGCATTATTACACCTTCACAGTAACAGGCCAATCCCCGGTGTATTTGTTTTGTTTTTATGTCTAAATTGGTAGTCTTGGCACCGCCTTTTTTGCTCTTTTTATTTTATTTCTTCTTTCGACGCCAATTGCAGTCGAGATGAAGAGGAGCGTCGACTCATAATGGGGATAATCAATGGTCTGAGCTTGCCGCGGAGGGTTGGGCGCCTGGTGCTCTTCAGCGGCTTCCTGTTGGCTGCATTGGCTGTCTACTACCTGACATCGTCCAACATACCGCAGCCTGTCTTCGTGCCGAGCTCGTTCAACTGGTCGACGGTGCAGCAGCATCATGGCGTCAAGGACATCAAGCCGCTACCTACGGGCAAGCCAGCAGCGCTTCCTCAAGTCCAGGCGGAAGCCGGAGCCTTTGGCCATTCTGCGGTCAACGAGAAGCGCCGCAATGCCGTGCGGAGGGCCTTTAAGCGCAGCTATGATGCCTATAAATCACTCGCCTGGATGAGGGACGAGCTCACGCCCGTGTCTGGATCTGCAAAGGATCCGTTTGGCGGTTGGGCGGCGACGCTGGTCGATTCCTTGGATACGCTGTGGATCATGGGCTTCAAGGACGAGTTCGCCGAAGCTGCAGGCGCTGTGGGCGCGCTGGATTGGTCTGTGACGGATTCGACGGCGGCCAACATGTTTGAGACGACGATCCGCCATCTGGGAGGCTTGCTGAGCGCCTACGACCTGAGCGGCGAGCGAGTGCTGCTGCGCAAGGCGGTTGAGCTGGGCGAGATGCTGTACATGGGCTTTGACACGCCCAACAGGATGCCTGGCTTCTGGCTCGACTTTGAAAAGGCCAAGTCGGGGAAGCTGGTCGCCGGCACCAACGATCCGTCGGCGTCGCCTTGCTCGCTGAGCATGGAGTTTACGAGGCTGTCGCAGCTGACGGGCGATAGCAAGTATTACGATGCGACGGATCGCGTGACTCGCTTTCTGGAGAAGATTCAGAACGACACGCTGCTGCCGGGCATGTGGCCGACGACGCTCAACTTCAAAGCTGAGATGGCTGTCGACAGCAGCTTTACGCTGGGTGCATTGGCCGACTCGCTCTATGAGTATTTGCCCAAGATGCACGCGCTGCTTGGGGGCGTGGACGGCGTCTACGAGAAGCTGTATCGCCCAGCTATGGACGCGGCGGTGAACAATCTCCTGTTTAGACCTATGCTGCCGGATCAAGACGACATCTTGTTCAGCGGTGAGTTCAGTGCTGGCAACGGGCTTCAGGCTGACAGCCAGCACCTCACATGCTTCGTCGGAGGCATGTTTGCGCTTGGCGGGAAGCTCTTCGACATCGACGGCCATGTCGACATTGGAGAGCGTCTCGCCCGCGGGTGCGGTTGGGCGTACGGCCGCTTCCCCACGGGTATCATGCCCGAGATCTTCGGCATGCTGCCGTGCAAGACATTGGACAAGTGCGAGTGGGACGAGGCGCGCTGGGCGAAGGAGGGAAGCAAGATGATGCCCAAGGGGTTCAAGCACGCGCGGGACACGCGATACATTTTACGGCCGGAGGCGATTGAGAGCCTGTTTGTGCTGTATCGCATCACGGGCAAGGCGGATCTGCAGGACACTGCGTGGGACATGTTTGAGGCCATCATGAAGGCGACGGAGACGGAGCTGGCGAACTCTGCGATAGAGGACGTGACTGTTCAGGGACCGACGAAGAAGATGGATTCCATGGAGGTGAGTTTTTATTTTTCTTTGTTTTATTGGGATGGAACTTTTTTTTTTTTTACTTGGGAACAGCGTTTACTAATATGTGCTCTCCTCGATTCTAGAGTTTTTGGATGGCTGAGACGCTCAAGTATTTTTACCTCATTTTTTCGCCTCCTGATGTTATCAGCTTGGATGAGTATGTGTTTAATACCG
Organism: Trichoderma harzianum CBS 226.95; assembly: GCF_003025095.1. NCBI lineage: Eukaryota > Fungi > Ascomycota > Sordariomycetes > Hypocreales > Hypocreaceae > Trichoderma > Trichoderma harzianum. The sequence continues at coordinate 109,719 of NW_020209252.1, read as the reverse complement.
AAGCACACCCGCTCAAGAGGCCGAGGGTAGGGTTGCGATGAAGCGGGAGGGGAAGGTAGGAATAGATGAGGGGATTGGACTTTTTGTTGGACTTGGCGATTTTCTATACTACCATCTATCTGCCTTGTATATTGAAGAAGAGAATTCTCTTTCTTTTGCCGAGAATGAGAATGAGCTTTTGTTCACAAGGATATGAAGTATAAGTGTACTGTTATTTGGTATTGGCTAACATGCACATAGACTCTGCCTAGGTACATACAAGATTTTTGATTCATTCTTCTCCTCGTCACTATTCCAGATTGCTGCGTGTATTTGGATCGGCGTCCTAGCATTGCGCATGCCCACATGGACCACGGAAGTTACGTGATTCGATGAATCACCAACAGTTTACGATGGTTGCATTATATGCTTAACCCTTTATTCCGCTACTCTATTTAGCCCAAATCCGGGGCAAGCCCCCACTCGGCCAACGACTATCCAGGATCTCAAAAGCTTGGCTTCTGACAGCAAGTCTCAGCCTTCAGCTTTCCCCTCCCCCTTCTTTTGGATGTTGCGACGGAGATCTCGCTTGTCATGAGTTTAACCACGGAATGAACGACGTCTTTTAGGCGTAAGGAAGGATGAAAAATGGCCCGTTGCTGCTACCTTTTTTAGTCTGACGCGATGTCTCGGTCTTTCAAACCCTCCGTGGTTCCTTCTAGATGCGTCGTTGACGTATATCTTGTTGATTCGCTCAGGACGGTTGCCGTTGTAACTTCGATTCAACAACATTCTTTGAACATTCTTTGGAGAGGCGGCTTTTGATCATCATTTCTGCTGACCACCGCCACGATGAACAAACTCTTATCGTTATTGATATACTTGCTGATGCAGCTGCTCCAACGGCGCACCGCGGCACAGACATGCTCCAATAATCCCAACGTTACGTACCCCGCGCCAGTGGCGGCCAGTGGCTGGGAGTACCGCCTCATTGCGAATGGCTTGACCAGGCCCAGGGGCATTGCCTTTGATGCTGATGGGGGGCTTTTGGTGGTGCAATCAGGAGTTGGGTTGACGCATCTGACGCTCGACGATGGCGGCGGAACCTGCTTGGCGGTGATGAGCAACACGACACTGATTGCTGATCCAAATGTAAGTGATGATATGATGATCCTACATGGCAAGGATTTAGCTAAGCTAATGAATGGAACACTAGCTCAACCATGGACTTGCTCTCTCGGGTGATGGCAAAACCGTCTACGTCTCCTCAGCCGAGAGCGTCTTTGCCTTTGCCTACGATAGCCAGGCCGTCTCTGTTGACCTATCTTCCAATGTCACTCTGGTCACTAACATGAGCAACACGGATCACACGACTCGCACGCTGCTCGTGTCCAAGAAACAGCCAGGTACACTTCTCGTTTCTCGTGGCAGCAGTTCGAATGAAGATAACGATGCCCATGACATCAATAGCGGGCATTCCCAAATTCGTAGCTACAACATTGCTCAGATTGGGCCCGGCGATCCACCATACGACTTTCTCGATGGAAACCTCATTGGTTGGGGGTTGAGGAATTCTGTGGGTGTTGCTGAGCATCCTTCTACCGGAGGTATCTGGTCTGTCGAAAACTCAGTCGATCAGCTTCAGCGCCAAGGCCAGGATATTCACCAAAACAACCCTGGCGAAGAGCTCAATTACCACGGTGTGTTGGGGTCTAGTGGTAACCAGGGAGGCAACTATGGCTATCCTGACTGCTATACACTCTGGTCGATGGCTGGTTTTCCCGACCTAGGGGATCTCCAGGTTGGAGACCAATTTGCCGACGATGACGCGCCGTCCAATGTGACGGACGCAAGCTGCAATACTGACTATGTTCCTCCTCGAATTGCTTTCCAAGCGCATTCGGCTCCTTTGGACATCAAATTCACCCCCAATGCCTCGGAGGCGTTTGTGACCTTTCACGGTAGCTGTAAGTCTCCTCTGGGCTGTCTATAACCATATATACTGATGCTCACTCAATCAAGGGAACCGAAATGAGGCTACTGGATACCGCATCGTCTCTCTTGCCTTTGACTCCAATGGCCAGCCCACCGCTCCACAGAATAGCACCAACGCTGTTACCGACATCATCGCCAATGCAGATGTTATAAATTGTCCCGATCAATGCTTTCGCCCTGTAGGATTGGCTTGGGACTCTGCTGACCGCCTGTGGTTCTCATCTGATGCTACTGGAGAGATTTTTGTTCTTGAACGAACGAATGCTAGTAATGGTGGTGGTGGCAATCCTGGTGATGGCAACCCCAATGACGGCAACCCCAATGACGGCAACCCCAATGATGGCAACCCCAATGACGGCAATCCTAATGACGGCAATCCTAATGACGGCAATCCTAATGACGGTAATCCCAATGACGGCAACCCTGGTGATGGTAACGGTGGCGACGGTAATGGTGGTGATGGCAATGGTGGTGGTAATGGTCAAAATGCTGCAGGCGGTTTAATCTCAGAGCGACATGGCACTGTGGTAGTTGCCCAGGCCGCTGTGTTGGCGGGTTTGCTGCTTGCTTAAGCCTTCTCTACTGCCTATGGACTTGGGATGTCTCTACACTTTTACCCTGCGATAGGTCCCCGAGTCTTTCTCTCTTTTCATTAGTTTATCAGTAGTACATATGCAAATATCAATATCTTTTCTTACTCCCTTTAGCGTAAAGTGTTGTGAAAGTGACTTGTTACATCCACCTCCTTTATTTCTCGAATAGCTGCTTATTCGGTAAAACCGATTCACGATTATAATTCTCAATGTCCAATGCGAGTGATCGTATAGACGGTGATTACACATTGACTGTGGCCACCACGTTGGCGCAAGGAATTCGGAGCTCAAGTCTTGGGCAAAGCTTGAGACTGTAGACGGAAGGCCAAGGTTCTTATGAGGATCACAAGGACAAAGGCCGTTGAGCTGGCATGTGAGTGACGTTTCGGTTAGGCATTTTAAAAACATGCCGTTGAATGAGACTTGGTCCTTGTGCACATTCTTGGGATAATCTGCTCTTGATCTAACGGTATGGGTTAAGAACGTAGATGTCTCAGCGCCTCACCGTGTTCTCTCAAGTTAGGAGATGAATGAAGTCATTAACACGCAAGGTTGAAGATTCCGAGTCTCTGTCTAGAAGAAGAGTTGTATAGAGAAGGACTATAAAAAGGTCGAAAAGCGACTCTGAAAAAGCATACACTTCACTCTCCCGTCTATAACGACAGGTCACCTAATACCAACATCCACACAAAACAAACAAACATCTTCTATTCAGCTTCTTTGAAAGTCAATAGTAAAGATGAAGTTCTACTCCGCAATCTTCGCCATCATCGCCCTCTTCTCCGCGGCAGAAGCCTGCAAGTGCTGGAACTCGTACGGAAGAGCCGTCTCGGAGTACACGCACGCCTGCTGCACCTACACGGGCGGCTTCTTCAGCGACCACAACTGCGACGGCGACATCTTTGATAAGCTCGACGTGTTTCGAACGTGCTGCGAGAACTTGGGCACTGAATCGGATTGTGATTGTCCGGATTGTCCGGAGGAGGATGCGAGGCGGAAGGCTATTGGTCTTGCGCCGATGACGGATGCTGAGAGGCATGAGTTTGCGGTGAAGAAGAGTGAGGGGAAGACTGAGAAGCAACGGAGTGTGCCGTTTATTGGATAGTTAAGGACATTATGCTTGAATTGGGCTTGTTGGACCTTGAGGGCTTGTTGAGGCATCCGGGAAGTGGAATTGGTATTGTTTGCTGTTAAGTGATTTTGGAAGCATGTTGGGAGGAAAAGGGCACCATTTATGTATTAATGACCATCTGTATTCGAAAAGATAAATTTGATGATAACTGCTTACACACTCGCATAATGGATTATGATTTGTGTTACTGAACCGCTTCCTTTAAGTGTTGATGTACAGGTTCAAGCTACATTACCCATCAATGTGCTGAACATTATAATTCTGGGATTTATATCGCATCCACCATCAGCATGTCAATAGATTGGATGTGAGAAAATGAATAAACGTTACTACATCGATATAGGTCTGTCCATAACTTGATAACCAATAGACGCCATGAGTGAGAATACTTACAGCGTGCATGCGAGCTCGGTCAATAAATATTGCGGCTACATTTGATTTGACGTCTGAGATGCAACTCATTTGTTGGAGGAAACACGGTTGTGTGCAGCAGCCTTTTGGCGGGCGGCCCATTATCTGGCCCAATTCTCCGCGTTTGCTGCATCATTCACATCAACTGAGCTCTCTCCTGAGAATTTATTTTTTCATACCGCCCAGCAGCTTTGTAGCACATCTGGGACCTGTCGTTATTTTATACTCTCTCCATTTTATGGCAGTTGGTGGGAAGGGATAGCCTCTTTTATCGCCTCCTCCGCATGTGCGCTTCCATATCGTGCGTTCTTTCAGACATTTGTGGACAGCATTTCCGAAGTACAAGAGAAATCCAAGAGAAAATGAGGATAACTATCCCCAAGAGCCGTTTTGCCGTGGCATTAGGGGCGGGACGGTATTGGCAGGGCGTCGCTCGAAGCGAATATCGGCTCGCAAAGAGGTCGCCCTGGTCAGATCCAAGCCGACCGCATCAAGTGAGGTACGGATTGAATATCGGTCAGATGCCTAGGCACTACACCACAAGGCCCAACAGCAAAGATCGATCAACAAACATATCACATGAAGCACCGAAATCGGGAAACATTCGCCTATCACCCACAAAAGGGCTCGAACTGCCCATCTCCATGCCCTTCACCCGCCTTGACGAAGGCACATGGCTTCACAACCGCCCAGAAACCGACGTATATAAGCTTCTCATCGACTCTTATCGCCTTCGTGTCGAGGATACTCATGTTTTCAAGGGCGAAGCGATGGAGGACAGTATCTATGCAGGTTGCAAGAACGGACGGCGTGGTTTTCGGAAGTTCTTGAGAAGGGCTGCTACTATTCCTGGTCTGCTGCCTCCATGGTGGACCAAGGAGAAGAGCACAGCCTGCGAGAAGTTTGGAATGGTCCCGTCGCAATGGCAAAATCTGCGATACACTGCCAGGAAAAGAGAGATCATGGAGCACTATGGGGATCATCTATTTCCTATGCAACTACGAATGCTGGCTGAGGCGGTCTATGGGATTCATCCCTGCGGGACTGCTGGAACAAAAGCGAGAGAGTATATGATGGCAGAAGAGCGAGGAGAAGGAAAGACTACTGTAATTGATATGTCTGAAGGTATAAAGGTCGATTCTTTTTTTGCTATGCTCATGGCCATCATGTTCAAATAACAGGCGAAGAGAAGAAAACATTAAAGTAACGCATGTTATTGTCTATTGCAACTCGATATGAGAAATCTCTTAGTTCAACTCGACGATTCAATAAGTCTCAGGGCCTCTTTCAAAACAAAGATATCTCGCTCCTTAACAAAAGAGCCAAATTCGGTCGTTGGCTCGGCCGCAGACATGGCATCCAAAGCCTTGTTAACCGTCATCCACTGGTGAACAAACCCATCAGCAAGCTCCTCTTCCGTCAAACACGGCTCCCCCGCATCATCAACAACGTCAGCCAAATAGCAGTAAGAAATCTGATGCTGCTGGAAGCGAAACTCTTCAGTCGTGGCAAAATAGTCGGTGCTGCGGAGAACGACTATCGCGCCGGTTTCTTCCTTGACCTCGCGCAGAGCGGCATCTGTGGGACTCTCTTCTCCCTCGATGCCGCCGCCGGGGAGTTTGTAATAGTTTCCCTCTTTGACGTAGATTATTGCGACTTCGCCTGAGGGTTTGAGGGCCACGACGCGAGTGGATTTGCGGTCGGTGTAGGATTTGGCTGGGTCTTTGGTGCCGATGATTTTGTGGTTTGGAGCTTTGCTGCTTGGAGTTGCCATGATATACGATGAGAGCTGAGAACGGCGAGTAGATTCGCCCTTGAAATTTTCTCTTAGGGTGAAGATTGGAATCGAAGGAGCAACGAGAAGAGAGAAAAGCAATGAGAAGAAGTGAAAGGTTTGTGTCGTTGGTTGTCGTGAGCAGGCAGCAGCGCGTCTCATCAACAAACTAGGACGCATGCAAACAAACTAGCCCTTGAGTTGCCAAATAACAATCGAAAATTTACATGTCATGATAGGAAATGATCTTTTAAATGGCAATGTATTATCCGGTAAAAACAAACATCTCTATTTAACATCTTGCAAGTTAGTTTACATGTTATCAATAAGACAAAAACTCCCCCAGATCCCCGTACCAGTATTCAGAACTCCAGTTAACAAGCAGAACAATCACGCAAAATCCTCCTCATCCCATTTATCTTGCCCAAATGAATAGCATTAGCTTAATCTCGCCTCAATTTGAAAGATAGATATTAGAACGTCAAAACTTACCAACGATCGAGTGGTTCTTGGAGGCGTCAACAATCATGTTGCGTCTCAGTCGAGCGATGCCATCGGCCTGGAGTAGATTATGTCCAATGATACACTTCTCAATCGAGCCATACCTCTTTCGAAGCTTCATCAAAAAGCAAAGCATATTCTCCTTTCTATAACATAGCTGTCAGTAAGTCAAGAGCCCACGTACGCCTTCATATCTATAACATAGAAGAGCAGCTACTCACCGCGTTCGGACCAAAATCTCTGCATCATTACGAGATCCTTTGAAAGCCCGGTTGCCTGAAAGTTTTTCAGCATGCGATGGAAGAAGCGGAGCCAACTCTTTTTCCGAGAAGGAGTAGTCCTTGGCCACGTCCTCGTCGCTCACGCCGCAGAGAGATAGAATCAAGGCGCTGATGACGCCCGTTCTGTCTTTGCCTAGGCTGCAATGAATTAGCATAGGAGTTGGAGGGTTAGTATCAGAGGACAAATGCTCAAGAATGGTTGCAAAGGGGCGCGCTTTGTTCTGGACATGGCTTGCTGAGAAGAGAATCTCTGAGAAGGCTTCGGCGAATCCCTTTCAAAAATGGTCAGTAAAATGTCATTAAGCATCTATTCAACATAGACGTCGTCATGTTTCTCATCTTCCAAGTAGAAACAACTGTCTTACCTCACAACTTGCCCCGTGCTTTGCGAACCTCGCAACGACAGCGTCAGGGGCATACTCCTCGGGCCGGAACACCGGTACGGACACTCGAGTTGTTGTGCCCGCCCAAATCAACTTGCTTCTGTCATAGGACTTCGAAGAAGAAAGCTCCTGTGTTGAGCGGAGATCATACGTGTGAGTGATGGCGAGCATCTGTAGCTTTTTCTTCCCGCGAGATGTCGAAATGTCAGGCCGGGCTGAACGAAAGACAATATTGCGCCGAACCTCCTTTCCCGGATGAGAGGCGATGGGAGTGCCGCCAATGTCACGAAAGTTGGCCACTCCTGGGATGGAGATATATGGTGCGGACTTTGCCATCTTCGCTGCTGAGGAGAGAGTAAGTGCCTTGTGAGTAAGATGGACGAGATTGACACGATTATAAAGACGGAACCTGGACGATATCAGTAGGACTTGGGAATTGAGAAGACTGGCGATCAAAATGTTAACTCGGATTTGACAACTTGATAGCATTTATATTAACTCGATGCTTTGAACATTTCGAGACATCAACACCTATCCTGTCGCGTTCATTTCCGACGTTGGACGACATTTTGTTCCCTTTCATCATTCTTTCTCAATCTTTTGTTGTTTCTCTTTTTGAACGTATTCGCTATAAATATCTTTTGAACGTTCTCGTTTTGTTTTTCTATATATATCTGGACAAGGTCAATGCCGATGTTAGACAAAGGAAATAATAATAGCTACTCATTGACAAGTCAGTAATCAGCAAGGTCAAAGGCAAGGCGATCCAGCATCATGGCCATGGTAAACTCATTATGTCTCTTGGCTCAAAGTGAAAAGTTGTTGCTTAATCTCTATGTAAAAGCTCTCCAAAGAATTATTGTATGCAGCCATAATGGCTCCATCTAACGTGACCAGTTTGCCGTTAGGCATTGACATCGTATCCGCCCGCAGTGCTGCGCTCTCTCACTGGATAGGGTACGCATGGTAAATCGACTTATCCTATCCATTATTGTTTCCTCTCTTTTTCCTCTTCTTGCCTTGGACACCTAGCTCACCAACAAACGCCAAGTCATGATATCAAATATTTTCGCATTTCTTTCTCGTCTCCTCGTCATTGTCTTACTCCTCAATCGACTTGACGCACTCCCATTCACCACGTAGATTCTCTTGCCACAGGGACACCTTGTTGTCCGCGCAGCTAACAGCAAGGACATTGCCGCTCAAGGACCAGCTAACACGCCAAACAGGGGCATCAAAGTTGAGCACCTTGCTTGCCCACTGGCCACCACTAGACTGGTCCGATGTCCAGATGCGGACAGTCTTATCCTGGGAAGCTGACGCAATATATGACTTTTGCAGGACGGTAGGAGACCACGCGACGTCGCGAACCCAGTCGCTGTGACCCGTCAACGCTTCACCCTCTTGCTTGTATGATTGCGTGGCAGGGTCGAAAGTCCAGATTTTGATCAAGTTGTCAGAACCACCGGTAACGAACCGTCGGTTACCGGTTGCACCAGGGCCTGGGGCGCTGCTAACGATGCTGCCAGGTGAGGTGGCCGGGGCCCAGGAGACGGAGTTGACGCCGAGGCCGTGAGCCTGGAATGTGACATGGTCGACGCTATTGTCTTTGAACTCGAGGACGCTGACGTTGCCATCAGACGATGCGCAGGCGAGGAGGCAGCCTGCCTCGTGGGGAGACCAGGAGACAATGTTGACCGAGGCCTTGTGCAGAGGGAAGTCGTAGATTCGCTGCCACTGGCTGTTCTGGGCACCCTGTTCCTTCCAGATAAAGACCTTGCCATCGTAACCGGCCGATGCCAGGATATTACCATACTTGGGGTGTGCCCAGGCGACGCACCATACAGCACCTTCGTGACTAAAAGGGACGTCATATTAGTGACTGTGTTGTCGGAAAGGTAAGGGCATCGGCATGTCCCAGATGTCGTCTCACCCTTTCAAGGTCTCAACTAGGCGTTGTGTCTCGCCCTCAATCTCGAAGATCTTAATCGTTCGGTCGCTTGAGCAGGTCGCCAGCTTTCGTCCATAGTAATCGAGAACAGCATCGTGCTAGATTCGGTATTAGTTAGCCAAAGCGCACTCTTTGTTGCTTATCGCATAACTGTGAATAGCCATAGAGAGAGAGGGCACAGCAAGAATTCGAAGCGTATTATATAGCGATATCAAGCGGGATCGAGGTGAAGGACGGTAGAGGTCGAACATACAATCATATCATCGTGGCCAGAGTTGGAGATGACCTGCGCCGCCTGGATGAAGATGCCTTGGTTAGCCACCTCGGGAATTGCGCAACGGGAGGGGGGAAGGAGCTGCAAAGAGCTGCGCTTCTTACCATCTTGAAGGTATAACTGCGAATAGACTGGAATATAGAGGGAGAATTGGGGTTTGCGGGTGGAAGAATCGAGACAAATGCGATCTGGCGAATCTGGCCTGTGCTGCTTTCCTGCCAGCAAGCTACGATTCGATACGTAGAAGCGCCACTGCGATTGGAGATGGACAAGGTACCGACCGGGCTAGTGGGGAGCTTTGGTATGTGCACGTGATTTGGTAGACGGGACAAATGTGCAGGGGTTAATCGCGACAGGGAGTGAGAGCTGCTAGGACATGCAAATAAATAGTATGGAAGCAAACATCACGGTACTAGGATATATATAATTGTTTTGTTTCATTCATGATATCTGATTGGATGAGATACGACAATTCAGTCAATCCAAACAATGTAATGCAACGATGCTATTACACAAGATGAGAAATATAGACAGACTAGTCATGCATGTGTGCCATCGTGGACCCTTGTTGAAACCAGTGGATTTAAATACAATAAGGATTAGCAGCAAGCAAAAGAAGAAATGAATGATCTCCGATTATAAGATAATTTGAGTCGAAAAGAATTGTTCAGCAACACAAAGAGGAGCGGAAGATGGGCTAATCAAGAAACAACATGAGACAACATGTGACCCCTCTACACTCCGGCTTCCAACGGATCTTGACGCAACTGCCGATCCATCACCCTCATTTGCGTCATCCTCCTCCATACAATCACAAACTTTATTACCAATACAAACTTGGCATAAATTTCAATCCATCTAGCCATCAAAGAAGAACATCAGCAACAACAATTGCCCTCCCCTCAGCTTCACAATCATCCCCACCAAGTCAAAACGCCATGAATCTCATCTTCGACTTCGACGGCACAATCACCGCCAAAGACACAATCTTTCAGCTTGCCCAGTCCGCAATCTCCTTCCAATCTCAGCGCAACGACAAACATCTGCAAACAGCATGGGATGATATCGTCCAAGCGTACGGCGATGACCACAAGGCCTTTGCAAACGCTTTCACGCCGCCTACGCACGAGCGCTGCTCGCCCAGCCAGGAACTCGCCTACCTCTCCAGTCTCACCGACACGGAGAATGCGTCGCTGGATAGAGTCGACGAGTCCGGTTTGTTCAAAGGTCTGACGAGCCAGGATCTGTTTCAGATGGGCAGGGACCAAGTTTGCAGCGGCACTATCGTCGTTAGAGAGGGCTTCATCGAAATGCTTGACATGGCGCGGGAGAATGGGTGGCATGTTGCTGTCATCTCCGTGAATTGGTCCAGGGCATTCATAGAGGGCGTGCTTCATCCGCACAATATCCCAATCATAACCAACCGCATCTCCGCCGAGGGTACGATCCAAGGCCCTGACGAGTTCAACGACGGCGTGAGGTTAACCACTTCGCGGGACAAGGCCAACTCACTGAATCAACTCATCTCCAAACAAGAACACTCCTCTAATCCGACCGTCTACTTTGGCGATTCAACTACCGACATGGAATGTCTCCTTGCCCATCACGGCATTGTCATATCCGCCGACGCCAACTCGTCGCTCATGCAAACACTTGAGCGAGTGGGCGTCCACGTCCCGCACGTCGGCCGCCCCGGGGACGGAGCAAACATCTTTTGGGCACGAGACTTTCGTGAGATTTTGGAGAGCCAGACCCTGGATCGTATTTTCAAAGCTTCATGATTTATGAAGCAACGGTCTCGCCATCGGAGCCAGGCAAATAGCTAACCCGGATTCTATAACTACCTATTGAGACCACTTTCATCTTCTCAAAGCCAAAGAACATTCCGCCTGTCAAGCCATACCTCTCCCTTCATCTTGCTGCTACTCTCTACTTTGAGATTGCCAACCTTCATCAAGACCTTTATCTCTTCGGAATCTTACTCCACGTACAATTCCGAGGCACAATGTCTACCATCTACATTCTGACATCGCCGAGTCACACAACCGAAGCTCGGAGTCGGCGTCTCAAATCATGCGGCACCAATGATTATGACGAGATGGGCGGTCACTATCATCAACTTCACTCAAGAATTCCGCCTCGAAAATGCGAATGCTGTGCCGCACCACGCCATAAAATCGCATGGATTAGGACCAGTTCCAATGAAAGTGGCGAAATGCTTTGCAGCCGCTATCCAGGGTTGAATGGGAGGAACCATGGTGCGGTCAAACATGACGTTCTTATCTATCAGCGGCGAAGGCTATCCGCCATCTTAGAGGAGCCATGTGTACAGAGTTAGACGAAGGAACGAGATTATACTGAGATGAGAAAGCGAGATGGAGAGATTTGTATATGGATTCCCTCTTTTTTTTCTTTTCCGATTTTTCATATTGAAAAGCACATAACTTTACGTCAGGGACATCAACAATACGTGCGCAAACATATAGATATTAGAATTGGCATTGGCATCTGAACGTTCAATCAGGCATCCCAAAAGGGGAAATAAGAATACAGAATAAATAAATTGACATAATTGAAAGCTTCGCCGCCATTCAGAAGAGATATATCAGCGAGAATCTTGCCATCCTTCAAACACGCGGTCAAGATTGAACGCCGCACTGATCAGCGACAAGTGACTAAAAGCCTGTGGTGTGTTGCCTAGCTGTTCACCACTTCGAGCAATCTCTTCCGAGAACATGGACAGGTGGTTTGAAAACTGGAGCATATTCTGGAAAAGATTCAAAGCTCGTGGAAGATACTTGGGTTCGTGGATACTCGCGCGGGTCATGGCTTCAACTAGCCAAAACGTACAGATCGAGAAGGCTCCGTCCCTTCCTCCAACACCTTTGCCAAAAGAATTTGATGGTTAGCTTCATCGAACTTTCTATTTCGATATTGGCCCATAACTTACCGTCATCTGACGCATCAGTGTCATATCGGTATACCAGCCCAGTACTCGTTAGTCCTCCCTCTTCTGGTGGCAGCATAATTCGATCGAGCGTGCTCGTAAAACGAGGGTCGCTTGGGGAAATGAAGAACACAAGAGGCGCAAGCAAAATGGATGAATCCAGCACAGTATTGGCTTCATAGCTTTGGATGAACGACTTCATCTCTTTGTTGTATCCTTGGGGTGTGGTGAGAATGGAGTATTGACTTTTAATAAGACAGAGGTGGTTACGTACCTTTTTCCATAATCTCTTCATAAATGCTATCGCGAGCTTCCAGCCATTTTGCTCTGTTGGGACATGGGAGACATCTCTTTTCTGCGAGTCGAAGACCGCGATCAAATGCCACCCAGAGGAAGACTTGTGAAATGGTGAACCGTTGCTTATCACCTCGCACTTCCCAGATGGACATGTCGGTTTCTACACTTGGTCAATTAAATTGCCTAAGATACGTAGCTTAGCAGTGTACTTACTGCCAATAATGGTCAAGACATAGTCTGCCAGATGACAAAGTCAGCGAATCATAATAAGCGACAAATTGACGGACGATACAGACCTAGCATTCGCCGAACAGCACACCAAATTTCCCAAGACACTGGCTTTCCATATTTGTTGTACAAGTAGATGGAATCCATCAATTCACCATATACATCAAATTGAAGGTGGAAAGCAGCACCGTTACCAATGCGGACGGGAGCACTACCTCGATAGCCTTCAAAGTGATCCAAAGTGATCTCGGGGATGTCAGTCTCCCCACGAATGGTAAACATGATGGGCAATCCACCATCTGGTCCTATGGATTGAGTGAAGCGCTCCATGATAAACTCCATGTAGGCGTCGGCCTCAGCTTTGAAACCAAGGCGGAGAAGAATGTATATAGTAAAGCTCGAGTCTCGAACCCATGAGAAACGATAATCCCAATTTCTCACGCCACCTATGTCTTCGGGCAAGGAGAAGGTAGGGGCGGCAATAATGGCGCCGGTCGGTTCTATTGCGTGTTAACAAGGCTTCTAAAGATTTGTGGTTCTTTATGGCGGTTTACCATATGTTAGTAACTTCAAAATCATAAGGCTCCGAGCCACCACCTCTCTCCATCGCCCCTTGTATTTGGATTGGGTGATGAAGTTGTACCAGAACATCTGAGTATCGTGCTGTTGGTGGTCCACGATTTCATCCGTGATAACTTCGGCGATATGATCGGGGATGTCGTTCCTCAAAATGAATGAGATGGATTGGCCAGCAGTGAGAGTAAAACGAGATACCAAGCCCTCTCCAAGCATCGCCTCTTTCTTGACTTTTTGAAAAGTGATGTCGGGATAATGATGCCCCATTTGGTTGTCAACCGCTACATCAAGCTGAAGTTTAACATCCTGGCTGTGAAAGGTCCCGATCTTGCTTTCCCGATCATTCGATGAGTGTGTGGGCCGTAAAAGTGTTGTTTCATGGGGGTGTAAGCCATAGCCAAAAGCAGGGAATATTTCAACATCTGTGGCAGTTGTTAGAGTAGTCCTATTGCACATGTTCAAAATGATTCTCAAATCTTGCCCATGAGAAATGACAGTGTTTCATACCTACGGGCAAAGATCCACGAATGCACTCCACACGCCGGACGGTCCATTTCTTCAACTCTTCTTGCACAGTCGTGGCCTCACGATAGGCATTCTGCTTGTAGCCTTTGGTCATGACTTTGGCGCTCTTGGGCCTAGGAAAAAAGTCCACGACATCGACGACGCCTTCCTCGTGAATGTACCTGGTCTGTAAAATGCACGAGGAGGGCAGATACTGCTGTTTAGTAGTACAACCGAGATCATGAGGCGGAGAGACACTAAAGTAGCCTCCCTTGTTCTTGTCAAGAAGGCGGCAGAAGACAGATGGCGAATCAAAATCAGGCCTGGATTGAATTCAACATCAGATGGCCTGTGGCATTGTGAGTCGGCCTTTAATGACTCACCAGCACATGAAGTCGATACTCCCATCAAGGCCAACAAGAGCACAAGTGTGCATATTGCCCACCATGCCATAGTCTTCAATGGGAAGATATCCGCCCGACTGGGCACGGCGATTGGTTGCGGAGTGCATCGCCATTGTGCAGGCCGGTAGTATCAATCTGGTATGTTCCAATTATTCAGCAACAAAGGCGGTAGCTGTATTGCCGTACGTTCACGATATGATCCGGGTTGAGTCGCTGCTCTGTTTACTAGGTTCTCTCTCACAAAAGGCCGCGCTTCGATGAGAGAGCAAATGGACCCCGGAACCGCGGTTTCCCGTTCTATTATAGCTTCTATTATGGCACCGGTCTCCAATGCCTGCCACACGAGGTGGAAATACATTACGAGCATGTCCACCAAAGTAGTGGGAACTGCTGGCATGTTAACACTCGTATGAGGTCATCACTGGCAACACTAACGACTACCAGTCTATCATTATGTACGGAGTACGTTGGGGTTGTGTATTAGGCAGTGAGGGGTTCGCAACCAATGGCTTCAAGGTTGCGACTATCTTGGCTTGGGAACGGCAACTCGCAAGATGGCAGCTAGGGAAGGAAGGGACAAGCTGACTCCCGTATTTTGGCTGATGCAGAAGTCTCGATTGATGCTCATCGATGACGTATTAGATGTGATGCTGTCATAATATCTGTATCCCCGAGCTAGAGATAAGATATGTACTTATATGGAAGACACAAAAAAAGCAAGCAAGTCGGTGGGCAACTTCTATCAAAGTGATCCGACATTACCGTCCCTGAATTGACTATCTGGATGTAACCCATAATGGCGATGGCATGCAGCCCGTAATTAAAGATTGATGGCTTACCCCGGGTTAATCGATTCTGACATGACGTACCTTGGGTGAAAAAACGCCGCTACTTCCGAGACAGCACAAGCAATTGCTGGCCAATCAAGAGCTTGTTGCTTGTAGTAAACCGGGCAAATCAATATCATGCTGCTCTATATATGGCTATTATGTAATAGTTAAAATTACAAGGCTAGGTCAGTTACTAAGTAGCTCTCGTCTTTAATTCTTGATACCAAGCTCCATGTGAGCAGAGCAGTAAATACATAGGTGTTAAGTGAAAGTCAGTCATAATCCTTTGATTCGATCTATCCCCTTAACTAGGATCATCTATCATGAAGGGTATCAAATGCTCTAAGCGGCATGAACCCAATATCCAAACGCCCCAACGCCAATCGACATCCATTGAACCTGTTTTCACAATTAACTGTTTTCGTCACCTCCTCCTTTGAAATATAAACACCCCTCGGTGTCTTATACATGTATTGCCTCGTCAAAGCATAGGCAAGGGCATATCGAAGAAGCGTTCACTGCATAACCAGAACATCCTCCATTTCTTCTCCCTCATCGTCGTCCCCATCGTCATCCAAGGCCTCCGCAGCAGCCTCCTTGGCATCGTTACCACCCTTATCTCGATATGCTTCACTTAAGCAGTAGTGGTTGGCAAACGGGCCACTCTTGTTGAGCACGGCAACTTCTTCCAAGACCTGGCGTAGGTACGAATCCGGCTGCTGAGTTCTCTGTCGCAGTGCCTTCATTGACCAATACTGATATTGACGGAAACAATCGAAAATAAGATCGAGAAGCTGGTTTTTCGGAATACGAGTTGCCTTGAGAATTTCGCCCTTCTTGGGCTTGACGGTGGAGGGAGCGTTTTTCTAATCGGGCTTGTTAGCAGCAACATCAAACTATAGTGGGGAACAGGCACACGCACAATGAAGTTGCCTCCCCAGCTGACAGAGCCTGCAGATCCGGGGTTGATAATGGAAGAGGCCTTGTTTCTGCTAATGATTTGAAGCTTCGACTTGGAGTTTTCTGCTTCGAAAATACGCTTCGCCAAGAGCTCTTCTTCCTCTCGAAGATTCCGTGGTTCGACGCGTAGATCATATCTAATCTTGCCAAAGATTTTCGTCTTCTCTGTGGAGAATATTCATTAGCATCCCGCGCGAATACCTGTCTTGTAAATGATTGCCAACATACTCGGAATAGCTTTGCGGTAATAGGGTTGGTATCTGCTCCTTCGATCGTAGGTTGGTCTCTCGGAATTGCCGTTTCCTCTTGATCGTAAAAGGGCCAGTGGTATACCGGCACTTGCAGCATCAGCGCGCGCCTTGTTCTTGGATTTGAAGCCCGGTAAATCTTCTTCGCTGAAGATGAAGGAATTATTCACATCCTGGTCGAGGATTTCCAGGTCGTACTCGCGAGGCAGAAGCTGATGCTCGGGAGTGTTTGCTGTGAGAAGCATGCGTAGTTTGGTGAGTTCGCGAGGGCTTCCATCTGTCATTGAGTCCATCTGTGGCTCGTTCCAGGTTCGTAGCGTGCCGATCTGGATCTCGTCATCGTCGCCAAGCTTCTCCGTTAGCTTGATCCAAGCATCCCACATGTACTTGGGGACGCGCGCAAGATACAGTGTCTCGAATGTGTTTCCAGGAGTTGTCTTGTCATAGAAATCCAGGTCGCCGGCATCTTCGAAGAGGTCGTCCTCGTCAATTGCCATTGGCGATGCCGCCGGCTCGGGCTTGACGAACTCGGACTTGACGAACCCTGAGTCGGCCATCTCGAGTCTTCTCTCTGGAGGTGCGAGATATTGTGTCGGGCGATTCGATTGGAGCGGCACAAGGAGGAGCTGCGGCAAGTCGGCGAGCTGCTGTGTGTTGAGTTGTGAAGTTGCAAAACAGAGCACCAGGCGTCACTGTGAGCCGGAGCTTGGTGGTGACAAAGAACATGCACCAGCGCTAGCCTGAGGTTCCCAACTTGCAGCGCTGCTCCAGTGGCTCCTCTGCACTATCAGACTGCTGAGTGCCTGTCGAGCCCCTCAAGGTTGCTGCGCACTGTGTACAGTGACGAAATGCTTGAGCTCGATTTGCGATACTGTGTCGGTACTTCGTACTCCGTACTTGCACTGCCAACCTGCAGCAACAGCTTTAGTACTAGCGGATGCAGAGCTGGTCCGTGCACGAGGCTGACGGTTTGACCCTTTCCATACCTAGACGTCAGATGCGCCCCGTAGCAACTGCAAGCAATTATCGTTACCGCGCATTATTATATCCCCATTATCCAGTCTCTGACTCATATATAACCTCGTTTTCCTCTCATACTATCGTGATGGTTTGCATGGCGTCCGATTAACTGCCCCGATAGGCTTGGGGGGTGGGAGATTCAAGCCACGAATCGCCAGGGCACTCGCTGGTCCTCACTTTCTACTCACTTTCTACCACCTTATCGACGCCGCCTCACTTTAGACTCACTACCTGTTCACTGCTACTTTGTCCGTTGCTAGGGGCTTGATCAAAAACTGACTCTTTGTTGATTTTGTTTTGAAAAGCCTATCAGACGCCATTCACTTTTGTTTACCCATCCGTATTTACTTCCTATATAAGTCGTCGGCTCCCCCGACTCTCATCCTGCCCATCATGTCTTTCCTCAAATCACTCAGAGAACTCGCGATCATGGCCTGCCTTAAGAATATCCGGGATATCGACAACATTGGCTTTCTCAGTTATGAGACTGTCCGCGAAATTCTTATCAAGGTGGACAATCCCGCTCAACTCCGACAGATTGAACTCAATTCACCTCAAATCGAAGGCCAGACTGCAGAGATATGGCTGAAGTTCATTGAGCGCGACTTCCCTTTAGAATCCAAAACCAAAGCATACCAGCCAAGGGACCCCAAGAAATGGTACAAGGTCTGGGAGAAGTACAAGAATGAACACGACACGGCTCTCCAAGAGAGCGAGAACAAGCTCAAGTCCGCCCTCGCCGGCCTCCGCCAAGATAAGGAGAAAAACACCAGCAAGATTGTCAGCGGCAAAGCCCTTCCCAGTTCCGCAAAGTTCGCCATCAGACGCTACACTGGCCCCCGTGAGGGTAGTTCCAACGCCCTGATGTTTGGTGGTGGCAGCCGCACAAAGACTGCAAATGGAGCGAGCGTGATGCGAAAGGTCCGCCGTGAAGTCAAAGAGATTGCCAATATCCACGGCTCCCTTTCACGGCCCATCAAAGCTCCGTCGAGGCGCCCCATCGTCATGAAAGCCCCAGCGGCCATGATCAATGACCACAAAAGGGCTGCACAGCCAGCATATCGACCAGCCCCCAAGGAAAAGGTCTCGCATCTGGAAGCTGCCCTGGAAGAATTTGAACGACGAGCCACCTTTGTCTCTGATTCTGAAGACGACGACGGTGGCAATGATGACTACGATAATTCGGCCAAATCAAAGCAACCTACTCCCAAATCCGCTGCCAAGGCCGCACCAAAGGCACCTACCAGCTCCCTCCAGCGAAAGTTTGGAGGTTTCAAGCCTTCTGTCAAGCCTGCAGTTATCACCAGAGCACCAGAGTCGAAGCCGTCAAAGGGTCTTTCGAAAGCTTCGTCAAGTCACCTACCCACGACGCGCACCACCCCTCCCATGGACGAGGGAAGCTCGCCTCAGTCAGTTGAGGAACTTCTGGCAGATGTGGACGCTCGACACGAGGCCGCGGCAGCCTCCGTCTCAGCTCCTCGCAAACGCAAGGCGGTGGACATTTTCATGCGACCCAAGCGGAGATAGAGTGAAAGGCTGGGGTGTGTTCTTTTCCTTTGTCGTGGGGATTTGCTGCGTTCTCGCATTGTCTTTCTTCTTTTGATACCTGGGGCGAGATGTACCCATACCAACCGCATGGTGAAGGGAGTTTCGGCACGGCCCTCGAGGCTTAGATATTTTGGTTTGAATAAAGGAATAATGATCTTTGTTTTTCAATTTCTCTTTTGTTTTTTAGGCAGTGACACAGGCAAGATGGTCGAATATCGCCAAACATGACACAAAACTCTATGCGAATTATTAGAGACAAGTGGAAAAGGGTTCAAGTAGGGAAGGATTCAGGCAGTGCTTACTATAACATATGTGATTAAATCAATTCAAGGTCTTTTGAACAGATATAAATATTCCTTTTTGCTGTGATTCGTAGCTGCGTCATGCCTGTCGTCAGTTTGCTTGCGTTCTCGTCAGTTCAAGTCGAAATATGACTTCACAATCCATTTGTCGCAAATTACTATCCACGTCATTCTCAACACGAAAGTTCCGCGATAATAGAGCTTTCCAGGGAGAGCTTGTCATAAATTTATGGAGCTCAATCTATCAAATGACCAAATGTACGCAACGTAACCGGCAGCAAGATACCGTATATCAACCACAAGAATGATGGCCCTTCCGCATGTTTGCCTTCTCTCTCACCCCCCATCTACCGCTCTCCTCTCGGCTCCCTTAGAGACATGTCGACATATTCGCTTCGCTTCCGTCGCTCGTTTCATTGAAAGTGCCGTCCCCCCCTAAGGGCGAGGACGAGATGCAGAGTGTCGCCGGCGACAAGGTTGTACTCGGCCGCGGTCTTGTCATCGGTCCTACATTCGAGAATTAGTAAGCTATAGTGTCACTCTTTCCGCTGGCTTCGGATTTTGGGAGAAATCGGTCGATGGAAGGGGGTTGAACGCCATACATTTGCTTGCCGCCGTGGATGAGGCGCTGCTGCACGGGCGGGATGCCCTCCTTCTCCTCCACCTTCTCCTTGATCTGGGAGACCTGTAGGCAATATGATTCAGTCGCCGGTTCTCACGGCAGGAATAAGAGGTAAATGGTGAGCGCATGTATGTATACCTTGTAGTCCGACTCGATGTCGAGTTCGATCTCCTTGCCGGTCAACGTTCGCACCCTGCAGGTTGTATGCTCTGTCAGCCTAGTTGCATCACTCTTGGGTCGAGGGAGCTCTCTCACTTGATCAACATGTTGGCGGTGGTATCGGGCGATGCACTGGTTGGCTATCAGACTGTCCAAAGAAAGAGAACCGTGGACGCGTTTATCCCGCGCAAGTCTGGATGCGTTGATGCTCTGCTTACACAGACAAGGCTCTGTCGGGATGACTGTTTGTGGAGTTGACAGGTCTGGGATCACAAGGCTGAAAGTGACGGCACGGAAGCTGGAGGTGGGATGTTGGAGCTGGCCTGGTGGGGTTGCAGATGGGCGCCTTGCGCCACCCAAAAGCTGCTGTTAGGCATGCAAACGAGGGAAAAGCGAATACTTTTTCGGGAAAAAAATGAGACAACAGAAAGATAAGAACTTCCAAGGTTAGAAGAGATGTAGAGAAATATAGAGTCGAAAATAATCTGTCTGATAATCTCAAAGGTTAGGTACTATTAGTGCAGATGCATTCGCAGACCTGCCTGAATCGCCGGCATGATACTTGCAGCATGAATCATAGAAGAGAGTTCACCTGATGCCGATGACAGTATATGCTTTGATATAATCTGAGGGAGGATTCGTGTCTGTATATTTCAGTGGCCAGTACCCTGAGCCCATTACAGCCTCCATATAGATTCTTATAATACAGTTTTCATTGTACAGACAAGCATGCAGCGGAGATTATCTTCCACCTTCACCAGGTTTCCTCTCATTTCTTCTCCTCCTCAAATACGTTCAGACCCAGGCCCTCAGAATCTAGCATCAGCCTGTTCTTGGCTCCAGATTCTTGCAGCTGCTGGGCAATGAGTCTGGCATTCTCAATCTTCTTCAGCTCAACGTAGGCCTTGCTCTTCTTGATGGCCTCGCCAATCAGCTCGGCGGATCGAGCCTCACCCTGAGCCTTGACAACCATGGCCTGCTTCTCCTGCCGGGCCTTGTCGACAACAAAGGCTGCTCGCTGTGCCTCTTGTTGCGCAACTTGCTTGGCTTCGACAGCGGCTGTGAACTCTGGGGAAAAGGCAAGATGCTATATTGGAGACGAGACATTAGAAGATGTTACATAGACATTTGCACTGGGCGCTGCTGTTTGGGGGAGGAACTTACCGTCAAAGAGACATCGTCGAGTAGGATATTGAATCGCGCAGCTCGGCGAGACAGGTTCTCCCGTACTAATCGGGCAACCATCTCTCGCTGTGTAATGAGCTGACTGGCATTGAACTGAGCGACCACGCTCTTCAGGACCTCGTTCACAATTGATGGCAGCACTCGCTCATCGTAGTCGGTTCCGAGTGTTCGGTAGATCTGAGGCAAAGCTTCGACATTCGGTCTTGACAGAACACGGCAGGTGATGTTAACCATCTGCAAGTCTTTGGTGCCAGTCAGTGAAGCAACGTTGCGCGGCTTCGCTCGTACATCGTAGATGACGGGTGTCTCGAACCAAGGAATGTTGATGTGTGTTCCTAGAGCAGTATTCCCATGGTCAGTTTATCTTTCTTCCATTGAATGTTATATTGACTGAATGTCCAGCATAACCCCAAAAGGTTTCCAACAGCTCCCTCATCTCGATCCATCCTTACCTTCGCTGTAAATCTCCTTGCTCACGCCTCTTAATCGCTGGTACTTGATCGCTCGGTGACCACCGTCCACGTTGAACAGCGAGTTCGACAGCACCCAAGCGCCGCCCGCCAGCAAGATTCCTCCAATCAAGGCGCCGTTTGCTCCTCTGGGCATCTGCGGTCCTCCTCGTCCGGGATACCCGCCCCGCGTCTGCATCTGGCGCAGACGCCGCATCGCCTCCTCCTGCCAGTTGTTTGGGTTCGACATTTGCCCTCTTCCTGTGCTCTGGTTTGCGCTCGAGTTCGAGTTTGGGGGTCGTGGTTGTCGGTTTCTGCCGCTGTCTCGAGGCATCAACTGAGCTTGTTCGCTTTGATGATGTTTGCGATTGGATACCTAGTCGGATGGTTCTTCTACATGAACTAGCTCGGGCGGCACCAGCCCCAAAATTTCGGCGAATGGAATGCGCCCACTCTTCCCCGCGCTGGGTCCCGTGCTTACCCTAGAACTTAGAAGCAACCGGAATTTCTTTACAGAGAAGATAGCTACGAACAACCCAAAGCTTCATAAATGAGGTTAATTCATTCGGTAGGTACTAGATCTATAGAAGCAGAAAGTGAATAACTTTTGAATAACCAAATCTTGGATGGTGGCAACGCTGGTAGCAGATGATTGAATACTCGGGTAGATAAAAGATGTTTCCCCTGTTTCTCATTATGGCACTTAAATCGTAGTCACTCGGGGGTTAGATATCCAACTTAAAATCAGGTATATAATCGTATTCCATTCATTTTCCTATTTAAGCTTGGGTAGTTATAATTTGTAGGTGTATACTATCATTTGGATTCCGTGCAATCATCATATTTCCTCCCCTTGCCCCCTTAGGATAACTCCAAATACAACAAGCTCTTGCGAGAACACCAAGTATTACTCGCTATCCCAAGAGTATCTCGTCCATCCAGGGACCAAACAACGCCGGTAGCTTGACATTCAGTCTTGATATAGACTCCCAAAGCAATACATGGCAAAAAGGGGAGACAAAAGAAACAAGCAAAAAGAGCGTCCTGGCTCATCAAGTGTTCAAAATAGCTTCATAACATAGCGGGCAATCATGCCTTGGTCGCTAGAGGCTTCCTGGCATACCCGTTGAGCATCCGGAAGCCTGCTCTGCTGTTGCGTCCCTCCTCCATCACAGCGTGGACACCCTCCAGACACTTGCCCGCTTCCTTGATGGCTGGGCTAGCAGTCACGGTGTCCACAAGTCTCAACTCTCCGGCAACTTTCTCCATCTCGCATCGGAGGAGCCAGCGCTCCCAGCTCCAGCCGCCAGCGATGCTGCAGACGCTAGCAATATCATCTGTGCTTCCCATAACCATTGCGTCCATCTGGCAGACCTTGACATCTGCTCCGGATGGGCTGTCCTTGGGAGGAGTGGGAGGCTTGACCACTGGCTTGGCACCAACAGGAAGACATACCCAGGCGCGACGGACATCGTGGAAACCAGCACGAGCAAGCCGGCCCAGCCACAGCTTTGTTGGGCTAGGGTCATAACCGAGAGTCTTCAGGGTGAAACCAAACTCCACGCTCTTAGCAAGGCCCAATGGACCAGCGTTCATGATATCTGAGTCGAGGAGGGAAAACTCAAGGTAGCCGCCAGGCTTCAAGACCCGCATGCATTCGCGAAGGCAGTTCTCCCACTCATCCTCACCGTTCTCTCCAATAAACTTAAGGAGGCTGTGGAGCTCACGAGCGGAAATCAGATCAAACTGGTTGTCCGCAAAGGGAAGCTTGGTCAGTCGCTCCACGGCAACTTGGCGGTGGTTGGGTGGGCCTCGGATGTTTGAGTTGGAGAGCTGGCGAACCGCCTTGGTGGTGACGGTGTAAACCTTGGTGTTAGGATAAAGGAGGGCGCAGTGCCATGCCCAATCGCAGCTTGACTGGCCGCCAAGGTCCAAAATCCTGGCTCTATCGCGAGCAACACCATCTTTGCCGGGTGCCATTCGCGAGAGCCGGGCCAGACGCTTGGTGACTGGTGCAGAAATGAGTTTCCCACCGTTGAGGAATTTCACTGCAGCCACATGCCACGAAGCCATGGTCATTTGCTTCATGGCCTCGGCCTCCTTCTCCTTTCGCAGCGTTTCCGGGTCATCGGTTAGAATGTCGTCGCCGCGCACAACGTTAGCACTCAGGCGCTTCTTTGCGGACTGGGGAACAACACTAAGTTGGTATTTTCCCAGCAGTTGGCTGTGGTGAGCAGAGCGAAGCGCAACCCTCTGCGCCTGAAGAGCCTCGAAGCGGGCCTGTTGGAAAACAAAAACATCGCTTTGCTGAGTTCGGACGACGTAGTCTTGGAAGGCTCGGTAGTAGGCGGATTCCTTACGAAGAAGCTTCGATGGGAGGCTCTTTGGCACCACGGTTGTGGTAATGATGTTGGAAAACCGCACAGTCTTCTTTGCCACAACATCCTTCTGGCCATGCTTCTGCTCGGATTCAGGCTCGGTTTTGGTCTCCAACTTGACGTCCTCTTCATCTTCCTCATCCAAATCTTCCTCAATTGTTTCCAAAGCGCCATTAGTCTCAACATCATCTACGCCTTTGAGATACGCTCGCTGTGCCATAAGCCACAGCCCAGTGCGGTCAAGATTGGAAAGGGCTTCCAGTTGTTGCTTTCGAGCATAGCTAGGGTCGTAGTCTTCCACGAGTTCGGTTGGGATATCGTCCGCATCGGGAGAAGAAGGAGACTTGGCGGCCTCGCTTACTTGGGTATTCGTCTGGAGATTTAGGATGGGCCTAGCAGTAGGTAAATCATCCTCGTTGATCTCATCGGCTTGAACCTCTACGATATGCTCAACAGGGGCAGACGACATCAAGCTCACGCTTCGGTAGAAGTCCTCAGCTTCGTCCCGCTGAGGAACTGGGGGAATGGATGCATCGATGCTGGCGTTCCAAGGGCAACGATAAAACTGCTCTGCTGTCGTAGATGTCGGAGGGATCAAATCGAGCGGCGAGAGGGTTCTAGGGTGCCAAGTATTCCTGCTTCGAGGTGACAATCCAGAAAAGAAGCCGCCGGGAGATGGAATGCTGAGCCTTGTAAGCCCTGCCAAAGACTGACGGGCAACATTGGTGTTCTCCCGAGTTGCCTGAGATAGAAAATTGGTAACGAGTCGCAGAGAACTCTGTTGCATTTCAGGGGCCTGCTGGGGTTGCGCCTGATTGAATTCGGCAGCCTCATCACCTTGCTCCTCAAAATCTTCATCCTCATCCCTACCAGACAAGGCGTGTAAGGTTGCCAGAGCACCAGGCTGCAAATGGACGCCTGTCCAGGGGGCTTCGGTGTTGGTCTCATCGTTGCCGATCACTGGAGTTGGAGGGGAACTCATGGTAGCGAGTTGCTCGGATGACAGGCTTCCATCAAGAGACGGTGGCGCTGAGATTGTAGGGATATCCAAAGCTTGCTGCTTGCCGAAGAAGTCCTTCTGCGCAGGGGACATGGGAAGATTTGCAGATGGGGTCAATGGAAGCGGAGAGGTAATTTTCTTGAGCTCATCGACGGCAGTCCAGGCTTCGTCACTCTCATCTCTAGTAGGTGGGATCACGAGAGGAGTGGGTTGTCTGATGACCGGTTCAAAAACCATGGACGTGCCTCGAGATCTTCGGACGGATGATGAACGGCGCAGCCCCCGATTCGCTTCATCGTCGGATACATCATAGAGATCGTACAACTCATCGAATTCGGTACCATCGGTAACTGAACTGGTTCGGTTCCACGAGTTCGAGTTGGAGAATGATGTTGGTGAACTCTCATCGGCAGATACTGTCGATGGCGATGATGGAAGGATCGGGGCAGCGAGATAGTGTACTCCCCTTGGAGTCGGAAAATGGTCACTCATTGGCGATAGCCATGCTGTGATGTTGAGATGCGACGTATCGGCCCTCTTTCCCTTTGCACTGGCTTGACCATGAACACTCTCGGTTTCCTCTTCTATTATGGGATTAAGACACCTCCTTGATCTTCGATCCAGCGAAGACTCTCGGGGTTGACGGTTGTTGGGTATAAAGTGTGTTGGCTCAGCCATTGTGAAACGTAGACACTATTCCGGATAGTGGCCAAAAGAGATGTGATATAAAAGAAAAATAAGGAAATAAACAATTAATATGTATCGTAATCGAGAGGAAATAAAAAAAATAATTAAAGTATTAAACTCAAAAACGCTCGACGGCCGGCGACGATATGCAAAAGCTCGAACGATGGGCTGCTTCGATCAACAAAGCGTCTATTACTGCACACAGACACACGCCGCAAAGAAGAGAATTAGGAGAAATAGAGGCAAAGAGATAGAAATGCCGACACTGTTGGTTCGGGCAGGTTGGGTCTTATTAGAAAGCTAGATGGCGCTCGATTGGGGATGGGCGGCTAAAGGTTACTCGGCGCCTATGGACGGCCCAGCTCTCGCTCGTATGACGAGGCGGTGCATATTGGGCACAGGGTGATGTGGCGGACAGCAAAGACGACAGAGCCAAGTTGCAAGGTAGTGCCGCCGCGCCGGCGCATCTAACCCTGGCGATGCCTCGAGAGAGGGCGGCTTGAAGGGCATCAGGACGGGCTTCATGACCTGATCTGAACGATGTCCATCGCAGGCGAGATCGCGGTCAAGTCACTATTGAGAGAAACTCGTCCAATCAGCTATTGAGGTTTGCTTCTATATTTAGCCAATTTCCTGGCCGCCGTCTTGGCACAGCGATGACTGGCTGGCGGCTGCACACACACTCTCGCCGTCGTGGGGAGTCCAGCGAGAGAAATGGCCAATGGCGATGGCCTCCGCCAAAGCTGGGCGGCTAACATGCTGGTCGTCACCAGGGTGCAGCTGCAGCTGGGAGGGTTTATTGCAGCGCCAATTCCAATAGACGAGATCGCTTGTTGTTGACGCCTGGAAACCTGGTTCGCAATCAAGTGACGGCAACTATTGATGCAGAATGAAGTGGCCGCGACTGATGATGAAGCTTGGAAACAGTACAAGCTTCTTGCTGCAGATGCTTGCTCACCAGCTTCAGTGTGCCGACTGTCGACCGCGCAGCGCTACTGACGCGGGTATGCACCAGGAATTTTTCATCACTTGATGAAGAGACTGCTAGCGCTGCAAGATAAGGTTGTCAACAGGATAAACGAAATGACGAATTTCTTCATTATGCTCATGTAAGGGGACGGCGGCTCGACTGCGACAACTTCTTCAATGAATGGAGCGAGTATTCACCTGAATGTTTACTGTACTCGTGTTAGAGCTCTCAGCACTTTCTGGCCTCAGGCGTCCAGCCGCTGCACCAGCACGGGAGGAACCCGCTAGCAGGTACGAGGTACATCTGCCAGGTACCTCAGGCAATTGACGTCGCCAGCAAAAACGAGCCCCGCCATGCCTCGCTGAATTTACCCCGCCACGGGCCTGGTTGTGACTTGACGAGAGATACAAGGAGAGAGTGCACGCGTCTTGCTCCTGTAGCTCTACTATAGAACAGCCAGCGTCTGCAACCAACAATGGCAGACACAGAACAACCCGAGGCGCCCGTGGAGCTTCAGAGCAGAAATGTGATTTACTGCGGAGGTACGTTGCATCCCCCTGTGCCCCTGATTATTTTCTCCTGGCTGCTCAATCATCTTGGTTTGTTGGTTCTAACCGGTGCTTTCTTGCTGCAGTGTGTACTCTACCTCCAGAGGTATGAAAAAATCGACCACGTCCCCGCTGTTTTTGATGTCTCGAGCTCAACTGTGACCAAGTAGTACTGCGAGTATGGAGGCACCGTCAAGAAGTGCCAGGAATGGCTAGAGAAGAACCAGCCGGCCATGTATGAGAGGATATGGTCCCCCGAGGCTTTGGAAGCCGCCGCCTCGTCTCTCTCGATCGATGCCCAGAAGAGAGCCGCCAAGGACGCGCAGAAGAAGGCTGCCAAGGCCGAGGCCGCGGAGCAGAAGCAGGCCACCAAGCTGGCCACGAGCGTCGTCACCATTAAGCGGATCGAGAGAAACAAGAAAAAGTTTGTCACGGCTGTCATTGGTCTGGAGGCGTTCGGTCTGGATCTGAAAAAGGTGCGTTGTTTGGTACAGCTTTGGATTCTGACGCTGGAAGGTCTCTAACCGGTGTTTCGCTATAGGTTGCCAAGGATTTCGGAAAGAAGTTTGCAACAGGATCCTCCGTGACAAAGCTCCCCAGCGGCGGCGAAGAAATCGTCGTCCAGGGAGACGTAAGCGACGAGCTGGAAGAATTCATTCTGGAAAAGTACAAGGATGTACCAGAGGACAACATCGAGTTTGTTGATGACAAGAAGAAGAAATGATATTCCTTATGAGCAATTAATCGAAACAAAACGCCTGATTCCCGTTGTTTCTTAGTCCAACAATGCCTAGTGTTGTTACATGCCCAGACTCCGTGTATCCCAAGTGCCAATCAAAACAGATTTGAACCGCTTCCAGTAAAACACGCCTACCGGCTGCCTGCCGCCGAGGCTTCCCACGCAAAATTTCCCGATGCCTAAACCCCAAGATCCTCAAAATTTCAAATCCATTCCTCATCCTCTCTTTCTCAATGTTCTCCCGGTAGCAGTGGTAGACACAGCGGTTCCTGCCTTCGCTGTTGACTTCACTATGCCTCCTGAAGCGGGTTTCTTCGCACTCCCTGGGACAGGTTTTCTTGCAATTGCACTGTTGTCCTTCCCTGCAGTCTTTTGGAGCACTGTATTTGCGCTTCCATCACTCGATTCGGTATTGTCGCTAGCCTTGCGCGTTGTTCGAGCTCCAAGCTTAGTTCGGAGGCCAGTAGGCACGGCTATTGCGGTACGCTTTGTCCGCGCTGCCGCTGCCGGTGTTGCTCCACTGGAGCTCGAGCTTGAGTTGGATGTTGTAGTGACCTTTCTGAGCCCTCCCGTACGCGTCCCCAGATTTGTGGCAGTTGGTCGAGTTGGGCTACCAGCCTTTAGAGGAGAGTTGGATTTATACAGATATGACTTGGTGGGGGACGTTGCGCGACTGCGGTTTGCCAAACGAGAGTTGGACGAGGTAGGTGACAAAACCTGTGCCGGGTGAACCAAGCCAGCATCCTCGCCGCGAGTCCTCTTCTTAGGACGCTCGCCTTTCTGAAGCTCATTCTCTTTATCCATAGTGATTTCATTGCTAGAAGGTCAGTTAGTCTCAAAGGAAAGAAAGAGAAACAAAAATTACAGCGTATTTAGACGCAATTCACCTCAACCGCTTCTGGGCGCGTCCAACCTGTGGCGCGCGAGTGGTTTGGTGGATAGGCTTTTGAGGACTTGGAAGTATAGGCAGATCTTTGACAGGCTGCGGTAGCGGGCGGTTGGGCCCTCCTTGCGCCTGATCTGCGTATTTGAGGAGTAGGTCGCCCATAGTGGCCTTCCTGAGAGCAGTT
The DNA here is from genome assembly GCF_003025095.1 of Trichoderma harzianum CBS 226.95. Classification (NCBI taxonomy): domain Eukaryota; kingdom Fungi; phylum Ascomycota; class Sordariomycetes; order Hypocreales; family Hypocreaceae; genus Trichoderma; species Trichoderma harzianum. The sequence goes on along the minus strand of NW_020209252.1, from coordinate 80,774 downwards.
GGTATCCGGTTGAGACGAATCTCAATTCGCGACCTGAGGCCCTGCGCCTGGAGATGATACTGGGCGCGTAGTCTGCGGGCTCGCTCAGTGACTACAGGAAGGCAAGAAAAGAAAAATGTCAGCCTGTTTTACACTTGTAGAGGTCGAAATCGCGTACTTTCTAGTCGCAGGTTCTCGATCAAGGCTTGCTTCTGCTGCAAGGTGATTCCCGTCTGTTTCTTCTTAATGGGAGTTCGTTGTGGTGTTGAAGGGGTATCGGAGCCGCTGGATGTCGCGTGTTTCTTTTGCGAAGCGCTCGACTCGGTCGAGGCTTGCTTTCTTGGTCGTGTAGGAGCCATGGCTTTGAATGTATTGTGGTTGTGCCTCTCCTTGAAAGTACTTGTAAAGGAGGGAGATCAGGAGTCGCAATGCGAATGAGGGAATGCGAATGCGTGCATGCGGTCGTGCAACAAGTGAGACAATGACTTGAAAGTAAACAAACTAAATCAATGAGTGAGCTACTGCTTGCTACTGGTTATGTAATCAACACAATCTGACCCGCATAATAGGCTTGTTAGTGAGTTAGTCTCTATACCTAGAATGTCACATTTTTGCACGTAAAACAATACACTAATAAGTGCATATACATTATTTCTTAGCCATTTCTGCATGCACCGATCTTGCACCTACCAGGCTGAACCGGCCTTACGACACTCGAAGCTCCAACAACCAGATTGTCAAGCATCAGCTACCAACTTGTCTCTCCACATCTCCTTACCTCCCCGACTTGCAAATTCTCTACCAACGGCGACCTGAATCTCTGGACGTGAATACCATACCCAAAGTCACCAAATAAACAATCTAGTGGCCCAGCGCCCTCATTCGCAGCTACAATGGTTCTCGAGGCTGTTATGGTGGTGGTGGACAACAGCGAAAGCAGCCGAAATGGAGACTACCAACCAACCAGATTCGACTCACAGGTGGACGCCGTAAATGTGCTGTTCCAGAGCATCACTCAGGGCAACCCAGAGTCATCCGTCGGCCTGATGAGCATGGGCGGGAAAGGTCCTGAAGTGCTCGTCACCCTCACCACAGAGCAGGGCAAGATCCTGGAAGGCCTGCACAGGACAAAGAAGAAGATTGGAGGATCGTCTCATCTGAAGACGGGTATTCAAATTGCGACGGTATGTTGCTTCTCCCATGCATATGTGTTGTGTTGATGTGTGTGTGCTGACTTTGGTTCGTAGCTCGCCCTCAAGCACCGACAGAACCGATCCCAGCGCCAACGAATAATAGCATTTGTTTGCTCCCCCGTCGAAGATCAAGAGAAGGAGCTAGTACAGCTAGCTAAAAAGATGAAGAAGGGCAACATTTCTGTTGATTTCGTTCTGTTCGGCGACCTCGACGATGATGCCACGCAGAAGAAGCTGCAGGCATTCAACGAGGCCGTCAAGGGCAACGAGGGTTCACACTTGGTCGTCATCCCGCCTAGCAGCAAGCTGTTGAGTGACCAGCTGATCTCTACACCCATTATGCTTGGCGAAGGGGCTGGAGCGGGCGCAGGTGGTGCTGGTGGCAACGACGAGTTCGAGTTTGGATTTGACCCGGCGATTGAACCCGAGCTGGCTCTTGCTCTGCGCATGAGTATGGAGGAAGAGAAGGCCAGACAAGAGAAGTTGGCAAAGGAACAGGAAGAAGAGGCAAAGAAGGCATCTCTAGAAAGTGTCAAAGAGGAGGCCGAAGGCAGTGGCAGTGGAGGCAGTGCGGACAAGGACAAGGACCGCGGCGATAAGATGGATACTTCTTAATGAGCATCATAATCTTGGTGCCTTGATTGAAAGTGTATACTAAATATCCAGATCCAGTGGAACCTTAGAGGAGAAACGCTAGACATGATAATCACGATTAATTTGAGGACTGGATATTGAGTCTAAGTTTGATGCCCTGATTATCCCGCTCCACGCAAGCTACCGACCCTAACACTTCCCTTCTCACCGGTTGTTAATCTCTCTAATGTATGACAGTAGCTTTCTGTCAAAGATGTCGCATCGTACAGGCATCTCTAGAGAGTAAAAGGGATTTTTCATGACGTAATCGGCGTACAAGTCGTATATCTTCTTGATGGTCACGTCCACATTGGTCTGGGTGGTCTCAGTGAAGAGCAGGAACTTGGTGCCCGTTAGAGTATTAAAGCACTGCATTCGAAAGTTCTCCGTCTCCAAGACCTCCAGTCCAGATGATGGCTCTGGTCGGCCAGGTGGATCGTTGGTGCCAGGAGCAGGGGGCTGTGCGACTGGCTTGACCGGATTCAAACGTGCGGTAATGGCATGAACACTAGAAATAGGAGTAATGAGCCTCTGCAGAACATGAATCCCTAATAGTGTGTATCTTACCCGTGGAAAGTTCCGGCTAGCACAAGATAGTCATTTGTGCTGATTTTGTTGAGGCCGCCGTCGTGGAATGTCTTGTTATATATCAGACCGCCGGCCTTGTTGATGATGATGAGAGAGAAGACAGTCCTAGGTGATATGAGTTAGATTTGGTGGTGTCTAGCTCGTGGGGACACAGGACGAATGACATACATGTTGTAAGTTGGATTAAGGTATGAGTAGATGTGAAATGTTGTTCTCTATAAGGCCCTTGCAGGCTCATGAATCCATAGAGGTGAGACCATGAATCCTATGATGAGTGAGTTCGGTGCTCATGCCTGAACGACGCAGGCCGACAATTCCACCTGCAGGGGTACACAGAGCTCGCATACCTTGTATCCACTCCTGAGCCCTTCTTGGTGTGTAATTTCTTCTTTTGCGGTCCTATATCGATTCTCCGTGTGTTGTTGATCGTAGAGAGTGGCTGGCTACTTTGAAGCCACCTTCATGCGACGGCGGTGCTGGAATATAGCGAGCGATGAACAGAGCGCCGCTGCTTTTAGCGCCAGATTGTATATATCGGTCTCCTATAAGGCTTCCAGGGGCAAAACAACAGCTTTGTTTGTCGAGAATAGCTTGAAATTTAATGGAAACCAAATTACAATTAGATAACTTATCTTCTGAACAGATGTTATCGCACAAGTACACCTTGCGTCATGAATCTATCAGGTCGCAGTTGCAGGTGCAGTTGCAATACGGAGAAATAGCACGGAGGGAGAAATACGGCAGCGGCAGCGCTAGTCCTATTAAGGCAACGTTGAACGCGCCTTGAGCACAGGCTTAGAAAGCGGCTGGTCGCCAGAACTTTGCGAGAGTCTCACCACAATCAACTTCCTTGCTGCAGCTACATGCCCGGGGGATTGCTCAATCGTTTGCTTTCACAATTAATAAAGAGCAACCCCATCTGCACTCTCCTTCTGATGACAGTCGCTCTCTAGAAACTGCAGCAGACGCACTAAACACAGAGCAACCATGTCTAATCGCACGTCACGCCCGAAGCCTCCTCCGCCAGGCAACGAGGAAGCCTCTGCGACCCTCAACCTGGGCGAATTCCAGCACGTCGACACCCTCACTCTTTCAGAAGCCGCGCTTGTTCTCAATGCGCTGGTTGCGAAGCGCCGGAACGATCGCAAGAACGTGAACGAGACAGAGTATGTGCAGAATGACTCTTGCAGCTGGAAGATGGAAGACGAGGCAGAGGACGAAGGGTCGCTTTCTTTGACGGATGGCTAACCGTGGAATCGCCTCTTTTTTGTAGGATGCTGAACCAAACTCTGAACTACCTGGATCACTTTGCGCGTTTCACGCAGAAGGAGAACGTCGAGGCCGTTGAACGCCTGCTCAGTGCGCACAAGGACCTGGCGAAGTTCGAACGCGCACAGCTTGGTACCTTAACCCCCTAGATTGCGGCGAGAAGAGAGAAGGAAGGAGGCAATATGACGGAATGGCTAACAATGGTTGTCTTTACAAGGGTCACTTTGCTGCGAAAACGCCGACGAGGCCAAGACGCTGATTCCGTCCCTAGCGGACAAGATCAAGGATGAAGACTTACAAGACCTGCTGGACGAAATATCGAAGCTCCAGAACCGATGATGACGAGGGGATGTGTTATGTTTTGTCTCTCTCTGCCGAGGTATATGGCCATCACGAATCGTTGATATATTGCTCCACGAGGAACCGAGAACTCTAGACTGCTGATATACGGATACGCAAGACGGATGGATACAGCCGGATTAGGGCCGCAGGTGTTTGCATCGTCTTTCTCTTTTTCACATTTTCTTTTTCCAATTGTTCTCTGTTTTCTTGCTGCTTGGGCGCTTGGGAGAAGGTTATATAATTTGTTTTACGCGCGGACAATTGTAAAAGTACGGTAGGGCAGCTAAATACCCCTGATAACCTATGGGAAAACGAATTCGATTATATTGTCTTGTCGACCTATACTCTGTGCCTGCCCTGGAACTTGCAGAGTTGGTATGAAAGAACGAGGAGAATATTATTATTTGAACAGTCGTTTGTCTCAGGCCCAATTTCCCCATGTTGCTGCTATTAATTCAAAGCATAGATGTACCAACGTCAGAATTCCGTCGTCTGATTTAGGCATTCATGCTACATGAAAGAGCAGCTTATATGATATGGCCTTCTCTATCCCCTTCTCTCTCCTTTCTCTCCTTTTTTTTCTCGAGAAAGATTGTCACCGCCGTACTTCTCGTCACCCCTTTCTTACATCTATCCGATCCAGTCTCTACGTCTTATCCCAGGTGCTTATACTGATTCCAGTGATTTACATACACAGGGTGGCCATCGTCTGTCGGTACCGAAGTGAGGTTAGCACGAGGGTCCGTACAGGTGGCCTCTTGGACGGGCTCAAGACGAGATGCTTTGCGATCAGCCTTGCCTGGGCTCGACGCGCTCACGGCAGGTAACTCGACCGGGGCGGCGCTGCTTCCGTCCATCTCAAAAGCACCACTGGCCGGTCGATAAGGATCTTCGGGCTGATCTGCTCGACCTAGGACTTATTAGTCAGGCAATACGGATACATACATGGTTACAGTTTCCAAACGGGACTGAATCTCACCTCCAAAGGGCGCAAAGGGATCACTGCTTCCTTGAGTGCCGTTGGCGCCAGTTGGCCCATTATTGGGGAAGTGCTTTTCGTCGACAGCGTCATCTCGGCCGTTATCTTGGCGGAGAACAGAGTCGGTCTCGGATCCGCGACGCTTCTTGCGGCGTACCAGCGCAAGCATCAGGACCACGGCAATGGCGATGAGAACGGCACCACCAACAGCAATTCCGACAATGGTTCCTGTTGATAGAGGACTTGCGCCTGGAGCCTCAGAGGAGCTTGCTGTGCTGTTGTCATGGGCAGGTGAGGATGGTGGCACATCCGTGAATGTTGCTGTGATTGATGCTGTGGTTGGCGTGCCAGTTTTCGTCGATGCGGTATCTGTGAGGTCTGAGGTGGAGGTTGATGGCCTGCCCGTGGTGATGGTTGTGTGCCTAGTGATTGTGACGATCGAGTTGTTTGGGATCGTGTGGGTTATGCCAGAGTCCGTCATGATTACAGAAGATTTCTTCGTGGTGGTTGTTGGCTGCGACGAAGAAGTTGTCTCTATTGCCTGTCGGCTCTGATCATCTTCAGTCGGAGTTGGCGTCACCTCGTCAGATTTCGGCTCTGAGGTTGTCGAACTGTCATCTTCTTTGTCGCCGTCATTGGGATCTTTCAGTGATCCGAAGTAATCTGGACAAAAGCGCAGGGCACATGGATCCACGGAGCAACATCCTCTAAATTTGTTGGCACCACAGGCGTAGAACGTTGTGCCTGGCGAGCAGACATCTTCTTGACGGGCAACAAAGGGGCTGGAAAACATTGTGGATGAGAGGCGATGGCGAAATGGGAGTTTCTTCTCCTCGCAAAAGAGAAGGAAAGGGAGATGTTCGCCCGCTTCCCTGTGATTTCTTTCACCAAACAAGGCTACCTAAGTAGGGTTGGCAAGAAGGTTAAGTCGGGTTGCCAGCCAGCTGGCGAGTGTCTTAAGAGGTTTGGCCGGCAACTGTCAGGGAATTCAGGGAACCGTCTGCGTCGCATTCGACAAGCCCTGGAGCTTGTCCAAAACCGAGGCTGTGGCAACTTCCTGCCAGTAGCTGTGTGAAACAACGGGTAGAAAATAATCGATAAGGAAGTAAAGAAACGAGAAATGAACGAGAATGAACAAGAAAAGAAAAGGTGTTGGTGAGGCAGTGATGCAGAGTCAGTGTTTGGCGCTGGAATGGCTCCGGTCTGCGTGATGAACACTGCCTATTAGTGCCTTTGGAAGAGTTGAACAAACGTAGACATAGGGTCCATTAACGTAAAGAGAAGTCGCTGAAGAAAAAGAGACGAGAACAAAGGAAAAATGCTGTTTGGGATCAATGCCTGGAGACCAGAATGGATGAACCTTGGGGGTGAACAAACGCAGGCGTCAAGCAGGAGGCAAACGAAACGAAACGAGAATTTGAACAGTAGAAAAAAAAATTCTGATTCTGCTATCAACCGAAATGTAGTATTAGAAGACGTCCAATCCCTTACAGAGACGCTTCTTTGTCAGCCAAAGGCGAGGCATCTATGTCATATCAGGGGCACATCTCGAGTTGCCTCGTTTCTTGATTTCTTGCCTTGATGTTTTCGTGCTACAACGCCTTGACCTGGTACAACTATGCTACATTTCTATAGATATCTCGGGAACAGATACATACCGCCGTCCACCATAAAACACTCTCTCTAGCTTCTATTCTCGGAATCATTTGCATCGCTTCATGCAGTACCAGTCAAACGCATCCTGGCGGCAACTCGGGCCAATCTGCGATCCCATATCTACCCCCTACATCAAGAGCCAGCCGCTATCAGTTCCCTTGTGTGACTTCTCGTTGTAACTGTAAGTATTCTTCAATGGTCTCTGGCACACCTTTCTCAAACTCGCAAGGGGGGCGATTCGTCAGAGCACAAACAACTCGGCTGCTTGCAGACATCCAAAACGCAAACCAACCGAAGCACCACCTACTCCCCGCGAGGCTTCGCCCGTGTAACAAACATCTGCGTGAAGAAAAGCTTTCTCCTTGCCTGATAATTTTCTTCAACTTGGTTATATATAGACAGTTTCACGCCAAGGCACTTGTTGGGTTTATAAAACAATTGAAAAATCATTATATTAGGCTGCTGCGGTGAAAATGAAAGAATGGAGCGATAAGAGGCGTGGCTCTCATCATATGCTCCGCCGGGGGATATGAGAAATATGATGACCATTTGCAGCCCTTCATAGCTTTTCTAACAGCAGCTTGCTACCCTTGTTGCCCACAGGCGCCTCCGTCTTCTTGCCCTTCTTCCCAGCCTCGCCACTCTCGTTAGCCTCCTTGGCGGCCTTTTGCTCCGCGGTGGGTTCAGTCGCCGCCGTTTGCAGCTGCTTCTTGTTCTTCTTCAATGTCTTCTTCAGTTCCTCTGCACTAGTGAATTCTTCGCTCTCAAGTAAAGCCACGACGACGAATGAACTAGGTCCAGTAGCCCAATCCATGATGTGCTTCTTCACAATAGGGTACAGAATGTTGGAAAAGCCCAACGGTGGCTCAACCAGCTTCACCTTTCCAGTGGCTCTGTCAAAACGGCCACCTTGGATAAGAGACTTGAGCATGCGGCCTCCGAATGGTGTGTTGGCAATGTGCGACCTAGGAGCGAGTTCGTCTTCTGCTGGTTCCTGCTTGGGGCTACCGCTGACAGACTGGGCGAGGGCCTCGAGCGCTTTCTGCTTGTCTCCGAGTCCAGAGAGAAGAACATCGGCGACAAACTGGCAGCCGAACGGTGTTGCTGTGAGGTCAGAAGGTGAGGCCGCAATTGCATCTATCAAAGAAGGCGATAGAATTGCCGCAAGCTCTTTGCGTCGAACGTCATCCTCCTTCTTGCTTGTGGATTTGCGGATCTCATGTACCTCCTTGAGCACCTCCAAGTCATAGGCGTTGCTGGCAGGGAACAGTGACTTGGAAAAACCTTCGAGTAGATAGAGAAGTGTAATTCTGGCATTGGGGTTGTTGGCGGCGGCAACAATGTTCTGTGCGACTTCCTCTTCTTTTTCTCCAACAATCTCCGGGAATATGGCTTTTGAGGTGAGCTTCGTGTCGTCGATAACATCGTAGGCTGTCAGGAGCACGATGTGACCGTATTGATCTCCCGACATCAGCGTAAAGGTATCCTTGTAAGCTTTCAGCAGCACCTTTCGATCCTTGGCCGTACCGTATGCCAGCAGCAGGCAGACGAGCCTTGCGCCAGAGCGAGTAAAGGCAAGGTTCTTCAGCAAATCGCCTGCCTCGTCGCCCTTGACCAGCTCCATAAATTCATTGAATTCTTCGGATCCTGGCTGGGTATTGGTGTAATACTGGAGCATCGCGTCGTGCAGCATGGTGAAACCGGTCATTCGTTTCTGGACTAGTGAGTTGATAAGGTCCAACAGACTCTTCATGATTGGTCCTCGCTTGCTCGGCTCCTCCTCCAGGATCTGCTTCAGATCTGAAGTTGTCTTGATGTCCTTGGTCAACTCCTTCAAAGTGAACTCGGGTCCATACCACTCGCGCAATAAGAGGGCTTTCTGCTCCTTGGTCGCGACCGTCCGGTAAATGTCGTCCAAGATCCACGAGGCCTCAGAGTGGTTTATGAGCTTTCGAACTTTGCCGTAGAAGTTGGGGATGATGATGTCGCGGATTTCATCGTCATTGTGAATAAGGAGCTTTCCAATAAGGAACTTGGCATAGCGTCCTTCAGCAAGCTGCGCATAAGTTCCCTGGAGCTCCTGAGCAATCTGCTTTCGCTGCTCCGGTGTGGAATATTTGATCGCGGTTTGAACAGCTCGGACAGCGTCATGCTTCAGGACAAAATCTCGGATGCGGCCTGTAATGATTTCATATAGCTCTGCCACCAACTTCTGTCGCTCATCCTTGGGAACGTGGGACTTGAGGCGCAATCGTTCCCAGATCTTCTTGGTCCGCTGAACTTCGTCGGCTAGAGGTTTGGCAGCTTTTCGCTCTAGAGCAAGTTGCTTCTGCTTCGCATGCGACTCCCGAGAGCTTTGTTGCTCTAATTTTAAGTCAGCAACAAGCCAACAATGCAGGCGCCAGAAGAATAAAACATACCTGATCCAGATGCCTTCCCATTTGATGTCTCCTCCAAACGAGGCTTCTTATTCTTAAAGTCACCCTTTTCTTTCCCGTCTGAGGCAACCTTTCGTTTGCTATTATACGTAAGGGGTTTGGTCGCCATTTTGGTTGACGTATTACTTGTTTTAGAACAAGCAATTGAATTTGATCCTTTGAAGTCAGTCAAGTAGACTCAAAAGTCCAGACATCTGATATCAATGGGCCGTCGGCTAGTGGTAGAATAATTTTTTTTTTGGAATATTGCCGGGCGGTGAACACTAAAGTGGAACAGAAATCTTTATCTTATCTCACAAGCGCCACCAATTATGGCCAAAAATGGATCCACTACCACGTACGAAATGTCCAGCGTCTAAAAGCCAGGCGTGAAACCTGACGTCTATGTCTGTATGGGTATCATATTAATACTTTCTCGACATTTTCCCTATACCAGGGAGAAAGTATTATATACTGCTGCATTATTCCTTGAGAAAACGCAAGCTGCGATAAATCTACATTGTTGCCATTTTTTGGTATCAATTCAGTCCAGACATCTCAATATATAAATCCGGCAACTCGATCAATATGTACATATGCATGCCAAAGATGATGAAATGCTACCAACTAAAGCAGAGAAAATAAGAAAAAAATCCCATGAAACAGCTCAATTCCCCTTAAAAGGTGGGCCCTTCGTTTTTGAAGAGCCAATCGCTATTGGCGTCAATCATGAAATTGGTAATGTTAAACTCGTTTGGCTGGTACTGAGGATGATCCAGACTCGCGTTTCCCGTAGGTATGTCAGAGTTTGACATTAGCCCTTCGGTGGCTCCAGAGAGGTTCTCTCCGCCAAATGGCAATCTTGGAACGTTAAAGAAGTTAAAAACGTCCAGATACTCCAGTTCATTCTGTGCTGGCGTCTTTGCGGGAGTCATGCCCCCTAAATGCCCGTGACTCTGGGGACCATTTCTCGGCTGTCGCGATATTAGGAAGTCTAGATCAAATGCCGTCCGACGCATGTCGGCTAGGATTTTGACTGAGCTGGGTGTGACTCCGTTGCCTTGTCTTTCGCTGTCTCGATGCTCGTCAAGAACTCGCTGTAGTAGCCCAGAGTATCCAGCAGCCACAGGCCAGTACCGTCCCATCTCGCGCAAGATGTCGACTAAAAAGGAGATTTGGGGAGAAAGCTTATGCTCGACCGTGGACCCATGGACTAGAAGCACCCGCGCAGCAACCCAAATTGTGAAGGCAAATGGTGGGCCTAGTTTTGGCAGGAAGCCATTGTTCACAACAAAGTCTCCCAGTGCAGATATATTTTCGACAGCGCCGTGGCATCTTTGTGCGGCAGAGAATGATGGCGTGAAGATGGCTGATCGAGTTGTTGGGTAGGCCGCCGAGGAATGCAGTCGAATAACAGCGGTATGGTAGGTCGCATGGAGCATGATCCAGTTACAGTTGAGATTTCTGCTTCCTGGCTGAAAGACTTTGCCCATATTCCCAAACTCCCCAGGAAGAGCGAAATTCCAAGATGTCAGCTCCTTGTCAAGCTCCTTGTACTGAAGCTGCCACTTTTCAACATCGGTAAGCTTCCCGATATCAACAGGCCGCTTCAAGAACTTGTGTATCTTTGAAAGGATTCCGAGGATTTCAATGTAGTAGGCGAAAGCACCCAGATTCTCAGGCCTCCCAAGTGTTTGCTGGTGGCTTTCGTCAACGTTTTGAGCGCTCGTGACGAACCATCGTGTTTCTACTTTTTGGTTCTCCATCCACATGTCGTCACGACAGGGAAGCATTCGGTCAATCTCCGTATCGGCCAACGCAAACTCAAAGGCAGTAGCGATAGTTGCGTATCTATCGAGAAGATATATCATCCAGAATATCCTCCTTCGTGACTCCTCTTCTATAAAATCTTTTGGCTCGGGAAGAATCATGGCGCGAAGCGTGTATATCGAGGTATAGAGAGGCGCCACACTGAAAGAATTGGTCTCAACGGCCAATCCCAGTTGCACCACCGACCTAGTGATGAGGGCCATAATGTTCCACCCGGGAGGGCCATTGCTACTACCGCATAGATCCAGGGCGAGTATGAGCAATGCCAGAAGCGACTTAACAGATGAGTTTTCCATTCCGTAAAGCAAGACTTTCTGCTTTGAGACGCGGTGATAATGCTGCCGCCGCTCTTCAGTAAGCCTAGGGTCGCTGGAGAACCGCATAGTAGTTGCAACTATGGCATGAAGGAGTATTCTGTCTGCCTCTTGAAGATCGGAGATTCCAAACAGATTATCCAGAGTAGTCCTTCGGTGAAGTATTGGACACCAAGTGTTGATATGTTTAAAATACAGGTCCACTAGATTGTACACTAGATTGTACGGTGGCAAGTCATCAGCATCGGTCGAGGGTAAAGGCGCGCCTGGCGTAGGCGTAACCGTCGACATGGAGATGCCTTGCTGAGCCGGAAGGTCGGATACGGGACCGGAGATGGAACCGCCAGGCAAAGGCGTTCGGCCCTGGTACTCGTTGTGAGCCTGTTCGGTAGAGGCAGGCCCAGAAGGGCCATTGCTTGGATGAGAATTATAGAACAAATTGTTGTTCATGTGAGACGGTTGATAAAGCTTCGACGAGCCTAGATTATTGCTGGCCTCGCTTTGAGTATCGTGATCGCTCGCAAGATTCTGGCGTCCAGCATGCGCACCAGCTTCGGAGTTCTCTGGACGGAGCGATGGCAGCGGTGATGTTTGGAGCAATTCAGAATGCTTCCGCAGAATTTCTTCCATTTTATCCAGCCTCAGTTCCATTTCACGGCTCCGATTCTCCAAAAATCTTCCAAAGCCTGCTCGCAAACCCGGCGGTTTTCGTTCCTTGTATTCGCATTTCTGGCCATGACGTTTACACCAACCACACGAAGGCTGGCCGCGATCACATTTCACCTATAACGTAGAAGACCGAGAAAAACGTGTTAGACAAGCCAAAGATATTCGAGTAATCGGGTAATAGAGAGATGTAAAAGAGAGTAATACCTTGCGCTGCTTGCATAACTCGCATCTGGTGGTTAATTGGTTAGCAACAGATTGCAATTGGAACGAAATCAAGCAAGATGAAGTTTGTTGCGGACTCGATTTAATCAAGCTATGGGTTCGTGCTTCGGCCTAGGGTTTCGCGCCAGGATTGAATTTCACACAAGGGTTCACCCATAACGCCAGGGAGAAGATAGGGCAGCAAACGTACGAAACTGAGATGGGCCGCTTGCGCTTGGCCGTCTGAGAGGTCTGGTCCGCGTCATTGTCGCTCTGGTCGTCGCTGTCAGGCTCAGGCTGGCGATCAGCGACGGAGGTGGAGGACGGCGGCGACGGTCGTTTGTTATCCTCGCTACCGCTGCGCATGACGCCTCAGGCTGACAAGAGACGGAGCCTCGTAAGGTGAGCCCAGGTTGCTCGAACGAAGCCTTGTTCGGTGGATTGACGATCCGACACCGACAGCCGTGATGATTGGGTGGTCGGTAAGCGGGGCGAGTAGATAGACGGCGAGCGGTGAAAGGCGAGCGGCGAGAAAGGTTTGGAGCATGCGCGCGCGTGGTTTCGGGATAAAGACGAGCGGGAGGATGTTGGGCGTCCGGGTCAATGATACTAAGCCGATGATGCGGAGCTGATGTTTGTCCTGGGGCAGAGACGGAGCAGCCAGGCCGCGGCAGAGCTGACGAGAAGCTCATTGGTGGCTGCAAGTTGACGAGAGCCGGAGGTCTGGCCTACTGCGGGTTGCTAGTGTGCGGAACCCACAATGTGGAGATGAATGAACTGATGGGGAAGATGAATGAGGAGAAGAGGAGATTCTTGGACGAGAATTATACACGTGAGGCTATCGAATTGCTGAAGCCGATTTCGCTGAGCTATAGGTACTCGAACTCGTAGTTTTTGGGTACCTACGAGTTGTCCATAGATCTCTTACCAGATTCCTATAGTCACCATTTCGAAACCACTGCTAGAGCCGTTCATTGCCATGCATCATTTCTTACCCTAGGCGCTTAGGGGGAAACCTGCCTATTATACCTAATAGCCAATAGAGAACCATAGGGCTTAGCAGCGGGATGCAGTAGGTGAACAGGTGTGATATTCATCGAATGCTGTGTACTTAGGTAAGTCGAGTATTCAGGCTCATCATAACAGGCTGTGTAAAAAGATCAGGTAATTACTGCTCACTGCCTGCATGTGCATGCCAATTCTATATTATCTATTATTACTATTAGGTAGGCAGGCACTATCTTGCCGCCGAGTCTTACCTCTCTATCTTTCAATTGCTATCTCTGTAACTCGTAGTTTTTCTTCACGACTCGTAAAGCGCCCGTCCCTGGTCCGAATCTGCATCGTTCGACCACGACACATATCGTCACATCTCGACAAGGCGGCCTTCGGGTCATCTCAGCCCGATACTCGTCAACACCACCAGCACCCCACATGTGTGATTTGTACACAGTTACCCGCATCTCCAGTGGCCGCCTTAAACCCATCTCTACAAATTAAATTCACCAGATCTCGTCTTTTTTCCGCTGCTGCAAGTTATTCCTTCTGTCGATTTGGCCTGTAATCATCATGCAAGGCTCTGTAAGGCAGTTTCCTACGATTAAAGCCATTCGATCCTACGTCATTGGCGGCGTAGGCTCCGGTATGTACAGACTTCAGATATATTTACGGCTCGAGTCTCAATTGGCATGTTCTTACCATTGATGTGCAATAGGCGGTGATTATCACAATGTCAAAGGAGGTCACTGGTATGTAGCATTCTTACGAGGGCTTATTGCACTTCTGAATAGTGATCGCTGATTCTCTTTCCAATAGGCTCATTGATAGTGACATCTCCACGCCATGCTCACAATGGGCTCAGTACCGCAAGTCGCGTACTAGTTGGGGTATCAACGTTCTTGGCTCCTTTCTGGTTGAGATAGAGGCATCTGATGGGACTGTTGGCTTTGCAACTGGCTTTGGAGGTAAGAATCCTAGCAAGTCAGATCTAAAATCGAATCCCCTCACAATCCCAAAATCATTGGAGCTCTTACGGTATTAACCCAACCTTCTACTAGGTCCTCCTGCCTGCTGGCTGGTTCATCAGCATTTTGAGCGATTCCTGGTTGGAGCTGATCCGAGAAACACGAATCTTCTCTTTGAGCAGATGTATCGTGCTTCCATGTTCTATGGCCGCAAAGGACTTCCCATTGCCGTCATCTCTGTCATTGATCTTGCACTCTGGGATTTGCTAGGCAAGGTCAGGAACGAGCCTGTCTATCGACTTATTGGTGGGGCAACCAAAGAACGCCTCAACTTCTACTGCACAGGACCCGAGCCAACCGCAGCCCGAGAGATGGGCTTCTGGGGTGCCAAGGTGCCGCTTCCCTTTTGCCCTGAGGAAGGCCACGAGGGACTACGGAAGAATGTCGAGTTTTTGCGCAAGCACCGTGAATCTGTGGGCCCAGATTTCCCCATCATGGTGGACTGTTACATGAGCCTCAATGTCTCCTATACCATTGAGTTGGTCAAGGCGTGTTCCGAATTCAACATCAACTGGTGGGAAGAGTGCTTGTCTCCCGATGACACGGATGGCTTCGAGCAAATCAAGCGTGCGCACCCGACGGTGAAATTCACGACTGGTGAACATGAGTACTCTCGCTATGGATTCCGAAAACTCATCGAAGGTCGCAATCTTGACATCATTCAGCCCGATGTCATGTGGCTGGGCGGCATGACGGAGCTGCTCAAAGTCTCGGCCATGGCTGCGGCATACGATATTCCTGTGGTTCCTCATGCCAGTGGTCCTTACAGCTACCACTTTGTCATTTCGCAACCAAACACGCCATTTCAAGAGTACCTCGCCAACTCTCCCGACGGCAAGAGTGTGCTTCCCGTCTTCGGCGACTTGTTCGTCGACGAACCCATTCCAACCAAGGGCTATCTTTTGACGAGCGATCTGGATAAGCCTGGATTTGGCTTGACCATCAACAATGCCGCACGCTCCAAACTCATTCCTTCGAATTACCTCCTTAGCCCTCCACCTGTACAGCAGCCCGCGCCCCCCGTTAATGGCGAGGGCAAACTCCACAATGGCGATTCAGAACACGCGCCAACGGCATGAACGAAGTTGCATGCTAGAAGAAGAATATATGGCGATGGTTAGTAGTGTCTACGTACATAAATAGATGTGTCGTCAGGCGATCTAAGCGAGCTCATGAAGCTACGAATATTGTTAATAGTTTTTAAAGGGGAGGGCCATCAGATAGCAATGCAAAGACTGTAGCAAAATTCACACATATGTACAAGTTTCCACAAGAGTAGAATTCCGTCACAATTTGCCAACAACACGATTTTGTCAACTTTTCTCTCTCTGTGCATATCTCAGTGTTGAACAAGGCTCCTCCTTGCGTGATAGAGACTTCAATGTTGGTTAAAGCATCGAGCGCAAAGGGCCTACGAGTGAGGACATGGATATTACGGGTAATACTCCATAAAATTGCATCGTGCTAAAACCTGGGGAAGTTTTGGGGAATCAGCATGAAAAAGCATCGTGACCCACCAAATTGAGATGACTTGCCTGCACTTTTTGCGCTCACTCCCCTCGATCGGAAGAGATCGTGAACAATTTTACGGTGGCCGTTTCGACCCGCTCTCCAGCCAGGACCCAGAACTTCACGATAGTTCACCATCCCACCGTATTGTGGGCCAAGCAAAAACGGTGGCTGCTTAGTCGGGGTTTCCTCGCCCTAGCAGGCCCCGAGAGCTCGGATTGATTTCTGCCGCAGATTAACGGATCTCGTCAACGGGGAGCCGCATTTATAGGGCCATCGGAATAACCTCACGATAGATCTGGCATCTAGAAAAGAAGACATTGACCAGAAAAAGGTGCCATTAGCCGCCGCGTCTACAAACCTTTTACACGCGCCTAATTAGACTGTTTCCCCGCATTGTGAATACGGCAACAAACAACATCGATTCTGTGAGACCTAGTGGCCTCTGTTTCTTATTACATATTGACTTTTGAAAAAGTTCTATATACAAGCACTTAGCTGCTTAGACTTGGCTTCTATCGGGAAATTTCAGGTTTCATCTCAGATCGACACAGGACTACAGTCGCCACTACTATCGCCAGTATGCCGCTAAAGGGCCTTCTGGCAGGCAAAACCGCGATTATAACAGGCGGAACAACTGGTATCGGACGTGCCATCTGCCTCGGCTATCTTCGTCAGGGATGCAACGTTGTTGTTAATCACCTCGGTCTGGAAAAGGACCAGAAGCACCTAGACTCGCTCATCGCTAAAGCGGGTGCCATCCTAGCAGAGGACCCTGCCGCTGGTCGTCTTGCTCATGAGGCCGGAGACGTGCGCCAAGTTGAAACAGCGGCCAAGCTGGTGGCTGCGGCGGTTGAACATTCAGGCCCGGCACGGCGCCTCGACATCTGCGTCTCTAATGCCGGAGTGTGCACTTTTGCCGACTTTCTGACGCTGTCGCCGGACTTGCTCGAGACCACGTTTAGGACGAATGTTGATGGAGCCTTTTACATCACACAGGCGGCCGCTCGACAGATGGCACTGCACCAGAGCCCCTCAGGCGGCAGCATCATCGGCATGTCGTCCATCTCGGCGCTGGTTGGTGGCGGCCTCCAGACGCATTACACACCGACCAAAGCTGGTGTGACGAGTCTGATGCAGAGCACCGCGGTGGCTCTGGGCAAATACGGCATCCGTTGCAACGCGTTGCTACCAGGGACGATTCGCACGCAGCTGAACGAGGAGGATCTGGCTGATGACGCCAAGCGGAGCTACATGGAGGGCAGGATACCTCTTGGGCGAACGGGCGATCCGGCGGATTTGGCGGGGCCGGCCATCTTTCTTGCTTGTGAGGAGCTGAGTGGTTACGTGACGGGTGCGCAGCTGCTGGTGGATGGCGGTCTGTTTGTTAATCTACAGTAGATTTGGCATCTTGGGCAGCGTGGCTATGTATTGTATCTGGATTGTTTATGCATTGTTTCAAACATTTAATGAGAGTGTTATACTCCATAGATATGACTTCCAAGTCTCACCACCACAACGGCGTCAGTGAAAGGGCCATCTACATGTACTTGACTCTGTAAGAATGGTATGACTTGGCTTGTTTAATGAAACAGCGGCGGCCCTTTTGCGGTAAGAGTTCTGAATCAAGGAAAAAGCGCGCAGGGTCCGTATGTCATTATGGAGCTCATGGTGTTTTGAGCCCACAGCAGCTTGCTGCCGCCATCCCTGCAGGCCCCTGAAATCTGTGACGGCCAACGGTGACTGTTACATACTGGAAACGCTGTAGACGTCCCAGACAGGCAATGCTCCGAGCTTTCACTCTATTGTAGGCGTACCGTATTGCCGTCTTTCATTGTTGGCCTCTCGGTTTGAAGAATCAGCTACCTTGTCCGTTGGTTTCCGTGGGGGATCCGCAGCCCCGTTCCCGGAGCCGAGCGTGAGCAGCTACAGGCTGCCGTGCCGGAAAAGGTGGGTCGGTATTGACGTCACAGTGGAACCGCCAGTCTGGATGCCTTTTTTCTCTTTTGCATGTGTCAATCAAGGCGGTACTTGTTCCTTACCAATTAATCAGGCCGGATTGGAAGCGGTCTACATGTACTCACTCAGGCTTACGGCGATCCATGCGGGATGTTGGCGACTTTGTGGTACTGTGCGTATCTCGAGACATCCCCAGACATCATCATACATAGCAGGCAGCTTTAGGTACCGGCATCACTAAAACTGCAGGCGAGCATCCTCCTGTTCCTAGATGTCGCTCAGATCTACGCCCTAAGGTGATCTGTAAAATCTCAACTCGGCCGCTTATCATCTTGGCCTTGTTCTCTCGTTCGTCGTAAAATTTTTCTTTCCGTCCAAGCCAATAGGTTGGCTTCCCCTCCCACCATAAGAGTTACACGAGCCCAGGGGTTGTAAGACGTCTCCGATGAGATCGCCATTTGCCTCACCTCATCCGAGCCAGCTGTCACGGCGGTCTTATCAGTACTTCGTTATCATTCGTTCACTGATACAAAAAATGCCGCTGGAAAGTTCCAAAGATATCCACTTTGGAAGAGCGGGAAGGGCGATTGGAGGGAACGTCATGATACGTATATTTTCGTACTGTATCCTGTTCTTGGCGTTTGCCACTATGAGCGCCGTTCGCATGTGGTTGTGACGACGTAAATGGTAATGATCCGCGGCTCTCCCACGTCCAGTTATTTCCAAGCACGAAGCTGATAACGAGGCACGTAAACGCGGCTGTATACTGTGGCAGGTGAAGTATAATTCAAGTACTGTAATAGTATCCAATTAGGGTATTTCTTATGGCGCCTCTATCGAAGAAATACCAAATCACTACCTAGGTATTCCCCGAGTTATCGCCAATGACATGTCAAGGCGCGCCACCTGCCATCACCGAGAGGCTTCCTTGGCTTCGTTCCTGGGCCATTTCCTGCTAGGTAGTTTCACCAAGGCTCTTCTCAGACCGCAAGGCGCAAGCCTCTTCAGCCCGCCTACGTAGTGACTACGCGCAATTCTCCACAGCGCCGTCATCTTCCCACGACTTCACGCGTGTGGAACCAGACTGTGGATAAACAACTGGAGACACATCACTGCTTGCCACTTTTCTTTGACGAAATACAGACAATGAAAGACAGAAAACCTGGAGAATGAAATGACTCAAGATGCTCGAGCAATACTCGAGTGGAACCACGTGGAGACCCCCAGAAACTCTGTGTGCACTCAGGGGGTGCGAGATGGAGTGAAAGATCGAGACGGCGAGAGGTATAAAAGACCCAGATATCCTCACCGTTCGAGACGGTAGAACCATACATCCACAGAAGCCTCACTAACTATCTAATACCTTGGAGAGTTGTTATTTATTTCCCCATCACTCTTCCACTTCTACCCCACAAACAGCATTGAATCATTACACCAGCAACAGGAGTTATCAAACTCATCAACATGGCAACCCTCAGCAAGGAGCAGCAGACCGAGTTCTACCAGCACGTGGCTCAGGTCAAGAAGGACATTGACGAGAGAGTAGCGGATTCAGACTCCATGCCCAGCTCACCCGAGTTGGCGTCGTCAGTTAGCTCTAGAGACAGTGTCTCCTCCAGCATCCCAACTCCCATATCTCCCATCGATTCTTCTGCTGTTGCCGACTCTTTTGTCTTTGCATTTGATATCGATGGCGTGCTTGTCCGAGGCGGTCGCCCTATCCCAGAGGCTATCGAGGCTATGAAAGTCCTTGACGGCGAGAACGAATACGGAATGAAGATGTAAGTCAACATCACAACACGCATACCCATTGAATTATGTGTCTAACTTTGAATTTGTCCCCAGTCCTCATATTTTCTTGACCAACGGTGGTGGCAAGACTGAAGAAGAGCGCTGCCAAGATCTATCAAAACAACTCGAGCGAGAGATCAAGCCCGGCCAGTTCATCTGCGGACACACTCCCATGAGAGAAATGGCTGAGAAGTACGGCACGGTCCTTGTCATTGGAGGCGAGGGTGAGAAGTGCCGTTTCGTCGCCGAAGGATACGGCTTCAAGGACGTCGTTACACCAGGCGACATCATCAAGCACAACGCCGCCACAACACCCTTCCGGAAGCTGACACCTGAAGAGCTTGCCAACTCCCGTGAGCGAGATTTCGATGATGTTGTCATCGATGCCGTCTTTGTGTTCGCCGACTCTCGTGACTGGGCCGGTGACATTCAGATCATGCTGGATGTGGCCATGTCTAAGGGAGGGCGACTTGCAACTCGCAGCGAGACGTTTGATGAGGGCCCCCCATTCTACTTCTCTCATAACGATGTCGTCTGGTCTGCTGCCCACGAGCATGTCCGTCTCGGCATGGGAGCTCTCCGACGCATGTTTGAAATCACATTCAAGGACCTCACTGGCGGCAAGGGCAAGCTGCACACGCACGCCTTTGGCAAGCCTCAAGTCTCGACGTTTGAGTTTGCCGAGCGACTGATGCAAACCTGGCGAAGCACCGAGCACGGCATCTCTGGTCCTCCCCAGACGGTGTACTTTGTTGGTGATACACCAGAGAGCGACATCCGTGGCACCAACGCCATCAATGACGTTGCCGACAACGATTGGTACAGCATCCTGGTCAAGACCGGTGTGTATCAGGAGGGCACAGAGCCGACTTACAAGCCTCGCGCTACCGTGTCTACCGTTCTTGATGCCGTGAACCACGGTATCCAGCGTGAGATGCGCAAGAAGGTGGTGTCATCGCTCAAGCGAGACGTTTTGGGCAAATCAGACTGTGTTGCAGCTGACCCAGCCATCTTTGATGAAGACATGCTTGTCTCTGCATAAAGGTTCAACGATATAAACACTTTGAAATGGCATATTACGAGCCGGAGTATTTGGAGTTCAAAACGAGGAAATTGAAACACTTGGATTCGCTAATGCGACACGACTGGTTCTTCCTTTTCTTTACACTTTCTCTTTAAGATTGGTTTCAGAGCGCAAGTGTTGGCAAACACTTGTATATCATGACGGGAGAGGATAGCTATACTTCTCTCATTATTTTCTTTCTTCTTTTTACACTTTCTTTCTCATCAGATAGACTGATGCCCCTTTTCATATACCCAAGCGATTATCAAACTGATATTAGAGCGCATTACAATGAGATACTAGACAGTCTCTTCTACATAGATTTATAGATTGGTCTATAGATAACTAGTCTTTAAAGTATACGCAATTGTCTACAGGATCCATGACCTTTGCTCTGTACAAGTGACATGAATCAATCGTCAAAAGTAAACTTTCCCCATGGTGATGTTGCAACCCAGCCAGCGCTGTCAACGACTTCCTGCCTATTAGAGCGTCTTTCAAAGGCCTCTTCCATAGTCACTCTCATAGAATATTCCGCAACGTGATCACGCTCAACATGAAGCCAGCCTTTCCATCCAGCAACCAGGTCACCCGCTCCAAGTCCGCCCAGCACAATCGTACCCCAGAATTCACGAGAGAGAGACGCCGCCGAGGAGCAGTCGTAGACCAAGGAGCGTTCGGCATCTGCGATGAGTGATCGGATGAGTTCGACGTCGGTGCCTGAGACTTCGCCGTATGGCGGCTGTTGGACATAGACATGCTGCAAGTCATCATCCGTGCATGTGAGGCGAGTAGTATCAAAGCGGCCGTCGAGATCGAGGACAAACAGCGTCATGGAATGAGGCGGCGATACGAGCGTTGATATTACTTTGTATATCAGTGGGAGGCTGCGGCCAGACACGGATATTGTGGGCGCCTGGGTGGCTCGAAATTGCCGGCTGGCGAGATGATCAAGCTCATCCAAGTGCGTGCTTTTGACTCGCCTGGTACCGGTCCCGATTGCCTGAGTCTTTTCTATGGAGAGTGACGAGCGAAAGCTGTCAAGGATCTATTGTCATGTCTCAATATTAGCATCGATTATCGTAAAAAGTAGTGGCCGAGTGTATTGGTTTAGAGGTGTTGACAGCTGAGGTGGAAAGGAATGTCCTTTTCTTCTTCCTTTTTCCCTCTTCATCTACTTTTTTCCCCCATATCTTTGAAAATACACCTCTGCTGCTTGTTTTTATCATACAACCCCATATTTGTGAAAATTGTGGCGATTTGTTGCACCTTGGGTGATTTTTCGCATCTCCAGTCACACCTCTCGGCGCATACGGAAACTTTCCCAAGCACCACCGTCGGAATCTCATCAAAAACTCACCTCCTCCAAACTGGCCTCCTCAACAGCCTTCAGCAACTGTCCGCCTATCGCCGCCTCCATCCTCTCACTCTCTCAATCAGGATCTCGCATATAACCCAGCCGCAAATGACGCCTCCCTGCCGCTCATTCCCCGCGTCGGAGCTGCCTCTTCGGATCCAGCAGGACGCCTCGGGCCGGCGCCGGAAGGTCGATGGTGCAGGCTCAGTGTCCCGCAAGATTGATCTCTCGGCGTGTGAGCTTTTTCAGATGCTGCAGTACAAATGCGAGGTTCAGCGGCCGCTGTCGCGCGAGAGCCCGGTTCGGTGCTTTGCCGTAGATCGGCTGTTTCGAAGGTAGAGTTTGAGACCCCACCAAAGCAAATGACTTTTGAGCTGTCACTGTCTGCCCCTCGGTTGAAGCATTGAGTCGCCTGGTTAATGCAATCGTTACTGACGATGGGGGGAAAAAAATAGGTGTAAGGACAAGCAAGGCACGTTTACTGTAGAGACAACGGCATGGGAAGGGGAGAGGGCTAGAGTGGACAACGGCCCTGAAGGTACCAAGACGAAAGAACCGCCTAGGCCGCACCAGTGGTCATCGAGCTGGCATGATGCCGACGAAGCATCGCCATGATGCGCCTGGCTTCTTATATTGCGACAGACGGCATTACAAGTTCTTTACCGCCCTGGACACTTGATCCAAACCTACAACGCCTGAGAGGGTCCCCGCGCCACCAGGATGAGCAGTATAGGGGATGACTCGAGCATACATCTTAAACCCAGACGCTCACATAATGCTACACACTACAGCCACCTTGCTCAGCGAAACGATCATAGAGGCTCTCTGAATTGATGATTGCGCTCATATGATATCGAACGTTGGTTTATAAAGCTTACAAAGCTTCGTGACGACGAGGAAGCTATAAACCCGTCGGCACAAGAGTCACATAGAATAGCTACGGAAAATTGTATTCTCATAGCACACAATTTGCATATAATTGGAAAGGAACCACCAGCGCCATTTCCAGCAACAAGCAAGAGGGGTCGGTATAGCAATAAATATAATAAGCCAAGTGAGATAATTGAATCGTATTGCCCCGAGACTTATTGGTCTAAGTAGAGGTTCGCCTGGCTGCCTTTCTTCCGTGATATTCGACATCTGTCCAGCAACTATGCTCCTGCAGGCATGAACAGTCCATTGGCCCATTCATTTCCCATCTATTCGACCAGCAGTTGTCCATGCCGCATTCCCTCTCGGTCCATCGATTATACAAATGCCCTCCTTACTGTGACGCCGCGGCGGCACGCTCGGCCTCCTTCTTGGCGTAGTAGGCGTCTCGGCCGTTGGTTCGGGGCATGTGGTAGCCGTACCTATCCCATTATTAGACAGTCTTCCCTTGCAAATCAGAGTCGGTTCACTATTTTGAAGTTCCGTACCAGTACCAGTTGGCCATGATGAATCCAGATCCTATAACGAGACGTGAGCCAAAGCGGATAAAAAGCCAAAAAGTCGCATAGCTGTGTCAAAGCTCTGCGGACAATCGGGGGCCAATATTTACCAAGACCGACGCCGAGGTCAAGGATGAGCTGTCGCCGCAGCATCTGCACCCTGTGTTAGCTACTCCAATGAATTTATAGCGGGACCTGCCTCGATTCCCAGTGCGATACTGCGCCATTGGCCGGAATAGGGACGTACTCCAGTGATCGGTGCGATAGCCATTGCGAAGAGAGAGCTTTCCAAGCTGTTATGAAGCCGTGAGATGCGTTGTTTGGCGGTTTGGTGAACTCGGTACAGCGGAAATGGAGAATCTGCTATGGATCAAACCATGGTATGGTCTGATGTTAATCCCGCTAAGGCACGTCACGTGACAGCACAATACCGGCCGTCGGCGGATTCTCGGGTGTGCGAAAAAGAGCGTCTGGAGCTATGCGATGGGTTTAGTAAATTGGGAAGATTGAATCATTCGTTTTCTTCAATGGGTTGTAGATCAGCTAGTTGAGACTCGTTCTTCTTGCTGCTGCCATCTCGGATCCAATGAGTCTACGGCTGGCCACTCGGCGGCTGGCGCTGTCAAGTAATACCTCTACCGAAGAAATACATCGTCTTATATCAAAAGTTCGCTGGCTAATCAATAGCATTAATTGGACACAGGCCCGTCTTCTTCAGCCTCATTGCTGACGCCGATTAATGGAATTTCACACGGAACCGTTGGCGTACTGACTCAGCGTCGTCACAAATGGTCGATCAATGTGTTTAAAGGATGGGGTAAATCCAGTTCCAAAGAATCTGGCGACAGAGGCCAGGACCCATCCGCCTCTGAATTGGACGATCCCAAGAAGCGACAGCAGTTCTTGCAAAGGAATATGCGAGGCGGAGTCGAAGACAACATTTTCCAGGACGAAATTGAGGCTGCGAAGCCGGTAATCGATTCTCCAGCCGCCCAAACGACAGAGGAAAGGACGAAGGAGAGCCTAGCAATGGTGGTCGATCCAGATGCCCGGAGCCGTATCCGGTGGCAGCGAAGAAAGGTCATCCAATCAGTGCGCCGCAACGGGCAGCTGACGAGAGAGGAGAAGATCAAAATGACGGAGCGCGAGCTCATTCACAAGAGCGACTTTTTCCCAACTAGCGTCAAGAAGCTGGTCATGTTGGCACGACAGATTGCCGGCAAGCCCGTCGACGAGGCTATCCAGCAAATGAAGTGGTCAAAAAAGAAGTTTGCGGCCGAAGTCAAATATCACCTGGAAGAGGCGCGGGACATGGCTGTTGTTCGGCGTGGTATGGGCCTTGGAAAGGTCAACGGTGACATTCTAGACAAGCCTCGCAAGGTGCGAACCAATGATGGCAAATGGATTGAGATTGAAGACCCGACCCGCCTCTATGTTGCTCAGTCATGGGTTGGACGCGGACCCTGGCGTGGAAAGGAGATTGACTATAAGGGACGAGGGAGAATGGGTGTCATCCAGCATCCCAGCACCAGTAAGACATTACTAGCCCCCCCCCCCTTCTTTCAATAGCACACTTCAGATTCGGATTCGCTAACCCATGTGGTGATATAGGCTTTACAGTCATTCTGAAAGAGGAAAAGACCAGAATTCGGGAGTATGAAGAGGAGAGGGCTAAGGAGGCACAAAAAGGCCCTTGGGTTCACTTACCAAACCGCAAGGTACATGGCCAGAGACCATATTATTCATGGTAAAGACAAGAGAATGAGGATGGTGGGAATTCGGAAGCAATAGAGTTTGCATGACAATGAGCATGTACCTGTATCAACATATGTACAATGAAACGAAATAACGCACTCGGGCAACTGGATAGAGTATTTCAGTTCTGGTTTCCTGCACCACGCAACTTCAGACTCTTTGAATAGTATCCGTGCTCAAGAGATGAAGAATACACACACCCCGTCTTGGCTTGAAGCGGCCCATCACCGATTGTATTTTGTAGCAAGCGTCGGTTAATACATTACACAGAGGCTTACTCCGGGGGAAGAAAGGCGTTGATCTCTGACCGTCACTTTAAGCCCATGATTAGAGTTTGCAACATAACCCATACAGTTGGAACAAATGGAAATTGGATCAAAGCTGGTCCTCACTCGTGAGCTAATCCCACTACCAGAGCACAGATGGCTAGTTCACCTGAGGACTATCAAAGACACGAGCTGCAGCTACACCATGGCTCTTGGCTGCTGCCGAGGTACCATATCTTCGTACCGGTTAGAAACCAGTTCGAGATCATTCGAATACTTTTCAAACGCGCCTTGGCCACGACCAGAACTGGGAGGCGGCGCAGAGATGTCGAAGGAATCGTGAGTTCGGCTGCGGTTTTTCAAGAAAAAGAAGACGCCGGCAAATGCAATTGCAACTACACCACCAGCAACTCCGACTCCAATTCCAATAGCCGCACCTTGAGACAAACCACCTGCCGGAGCAGCTGCGGATGTTTCAGTAGACGTGGGACTAGAGGTAGAGACAGAGGTGGAAGAAGCAGCAGAGGTTGTCGTAGGAGGCGGGGAAGTTGGTTTAGACTAGGTTACCCAAAGTTAGCAACGTTGAAGAGCCTAGGCTATAGGACGAATGTGAGGACACATACCGCGGGGATTGTAGAGTTTGAGTGTAGAGGGGTTCCTGTCGGCGGAGCAGAGGGTTGGGTGGGAACGGAGGCCGGTCCTGTCGTGGCCGACGATGCTGTAGTTGGTGGCCCTGTGGCCGGTGGCGATGAAGACGGAGGTGCAGTTTCTGAACTCGGAGCAGATGTCGTTGGCGGCGATGTTGGACTTGGGGTTGTTTCGCTTGGAGGAGCCGTCGATTCAGACGCGCCTGGAGTCGCTGGTGGTGTTGAGGTCGGAGGAGCTGATGCACCAGTTGGTGTAAACGCCAATTGTTGACCTATGGATGGATGAGTATACAACATATCTTGTCCATACATTTGGATCCTTACCCTGACAAAAGTTCCCAGCAAGAAAGGCCTGGACCTGGACGTCCGTAGAGCCGCAACCAGTCTGACCACAGTCTCGAACGCCAAATCCGAAGTTGGCGTTTGCACAGAGACAGGCAGCGTCATCTGCACTGACGCAACCATACTGAGTGAATTGGCCTCTGACAGTGTTCGCACAACCAGGCTATGACAAGGTCAGATATTGCTGAAGCTTCAATAGTCGAATTGACCTACCACACAGGTGGGCGTGTCCTGGGCAGCAACACCATCGACGTAAAGCAGGCTCAGTGCACCAAGCACTGCTGGAAGAAGGTAGCGCATATCGAATAGATGGCTCTTAGTCGCCGGTCTCGCACGCTGAGATTGAAAATTGAAAAGATATTGAAGCCTGTTTTCTAGAACGAACTAGATGATCGGAAAGATAGGCTGGAGCCACCAGACCTATTTTTCTCTTTCTCTCCTTCTCTCTATCCCACTATCCCTCTCTTTTTAATGCAACGTCACGAAGATCCGGAAGAAGAAGGTTGAAAGGACGGGGAATCTGGAACAAAATGTCGACCGAGAGTTACCAGCACACACGGTCAGACAGCAATCGAAAACGGACTCGTAACAGGCTGCGCAATGTACGAGCAAAAGAATGAGGCTGAAGGAGTGGAATGCAGATCTCGCAAGTAAAGGGAGAACAGGTTAGTGACAATAGTCGAGGTCTGCGGATGGAATGGCCATAGAAGGGGGCTCGAAAAGGGAGGCAAAAGGAGCGTAAGAAGTGTAAAATTCGCAATATATTCGTAGGGAGCGTGGATGGTCTATACAAGACCGTTGTAAGTTGAAGAGAAGAAAAAATGAATGAATGAGGTGAATACAAGGCCGAATCGCAGTCGCTACAGAAAGACACGATGGAGGATGAAATTCAGCGAGAAAGAATGCCAGTAGTGGTCGCTTTACTTTAACCCCCCAGCTCCGTGTTGGGCTCCGTAGATCATTAATGATAGGGATGCAATCCCGGTCTGCGGGCCCACCTCCAGCACCTAGCCAGCGCTAATAACGCGCTCCAAATGCGCTGCTGTGCCTGGCTCCGTAGCGGTTGGGTACCTGCTGCATTCTGCAAAGTAGGGGGGTTGATCTGAAACAAGGAATCATACAGGCAAGGTCACCTTCCACGGTGGCTTCCAGGCGCCGTACGAGGCGGAAACAGGACTAGCATGGGAGTGTTAGTGTCGAGCTGGTTATTGCTTGACAATTTCATGCCCAAACAATTACGAGGCGTCCATATCTTGTATATTTATAACTCTAAAACTCGAGCTACTGCTTCCCCCGATGCGAACATTTACCAGGTAGCAGGTAGGTAGACGGATATCGCTACATATTACATGTACTGATTCACAATGAGCGCCTTAGGGAGCCGAACACTTTTTCTCAGTAGGTACATGTAATTACTGCTATCCACTGATCTGCGTCATACACTACCTTCGGTAAGGGCTCAACTGTCTGGGAGTCATCACAATTTGGAACATTCAATTACCATCAGCCGCGGCTGCAAAGCTGCCTATTACCTGGGCTGCCTAAAACTTACCTTAGTTCTACTACCTAGTAGTAGGTACCTATTAGGTACTTGAGTAGGTAAATTACCAAAGAAATCCTACCAGAAAGCTGCGAGAGGAACTCAAGCAGGTACCTGCCGAGGCCACCGCCAAGCTAAGGTGGGTAGCTCGGCCTTGCATTAGGTAGCGTAGAGGTACCTAAACCAGGTATTAGTAGAGCAGCACAATCAGCTTTTTGAGTTTGCAGATCCCATCCATCTCAACAGCTTACCATCGACATCATCCGAATCTGCTCTTCTTCTCACCCAATCTCGACTTTTCTTCCATCGACTCCCATATTGCGGCAACTCTTGATTTATGCTGCAGGCACTGTGATGCCGCATCGGAACGGCCGAAGAGGATGACCATGGCCAATCCTGTAGGCGAGGAGAGCTGGCTGGCCTATCTCGACGAAACCACACGCAACGCCCCCGATCTCGAGCAGCGCGTAAATGTCGTCGAACTTTTCAAACGCGCTGTCGGCGCGGAGCCCGGTAGTCTGCAGATCTGGCTGGCATACTGCAACTATTTCTGGTCTCTTTGGGCGGATAGTCAATCCGACGCTGCTGGGTGGCCTGAAGAAGAACAAATGATGGGTCGTGAGCTTTTCTCGTTCGGATCTGCCCTTGACCTGTGGCAGCAAGGGTACGAGGCTATCAAGTATCGCATCAACGACAGTCATATTCTCTGGAACCGCTGGATATCTCTAGAAATGGAGCTCCTGGAGAAGACGAAAACTCCAGAGGGTGTTAAGCGCATCACGCACCTGTACCGTGACCGACTTACGACGCCTCACATCACTTGGGACGAAACATCGCAAATGTTCTCGAGCTTTCTGTCGGAATATAATCGCGCAGCGTGGGAAGACTCCATGAAAGACGTCACCGCACTATCCCAGGATGCAAAGCGCCTGATGGCGGAGCGGGATTCTTTTGAGCTCAAGCTCCAACAGGCATCCAGGGCCGACGATGCGGAAGCTCAAAAGAAAATCATGACCGAATATCTTGAATGGGAAGCGTCACGCGCCCATGGTGGACAAGGCATCGCTGACATCAATTTCAACCTTTGCTGTGGACTCTATGCTAGAGCCTTGACCGGGGTATTCGCATCCGATGAATCGGTTTGGCACCAACATATAGTCTTCCTCTCATCCTCATACGCCGATACAAAAGCCCCTGAATATCTACTCAATGCCCTCCGCCGGGCCGTTCAGCATTGCCCCTGGTCCGGTCGCTTATGGAATAGGTTAATTCTATGCGCAGAAGAGGCGAGATTAGATTTTGCTGAAGTGGAGTCCATTAAGCATGCCGCGACGAGCGAGAACCAGCTGTACAAGCACGGCATGGAGAGCATGATCGAGATGTATGTGGCATGGTGCGGTTTTCTAAAACGAACCGCGATGGATGCGAGCGCTACAGATGAGGCTGTAGATGTGGCTGATGTAGGGCTGAGTGCCGCTCTCGAGGACGTTGAAGTTGTGGGCAAAAGATTATATGGCAAAGACTTTCAGGGCGACCCCAAGTTCCGGCTGGAGCGCATCTATATCCAATACCTGACTGAGAAGAAGGGAGCGATAGACGAGGCGAGAATGCAGTGGAATAAGCTAGCCAAGGCCCAAATCCACGCCGACAGTCACGACTTTTGGTTCCGCTATTATATGTGGGAGATGCTCATATTCTCTTCTACCAACACAAGCAACAGCCCTACACCCTCTTCTGGAGGTGGCAATTTCCGGATACCCGTGCTTGCCACCGCTGTTCTTCAGCGCGCTGTAAACCGACAGACCATTGACTGGCCCGAAAAGGTGCTGGAGGTTTACATGCAGCATTGCAATGATTATGAACAGTCGCATTCTGTTCGCAGAGCGGCTGATGCCGTGCAGAAAGCTGAAAGCAATATTGCGAAGCGACGTGCTCTTGAAGAAGAGGAGAAGGCTGCCGCATATGCTGCCTATTATAGCGCACAGCCAGCAGGTCATGGTGAAGCAACTTCAGGAGATGTCTCCCCAGGCCAGTCTAAGAGAAAACGGGAAGATCCAGTGGATTCACAGGAGCCCAACAGCACGAGCAGTAAACGCCAAAAGAACGAGCACGAAACGCAGTCTGGATCGCGGAGGGATAGAGAGAACACATCCGTGCTCGTCTCAAATCTCCCTGCAGAAGTCACGCAGACAAAGCTCCGCCAATACTTTAAAGAGTATGGCCACATCAATAATGTCACAGCTCTAGTACGGGAAGAAGACGGTCTCTCATCAACGGCATTGATTGAGTTCAGTACTCCAGAAGAAGCACAATCTGCATTACTCAGAGACGGCAAGTTCTTCGGGGAGTCCCAGATTAATGTGCGATCAGCGCATGATTTAACCATCTATGTCACCAACTACCCACCTGCGGCTGATGAAAAGTACATCCGTCGATTGTTCAAGGATTGTGGAGAGATTTTAAGCATTCGATGGCCCAGTCTGAAGGTGAATACACATCGCCGATTCTGCTACGTCTCTTTCCGTGAGAGTGAAGCATCCGCTAGAGCAGTGGCAAAAGAAGGCACCATTCTCGACGATAAATGTAAGCTCGTGGCCAAATATTCCGATCCCAATCGCAAAAAGAACCGCGAGGGTGCTGTTGCTGAGGGCCGAGAAGTTCATGTCTCAGGCTTGAGCCCCTCTGCTACAGAAGAGGAAATCCGTACAGTATTCTCAAAATACGGAACCATTTCGAGAATCAATGTTCCTCGAAACATAAGCGGGAAGGGCCGAGGTTTTGCATTTGTCGACTTTGCAACAAAGGATGAAGCTGAAAAGGCTACCTCAGAACTTGACAAGACCAAGTTTCTCAACCAAATAATCCGCGTCGAGATCTCAAAGTCTTCTAATGTGAAGCCCACGGCCCATAGCGGATCACACGACCGTGCATCTCCCGCACACCAAGCGAGCAATGATGCCGATGTTGACATGGCCAACCACGGATCTGCCAGTGACAAGTTGTCAGGCCCTTCAGCTGGCGACATCGCCGCGCGTACTATCGCCCTCATGGGCCTGCCTGACACGGTCAACGACGCTCGAGTGCGAGCGCTTGTTGAGCCGTTTGGGCCTATCGTTAAGCTGATTCTACAACCAGGGCATGGTGGCGCGAAGATAGAGTTCGCAGACTCTTCTGCTGCAGGCAAGGCAAGCCTGCAACTTAGCAATGTCGAGTTTGAAGGCCGCAAACTGCAGGTCGGGTCTCCCAATGACCTGCGCCACGCCAAGGTTGAGAGAACAGAAGATCGCATTGTCCCACGTAGCCAGAGTTCGGCTAAGAAAGACAAGCCGGCCGGCACCACGGCGAACAGTTTCTTACCCTCGTCGGTGATGAGGCGACCTACCGTGGGAAGACCAGGTCCAAAGCGAGGGCTCGGTTTCTCTGCCCCGAAAGTAATACCCAAGTCTGATGACACAAAGGATGGAGAGAGTACAAAGCCAGCGCCAAAGAGCAACGCTGACTTCAAAGAGCTCTTTTTGAGAGGCTCAAACCCCAAGAATAATACCGACAAGGCCGATACCGAGAAGACCGAGTAAACAGGAATGTCTTCCGTGGCTTGCCTCCAATTGAACTTGATATATCAGGAAGTAGCTATAGTGTTTTCTACTGAATTGACAAAATGAATTCTATCAAGTTCCAAACCTAGTATTCCCTTATTATCTTGCTCCGAAATTGCCATTTCGCCCAAGCAGTTGTCCCCTATCCCAATGTATGTTCCCTAGTAATTCTATGTTCTGTGGCTGGTCTCTGTAGTCCAGCTCCAAACGCAATGTTCTAATTCAGGTCCAAGTCTAGAGACTGACGGTGTTGACAATCTTATCTTGGTTGAAGTCCTGGGAAAATAGACGCTGCCACACGTCGAACCACTTCTCCTGCTGTGCAGTGAGCAGCTTGCCGGGTTGCTTGAAGGTTCTAGTAAGTAGTTCTCGCAACCGCGTGCGCAAGACTTTAATGACGAGCATTGTCTTCCAATCCGGAATGGCGAAACGACCCCGGTTACCATCCAACACTATAACGCCAGAGTATAGCTAAAAACAAATTGTATCAGTACGGTAACTCAACCGGTATGGGCAAAAGGCAGGCCATAAATGGAAATCCTCTTGACTTACATCGCAGCGTACGTCACCACAAAGCAGTGCTATCGAGAAAGGTTCCGTGGCACTGGTTTCATGTGCACGATAAACCCTACATCGATCATTAGATAAACGCCAACAAAGAGGCGTACAGATAGAAGGATATTCGGCAACTCACGATTTGGTTTGCATTATAGTATAATACGATAGCCATTTGATCTCGAACAGCCCTCGATTGACAGAGCTTGGGTGAAGGCTAATGGATTGGTTGTTTCCTATATTGCGGAGCCCCTTGGAACCTGGTGCATCTCTCACGAGAAGCTTGGGGTAGAAGCTCCATGCAATAACGGAAGTTGATACAATATCGTTATCGCTGTTGAGGTTGACTCGTTGGGGTACCTCGACAAATTGCTGCTGACGACGGCTGCGACCACCGGAAGAAAATCGAAGCTTCAATAAAGCTCGCCGCTCATCCTCCGTCAGGGATAGAAATCCGGAGTCGGCCAGGGACGTCAAAAGTTGCCCCTTTAGATCTTCAATGTTGGTGAGCGTCTGCTGATTGAGATAGTTCTTTCTGCAGAATTGGAATTCTTTTCCGTAACCTCCATTCGCTTGGCATACTCGCTTCCACGCTACATATGCATTGTAAGTTGTAAGGACATCCGAGTCTGCACGGCGGAAAGCTGCTCTCGCATTATTTGCTTGCGTCTGCTGTCCGAACGGAGCAGAAAATGGCGATTTGGACGATAAGATTGCCGCGACGGTGATGGCCATGTCTAGGCATTTAAATACGCATCCCAAGAGGATGAGTTTTCCCAAGAAAACATCCAGAGGCAATCTTGCCAATTGATAACCAAGAGGGGTGAGATCTTCTGTGCCAGTCAAGGCCCGCACATCCACAAGTGCGTCAACAGCCCGACGTATATTCTTTGCCGAGGGAGGATCCAAAGCGTCACCTAGTGTCTCTTCGATGCCGCCTATCTTACAGATCTTGACTCGTATCGCCAAGTCTTGCAAAGAAAGCCGGAGCATCTCCGGAGTTTGCTGATCACTCATAAGTGTATCGTGCCTGTACCGGGAGAACATGTGGAAACATAGTCCATTCTGCACACGACCAGCACGCCCTCTTCGTTGCTTTGCATTGGCTCTTGATATGAATGTGTCGATCAGCCTGGAAAGCTGCTTCTTCTCATCGAATCTCATTTCGCGATGTTTGCCCGTGTCGATGACACAGGTAACATCTGGAATAGTGATTCCAGTTTCTGCAATATTCGTCGCCAATACGATCTTTCGCATGCCTTGAGGTGGTACAAGAAAAGCTGCCTCTTGGTCCTCCATGGCGATCGTAGAGTGTAGAGGGTAAACAAGCCAGCCAGCGGAAAACCGAGGGTCTCCCAATAGCATATCGTTCAGTGATCTTATGTCTGCAATTCCAGGTAAAAAGACCAGGATTGCATTACTGTACTGCTGTAGTGATTCATCTATAGAAACTCGAGCGATCAGTTCCACAATAAGGTCGAGGTCGATTTGGTATTCGTTCATCTGAGCGAGAACCGTCTTGGTTCTGTTTGAATAGCCTGCGAGGCTCTGTGCCATTTCTGTTTTCAAGCCCTCTACTTCGATCTCGCCTACATCGTCATCAAGATCAACAAGCCGATCAGATTCCGAATTGGCGGGGGTATAGCCAGTAAGCTCAACAGCATCTTCTAGATAGCGGACCATGACCGGGAATGTTCTTCCTGGGACGTTAAGAACAGGCGCACCACCTAGGTATGCAGAAAATCGCTCTGCATCAACAGTAGCAGACATCAAGATAACCTTCAAGTCTTTCCGGCGTTTCAGGAGACGCTTAA
This sequence comes from Trichoderma harzianum CBS 226.95, assembly GCF_003025095.1. NCBI lineage: Eukaryota > Fungi > Ascomycota > Sordariomycetes > Hypocreales > Hypocreaceae > Trichoderma > Trichoderma harzianum. Next base: position 47,056 of record NW_020209252.1, on the reverse strand, counting down.
GAACGATAAGAAGGAAATCGCTATCAATGGAGCGTTCATGGACCTCGTCGAGTACTAGGTGTGTAACTTCGCCAAGGTCGTTTGAACCTTCAAGCATTCTCATAACAATTCCCGTGGTAGCATATACAAGCCGTGTTTCTTTGGACGTGTTTGATTCAAGGCGGATGGAATAGCCAACGAGGGATCTAGAAGTCCCCAAGTCACCCCTTTCGTCGCCCAACTCCTCGCTTACCCGACGAGCTAGGGATATGGCTGAAATTCGACGAGGCTCCGTGCAATATATTTTACATTGTCTGCCTTGTGACAGCTCATGCTCCAGCAAAAACGCCGGGACTTGTGTACTTTTGCCGCTGCAACATTGTAAGCGAGGCGCAACTTGGACAAAAGACAAGCCCTCCACTTACCAGCCGGTTTCTCCGCAGATAATTATAACTTGATTGTTATCTACAGCATCCAAAACATTGTTTTTGAATTTCCACATGGGAAGCTGTACTCGATATTCCTAACAGGCGCGTCAGTTGGCCGTAGCGGTGCACCGGAAGAAGCATATGCTGATAACATACTAGCATGGCTGCATATTTCTTCCTGCCCGACTTCGATGCCCATAACTTTTTCAAATTGTCGTCGCTCTCAATGTTCTTTGATCGCTCGACATGTCCTGATTCGGCAGCCTCTGGCGAAGCCTTGGTATTATTGCGACCCCGGAACGCACCCTGCAGAACAACGCCGTCTTCAAGCTCTTGATCCTGCCTTTGACGGACAAGAGCCTTGAGTTGTTTCACGGCTAATCGATCTTGCGCATCAAAATGGCCCTTTTTGGCTTCAGCCATCTCAGACCAAAAATCGCGCCAGACAGTTGGAAGCCTAAGGTTAACTTTCTCTTCCTTAGGATTACCATTGAATATGTGGAATAGCGCCGCTGTGGCAATGTAGGCCTCTGATTGCTTCGTATCCGGTGTAGCAACCTTGGTCATAGTAAACCTGAAGTGTGAAGGGTCAATCACTGCTTCAACGTCCGCGCTGGCCACAATCTGGGCAGGGTCCTGCGGCTTTGACCACAAAATATCCACCGAATGGCGGTTAGCAAAACTAGCCTCGGAAACAACTGTAAACTTGATATTGACAGATGGGTCTCTGATTAAGGTTAGCACCTTGAGGACGATGCTGCAGGCGAGAGACCTAGTGTATCAACTTGCCTAGAACGACAGGCATCTTCCAAGATTCGTTTTGGGGTGACTCCTGTCCATTTGGAAAATTCTCGAATAATAAGCTTTACTCCGTCTGAAGAGTTTACTACCGTCTGGAGCTTTCCTGTGGTCGGGTCGACTTCGCTCTGGGGGAGAGATTCGAATAAGCCTGCGATATCGTCGTCTTCATTACTCTCGGCGAGGAGCTCTTGAGCCATCTTCTCAGCTATAGCAGTAATATCGTCGTCCGCTTCTAATGGTGGCGCGGGGTCTTCAGATTGTGACGGGCTGTTTGAGTCAGTGGCAGCACTCTTCCTAGCCAAAGCAAGTTGCTTCTCCAAAACAACTTTCTCTTTCTTCCATTGTTGCTCTGCCAAGAATTTGTCAAACAGAACATCAGATTCTATGGCCTTAAGTTTGGATTCCAGGTAAGCCACTGCTGCCATGTCCGTCTCATTTTCCTTGCCCTGCGGCTTGGTGGATTTGGACTGCGCTCCTTTTTCCAGGTGGCCAAGCTCGAGTAACTTTGCTTTTGTGGCGACGTATTCTGGTATCAAATCCTCCGGCTCAATATCACCATCGAATGTAGCAATTGGAGATGCCCGGGCTTTGCCAGGGCGAGTATTTGGTGCATTGCCTTTCTCCGTACGACCGGCTTGAGCTACGTTTAACTTGGGGGTGCTTGTGCGAGACGGGGGCCCAGATGCACTATCGGTAGCGTCTAAAAGAAATATATCAGAAAATGATGAGGATAAGGTCTACCCCTGGATCCAGTATGGGAAGGCTGACCTTTGGAAACTGCCTTGGTCCTGGTCCCGTACGTGGGGAGATCTTCAAGCGGAGATTCACGAGCGAGCCATTCCAGAGCTTCTTCTAGACCCCATATATAATCTCGAGGAGCAGCCGATATGTTTGGTGCGATATCCAAGATATGCTGTATAGCGCTTTCGACGATTTTTTCAGAAAAGGCGGCTCCGGAGAGCGTCTGCTGCAACGTCCAGATGCGTGATACCAACTCTTCTTCAGACGGCATCTTTCCAGGCCCAGCGTTTTCGGATGAAAGGCTAGAGGCATAGAAGCGACTTTCAGCCTTGATCAGGTCAAGGATATGATCCATCAATTCCCGAGGCAGCCATTTTGGCGTGTTGATAGTTTCAGCCTGGCTCCGAAGCAGGCGCCGATCGGTCTCCAATCGAGAGCACTGGCGTTGAGCATCTCGCTTGACTTTCTGCGAGTATTTTTCTACAAACAGCTGCAGTTCTGATTCTTCAAGCTGTCGTTCGAACTCTTCGGGGCTCAGTACGGCTTCTTTGGCTGTTGTTTGCTCGCCACTCGCCACGGTTGGCTTCGATGATAGCGGGGTTGCTTCTGATCCAACTGGAGGGGCAGTCTTGGGGGTGCTGACACCCGAAGAAGGTTGAGATCCTGTCGGCTCTGCTATTTCTAGGCGAGGCTTGGACGCAACAGAGGTCGTCGCAAAGCCTCGCGCCGGATTGGCTGCCGGCTTCTTCTTCTTCTTTGCGCCAGCCATGAGGTGGCTTGGGAGAAACGTTCGGCGAACGGAGGAGGGGGGAGAGGGGAATCGAGATCAACAAGTGCCTCTGGATAAGAACATGCTCGAAGGGCAGGGGTATTCAAAGGGCAAGTGAGTACTCGTACTCCGTAGATATGCAACAGTGGTGCATCAATATTATGGCCTTGCGTTTGCTTTATTCTAGCTACCTGGCAATAAGTTAATATTGTTTAATCTGCATTATATAAGCATTCTGACCTAATATATGGTATTAGAGGTAAATGGGTCTTCGTCTGCACGGATATTGACATTTATCAGTCAATTTTTTAGTTAAAAATTTACATATATAACTTATTTCTACCTGTAAATTCACATAGAAAAGTTAAATCTTCAAAACTTACGATAGCAGAAGCCATGGCTTTTCTTAAATTCCTTCTTTCAAGTCTGTGAATTCTATTTTTAGCCACCACTGGTGCGGAGTCGCATGTGACAGCGTTCGGATGGCCGCCGTACCTGGCATGCATGATTGCTCGGTACATGGAATACGGGTAAAGTGGTCAAGGAGCAAATGCCGAATCTCCAGCATCTCATCGCTGCCCCGGCACTTCCACATCGAGCCAAAGTTCATATTTTTCGTCACAAAATCAAGCATTTTGTCAACACGCTTAAATGGCATCTCGGCTGTGTCAAAACTCCTATCCTTGCCTGTCTACTTGGCGCTACACTAAATTGTGTCGACTAGCGAACCTAGTAGTTAGCCAATACTTTGACACCTGCGCCTCCTTGTCCGTTGGCCATGACGCCCGGGTATATTTGGTCATTTCGACCCCATCACGCTTTTATTCAGCTGGCTGACGTCGCAGTCATTTTGCTCCTCAACTCACGACTCCATCATTTGGTTTTGTTGGTCAATGAGCGGCGCTTCAAAGTGCTCAGAGAATCGTTCACAACGTACTCAAGGGTTCAGCTGAATAGCCCCCTCTTTACTTGCCGGACAAGGTTCAGGACTCAGCTATCGTTTGGGTAAAGGAGGCGTCTCATTTCCGCCTTGCTGCCTGCATATTCATATCCTCGTGATATGCTTCATGACTAGAGTCGTTCGCCAGCTGCCTGGATACAATGTTTGCCTTCGACCAAGCCGCACTACCTCAACTCACAACCCGTAAGGCTCTCATACTGGTTGACTTTCAAAACGACTTCCTTGATCCTGTTGACGGCGGACTGCCTGCCACCAAGCCGGAAGGATTTGTCAATCGCGCAACTAAGATAGCAGCAGCTTTCCGCTCGGTGGGAGACGTCATCTGGGTTCAGTCTCAGTTTGACAAAGCTCGTCCAGTTGAGAGCGACCAGATTGTGTTGTCTGAGAATGGGCCGGTATCCCAGTCTAGACCTGCTCAAAGCCGCAGGAGGAACGTCGTGGCTGAGGCTTCTTCTGATGAGCCACTGGACAATGAAGCCTTTCTGAGTCATGAGGAGCCCCTTTGCGTGAAGCCTTCCCACACGGGATGCAACATGCCCCCGGCCGTTGCGGAGGCCGTCCAAAAGCGGGACACGAAATTGACAAAATCTTATTACTCCGCGTTTCATGGCACGCAGTTGCTGCGCGCCCTTCGCGGTAAGATGGTCATGGAAGTCTTCATTTGCGGCTCCCTGGCCAATATTGGCGTCTACGCCACCGCCATGGACGCCGCAGGTCATGGCATGGCTATTACAGTCATAGAGGATTGTTGCGGCTATCGCCTAGAATCTAGGCGGGATTCAGCTATAAAAAGCCTGGTCGAGCTCACCGGCTGTGAGATTTTGTCCTCGAAAGAGGTTCTCAGCACTCTACCTTCAACTCCACCAGTAGTCGAAACACCCAAGAAAGCAGAAAATACGCCACCCGCCCCGCAAGCAAAAGCAGCTGGTGTTTGTAGTGATAAAGATCTTGTACAATCACTCCTAGAACTCAAGCTGGATTCTGGCTCATCTGGCCCTGCTACCACCGTGAATGAACCAAGCCCGAAGATTACTCCCAAGACACAATCTCAAGATCCCCAGAAGGAAATTGAGCAGACGAAGAAGATGGATATGGAGCACAAGACTCCAGCTGAGGCCGGCACGGCGGAACATGTCGAGCCAGTTGATAGCTCTGTAAACGAAGGCGATTCATCCTCTCAGCAGAAGCTTTGTGAAGGCGATGCCGATGTCATTCTCAATGCCTTGTCAAGCGGTTTAGCAGATGAAGCTTTTGAGAAGCTTGAAAAAGAGGTAGTTTGGCAAAGGATGTCACACCAGGGCGGCGAGGTTCCTCGACTTGTCGCTGTCCAAGGCAAGGTGAGCGAAGATGGCACCATGCCAGTCTATCGCCATCCCGCTGACGAATCTCCGCCACTGCTTCCATTCTCCCCAACCGTTAGAGCCATCAAGGATGAGATAGAGAAGCATCTCGGCCATCCCCTTAATCACGTCCTCATTCAATTCTACCGTGACGGAAACGACTACATTTCCGAGCACAGCGATAAAACCCTGGATATTGTCAAGGGTTCGTACATCGCCAATGTCAGTCTTGGGGCGGAAAGAACCATGACTCTTAGAACTAAGAGGCAGGTAAAAGATTCTACTGGAGTGGTATCGGATGATGGAAAACGAAAAATCGAACGTGCCAAACTCCCACACAACTCGCTCTTCCGGATGGGCTTGCAGACAAATATGAAATGGCTGCATGCCATCCGACGAGACAAACGTGTAGACCGTGATAGGTCGCCTGCTGAACTGGCTTATTCAGGCCGTCGGATATCTCTCACGTTCAGGCAGATTGGCACATTCCTCGATCGTGAGGAGACTATTATCTGGGGCCAAGGAGCAACTGGCAAGACTCGCGCCACTGCGCATGCCATAAATAATGGACAGAGCCCTGATGCTGTGAAGATGATTCAGGCGTTTGGCATGGAAAACCATTCGTCGGATTTCGGTTGGCAGGCGCATTACGGCGGCGGCTTCGACGTGTTGCATATTAGCAACTCTCCTAGATTCTTCGCCTCTGCGGATCCTGTAGTCAATATGCGCATTGTGCTTATGCTGGCCGAGTTTGGTATTCAGTTTGCCAAGGGCAGCATGGCTTCTGGCAACGATGTCCCCAGCGGCAATCAAAATAACCTTCCTGCGTCCTGGTCTACGCCTGTAAAGTTCGTTGATAACGACGCCGCTAGATCCGTCGTTCAGGGGGACATCGCCATCATGCTATATCTGCACTCCCGCTACGGGTATGGGCGCACTTCTGAGACAGATTCCGCTCCTCAAGGTCCAGAAAAGCTTGCAAGGCTATACAGCCAGATGCAACAAGGATTGAATCTACTACATGCCTGGCGGCAACTGAGGAGCGATGGGGATACTAACAGTCGAGCACTGCCCGGGAAGATGAAACAAGAGCTCGCTGTTTGGGACGAATATATCGTCGACAACCTGAAACAAAAACGTCCTCCATATCTTGGCGAAGACAAGTTGACCCTTCCCGACTTTGCCGTATGGCCAGTCTTGCACTCCATCGTAGAAGAATATGGCCCAGAAGTAACATTCAAAGGTCTGGATGGATTACGAACATACTATGAGACTGTTCGACAGCTGGACACTGTTGCCACGGCTTTAGGAAATCGATAATTCCCCAAGTCTACAAGGGAATATATTATTTCTGCTCCCTACCACTAGATTGATACCTTGCTTGCTTCCCGAATACCTACCTAGTCGTTTGGATATTCGCTGTTGGTCTAATCTTGTTGAACGGTCGAAATGGTAATGTTTGGATTCAATAGGTGCCAACTCCCCCACCTCCTTCATTACACGCTGTCTTTACATGTAAATACCCTTTGAAGCTGCACAGAGCAATCCTTATATTTAGTGTTGAACAACAAATAAGAGCGGCGTGTGAATGATCGGCCCACAACCTGTATACCCACAATAGGAGACGCAATTCTCCGAAATAGTACATTTTAATATAGCTTCAGAAAGGAACTTGCCGTTTGATGTTACATTTACTGAGCCGAGTCCCAGGGAAGAGGATATGTGCCTACCCAATCCGCGACTTCGCTCCTCAGCTGCACAATCTCTGGATCTCTATCCCCATTGCCAAGATGGTCTACAAAAAGCTTGAGTTTACCAGGCAACTTTTCGCCTCGCTCCTCAGCTGATGCTCTGACTGTCTTGTTAATACGGGTCGCGATGGTGACGGCGCGGTCAACAACATCAGCCACTCGTACAAAGTCGTCCTCGTGGAATCCGCGAGTTGTCATGGCAGGCGTGCCCATCCGAAGACCACCAGGTACCAGAGCTGATCGGTCACCCGGCACGGTATTCTTGTTTGCGGCAACGCCAACCAGTTCCAAAACGCGCTCTACTCTGCTGCCGTCGATGCCGTGGGGCTTGAGGTCAACAAGGACTAGGTGGTTATCGGTGCCGCCGCTGACAAGGCTATATCCAAGACCGCCCTTACCCTTCTCTTCTCCGAGGCGCTTAGCAAAAGCCTTTGCATTTGCCAACACTTGGGACTGGTAGGCGTGGAATTCGGTCGTCTGTGTCTGCTTCAATGCCACGGCAAGAGCAGTGATGGTATGGTTGTGGGGACCACCCTGGTGGCCCGGGAACACGGAGTTGTTGATTGGGCCCTCAAGGTTGTACATTTCATCTTCTTTCGTCTTCGGGTTCTGTCTTCGTACGCCCTTGCGGAAGAAAATCAGGGCTCCTCGAGGTCCTCGAAGACTCTTGTGGCTGGTAGTAGTGACGATATCGGCGAAGGGGAAGGGGCCCGGCAACACCTTGGCGGCGACAAGACCGGAGATGTGTGCCATATCTGCCACCATATAAGCGTTGACCTTGTCGCAGATGTCTCGGATGCGCTTATAATCGATCAATCGGCTGTAGGCACTAGTTCCAGCGACGATGATCTTGGGTCGGTAAATAGTGGCCATTTTTTCAAGGTTGTCGTAATCGATGTAGCCGGTGCGCTCGTCTAGTTGATAAGGTAGAGTTTCAAAGTACTTGGACACGGCGGATATCTTTTTGGTCGGCGTCTGATAACCATGAGAAAGATGTCCACCGTGAGGCAAGTCAAGGCCCATCAGTCGATCATGAGTATCCATAAGCGCCGAGTACACATAGAGGTTGGCCGGGGCTCCAGAAAGAGCTGTAGATAGGGTATCATTAGATCGAGTGCTAATAAGAGGAGATATGTTGGAACATCAATATTAAACCTGCCTTGAACGTTGACTCCCCAAGACTTGGAATCCAGGCCGAATGCTTCTAGAGCTCGCTGCTGGCAAAGTCTTTCAGACTGATCGATGAACTCGTTGCCGCCGTAATATCGTGCGCCGGGGTAGCCCTCAGAATACTTATCTGCAGGTAATGTTTGTTAGCTTAGTACTTTGAGTGGTCATTCTAAAGGACGGAGAGCTTCGGTGACTTACTCTGCATGACGCTGCCCAGCGCATCTAACACGGCTTGAGAAGTGAAGTTTTCTGACGGAATGAGGTTGATGAAATGCTTCTGTCGGTTTTTCTCCTGCTCCAAGGTTCAGCATGCGTAACAATCGCTGCGCGGTTCCAACCCTAGGTAATCAGAAACACGGACTTTTTCGATGATGTCAAAAACAGCCGGGTCGGCCTTCTCCAGATGCGCCGCAAGAAGCTGTCAATCCCAGTTAGCATGAAGGGCATGTCGTTGCCAATTGGACCTCTCCTGACCTGTTGCTGGCCATCCTGAGCGAGCGAGGCCTTTGTCCGTCGAGCAACGAGACATGCTGTGCTCACAGACGGCTTCGCTGCTAATCTCTTCAAGCCGCTGAGAGGCATCGTCGTGCTTCGCAGATAAGAGGCAGCCATGATGGGCGTTGGAACAAACAGACCAGCCTTCAATGGCGAAAGAGGGGAGAAAAAAAAAGACAACAAGAGACGGCACTAGCAGAAGTTGCGCCTGCGAAGGTTATGACAGAATAGAAAAACCTTGGAATATACCGGCGATGCTTGCCGCACATGCAGTTCCGATCGGCGCGATTCAAAAGCGGCGCTGCGTAGCCTGACCGTGGCTATCCGCCTCCAAAAAGTCTCGTCCCATCCCCCGCATACGAGCCCTGGCACTACGCCTACAGGATCGTGCACCGTTACAAATAGTTTCTGTGTTATAGTGGAATGAGTTACATAACACACAACTCCGTTACGTGGAATTATGGGAAATACAAGCTGGATGTCTTCAATTCCTGTTATCTAAGTGGACTCTGGGCCAACAACGGCCACAAAGTTCAACCGCTGGTGCAGAGCAACGATGTAGCTGGATTAACAGAAGAGGCATGTATGTACTCGCACATGCCACCAAAGCTTGCTCATCTGGCGATTCACGTCGGCTTATCCTTTTCCCGCCTCCCCACAGCTCCCCATCAGGTCCACGCATCGTGCTTATACTCTCTTTCGGGGGAAATGAGGCTGTTGGTGTTGGCTCTGCTCATTGGAATCCCGCTCTCGTTCCACGGGAGGGAGCATGCCGAATTGCTCTGCCGCCTCTTGACCACCTTATCTTGAACGGGGCACTTCGAGGGACCCTGATTCAGCCAAGGATTTCATACCCCGCTAGCTACCAAATGGCGCTCGGACTGATTAGATATAACAAATTGGATGTGATTTTCTATCTCACTGTTTCTTTTACAAGCCGCATTTCACCCGTTGCTAAATCATACGATATCTTTATAAGAAGTTATGCATCCATTCCATATCTCAAATCTCTCCTGTCTAAGTGTCACCTAAGAGTCATCAAGTCATACCTGGTACCTATGCCTATCACAGGTACGAAATGCTCGATATAGTGCAACACAGATTGAACGAATGAATTACCTCGAGCATTTACCATTTCATTTTTTTTCAATGCTACATGCCACAAACCCACCGGTACGACTGTAGAAACCAGAAGGGCGTAGAAAAAAAACCCAACCCGTAGACTCCAAATGCAGCCCCTCAGACCGAGAATGTCCTTCAAAATGGTTTTACTCGTCATCCGCCAGCAGGGCATTTCGCTTTGCCGCCACTCTCTCCAACTTGCGCTCACGGGCAGCCTTGGTCTTCGCACGCTTGGCGTCCATCTCATCCTTAAGGGCCTTCTCACGCTGCTTCTCGGCCTTGGCACGGTGAATCTAAAAGGGATTTGTTAGAACAGCATTTCTCTCACGGGGCCAGCCCAAAGTCTGATAAGAAAAGGTGAAACGTACGTGCTCAACCAGAGCACGCTTGTGCTTGAATGTGTTACCCTTGCTCAGGTGGTAGAGCTCGTGGTAGAGGTGCTTGTCGATCTTGCCGCTGGCACGGTACTTGACCAGAAGGCGTCGGAGGACTCGAAGGCGGCGCATCCAGAGGACCTGAGTGGGCATACGAGCGTCGGCAGTACCCTTTCTCTTACCGAATCCACGGTGTCGGCCTTCTCTTCGGGACAGGTTGAGCTCGCGGGCGCGGGATCGCGAGTGCATCGTCACCGGCTTTCGGATAATGAGGCCATCGGCGACGAGCTTTCGGATGGTCTGGCGAGAGTTGGCGTTTGAAATCTCGCTCTGCTCGCTGGGATCAAGCCAGATCTTGCGCTTGCCGCAGCCAATGACCGACGCGGCAAGGCGCTTCTGAGTTCGCAGGTTGACCCTAAATCGCAAAGAAAAAAAACTTGTGTCAGCACCACATCTCTTGCCAGCCAAAAGATTTGAGCTCAATCAAGGACCATCGTCTTCATCGCCCAGTTGCTGTCCATCCAACGGTAGTGGAATAAAGGCTTACATCTTGAATAATTTCGGTATTGATGGCCGGCCCTCGATGGCGATGAGGTTGGATGAAGTTTGGGGGGAGGGTTTACGAGGCCAGAATTTCCGGAGGCTCGTAGCAGTTCTGCTCAAAGTTTGTGGGTTCACGTGCACTAGGCCCGGAATTTAGCACACTTTCAAAGAGTGGGCTAAGCGAGGGCTCTGAAAAGTACTTAGTCTGGCACTTGCATTAATCGTATCACGTGACTCCCTGAACAGTTTGACGTAATCTCGACATTCGCGCCCTAAGTTTCACTCACGTACCTAGTAGTATAGTCTTATCACAGTCATCACAACGCCGCCTCTGTTGTACTTGAGATACGAATAGGACCTTATAGGTAGTCTCTGGATATACTGATTTCTGTACCTCTATTTTACACGAACAAGCCGCCATTGAGCCAAGAATAATCAAGAATAGCCTGATTATTCTACCTCACACAATCATTCATACAGTCTTCTTAAATACAATGAATGCCCACATAACATGTGTAGTTAATTACATCTCATCTCAAGTATTTTACATGATTGCTTTTTTCTATCGCGTCAATAGATACTGATACAATCCTGCCACCTCTCTTGGGCATGTATCTGCTTATGCAAAGGTCTCTCCATCAATTTCCACTTTCCCCACGCTCCATATCTCCCGCTCATCTTCAACCTCATCATTGGACAGGCCTAAGCTTCCTTGCCCACCTTCGGCCTCCCTCCGCTCTCGAGCTTGGACGCCAAGCCTCATGGCAACTCGTTTGAAGTAGTCGCCCATGCTTCTCTTAACATTTGGCGGTAGATCATTGCCCGGGCCCGCCATATAGTTATCGAATATCCGGCCCTCTTCATCTGCGACGCTGAATAACTCAATGAATGCTGCTTCAGCAGATAGCTTCACGGGTATCACTGGATCCCTGACACTCGCGAAAATCGGTGGTGCCAAAAGTGACACATGAGGTCGTACTAAATCGGCGTTTTTTCTGCTCAACGTTCGAATAATGACTAGCGCCAGCCGTCGTGAGTCTGTGGCATTTCCAGGTTGGATGACAACTGCCAATGTGTCGAATATCTGCTTGATGTCATCGAATGACTTGGGGGGTGATGAGAGCAGAAGTTTTCCCGTGGCAAGAATGAAGTTGTCCGCAATATATGGCTACACGAAATTTATGAGATTAGGGATAACAAAGGGGGGGTTAAAGGCAAACTTACTCTTTTATCACTCATTCCCCCACAGAGCAAGCTTGGCAGCTCATCGATGATACCACTTGACTGCAAGATACTTGGCGATTCAACCAACACAGAGTTCAAAGCCAAGGTAGATGAGTGACTTGGCTGAGGAGTAATGACTCTGTTCCGGAGCAGGCTTATGGCAACATCCTCGGCCACATTCTTAATCAAGGCACCGAGAAGCTTTGCATTGGTTACTACCATGGCATCATCTTTCTCATCAGCGTCCGAGTCAATCAATGACAAGATAGCTGATCTGGAGGATTCGCCCATGTTCGCGCCAGCTCTGCTGACAACTTCATACAAGGCCTTGAACATTGCCGTCCTCACACCGGGATCAGTTGTCCTTGCTCCTGTAACCAACTCGGTTATCAAAGGATCGATTCGAGGCGTGTAGTTGATCAAAGTCCCCAAAGCCTTTGCGGCTCTAGTCCTCAAAACTTCGCTAGATGTGTCCGCTAAAGACTTGGCAAAAGTGCGCTGGAGTTGAGGTAAGAACGGCTTAAGTGCCGTCGGCATCTTCTCGAGTAAGTTGTTGAGCGTGAGCAAAATAGCCGATTTGACCTCTGTAGCACGTTCTGAAACTACACGAATGAGCGGACCTGTGATTTGAGTAACAAATGGTTTCAGCGACGCTTCGCTTGTACGGTCCACGATATCCGAGATACCAAGTGCCGCTTGTACTCTTTGATCAACAGTTCCGTTAATGAGGCCCTGTAGGAAGATTGGCAGTATAGCACTAATGCCCTTAGGAAGCTCGAATCCTCGCAAGTTAGCACCTGCAACGCCAACACGCTGAAGTGTTTGTCGGGTTGACAAAACGAGCGATTCCATTTCTTCCTTTTTAAGTCTCTTCGTGAATTCGGCGAGGGCAGCCCAAGAAGCCTTCACCACATCCGAGTCTCCGTCATCAAACGAATTCAACAATGATCGAATAATATCCTGGTTATAGCGAGAGTAGTCCACACTAGAAACAGCGAAAAAGTTACCCATGTGTCGAGCTGTGGCAGCTCTCCGCCGGTGATCTTCATGCTTAAGGAGACTGAGAAGAACATTCATCACGGTATTGAGGCCATCATATTCGTCAATCGATTGGATCACGGTGTCGAATGATGTCGCCAGCTCCTCACGTAAATCGTCATCGCTACAATTGATCTCATTCTCCATCAACGACTGAATGATGTTGGGGAGACGGCGGTTCATAGATGCACCAGCAACCTTAGATAGGGAAGCCAGAGCCTTTGCATCAAACGCTGATATCGGTGGAGTTGTTAGAGTTGGGATAAGATTGGGTAGAATGATGTTGGACCGGGTAGCCTCGGTTAACAGCGTGAGAAGTGCCGATAGAGCATTATCTGCTTCATTCTCGGATCGCAGGAGATTGAGCAGGAAGGGAAGAACTTGATCAACTGCCCGCTTGCCAAATATCTGTTGAAGGGAGTCAAACGCCTCGGCGGCAGCCTCTCTAACCTCCGCATCTGAGTCTATGAGTGCAGTGCGGACAACAGAAATGAGTGTCTTATCATGGTCCTCAAGAGATTCTGGTGACGCAGATGAAATAAGCTCGCGCAAAGCAAGACATATGCCCTGCTTTGCATCCGTATCTGTTGAAGTTTGCAACCCCATCTCTAGAGTGGGCAGGAGAGTGGCGAGGACACCGTCGCCAGCTTTCCGAATCAGCTCACCGAGCGCGTTACTGGCAATAACTTTATGCTCCATGTTGGAGCTTCCAAGTCGCTTAATCAGAAGACTGGTAAGGGTTGGCACCAGCTCCTTCAATGTTCTGGGGCTGTGGACCAGAGCTTTCCAAACTGAAATCGCAGCGGAACGAACCGCTCCAGCAGTGTCGCATCGGCAAATATAAAGAGTTGACAAGATCTTGTTTCGCTTCTCTTCCCCAAGCACTTCCTTCAAGGAAGCACTTGCCTCTTTAGCATTCTCATCTTCCTCGTCTCCTGGTTCAGCACCAGCTTTCACACCTGTGAGGTTGAAGAGAAGATCGCCAACAAGCTCAACAGAGCTAAGACGAATTCTGTAGCTGTCATCTGCCAGGCCTCGCTCCAATTCAGGCAGAAGAAGATCGACAGCTCGAATTGCAAAATTTTTGACAAGCAGCCGTCCAGCGCGAAGAGCTGTTTCGCGAATAGACTCCACGTCATCTGCCAGACCGGCGAGAATAGGAGGGACTATACGGCCCAGATATGCGGAAAAGCTGTTGCCAAAACAAACCGGGAGGAAAATGAAGAGAGACATGAAACCTTCGCGGACTGCAGGCTTAGAGGACTCTACATTTTGAAGAATGGTTGGCAAGGTTTCCTCGAGTCTGCTCGTGCCCAAACCTGCTAGGACTTCGCTCAAAGCCTGTGCGGATCCTAATCGGTCACCAGCGCCAGTATCCGACTTCAAAGTCTGCATCAACTCGGGGATTAAGTTGGGCAATGCGTCCTCTCCCAGCTTTTCAACTAAGGAGCCGAGAGCTCTGGATGCTGTCGCTCGAGTTGTTGGTACCGGGTCAACAGCCGCAATCTTGAGCCCAGAAACGAGGACCGGTAAATGCATGACAATGTCTTTCTTTTCTGTCAGATGGGCTAGACTGCCAATCACCTGCGCTGCCTTGCGCTTTGTGTTGGAGCGATCGCCTAGACCGCGTTGAAGGATTCGGGTGATCAAGGCCAGAGAGGGGGCGTCAAGGTAATGCACAAACTGAACCTTGATCAATGACTCCAATGCCTCATCGGTGTATTTGGTTGGGTCGCTGAGAGCTTTCAAAATCACATCCACCAAACTCTTTACTTCTGGATTGTTAATGACATCACCAAATCTCTTCAAGCTTCGGTTGGCGGCGGCCCTCACTTCCTTGTGACTATCGTTAAGCACACCGGTTAAGGGAGGAATGATGTCCGGCAAACTGGTCGCGAGTTGGTTTGGATCAAGGTATGCCATTGCACCGAGAAGATCGCAAGCACCTCGCTTGCTACGCCATTGTTGATCATCAAGTCCCTCCAAAAGCGTTGGCATGATCTTCTTGACACCATACGAGCTCAGATTACCAAAGCAAGCTTTCGCGGCTGCCAAGCAAGCATCTCGGACATCTGCATTAGCATCTCCAAATCCGCTCAGAAGCAGCGGCACTATTTGAATGACGTATGGTTCAAAAAGGCGGCCAAGCATAGTGGAAAAAAGTTCAAACGCCAAAAGAGCAGCCTCTCTTTGGTGTGAATCCTTCTTATTTTCCATAGCTCCTCTGAGATCTGACATGATTCGGAGTTCCTTGATAGTAGATATGCCGCTACCAAGGATCAATCCTGCCAGACCGTAGGCGGCTCCTCGTTGGGTGGCATACTTCTTGGAGTTCAGAAGCTCGTGCATCATTTGTTGTATATATTCGGACAACTTTGACGGATAGGCTTTGATCAGAGGAGGTAAACATTGGGCAATGGCATATTGGACCATCTCAGAGGGTGTACTCAAGGTTGCCAAGAGACGCTCAATCACAACGGGAATCTTTTTGTCCCCCGGCTGAAGGTGGCGAGCCAGGGCACCATACATAATAACCACCGCCTCGTTGACGCGATCCACTTCGTCGCTATTCTTGTCAGGCTGCTCCAGGGTCGTTTCGAACTTCTTCATCAGCTCGTCAATTATGTTGCCTCCTTGGAATTCGATGACCCGAATAGCAGCATCAAGTGTTTCCGTTCTAACGGAGGCATTTTTGTCTGCCAGAGGTCCAGACTGGATCAGAAAATCGAGTAAAGGACCAACTTGTGTAGATTCTAAGATGTTTGCCAGTTCTTTGATGGCGGTCGCTATACCATGCCGCGCTTCCCATGGGTCAGATAAGTCCATTTTCTTTGGCATCCCGAATTCGTCAAGAAGTTGGACTTTTGGCTTCGCCATCTCCAGATAGATAGACTGCAATGCTGGAATCACAGTAAGAAGGCTTTCCTTGTAAACTGCCGCTGCCTTCGAAAGTGAACGTGCTGCTGCCCGTCGGAGTTGTCCATCTTTGCTGTTCAAGAACGGCACCATGAGTAAGGGCACCTCAGCATTGAGTTTAAATCCGCTCTCTTCCCAGATCTCCATTCCGAGCTCTTGATTTTCTTCAATATCATCATGGCTTGCAAGCCAAATCTCGCTGCTGTAGCCGAGTTCACTCATATCAATGTCTGCACTAATGGACTGCAAAACAGCGGTTCTGACGTTTGCTTGTGGTACTGTAACTCCCCGAGCAAGGACCAGCATTTCATCAGCAGTGATGTTAGGTGCGATGCATCGGCAGATGTCAGAAAAGCAGTCTTTGATGATTTTGTAATGTTGAGCATGGCTTTGCATTGATTGGATAAGGACATCCAGGAGTTCTGTGCGAGGTATTGACTCATCAGCAAAAGTAATGCTGTGAAATGAGATAAACTCGACGGCCAGCACGATTTGGGTATCCCGATCATCTAAGGTCTCTCCAACACCCCCCTCTCTCAAGACATGAAAGAGGAGTGGGAAGATGTATATTAATGATACCGCATCAAAGGGCCGCTGCTCACCAGCAAAGCGGAGGCGATAGAGTACCCTTGTTGCAAGGTCGGCGAGTGATTCGTCTCCATAGGTCCCCTCCAAGGATAGGCCTCGGAGCCTGAGTGTGGCAATTCCAATAGCAGGGCGAGTTGCTCCCAGCCTAGAACTCACTTTCTCAGCGCAGGTGATGTAGACTTTGGAGGCGGCATCGCCTATAATGAGGTTCGCGCCAGCTTCCATAACAGCAAGAAGTGAGTTGATGGCTGAACCAAGCCAAAGTGACGCATCAGTGGGTGGTCCAACCGCCAAGGAGTGTATAATCCCGATGCTGCGGAGAAGTTTGGCTTCGATTGATTGGACTGATGCTCGTATCTGAGCCTCTTTCTTCAACTGAGCGTTCACTTTAGACGTTTCCTCAGCAGTGAGCTTTCTTTGTGGGCCCTTCTTTTTCTCAAGTTGGTCTCTCAGTTCCTTTTCCCATTTCACGATGTCGTAATCCTTGGTATTCTTATTCGGAGTGTCGTTTTGGCCCTTTTTGCTCAGTACATCCACGAAGCAGGTACCTTCTTGAGTTCTAAAAATTGCAGCGTCAACTGGTCCAATTGCCTTTACCGGTTGCGGATCTAGATCTTGGGTTATAAGATCTATCAGCCGAGGGATGATAGTTTCTGGAGCAACGAAGGCCAATTCTGCTGCTGCATTGTATGCAGCAATCCGAATAACATCGACCTATGATTATACTTGTCAGTGCCGGTTCTACTCTTGAGAGATACAGACACTCGTACCTTTTGATTGACCGACGTACGCTCGCTAATCTCATTCAGTAATATGTCGGCATATTTTTCGGCAAGTTTTCCAGGGTCAACTCCCATTCGAATACAGGAGTCTATCCAATTGGCTCGCGATATCAGCTCTGTACGGCAGATAATGAGTAGGGAGCAAGCTTGCTGCTCCAACATCTCTTGCGAGGCGATACCCCCGAGTGCTTCCAACTCCTTGGAGCTGATACAAATCGACTTTATAACTTTAATCAAATCACGCGTCTCAGTTGTCGAATCTTTATCCCCGACATTGATGGTCTGCGTCAAATGCGCCCACAGGCCATTGATAACGATATCTGCCATAATGCTAGGGTTCTGAGCATAAAGGGAGGTGAGGGATTTGGCACTTTCTTGTCGCACGTTTGATGGTACAGTTGAGACTGTAACTATATATATCATGGCTTCCGACCACGCAAGAACGATCTCTTTCGCGGTATTTGTGCTCAGTCCCGCTGCAACAGAACACAAAGCAAGACGGAACCAATCGAAGTCTTCCTCACTTCCAATCTTACTGAATATTTTGGGGTTCAAAAGAAAGGATTGTGATGAGGCTAGAGCAGGAGATGGCGTCGACAACTTCAATAAATCTGCTTCAACCTTCGAGCCAGTGGACCACTGTTGCAAAACAGGGGTTAGAGCAGTAAGAATATACGCTCCAACAATCGTCCCGCTCTGGGCAGTCAGTGTAGGGTTGGCAACAACTTCACGGAAATTGTCGATAAATTTTGGAATGACAGCTTCCGTGAACGAGGTCAACGCAGCGTTCAAGTCTGGGCCATCTATGGTCCGGAAGACAGAGCCTACACGAAGAAGCCAAATTTTGCGAGTTGTTGCCTTCTTATCTGCCAATCCTTTGAGCAATGCGCTCAGGACGGGCTGCGAGATTTCGCTGTCGCCCTTAATCAATACATTGATGGCTCGACAGAGTGTCAACGTCTCGGCGGCCAAGGCTACATCGTTTCCTTCCTTGCTAGCAACGGCTGCCAAAATAGTAGTCGTCTTTTGGGCATTCGGGCAAGACAGGGGAACAGCTTCTAGCATTTCTGCATGAAGAATGCGCTGATCAGCGGAGGCCAGCTTGCCCGTTTTCAGGGGGTTCCCGATCTCCTCGATAATTTGGTCGACTGAGCCTGCGTTGTGGCATTTTGCAATAATGGCGCGGAAAGAAGAGAGAACTCCGGCGCGTATCAAAGCATTGGTAGATTTGACATTTGAAAGTAACTGCTTCAGGAGCTTGCCGGCCAGCAAGTCTGAGAGATCAAATTCGGTAGGCAAATCTTTCACTAGGCTTTGGAGAACACCGTCCAAAATAACTTCCGGTGTACGAAGCAAGCTTTTCTCCAAAACTGGGGCAACTTGAGTCTGAAGTTCATCAAGTGTTGCAAAGCTTGAGAAGAAATCGCCCAGTCCGGCGGAGATGTGCCCTGATAGCGCAGTCCTAGAGCCCAGGATCTCACGGTTGTAAAACTCGTAATACAGCGGCTTAAGAGTTTCCAGGGTAGGTCGTACTACGGGCCGACGAGCAGCAACTCCGGCAATGACTCCTAGAATAACAGAATTTTTTGCCGTCGGCGTACTGCGTTTGGACGTTAAATTCGTCACAGCATCGGTTAAATTCTCAGGCCCCAGGGTTGGGGAGCTGAAAAGTTTTCGAAAACCTCTTCGAGTGACTATTATGGCTGAGTGTGCCAGCGTGGGCTTCGAAGACGGCCGTAGACATTTCTCCAAGACATCTGCATATGCCAATAGAATTTCACTTCCAACTTCTTTCCATGAAGGTTCGGTTAGGTTTTGAAGCAGAACGCTGCACCACTCGACCAAGACAAAGGCGCTCGACGTAGCAATACCCTGCTTCGAGGACTCTTGTCGTAGAGTTTTCACTAATAGTTGCAGTGTTGAGGAACTAGCCTCTCTCGTGACGATGGATACCAGGCATTTCTGGGCTGCCAGCCGAGACTCGCGGTCCTGGTAAGCTGCATGGGTGTTGAAGAGGAGCTGTAGAGCCTTGGAGGAGAATTCGTCGTCAGATGCTAAGGCAGGAGTCAGCTAACCCGGGATGTATCGAATTGAAGCCAGTGGGATGTTACTTTTCCGAGCCACTGCCTCTCCCACAAGCTGCAGCTCAGCGATGCGCACCGCGGGGGATGACGAGGCTAGAGCCTGGGCAGATAGAGACAGGTCGATAGAGCCCTCGGCAGCGTTGCTGCTGGGGGCATGTTCAGACATATCGATTCACGACCCTAGCAGGTAGTGGTGGACAAGTCATCGGGCTACTAGAATTTTCGACAAGGCGATGTCGATATTGAGCCAGGAAGTATTTCTTCCGTGTACCTTGCTTGTTGCTCTAGCTCGAATTGCCCCGCAGTTACCAGAAAAATGCCCCGCACAACATTGTCAACCAAGACCTTTTTTTCTTCTTTGTGCTTAGACCACCGACCTTGGACGGCACGGGATGAATAAGACGTGTGTGAGAGCTGGCAATAGCTGGCATAAGCGCCTCTCAGTGCCGTTCCTACATGGTATCCTTGATAGTTCTCGGTGAAGCTCTCAATTAAGTACCAAGAGGGTTACCCTATAGCGTGGGGGGCAAGGAGTTAATAGACGTTTCCCCCCGATATGGAGCATCGGCTTTATTGAGCCCGGCTACTGGTAGCTATATATATCAATTGACATCTGTGATTCTATTTGAAAATTTTTGATCGGCGCCTTTTGCCCAGGCTCGGCGTGGGATGGAACGTGGTGGTCAGTTGCGTAACAGATAATATGAAGCGT
Source organism: Trichoderma harzianum CBS 226.95 (assembly GCF_003025095.1). Lineage (NCBI taxonomy): Eukaryota > Fungi > Ascomycota > Sordariomycetes > Hypocreales > Hypocreaceae > Trichoderma > Trichoderma harzianum. The sequence goes on along the minus strand of NW_020209252.1, from coordinate 27,238 downwards.
TGGCGGGGAGAATTGGAGATCAAGATCGTGATGACACTCTCCATTCTACAATGCTGCTACCAATTATCCCAAATGGCAAATATTGGGAGATAACGCGCCCGCCCAGAGCCCTGTATATCCTCGACAAATTGAAATACAAATGCAAAAGGGAGACAGACACATGATCCCTCCACGATAGTATTACCCACTGGGTTAGGTAGTAGTGCTTAGCATCAAATTCCCCAGCTCATGCCCTTGGGGGGTCTTTTAATTCTGCTGCCTGATGCACAAGTGGCTTCGTTTTCCAGGCGAGGGTCACGCTAACCCGGCTATCCACTCTAAAATTGGATGATGCCTGGAAGCAATGATCCGAACCCAGCAGGAATTTTCAAACCTGGTATCATGCTCATACACGAAGAAGGGCCATTGAACGGATAGTGTTCCGTAGAGGATGGAACGGCAGTTAGGTAGGGGCAGCTAGGGCCAGTAGCTGTATCCTAGACCACCAAATACTGGGGTGGTTGGAAGCTATCCGTCCTCCCACGCGGAACGTATCAGAGAGCAGCACAGGCACACAATATCTCGAGCGGGATCCAAATGGCTGATAGGTAGGCAAGGTTCTGCTGGGTCGCAGTGCAGAAAGCTTGCCTCCACAGCCACTACTGCTAGCAGCAGTCTATAGCACAACCACTGTAGCTATCCGCACTTCCCTTGGAGAATTCTTAGCCGCCTCCACTGACCACCGTAAGAGCGACATCGGTAGATATACTGGCAGGTATAGGAGGCAATTCATCGGCGATCGTATATATATCATCTCTTCTCCCACCTTGAAGCTTCTGCAACATCCTTCTCCAAATACACAAACATGGTTGCGACACTGAAATCGTCCGCGTCCATGCTCCGGCTGGCGAGCCGAGCCTTTGCGCTCAGACCAACCAGTCGACTGCCATTGGCCGCAGTTAGACAGTTCCATTACGTGCCGCCACGACAGGATAAGCCTGGAAGCCACTCTCGAACAGACTCTGAAGTCGAGATTGAGTATCCTGCCGAGCATGAGCTCCCGAGCAGCAAGCCGGTCTCTGCTGGTGGCCAGTATGTTAAGCCCACGCTTCCCAGCTTCACTCTTGACGGAAAGGTTGGTGTCGTCACAGGTGGTGCAAGAGGATTGGGGCTTGTGATTGGCCAGGGAATGGTCTACTCCGGGGCCGATCTAGCCTTGGTTGATATGAACAGTGAGATTCCAAGTCACTGCTGAGGCATTGTTCCCAGACAGCTAACATAGCAACAGAGGAGGAGGCTGAGAAACAGGCAAAGCTGATTGTAGATGCTTTCGTCAAGGAAAACCCCAATGCCGAACGGTTAGTGCCCAAAGCGGGCTGGTATCTTCAGATGTCGTGTCTAACAGATCTTCAGCATCCCCAAAGTCACGGCACACTACGCCGATGTTGCTGATGCCGACTCTGTCGAACAGTGTATAGCTGAGATTGTCCAGAAGCACGGCAAGATAGACAACTTGGTCACGTCGGCTGGCTTCACTGAAAATTTCGAGGCCGTCAACTACCCAATTGATCGCCTTCGAAAGCTTTGGGCTGTCAACGTAGATGGCACATATCTGTTCGCCACCTCAGTTGCTCGTCATCTGATGGAGAGGAAGAGCCCCGGTAGTATGGTCATGATTGGCAGCATGTCGGGATCCATTGTCAACGTCCCCCAGCCCCAAGCGTGAGTGATGCTGATTCCATCCACCTGCTCGCACAATATAGAACCCCATGAAAAGGGGAGTTAAAAGAGTCTCGATGAGCTAACGATGGAACGAACTAGTCCTTACAACGCTTCCAAGGCAGGGGTTCGCCATCTAGCAGCATCCCTTGCCGTTGAGTGGGCCCATGCTGGCATCCGGGTCAACTGCCTTTCCCCAGGATACATGCTGACAGCGCTGTAAGTTAACTAAACAGGGTTGTCCTTTATTGTGAGACCGGCCAGCTGACTTGGTATTCCATCTAGAACCCAGAAAATCCTGGATGAGAACCCAGATCTGAAGCAGAAATGGGTATCTCTTATTCCCCAAGGCAAGATGGGCCTACCCCAAGATCTCATGGGCCCTGTGGCCTTCCTGCTCTCTGATGCTAGCAGCTATGTAACTGGCGCTGATATTCGAGTTGATGGTGGCTATACCGTTACATAAGTTTGGGATATTTCATTGCTACGGGGACTCAAGCCTAATATACTACACACTAGTCCACCAATATCAATGAGACATGCTTAAACCATATCTACTTTCAAGTAATTCATATTTTTTTTTGTACATATTAAGGCCCAATATCAAACCAGGCGGATTATCGCGTAGGCTAAACCGTAGGCGATACTAGTCCAGCAGATAATCTATATATAAGAATTATCATCATCACTGACCAGGAGAAACCAATTTTCCATGGGCCCTTGAATCATGTTGCCACCCACCAGCCAGAGCAGCCCCCCCTCGGGCTTTGGCATAGCTCTCCATCCTGGCTTCTAGCTCAGGTCTGAAATGGCGGATGAGGCCCTGGATTGGCCATGCAAAGGCTTCGCCGAGCGCTATGGGATGTTAGAAAAACTGAAGATGTGCAATGGAGAAGTCGAAAAGCACTTACCACAAATAGTGTGACCCTCAACCTGCTTTGTCAACTCCTGAAGCATGTCGATTTCCCTCTCCCGTCCCTGGCCCTTTTCGAATCTGCTCATTATCTGTTCCGTCCACTTGCTGCCTTCACGGCATGGTGTGCACTGGCCGCAGCTCTCGTGGCGGTAGAAGTGGCTCAAGCGGCTAATTGCACGCACAACATCCGCACTCTTGTCCATGACAATGACTGCAGCTGTGCCTAGACCTGACTGGCTATCCTTCAAGGCATCGAAATCCATCAATTGGTCGTCACAGACATTCTTGGGCAAAATCGGAGTCGAAGAACCACCAGGAATAACGGCTAGCAGATTATCCCAGCCGCCTCGGACTCCACCGCAGTGTTTGTCAATAAGCTCGCGAAGGGGAATGGACATTTCTTCTTCAACGGTGCAAGGGTTGTTCACATGGCCTGAAATGCAGAACAGCTTAGTCCCCTGGTTGCGCTCGCGGCCAAACCCAGCAAACCAACTTCCTCCACGGCGACAGATTGTCGGCGCAACAGCAACAGTTTCCACGTTGGCAACAGTTGAGGGGCACCCGAAAACACCGACCGCAGCAGGGAAAGGAGGCTTGAGTCGAGGCTTTCCAGGCTTTCCTTCTATAGACTCGATCAGAGACGTCTCCTCTCCACAGACGTAGGCACCAGCACCGCGGTGAATGTAGACATCGAAATCGTATCCGGAACCACACGCATTCTTGCCAATCAGCCCATCTGCATAGGCCTCGTTGATCGCATTTTGGAGAATGGCGGCTTCGTGGTAGAATTCGCCACGGATATAAATGTAGGCGGCGGTGGCGTTCATTGCTCGGCCTGCAACGAGACAACCTTCGACGAGTTTGTGCGGGTCTTTCCTCATGATTTCTCTGTCCTTGCAGGTACCGGGTTCACCCTCGTCAGCATTTACCACGAGATATCGCGGTTTTGTGTCCTTTTCCCAGCCCTTGAAGTTCATGAAGGACTGCCTAGAAGTTAGAAACTCATCAAGGTCGATATCCAGGTCGAAGATCGTGACATACCCACTTGAGACCAGAGGGGAAGCCCGCACCACCTCGTCCGCGCAAACCAGAGGCCTTGACTTCGTTAATAATCCAATCGTCGCCCTTCAAGAGGATCTCCTTTGTCTTGTGCCAATCGCCCATTTTCTTAGCGCTCTGGAGGTTGGCCGGGTATCGCCCATAGAGGTTCTGGAAAATCCGGTCCTGGTCCTTCAGCCCACCATATGTTCGTACAGGGGCGGCATCCTGAACAGTGGCCAGGCCTCTCGTGGCGCCTCGCGAGAGACTGACGGCCTTTCTGGAAGTTGCTCGGGCAGACAGCATGGTGTTGTTGCGATTGATTGGCAGGGTGGCAGAATGACAGGACAAGAGCTGGTGGGAGAGTGCTGGCAAGACTCTGAATTGGAATTGGATTTGATAATGGAGCTTCCTGATTGGCTGCCGAATAGCCTAGTGCCCATACTTGAGAGATTTACAGAGGGACAAAACCATATATAATGCTTAACTTGGGTAAATACACTAAGGAATTAGGAGTTTATTTAATCACATGTAACTATAGAATTATTATTATTTTTTAATAATAATAATAATAATTATACTCTTCTTTCTTATTTAATGCAACACGTAATACATTTCCAAATGATGTGTTTTGAAATTGCCATTGCAAATATAGAATATACTCCAAAATCCAATATTATGTAATATTTATGACTCTTTAAATACATATTTCACTTATGATTTTAGGCCCATGTCATAATCGGTTAGTGCAAATTTGTGATGCTGTGCGTGTAAGTAGAATACAGATAGCTGTGGAGCATCACGCCCCCCAATGCGAGTGACATTGAGCTCGCAGCTTCATTATACGGAGCGCTATTCATGATCCTGCACGCGTCATAGCTTGCACACAATGTTGGAGCCGGGCGGCTTGTTTGAGTTGTTGACCTAAACTATCGATCTCATTAGTGGTCTCTTTTCTGGATTTCAAAATGGATTATTCAAGCACAACTGGTTCCAACACGGCCGCCACGAGGGCGGAACGGTTTGAGGATGAGAAACGTCGAATCATTGACAGCTGCTTCAACAAAAAGGATACAGATGGCTTGCGTAGGGCACAAAAGCTAAAACATGGATTCTTGCCTTGGCTAATCTCTCATCATAGTCCATGAAACTTATATTACCCATATTCGCGTCACCGAGTTCTCCTCACATTCATCGATGCCGCCTCCTCCTGAAGCCCGGGGCCAGAATACGGAGAAGCCTAGGATTATTGTCGTGGCGGTACGAAAGTCCGGAAGAGTTCGAGTCCACAAAGCCAAGGAGAACAATAGTGGATCTTTCTCAATCGGCAAGACATGGAATCTAGACGATCTCTCACACATCGAATCTTATACGGGGCCCAAGGTAAGCCCGAATCTGCGAGAATGGGCTGGAGAGACTGGCTTCCTCGTTACACTGGGGAAGCCTTATTTTTGGCAAGCTCAAACCGAAAAGGAGAAGAAGTTCTTCATCGCAAGTTTGATCAAAATCTATGGCAAATATACAGGAGGTAAACTGCCCGAGCTATCAGGGTTCGACGTGAGGGAATTGGACCAAATTCTAGGGGCAGGCAAACGCCCAACGGGAACTCCGCCTCGGCAGCAAACGATTGATCCGGCAACCAGCCAGCAAACTATCGCCACATCATCAGCCGCCCCCAAAAGTAGTCTTGGAGAAGCCCCACGATATCCCAGGCCCTCCCCTCTTGTCCGGCCTTCGGCAAATGAAAATAGGTCTCCTGCTGGAAGTTTCGACTCTACTGCATCCAGAGAACGATCCGTTCCCCGATGGACGGCCCAAAACAACAAAAGCCAAGACTCTATTGCCAACTCTACTGCAACAAAAGGCGATGACACGTCGAGCATCCCACCGCGTTCGCGCAGCGGCATGAGTGGACCGAGTGGCCTAAGTGGCCTAAGTGGGTTGAGCGAACCTCGAGATGTTCCCGATTCAACTCACGATTCTATACCTGCTTTACCTCGCCCATCACTGGAAAGCAAACTACCACCCGAGAGAAGGCGCCCCCCTATGGATCCTTCAAGACCACAGGATAGGGATTTGGTCCCTGCCCCCTTAATGAGCTCACCAGCTAAAAAGGAGCCGGTGGCACCTCCACCACGGAGTATCGATCGGGTTGCCTCTCCAGCAATTCCATCAGTGTTACAACCAGGGATAGCTTTTGCTGGCAGAACTAGCCAGGACGGAAGCCCACCACGTCTCACGGAGCCTCTGGAGGACGTGGAGAAAAAACCAAGAAGCATCAGTATCAACAGCGACGTGAAAGATTTATCCACAGCTTCGCCGGTGGACACAAATCTATCAGATAAATCAGGAACAAAGGATACGACAACACTTGAAAAGCAGTTAACTTCGCCAGATGAGGAAACCCGTCCTGGTTTAGGCCCTATGATAAAGTCTAAGATATCCAAAGGGGATGTTGCCGGTGCATTTTGGAAAGCTGCATCTGCCGCAAATGCTTTCCGTCCACGACCGGGAGGAGCCGGAGAACGCCTCCGCCAAAACCAAGCCAAATCAAACGAGGGTCCTGATGGCATTACAAGCGTTGTCCCGGCACCGCCTAGACCTGCCTCTCGCGACGCAAACCCTCCCACCATTGAAACCCCAAAGCCGACCGTTAGTGACTTGACAATACCAGAGGTCAAAATATTGGTGGCTGAGTCAAATACCCCTGGAAATGCACCGGCACCAACTAAAGAAGTTAGTGAGCCCGAGAAGGATGTAGCGGCTTCAAAAGAAGCCTCTCGTCGGCCCGTAGTCGTTGGGCAGGATGCTAGGTATCTTCAGAGGTTGGGTGTTGACCCAATTATCCTTGATGATCGCAGTGAAGAATTCGGCAAATGGCTGGATTTCTTCGGTTGGGTTCCTGGTGATCAGATGCACTGCTTAAATATGGAGGATATAGGCAATGACCTGGAGCGAGAATTAAACACAGTCCAAGCGGGGGGGTGGCTAGCACGCTTTCGAGAAGAGGATGAGAGGGTAAATACGATCAAACGTGGAATCGATCTTGCTATGGGTGAATGCGAAGAGCTGGATAATTTACTCACGTTATATTCAGTGGAGCTCTCGGTAGGTTTCCTTTTTCTTTGTTAGAAGGTTATGTTCATCTCCGGACGTCAAGCTGACAACCTCAAGACCCTCTCAGACGACATTGCGTATATTGAAGCTCAAGGCCAAGGCCTCCAGGTACAAACAGCCAACCAAAAATTGCTAAGGAAAGAACTGGAGTCATTGCTGGAAACATGCGCCATAACTTCAACCGATCTCCAGGCACTTCAACAGGCACCCTTGGACAGTCTTCGAGGCTTGGAAGAAGTTGAACTCTCCCTTGTGACTCTATTTAGAGCCATGATAAAGATTGATCCCTCTCTTGGAGGGGACGACACCGGAAAGTCTATAGATACTGCTCTGGACGCTGACAATGCCTTGGGGCTAAACAGCAACTACGGCAAGATGAGAATTGTGCAAGAGAAGAGAGAAATGTACCTGCACGAAAGCAGGCACTTCATGAAACGACTACTGGACTTCATGACCGGCCAGTTTGCCGAAGCTTATGTCGAAACGAAGCGAGCATTGGATGGTGCTCTTTCGAAAAAAGTTGATCCTGCACATCACAGCATTGGAAGAGATCTTCTGTGGAAGTACAGCCCTTTAATGCTCTACGCGAGAGATGCGGATCTAGAAAACTGGAATCGCCTCATGCAAATTTATCAAGACAAGAGCTCTCCCGTGTATAAGCACGAATTTCAGCATGTGATTACTCTTTGGCGTAAAAATGCGAGGAAATTAACAGGAGATGAAGCAGAGGTTATCTTCTCGTCTCAAGTTGAAAAACAGCAGGAGGGTGTGGCTACAGCGGCTAGGAAGTTGACCGTCAAACGTAGCCAAACGTTAGCTAAGGCTCTACGCTCGCCATTGGCAGATGGTGGTACCAGAGCGCACGTTGAAAGGAACACTACGGATAATAGAAGCCTGCCATACGAAATCTTCTCTGAGGCCTTGGAAGATCTTCTGCCTCTGGTTGAGATGGAACAGAATTTTATCATCGATTTCTTCCATGCGACTACACTGGAACAAGCAGATTTCCCAGAGGCAGTTGCAGCATCTCCTCCTCGAGACCGCCGTGGAGGCGATTTGAAACGCCATAGGCTCATGGAACCTGACCGAGAACTTGCTCGCCGTGTTACGCGGTCCATGGAGGCCATTTTCGCATTCCTTGAGGCTGAGTTACGAAGACTGATGGAGTGGGCAATCGCTCAAGATCCGCTGTAAGTTGAATAGCTGTTCAATGCATATTGGATAAAGACTGACTGGTTGGGACTTAGTCAAGGAGTTGGAGTGCTCGCTACACTCGAGAGAAAATTGTCTGAAATGGGGCAATCTAATCAAGATTTCTTGAACGCCCTTCTCCAGAAGCTACATGCATCATTGGAGGGACAATTCAGAAAGTTTGTTGATGAACAGATACGAGCCATCGAGGAAACAAAGGTTAAAATCAAGAAGCGCAAGGGTGTCATATCATTCATACGAATATTTCCCGCTTTCATGGCCGCCGTCGAAAACATGGTCGCTGGGTTGGATCATAACCTAATCTTGCGGCGGACGGTAAATCGGGAGTATGATCGCATTCTGAAGACAATGTTCGAATCACTCATGGTGATTGCGCGTGAGCATCCGGCCGTTGTCGGGGTTGCCGGCGGAGCGGCTGATCCAGAGGACAAGGAGGCGCTGAACTTTCACATTTTACTGATTGAAAACATGAATCACTTCCTCGAAGAGACTGATGCTCGCGGCCTAGAGGTTCTTGAAAACTGGAAAGCACAGGCGAATACCGAATATCATGAGCATATGGCGCTCTATCTAAATGCGGTGATGCGGCGACCCCTGGGGCGACTTCTGGAGCAGATTGAGAATATCGAGGCGCAGCTGCAAACCGGCAAGTCCGCAATGGCAATCGCTCGACAGCCCTCAAACAATAAGACGGCATTCAATAAAGTGCTGGGCTCTTATGATGCGAAGGAAGTACGGAAGGGAATTGAAACTCTACGGAAACGCGTGGAGAAGCATTTCGGCGATGCTGACGATCCAACCCTCAGCCGGGGCCTGGTCGTCAGGGTGCTTCAAGAATGCGAAGAGTTCTACACCGAGGTTGAAGGCAGGATAGGTAGGATTATAACTGATGTCTACGGCGGGGAGGTATTCTTCGAATGGCCTAGGGTAGAGGTGAAGGCTGCCTTCAGGTAATAATACATGTCATATATACCTAGTAATACATAATAATTCAACAACCTGCTGTTCAAGAGTATACACATGTGCGCATCAAGCGCCAAGCAAGAGCCTACGGTTCCGCTTAATGACAAGGTTCAGGCCCTTTTCAAGCTTCTCCGTCTCTCTCTTTGCCGCTGTTAACGCTGCCTCGGCATCCTCAACGCTCATCAGGGGCATATTGCCGATTGAACTGGCCGCCGCGCCTTTACCAATCTCGTCAAGTGACATGCCCGGGGCAGCAAAATCCTGTATCGCTCGAGCGCTTTCTGGTGTACTGTAGATGCCCACTCCGGCGGCAGCATCCGGGCCGTAAAAATACGGCGCGAGAGAATTGAGGCTCGCCGAGTCCCGAGTAGAAGATGCCCCCTTTGGGAATCCCATGCTGGTAGCCCCAAGACTGAGCCGAGGTAGTACATACTGATTGATGTAACTTAAAGCATCCTCTCGTTGAAGCTTGCCAATGGGATCCTGAGATTGTGGCTGCACGGTAGAGGGGAAAATGTTTGGTCGCCCGTTGGGAACCGCTCGGCCCTTAATAAGTGAGAAAGCTCCGCTGCTTGGCTGATGTCTTGGTGCTACGAACGCAGCAGGATTCTCTGCCGTTGCAGCAATTGCAGTTTGGAGGGCCAAAAAGGTATCCTCTTCTTCTGGTGTCAACCCGCGGATGCAGTCTCCGTGAGGGGTGATCAGCATGCGGCTGCCATCAGTATGGAATTGTTTACGGACAGGCCTTCCGGCTCGCAGTGCTGCAAGATCAGCATCTTGCATCTCACCACATCTGCAAGAGCTCTCCTTGCAGTCTCCCCTTTTGCTTAGCTGGTTTAATGAGTTGTGCTCTGGCCTGGATGAATTGCTCGAAACAGGCTTTAACAGCTGCAGTTTATCTGGAGCAGATGTGCAGAGCGACTCTCTAATATCGGCAAAAACGGACGCAGGGCTCGACTGTGGTCTTTCAACAGTTTTGTCTGCAGGTTCAGCTGCTTTGGACAATGAAGGTGTCGGTGACGACACGATTGCCTCGTTTACCTCTTTCGCTGAGTTCCTAGTATCTTGCTTGTCTTTGTTTGTATACCCCCTGCTGTCTGTTTTCAATCTTTCATTGTTGCTATCAACTAATGGCTTTCCATCGTCTTTAGACAGGGGTATCGCTTCGTCCTTCAGCGCTTCTGTGGAAGTGGTCGCAGAAGACATGGCATTAACCTCTTTAGCGGGCTTTTCCTTCTTCTGTTTTTTCTTGCGTCCAATGACAGGAGCATGTTCAGCTTCTTCCGTCTTGGGTGTTTCAGCTAGGGTCTTTGTTTCTTGCTTCAACACATCTTTGCGCTGTTTGCGTTGCTGACTCTTCGTGGTACCTCTGATTGGAGCGGTGCCAACCTTGCTTAGGGGAGGGGATCCAGCTCGAGAAATGGAAACCGAGAACGAGGTAACAGAGGCGGTATCGCTAATCATTTCGCTGGCTGGTGTGCCAGGTCGGTGTGAATGTCCCGGCTTTCCCACTGCAGGTACGTTGGAAATCGGAAGAGGAGACGGTGAAGCTGGGCGAGTCTCCGTCTTGATTGATGAAGGAACCACTCTTAAAGTTTTGGGTATACTTCGCGAGGGCGTGGCCACTCCACTGCTGATTGCAGGAGTAGGCAAGGGGGGAAATCTGGAAGCCTCTGCCAATTCATCTACTTTGGCAGCCTCTTCTTTGGGTTGAGAGATGAAAGTAGCTCCAAAACCAGGAACCATGGGGCCCAGAGATTTGGCGTCGCCGCCTCGTGTAGGCTGAGATTCATCCGCGTTAATGATATCCCCATGATCTTCATGCACAGTTTCGGAAATTTTATCATTTTGCCTCTTCATTGCCGATATAGTTTTCGATATTATGGTTTTAGGAGTAACCAAACCAGTGTTGGTGCTTGTAGTTTCAATTGTCCTCGGCGCGCCTAAAGCAGGGAAATCCTCTTCTTGAAGTATAGATCCTCTAGCAGAAGTAGGCCAAGGTCCGAGCATCGCAATAGGAGAAGAGTCCTTTGCTGCATGAGGTTTGGTGTGGATGTCGACCTCATGGTTGTCGGTACCATCCAACTTTGAAGGTGCCTGAATAGACGAGATTGGGTCATAAATAGAGCCAAAGGTTGAGATGTGAGGCGAGCTTGGAATCAAATTGGAACGCTGTGACTGTCCCTGCATCAGTACGCCTTTAGAAGTCGAGTGATTGAGGGTATCCGGGTTATCCAAGTAAGAAGCCAGACGACGGGACTCCGCGTTGGTGGCTAATGGAGATGATACCAGGGCCGGTAAGGACTCATCTGAGACCAATGCATCCACTGATAACTCTGCCTCGTCCAGTAAATTAAGATCATGGTCTAAAGAACACATTAGCAATGTGCAATACAATGAGGGCTTAATACAAGGGCAGTGACGGGATAGCGGGCTACGGATTGGGGAGTTTTATGACACAAAGGCAAAAGGAGCCATCCTACGACCTCCATCATCGTCTTCCACGGGGAACAACGAGGGGAAGGTAGAGAAGTTCGGTATTATATATTGCGACCCAAGGAGACACCAATGCTGGTGGCTCCGTGCAATCCGTTAACATACAGGAGGACTTGTGTGGAAGACGATGATGGTTTGCCTTACTGGATACTCCTTGCGTCAAACCATAAAACTCGGTCCGTAGGAAGAAAAAGAGAAAATGATGAAACAAGAAAGGAGGACCACCCTCGCCGGCTTTAATGCAATTGACCGAAAGAAAAAGGAGAAAGAAAATGAAGTGCTCCTCCAGCCGTTATCGTGGATACACCCGCTGGAATAAGGGTATGCCTCGCGAATCCATAAAAATAGCCCCCAAACTTCAAATGCAGGTCCTCTTGAGCGCCTCTCTAGTACAGTATAAAAGTGTGCAATGAATATCAACATATCATGCGATACCCTTGGTCATGCTACCATCGGGCATAACTGGAATTATACATCATGTTCGGGACATACCCACCTTGGCTCTGGCCGCTGAAAACTCCCTGATTGACTCCGGTGTTGCTTTGCGATTGGTGCTGCATCCTCGCCTGCAGTATACTCGGGTCCGCAAGATCCACTAGACCACTCCCCCCCGAGGAGGAAGTGTTAGCATGTCTATGCTTCTTCCCCTTCTTCTTCTGCTTCGAGCCAAAGTCTTGGAATGCTCCGGGGTGGTTACCGTAGAGCGATGCCAAAAGGCCAGAAGTAGGAGCTGGGGTAGAGGTTGAGGGTGGTGGATACTGATTAGAAAAAGAAGAGATCATGTACTCACGCTTTCCACCATCATGAGGCTGGTTACCACCGCCTCGGCTCCGACTAATTAAACTCTGTAATAAGTCGCCAGGTGTGTCTTTCGTTGCAGGACCAAATGCCGAGCCGCCAAATCCTTGACCAAAAAGGTTTGGAGGTGTGTTTGTGGACTTGAGGCCTGGCGGCGGCGCTGGCATAGAGCTGCCAAAAAAGTGGCTGCTACCTGAGGATTGCAACGAGTTAGATACCATGGATGATTGTTGGCCCATGATTCTTTGATTCGTGGCAAATTTGAGATTCGTTGCTGCTGGTGGGCTGTCAGCCATAAAGCCGAATCGGGATGATTGACGATTATGACCTTGATTTTGGAACGTAGCCTGGCTAGATAGGCCCGAAGGGACCTGATCGCTGAACCCTGATTGAGGTCGCAAAGACATTAACTGCGGAGGGGCGACTCCTCGACCCATCTGACTTGTACCTGGATTGAAGTTTGAACCACTAAGAGCAGGACCAAAGAGAGTATCGGCATTGCTTCTTTGAATGGGAGGAAATGAGTTGATATGCCGGTGCTCAAACCCCTGCCCATCACCGATCACATCGCGTTCTTCAGGTTCACCACCAAGAGCAAGGCTCCCGCCTGTCTCTGCCTCGCTTTCCGGTTGAATTTGACCTTCAGTTGCGTTCTTCTGGTCACCACCGATCCGTGCATCGTCATCCTCACGCATGGCTTTCCGCTTCTTTCCTCCCCGAATATCGAATAGTGGAGGTTCCAATTCGTTGAATTGCGGAGTAACGAGGCTCGTAAATGTACAACTTTGTAACGCCCGTAGAATTGTCGCCAGTGAGCCCTGTGACGGGGGCAGCTGGGGTTCTTCGGCAGGATCTTGATTTGAGATATTATCATCTTCGGGAGGTTGGGTAGAAGGAGGAGATTCGGTATCTTCCACAGCTTCTTGAGCAACTTCTGTTGTAGTAGGTAATGAGGCTGAAATAGCGGGGCTGGATGGAGCGCCGCTTGTTGCATGGCTACCTCGGCGGCTGCGCTGGGGGTTTCGGGCCCAATTGGCTGAAGAAGGTAAAGCAGAGCCATCCAATCCATAATCCGAACCATCTTTGCTTGAAGAACGCGCCATGGTCTGCGAAATGGCCGTAAGGGTTGGCTGTGAGGCTTGCTGCCGAGGGGTTGTCCGGAAAGAGCTGTTGTTTCCTCCAGGCAGCGGCCGCTGTGTGTGAATGCTATTCATGGATGACAAATCTTGGCGAGTATAGCTGTCCTCCTCATCGCCCTGTTCATGTAAGAACATGCAACCAGGGTTGTTGCATTTCTCGTTCTTGAGCCATGCCGAACAGTATTTCGTCGTTCCATATTGAGCTTTTAGTATTCGGTCGCCGTTTTGTGACCCATGGACAGCTTGGATACACCTTGTTGCTTCATCGGGTTTTTCAAAAGTAACGTAGATGCCTAACGAGTGGTGTTGACCATCCGAACTTTTTCGATTACTAATCGAAATCTTTTGAATAACGCCGTACTGCCCAAAAAACTCGGGCTTCCGAAGCGTCTTAAGGAGTTCGTCTTCACGGACGGTAGGTGCCAGACCTGTAATGTAAACGAGATTCTTCTGCACAACACGTACTCCGATGAGATTTTTGCGATTCTCTTTCTCAGCTTCGCGTTTCTGAACCTCCTTCTGGCGCTGTTCCTGAGCTCGCTTGCGTTGATTTTTTTGTATATTTGCACGGAACTCGGCAACCCTAAAAAAAAGTCAGCTCGAGAAATCTTGATAAGAAAGATATAGAGCTTACTCCTCTTGTGTCACGACTTTCCACTGGATGGTCTTCTCGTCGTAAGGTCGTCGACATGCCGGACATAGACCATTCATATTATTTTTTATATTATTGAAGCAAAATTGGCAGACCTAAAAACGTTGTGTTAGAAGTCTTTGCTCTTTTGTTTATGGGATCAAAGAGATAGCTACCTGGTAGCCGCAAGGACAAGGGCGGAAGTTCCGGTCGGATAAATCGAACTCTTCGATGCAAAGAGGGCTGTGACGGCATTAGAGAGTGGCTTCTTCTCAATGAGTATCCTCCTCCACGTTCACTTACCAGACATCTTCGTCTTCCTCTATGAAAGAGTCTTGCGGCGCCATGCTTATGGTAGAGGTATGTTTGCTATCGTTAGATATGGGAAATAAGAAGAAGAAAAAATCGTGGTTGTGCTGGCCAAGTGGTTGATAGCTAACTGATGATGTTTGTTCAGAGCGTGGTGTGTGGGACGAGCCAGCCGTTTGGTCCCAAATCTGGCGGGCTCCACAATCACGTGATTCTAGCCTCACTTATTGCGAGGAACAGGTATAAAATCATGACTTGCCAGGATAATTATTATAGTGCTACCTGGTAAAAAGTGCGAGAAGATGGGAAAAGGGTAGGTGGGTTTTCCTCTTATTAACTTGAAGTTATTGCTTTTGCCAGGTACCTGGAGCTTCAGACAGTAGTAGGCACTCACTGTACAGTTACCTAAGTATGCAGCTTAAAAGCCACCTTACAGTCGTACCCAGTACTTTATTTTGTGATTATCAGATGTACAGTAGGGCAATCTAAGATATACTGTAGGTGAATGCACTGGGGCCTACTTGGCTACCAGACGCATCATGCTGAGCTGTACAGTGCGAGCTGTGACACACCATCATCTCTTACGGCAAATCACCGGAGACTCAAACCGAGTTCATGGATCTGAGCTAATTGCTTCATGGAACAATTCGGCTCCCCCACCAGTTCAACCAAGTCTCGCAGCCATTGCATCCCGGCAGACAATTCGCTATGGCAAGCAAGGTCCCATGGAGAGCGACTTTGAGCTCAACTCTTGAGCCTGCAAAGGCCTTGACGCGAGCTCGCGCTGGACAAATCACCAGAGCGATATCAATCTCCTCTCCTCGAATGGTCGCAATGCCCCAGGAGTCCCATAACATGAGAGAAGCCCCGAGAGACGCAATTGGAACCCTCAAAGCGCCCATCGTCAATCCGACAGCCAAATACCAAAGCAAGGCAGACAATCTTCATCGATATGGAACCTGGTTAATGGGATGCCTCCCAAAGTACATCCAGCAATTCTCTGTCTGGAAAGACGAACTCACCATTTACATTTCGCCATCTGGGGTTATCCCGGTCTTTTCTTTCCTAAAGTGTTTGTATACCACTTTCTGCTGCTTTGGCAAAGTCTAACCTTGCATGCCTCTAGATAATACGGCTGCAGAATTTACTCAAGTTAGTACTGTTACTGCATGCGACTACCCTACCCGCAGTAATCGATTCGAGGTTGTTTACAACTTGCTCTCCGTTCGATACAACTCTCGCATCCGAGTCAAAACTTACGCCGACGAGTCATCCCCTGTGCCAAGCATCACCAGCCTATTCGGCGGCGCCAACTGGTATGAACGTGAAGTCTACGATCTATACGGCGTCTTCTTTACGGGCCACCCTGATCTGAGACGTATCATGACGGACTATGGATTCGAGGGCCACCCTCTACGAAAAGACTTCCCACTTACGGGATACACCGAGATTCGCTATGACGAGGAGAAGAAACGAATTGTCACCGAGCCACTAGAACTTACCCAAGCTTTCCGAAACTTTGAAGGAGGATCCAGCGCTTGGGAACAAGTTGGGTCGGGCGAAGATCGCAAACCTGAGACCTTCAAACTGCCTGCTGCTAAGCCAGAGGAAAAGAAGTAGACACGTTACTTGGAGAGCCACTAAAACAGACACTCATATGTATCATATGGCTAAAATACTTTTTTGGAATTTATTTTTCCCCGACCTGATACTGTGAAACATGAAATTCCTAATTTCCCAGTTCATTGGTGTATAAGTCCATTACTTGAGATCCATGAATAGTTTTTAATATGGGCTACAGCTCTTATCATGGCCTACATGTACAGCATCATCCTTCGCCGCAGTGAGGGAAGTTGAGCCTTGAGGAAATCATTGGGTGGCCGTTGTAATATAAGAAATGTTTAACATCGCAAAATAGGGCGAGTGCCTACACGACTACACAACTATGCTATGCTCATAAATTCCAAATGTTGCTGAATGGCTTATCAATGCAAGGGTGCTTCATCTCGTAGTTCCACATTAATATCATCAGAGTGTTTAACAGTCGCGACTTCTAGTCGTTTAATCTATATCCCACAAGAAATGGCCATGGCACCGCTGTCTCAACCCTGCACGCTCCCCATCAACTCCCAATGAAGGAGAACCAAGACGCAACCAAGCTCCTAAAACGCCGTTGTATACTAGATTTCCGCCACCCTCAATCCCACCTCTTCTCTCAAAACAAGACCTACCCGCGGTCGCGCCACAACACGCGCTGAAAATGTTACAAAAAGTGATGACTACCCGTGAAGCTGAGTAGATGGGCAATCCTGTGGCTAAGCATCACCACACGCCATCCTGGCCAGTGTGTCGATCTGAGACATCGTTCTGATACCGATAATAATCCTTCACCTCCTGGCTATAGCCACCAGAATCGTCATCGCCGTAACCACCATGGCTATCGCGTGTGTGATCATCTTCATATATCTGAGCATCATCCACATACTCGACGGGTTTATCGGAACTGGAATCAGCGTATTGCACTGCCGTCTGAAAGAACTTAGTATGCTTCAAATTTATAGAAAAGGGGGTAACTTACACGATGGTAATTGAAATCGTACTGCTCAAGACTCTGATGTTGGTCTTGTTCATCTGCCTCATCCTGTGCATCACGCTGAGCCATGTAGTCTTGTTCTTCCTGCTTACGGCGTGCCTCTTCTTCTAGTCGCTTTTGTTGGGGTGAAACTGGAACATTCATCTGGGGATGCATAGCTTGAACAATCGCCAAATAGCTATACATAAAGTTGCTCAGAAGCACCTGGCTGTGGAGGGACCGACGAGGGTTTGCTAATTTGATGTGTGCCATTCGATAGATTGCGCGCTCCTCCAGAAGTGGAAAGCGGCTCCAGTTGTAGTCAACATCTGGTTGCAAAGGCTTGTAAGGCACAATGTCTTCTGGAACTTGCAACAGCTGCTGAGATTTTTTGTTCTTTTCTTTCTCTTCTCTTTTCTTGCCACCGCCAAAAATGGAAGAGAACAAACTTCCATCCTTTTCCTTCTTTGAGTCACTTTTGCGATGGCTCTCTTTCTTTCGCTCGTCCGAAAGCTTATTGTCGATGCTTTCCCGGTCAAGGACTAGGCTTTCGCGACCCTTTGTAGCAGTCTTTTCAATTGAAGTTTGGATCACATCCAATCGCACATTATCTTGGGCTTTTTCGGATGCGGATTTATGCTTGGATTTCCTGCTCTCATCTTTCTTTTTGTCCCTATCGTCTGCAACACCTTTGAGCCACTTCCACGCAGAGCCAGACCTCGTGGAATTATGAGAGTCCTCATCCTTATCCCTTTTCGACTTTTTGTCCGATTTTTTATCGTCTCGCGTATGCGCCGGGGTAACGGTTGAGGTATCAGAGCGAATAGCGTTACCATTTGAAGCGCCGGATTGGACCGGACTCGCAACAGCAGCTGTACTGGTTTGCGCCGCGCTGGGAATTGGCGATTTCGCAGAGCTAGGCGAGCTGTTATCCTCGAAATTCGCATTGCCCGATAAGGAGTGGTAATTCGAGTGGCTCAGTGTATCGTCGCCAATATTATCCGTCGCAGACTCCAATCCGGCCTCTTCTGTCACGGTAATGGCCTGAGATGAAGAACGCTGTGGGAATTTTTCCGGATATCGATTGTCTTGCGAAGCGCTTGCTTCATCTGGGTTGGAGGTATTATTGTTGGATGTAGTAGATTGAGCAGAAGGTAGTCGACCAGAGAACTGTGACGGCCTTGAGGAAGAGGAAGTGTCGAAATCTGTTGACGTTGCGGTCGGTTCTTGTGAAAATCTATCTTGTCTTCGATCTGGCCGGGTAGGCCTTGAGAAATTCTCAGAAGTAGGTTCTGACTGCACTTTAATCAGCGGATATCCCCGAGGAATATCTTCGGCCGCCGGAATAGGTGGCTCTATAGATTCGCCGCTTTGCTGGCGTTGTGCCATCCGCTTCGAAAACGATGTCTTGTCCCCAAATCGCAAGCTCCCTCCTTTGCGATAGGTTGTCCGAGTTGATCTCCGTAATCCGCTACTGGGTGCAACAGGGAGGATAGGCATGTCATCCATCCCAGTCTCTAAACTGCCTGAATAGTTATGGGACTCTTGAGCAAGCCTCTGAACTGCTTTTGAGGGGTCTTTTACTAGCTCATCTAGACTCAGTTCTCGGTCTTGTTGATTACCCTTGAAACCATGTCTCTCTGATCTGTCTATCCCACCAGCGAATCCTTCAGGGGCTCGTTCTTCTGAGTTGTCAATCTGGCGTGAGAGTAAGGACTTCTTTCTCCTTAACGAAGAAGCGTTTATAGGATCCGATTCATTGCCATATTTTTCATCCGAGACGGAAAGAAATGAATCCCCGGATCTCCTCCGTATTGACTGAAGGCGGCTTGCTAGAAAGGTCTTGAACTCGGTTGGAGCAAGCTCCGGGTGTACCCTGGCTGGCACCCAAAGCAATCTCGATGGGTCGTTTTCATCGTCGTCTCCTCTCGGCGCCACAGCCGGCATAGCTGCTAATGACATTGGCGGTATATCTGGATCAATACTGTTGCCCACATCCATAGATAAACGCCTCAGCGCTTGCAAATTGCTCAACTCCTGGGCGATATCATTCGGGTTATCTATATTGGTCAGGGGAAATTGCTGCCCGGGTGTTTGTGTATGAACTTCGCGCAGAGATAGGGTGGGAGATGTCACGGGCATTGTGTGTTGGTCCATTTGATCGCCCCAATGATTGTTTCCTATGGCGAGTCGTATCGGCGAAGTTTTCGAACTACCATTATCATTATGAGTTATAGCTTGTGTGGGCTGATCCGACGCTGGTTGAAGAAAGAGATTTGGCGATTTGTTCGAGTGCGAAGGCCTTTCAAGGCGTTGATGTTGTGGTTGGGGTCCTCCTTCTTGATATGCAGGGCCGGGAAGGAAACTCAGCGGGCGACTTGTCTCGGTACTTGAGTCTTCATCTTCATCATATAGATTGCCGATTGCCTCCGTTACGTGATGACTGGGATCCGAAATTGAGAGTTGGCTCGAGTGGCCACGTCGTGTGGAAAGGGTGCCGGCAACTTCGCCATGAGGTCGAGATGATGTCTATTCGCCGATTTCATTAGCGACGGCTGAAGAATCGAGATCGCTACTACTCTGGTTTTATTGGATCGATTCTAGCCACGGGTACGCTACCGACATGTTCCGTTCTACATTTGAACTCCAGCTCGGTAGCGTCTTCTGCGTTCTGGCACGAAATACACTAGAGAACATACCATCATCGAGGGTGACGTGAGGGCCGTAGGGAGGCGGGACCCCCGGGCAAAAGCCGGTACAGCTATATTATCTGGTTCTAGATAGCAACTTTCGGAGTCTTGGGTTTGGGTTGGTCACGGCAGCCAGATGAGCGAGTAACAAGTTGCAGATTAACCAGCAACAGATGGTGGGCTAAGTAAACACCTCCTGAGCGGGATGTCGTCACGATGTCTACCGCCACATGAGGGCGCCGTATAGAAGATCTCCAGCGTAAAATCAGGGTTTGGTCGAGCGGATGACAAGAAAGGAGGCCGTTATTCATTAGACATGAACGCGAGTATCTTAAAACGTTATTTCTTTAGACAACCAGAACATGAGACATAGGTAGGTCGGCGATATGAAGCACATGACAGTTATCGCATCCCTACCTAGAGTCTACTAGGATAGTCCTAAAATGCATGAACGAAATGAAATTTGATTTGTAGCCATTTACAACTGTATACTTAAAGCTATTAAATAAAAGCAAAATTAATAATATTTACATTTATATATTACTATTATATATATTAATAGCGAAAATAATATATAAGTCTATTGTTTTATTTTTTTAAATTGTTTATTTAAGTAATTAATTATTTGATTATTTAATGATTTAATTATTCTTATATTTACTAATATTAATAATATTAACATTAATATATAAATATATACATCTAAATTATTTTAAATAAAACAAAAGATATACATACTAGTTGTACTCCGTATTTATTGACTATGTCTAAAAATAGTCATAATAGTCACACTGCTTCCAGCTGCTTCGGTATCCTAGGACGGTTCTAAGACAATTTATCAGTTTGCGACCGAAGTACACTGCTTTACGGCGCTCACCATAAAAAATCCAGACACCTCCTTTAAGATGTCCCATGTTCAGAATTGGACGTCTCTTCGTGTTATCGACCCGTCTTCTCCCCCTGTCTTCCAAACACCGATCAAACGCATTCATCAGACGGATGATGTGCGCAGATTCCTTGTCAGCGAAGCCTATCGCGATATCGGCATATTTATTCTCCAGCTCAATCACGCCCTTTGCCCTCGACAACCAAATGGCGATTCAGTTCCGTCTGTATTTCCCTTGAGTTCTAGATCTACCACGACGGCCTCTATCCAATCGTGTCAAGCGCTACTATCTCGCATCCACAAGCTCATAGGCAACGCACCACCAGATCCTGGGTCTCAAAGATTTGGAAACGTGAGCTTCCGTAAATGGTTTCAGCTATTGAATAACGAACTGGACGATTTTCTCGATCATGGGTTGCTCGGAGAAACTCTACGAATAGGCAATGGGCATGCCAAAAACGAAGTAGCAAGCTACTTACTCGGAGCGTTTGGCAGCCCACAGCGCCTAGACTATGGGACCGGTCATGAGCTCAACTTTATTGCTTTCATTGGCTGTCTATGGAAGCTAGGGCATTTTAAGGACGGCATACAAGGTGGTGATATTGAGAGGGAGATTGTGCTCTTGGTCATCAAACCGTAAGTAACAAGAACATGAGGTACTCGCATAAACTCACTACGTTAGGTATCTCGACATTGTAAGGCAGCTCATAACGACATACACTCTTGAGCCAGCAGGATCCCATGGTGTATGGGGTCTAGATGACCATTCGTTTATTCCATATATTTTCGGATCTGCGCAGCTTACTCGCCCAATTAGCAGCGAGCTTGATCCGATGCCCATTGAAGGCTCTGTACGGGGCGCACCAAAACCAAGCGATGTTACCAACCCAGGCATTGTTGAAGACTTGAGGCAAACCAATATGTACTTCTCAGCCGTTGCGTTCATCAATGACGTAAAAAAGGGGCCATTCTGGGAGCACAGTCCCATGCTATTTGATATTTCCGGCATAAAAGACGGATGGGGGAAAATTAATAAAGGTATGATCAAGATGTTCAATGCTGAGGTTTTGTCAAAATTCCCAGTCATTCAGCATTTCCCATTCGGTTCGCTTTTCGCCTGGGATGAGAATAGGCAGGCTCTGGACCAAGATCTTCGCAGAGACAACAGGACCACATAATCAACTGAACTGAATGCTTGCCTACCGATCTACTATACGAAAGGGGTACATCGTCGCAACAGACATTACTCGCCGAAAGAGGCGTGTTACAAATAATGGCGAATCAAGCTAATGAAGCAAGAAGAAGAAGAAGAAGAAGAGCCATATTGTGGCAATAGTGAGACGCCTAATATACTCATGAGCGTCTGTAATCAACTCGTGTTTGCTGAAGCAGGGCGAATGCATACTGGGTCTATCCCTATCATCATCTACCGATGCATTGTTATAGTCTTGTGGCGGCAATCGTCAACTGAAGAAATCCGTTATCTTCTTGACGCCTGGGGGGCCTGGCTTAACCTGTCTCCTTTTTGACGTAGGGCTAGAAACGTCGGAGATCTTGTGCTTTTTGTTGGTCTCTGCTCTTTCAACAGGACTGAGCTTGGCATTGGTAATACTGGTATCTTGATTACCCTCGTTTTCATGCTTACCCATCCCAGTCGGTTTTTTTGGCTCCGAATTTTGAGAGGTGCTGGAGAAAAACCGGGCTATATCACGCCCATTGCCTTTGTCACTCAATGGTAAGATGAAGGATGGCGAGCTACGACCAACTTTTCCAACGTCCTTACATACTGGGTATACCTCTAGGTCTCCTTCGTAGGGCTTTAGTAGGGACTGTAGATCATGGGTCCATCTAGTTTGCTGTGGATGTAGCCACTGTCGAAAGTCCTTGGAGTCAGCATCAAAGATAACCGGCATGCGGTTGTGCAGAAATCGGAGCTGTTGGTTTGAACTGGTTGTGATGATCGAATACGTATAACGTTTGTCTCCAGTGTCTTCGACAATAGAGTAAGGTCAGTAGTTAGCTGGCAAGTTCTCGCAAACATGCAGGCTCATACCTTCGTGCTTAATAGCGTCCCAGAGGCCAGCAAAGCACATTAAGCGGCCATCTCTGCGCTTTACAAAATGCGGGACTTTCTCCTTGGGGCTCACATGAAGCCACTCGAAGAACCCCTGAGCTACAACGACACATCTTTTACGGGTTTTCATTGACTGCCACATGCCACCGGGTGTCCTCAGAGAATCATCTCTGCAGTTGATGGCCTTTGGGGTCGGGGCAGTATTCTTACTTGACCATGAAGGTACAATTCCCCAGTTCATTGATTGAAGTTTGAACTCGACTTCCTCGCCACCATGCTCCTGCGGGTCCTTTTTCGTTTGGTGGGGTTCGCAGTCTGGGGTACTCGTATGAGAGTCATTGGGTGTTGGCTGTGTGCCGCGGTGATGTGTACCGGCCGTACAAACAACGCCATTAGAACCAGGAGCAAAGTTGTACGATTGATGGGGAGCCTCAGAGCCCTCGTCATCAGGAGCATCCGCTATTGGAACGCCATCATCTTCCAGCATCTGGCGAATTAAAGACGGAGACTAAGCCATTAGCGATGTTCTATTTAGCATAGCATGTAGAAAGACTTTACTCCTGGTGCTATTAACTTACAATTGCCAACGAGTATCGACCACACATGGAGAAGGTTTAAAGTGCTACGAGATAGTGAAATAGGGATGGATTAAAAAGTATTACCTTTAGATTAGAAGGTATTACCTAGGTAGCTAGGCAGGGGACCTGTGGCTATATAGCCTACCTATTGGCTTTTCTTTTAGTTAGTAACTTAAAGTCTTTGCCTCTAAGTTAAGTCTAAAACCCTTAAAATACCCTAAAATATAATATATAACTTTTACTAATTTTAATTTTTATATAATATATATATATATATATATATAAATAATAATAATAATATTAAAATAATAAATAAATTTCCTATTATTTTTAAAATTATAATTATTATTTTAAAAATTTTATAATTAATTTTTAAAACTTTAAAAAATATATTTTATATATATTATTATTATATATTTTAAATTAAGTTTTTTAAATTATATAATAATTTTATTTTTACTTTAATAAAGTTAAATTAAATTTTTAATATTATTAAGTAATTAAAAATTTTATTAAATAATAAAAATAATATTTTAATTATATAAAGATTATATTTATTATTAAAAAAGTTAATAAAGTTATAATAGTTAAGTTAAAGAAAATTTATATTTTAGTTTTTAATTTTAATTATATATATAATATAATTATAATAAAATCTCTCCTAAGTACAGAGGATAAACTACCTAAAAGAAACTAATTATAAAAGAACCTTTATATATACCTTTAATAAGCTACTTTATTAGCTTTTTTAATAATTTTTTTAATACCTTTACTTAGCTTAGGGTTTTTAATACTCTTTAATGAATTTAGCTTATACTTTACTTTACTTAACTTAAGTTTTTCCTTTTTTAAAACTTTTAATTATAGGTTTATAATTTTATTAATTATAGATTTAATTATTTATTTAGCTATTTTACTATTATAATTAAGTTATAGCTATTACTTTTTATAAAGGTTATTTTTTAATTAAGAAAAAGTAATTAAGGTATATTATTTTATTATATAGTTTTTTAAAAGTATTATATATATAATTTATTTTTAAGAATTATTACTACCTTTTATAACCTAACGAAAGGATATTTATTTAATTTAGTTAAATTATTAAATTATAAGTTATAGGGCTTAAAGTTAATTATATTATACTTAAACTTTATTATTTAAGCTATTTTATATACTTTAAGTTTAGTTTTAAACTTTAATATAATAATTATATTTTATAACTTAAATTTTTAAAGTTTAACTTAGTTAGCTATAATTAATTAAGTTAATCTATAGATTAATTTTAGATTTTGAACTAAAGGCTAAGGTATAGCTTTTTTTTAACCTAGTTATTATAGCTTTATTAACTCTTTTAATAATAAATATAACCTTTATAATAAAATAAAGATTTTATAATTAAAAATAAATTTATTATTATTAATAATAATTTTTTATAATAATAAAATTTTATTACTAAGGATTTATATAAAAATTAATAATAATAATAATATTATTATTATTATTACCTTAAATATTTATATAAATATAATTATTTTTAATTCCCTTATATATTTTTTATATAAAAATATTAAAAGTTAAGTTAGTAAAAAAAAGTAAAAAAGAATAAAGGATAATTATAAAGTAATTATATAATAAATATATAAGTATATAATAGTAAAATAATTATATTTATCTTTACCTTTCTTAATTCTTTTTTAAAATTATAAATCTTTAATAATATTATTACTAAGCTAAAGGTTTTATAACTTTTAGCTTATATTTTTATAATATAATTAATATATAGTTACTATATTATTATATTTTTTATAAATAGGCTTTAATATATTACTTTTTTTTCTAAAGTATTACCTTAGTACTTTTAATTATACTTCTTCTTTAACTTTATAATTAGCTTTTTTTATTAAAAATATTAACTATATTGAACCCTTAGTATAATTAAAGCTTTATATTTATTTTATTTTTATTATAAATAAGTTACTATTCTAAGTTTTTTTATTATATTTTTAAAAATAAATATAAATAAAAAATTAAATATAATAATAATTTTATAATATTTTTTTATTACTTTTATAACCTAAAGTTTTTAATATTTTTTTATAAAGAATAAAGTAATAAAAAAGTATATAACTTAAAGGGTTTTTTATATAATTATAATATAAAATTATTAATATTATTTTTAATTACCTTTACTTTTATTAATAAAATTTAATATTATATTAATATATTTACTAAATATTATTATAAAGGTAAACTTTTTAAAGATTATTAAATAAGGGTTTTTTTTTATAATAGTATAATAAACTAAGTCTTATAAATTAGCTATTTCTAAAGAATAAACTTTAGAGTAGTTCTATAGTTTATATTAGTAAAGTAATTAAATTAGTAAATAAATAATTTTATTATTAATTAATAAAGTAAAGTATTTAAATATTTAATTTAATTATTATTATATTAATAATAACTAGTTATTTAAGTATTTTAATAAGTAATATAAAATAAATTTATATATTTAATTAACCTAGCTTAAATTAATAAATAATTGATTAATTTATTATTAAATTAAAAATTTATATTTTAATCTTTCCTTAATTAATTAAAAAATTAAAGTTAATTTAGTTTAAGCTAATTTATTAATTTATTATTATAACCTTAAGAGCTAGGTTATAATATAATATTTATTTTTTATTAATTTTATCCTTAAAACTTTACTAAATTTAATATAAGTAATTACTTTCTTTTATTTTTATTAATATTTTTATTTTCTTTTATATATATATATTTTTATTAATTATTATATTAAGTATTTATAAAAAACCTTATTTTAAAATAAAATATTATAATATTTTTTTAAAAATTATTTTATTTTATTTTAGTAAAATAAAAAATTATATATATTATTTTAATAAAAAAAAGCAAAATTTCCTAAAATATTAAATATTTAAGGAAGACTTTACTTATTATATTAAATATATAAAGGATAATAAATCTTTATATAATATATATTTATTATTATTAACTTAGTTTTAAAAAATTACTTTATTTTATATTTAATATAAAATTATTTTTAAAAAAACTAAAGAAAAATATAAAATTATTAATATAAAAATTAAATATTTTTATAAATAAAAATATCTTTAGTTAAAAAAAATAACTTATATAATTATATAAAGTATTAATAATTTAAAAAAGTTAAATAAAATTAAATATAAAAAAAGTAAAGGTTATTTATTAATTTATAATATTATTACTTAATTTAATAAATTTTATAATTATAAATTTTATAATTAATATTATTAATTAAAATATTTTTAATTTTTTTTATTAAACTTAAATTTTAGTAAAAGTTATTTATAAAGTTTTTTAAATATTTAAAGTTTTTAATAATTTACTATAAGTTTTTTATTTTATTATAACTTTTTTATTTTACTAAGTATTTAATTTATTAAGTATTTTTATTAAATTTTATTATTTTAAGTTTTTTAACTTTATCTTTAAGTTTTTTACCTTAAATAATAATTTTATTTTATATAATTTTATTTATTTTTTTATTTACTAAAGTTTTTTTTAATAGTAAAATATAAAAATTTAAATATATAATTTTTTTTTATTTCCTTAAGGTAAATAAAAAATTTATTTTATAATTAATAAATTTAATTTTCTATATAACTTTATAAAGTTTAAGTTTTTTAAAATTAAATTTATTACTTAATTTATTTAATTTAATATTTAGCTATTTATTATTTTATAAATATTAAAGTAAGTAAATTATATTTTCCTTTTTAAAAATTAATTTTTAATTTTTTTATATTTATAAATTTAATTATTTATTTTTTAATAAATTTAAATTATATTTATAATTTTTAATATAATTTTTTAAGTTTATTAATTATAATAATAAATTTATTAATAATTTCTTTTTTAATAAATAATTAATGTAAATTTAATTTAAATATATAGTTTATATAAAATAATAAATAATTTATAAATTCTACTAGTATACTATTATAAAATACTTAAGTAATTAATAAATATTTTACTTAATTATTTTAGTTAAAGTTAATATAATATTATAAATATATTTTAATAATTTAGTTAATTTATTTTATTTATTTATTTATTTA